>NC_066367.1:35522418-36166481 GCF_013377495.2 Cygnus atratus
CCTACCGGAGGGGAAAAAAAAAATATGCTGACACCAGTCTCATTTTGCAGCTGTAACTTCCATTCTGTTTTTGCACTGCAAGGTGATTTGATGAGCCAAAATAAAGTATTTTATTAAGTCACTTCGTGAAAGCTAAAGCTGCTGAAATCTAATTTTTTCTTTCACAACTCAAGTACTCCAAGAGTAGTCACCGACTCACCTGAGAGTCCTTGATGTTCCATTCAGACATCTCTGATTAACTGAAGGAAGCACTAAAACCCACACATCGGCAAGCCTTAAAGGAAATGTTTGGGAACGTAAGGAAGTCATTACAAGCACCCAGTCACGTTACGCGTTCCCTCTGTTTTGAAAGGTAATCTGAAACAAAAAAAACACCTTTTCTTCAAGAACTGTTTCTATCGAATAAAAAAAGAATAACACAAAAAGCCTTGAAAAAAATACCGCCGGATTATAATGCATACCCTTATCTCCACAAAAATCACGTGCCAGATGAAAGAGAGGGCCTAAGCAGAGATTTCTTTTAGAGCACCTGAATTTGCTACAACAAAGAGATAAGCAGTATTATTACATCCTATTCTGGGATTTGGGTTTTTGTGCTTGCTAATTATCCTGGAGCATCCTGCAGCCAGAGTTCAGACCTCACATTTGATTCTAGCAGAGATGAGTAGAAATTGTACATTCAGAACAAGTACAGCGTATGCACAAATTTGTCTTCATTACCAGTCTGTTTTCAATGACCAGAACAGTTGAAACATGCCAGATTTGGGTCTTATTTATGATACTCATGAGAATCCAGCTATGCGACTACGTATTCACATCCGTATCACTAAGACATCGCTAACTTTGTTTCCCCAGTTGTAAAATGGGAATAATAATGCTTAGCGGTCCACATTGCTCATTTAATGAAATAATTAACTAGAGACAATTTATGTTCCAATTTAGGCCCCCTTTACAACTGCAGCAGAAATGAGAGAATTGCACAGCGAGCAAGTCATGGCATGGTGCCTCCGAGGAGATTAAGTGCCATTGGCACCTGCTGAGGCTCAGTGCGGCCGCGGCTCAGGTTGCGACTTTGAATCTGCCCAGGAGAAGAAAAGCAAAGCCACAGGAGCCAGCGGGGGAAGCTTTTTATCAACGCAAACACTTCTGCGTACTCAAATCGGTAGACGTTAAAATTATCGACTGGTCAGCAGTTGGAAAATTTCACATGGACTCTGCTCATTTTGCAAGTGCTGCAAAACTCAGCTCAAACAGCAGAGCAACTGGACGCTGAAATACTTCACGCCAATCAACAAGTTATCTGGAGTCACCTGTATTTCCAAAGACCTCCACAGAGCTCGTGCACATCTCTATAAATACATATTTTGCTCTGAGAGCCCTGTTACAAAGGAAGACAAACCCCCATACAGCTCTGCAGGGAGAGAGGCCCCAGAGGCAGGAGGGGCTGCTGACACAGGTACGGCTTTGTGAGACAGCAGGCAGCTCCCACAAAACCAGCCCCAGGGGAAATTTACCCTAATGGCAACCTACGAAAACACGGTATTTACGGGATAAAGGTTACCGCTCAATGTTGCTTCCACTTCGGCTTCCAAGATCACCACGATATACATTAAAGAACGTTTTCATGCACGTTTCCTTTGTACCAACAGCCAGCAGAGTACTCTGCTGAGGGTAAAGTGGAACTCAGTCATTTAATGATTTATTACCTCGGGTTCTTTGTGAGCCATTTACAGCTATGAACTTTAACAGAGGAGTTTAGGGATATTTCAGGAGCTATTAGCATAATGATCCCTTGTTAGGATCCTCAACTGCCAGAATTCTCAAATGGTCTTTTTCAATTGTAAGGTCAGAACAAACATGCAATCACGTTGCTAAATATGACATGCACAAACATCGCACATCTGTGTTCCTATGGAAACTGTTTCATTTATGTTTGGGGTTGACATTTATTTATTTTTTCTGTTATTTTACCATCTCTCAAAATTCACCTGTTCATCCGAAATTTTCAATGTCCAAGTTGAAAATACCGATCCCAGTGTTGATCTTAGTATCAGGAACACTTTATTTGAAGCTGACTTAAAAATATGACTTTTCCTTCATGAATACTGAATGAACAGCGGTTTAGTTGGGATTAGTATACATGGCAGCATTTGAAAAGAAACTGAATGCCTGAAGTTTGAGATTTATACATCTCAGCTGAGTCACTCCTGTGCTTCACACTTCTCCTCTACACCTTAAGAAGGTGGCTGTGCTACTTCAGCAATTCATTTACAGCCCCTCCTTTTCTTATTTTTATTGCAAGTTGACTGGTTAGCAAAGATTTTTCCCCTTGATCTATCCATCTTGTCTGATTTTCCTTGCTACATTTACAGAAACGGTCAGAGACACGTTATGCTTCATGAAGCTTTTTTATACTTGTAGGAGCTCGGATCAGAGTAGCTTGGGAAGACTGAACCAATTTAGCCTGAACAGGAATTTGACCCAAAGTGCTGTCAAAAACTTAAAACTGAACTCCTTTAATATTTTAGATGAACATACCGGTTTAATAAAAGTTGGCATTCTTCTGAACCTCTGTATAGCATTCCCAGCCAAAAAGAAAAATAAGACCTTTTGTATGAGATCACAGGTCCCAGTGGAGGAAACCAGAGGAACAGCAGTTTCCATACAGGTAACTTAAGGCCACTCATTAAACAACACAATTTGCTACAATTATTTTGGATTATTGGAGAATTACCAAGATATATTTTACTGGGTATCTGTTAACACCTTTCCATGGCTCTCAGAGTAATAAATTATGATAGGGATGTCTACACAAAGAGAAAAACATTTTCAAACAGATCAATTCTGTAATTATAAATAATTATTAGATAAATAAAATAAGAAGCAAGAATGCAAGAAGTCACATAAAACAAGGTCACTGCTAAAGCCAGGCTATTCCAAAAGAGCATAAAGCTGGTATTTCTTAACTTCTACAGACTTTCAGAGAAACATTTATTAAAATTTGTCTGTCCCTAGCTCTTCTGCCCTGGGAGGAGCGTGTTACAGCTGACATTATCATTTACAGAGATTTCTCCACATTATAATCAGTCCCCAAAGAAGCATTTTCTCCTCTCAAATCCTGTGGTCCCTAAAGCAGTCCCTGTAACTAAGCAGACCTGTAATCTTTCAGCTTTTCAGTATCTTGCAGCAATTTGCTGGCCCTGCTGAGCACTATTTCAGGATCGTTTGTTTTAATTCTCAGTCCCCTCTATTCCCCCAATTAAAACTCGAGTTAATTAATAGTACTGGTACAACTAAAAAGGTGTCAGAAAGGCCTTAACTTTCCCTTCTACTCCTGTTGCTTCAAAATAAGAGTAGCTTTTTCTGTGTTTTCCCATATTACTCCTGTAATTTATTATATCAGCAGCACAGATTGGGTGCATTTGAAGAGCTCCAAGAACATTTTTTTTGCCCAGTTCCTGATTATTACCACATTAACCAAAACAGCTTTGTCCTTCATCTGTAATATGTTTCCTCCTATCATGGAAAGATTTGTCAGGAATTTTCGTAGCTCGGGACCAATGCACACGCTCAGCTTCTGCAAGACTGAAATGTAATCCTGATTTCAGTAGGACTGAGGAGGATACCCCCTCAGAGGCTACCTCTGTCTCCCCATGCTTTTGTGTTCAGATAATTACACCCACAAGCAACTTGGCTCATCATAGTCTCCTCCAGCACATCTGCACCGTGATTCACACCGCAACAACCTGAGGAGATTTCAGTCCTCAAAGAAATCAGTCATGGTGTCTCTCTGCTTACAGCTAACTTCTAGACGTAACACTTTTCCAATGTGTTGATGCATACAGTCTGCAGAACAAGCAATGAAGTTTCTTTATTTCCTAACTAGCTCCACAAACACATACTACCACTTCAAAAGGTTTCTCCCCAAAACACTGACACCTCGCAGACAGAGCAAGATAAAAATCAAAGGAACAACCACTGGTGCTCCACTGGGACCACTGGGGGTTTCTGGGACTGGCTCTGCTTCACCAAACCCAACACAGACAATCAAATTATTGCACAGTTTCTGAACATGCTCAGTGACTGGTTGCTGTTTGCACTGAAGGATGCTCTTCCGATACAAGTGGCCATCAGTCAAAGAATCTCTGATCTAGTTTCAATTCAAAATATCAGTTACTCCAAACCATTAATTCTTAGGGTTCTTCAACCAGGAGGGAGTGCAGGAGCCTTGTCCAAATGCCACTTCCATTGCAATGTCTCCACTATAGCACAGTTGTTCAAGTGCAACAAGAAAAGCATGCTATATGGTCTTTAGTACATAGCCTGCACTTCATCTCCTCTGCTTCATATTTATAGTCTTGACAAAGTCAACATCAAGGCTACCTTCACCCGAGGATCAACGCCACTTGACTAGACCAGGCTAAATCGAAAATTCTGAAGCTGAACCTTACCTGACCGTCTTTTTCAATCTTTCTCCAAGTATGATCAATGCCACTGTGCACAGCTAAAGCTGTCAGTCTCCTCTTTATAAAGCTGCTCATCATATTTATCGTAGCCAGTTTTGCAACCCAAAAGTTGATTTTCAGTGAAAACCCACCTCTGAGGTCAACATTACATGACAATGCTCTCTGTATTATCAGCTACCCTACGTGTCCTGTAGCAGTTAGAGCATCAGCTAGAAAAATGTTCACAGACAACACAGCTTTTCCAAAGAAAAGCTTTTTATATGCTGAAAATTTCCATTACAGATTTACATAGTGACTCCTTCTTGAACTTTTGATATTTTGTGCTATCTAACAATAATGGTTTGCTCAAATACTTTAGCTTTTACAAATCTTTTTAGAAATAAACCATGATGTAAGCTAACTGGAAACACGTACATCTGGCCTCAACTATGTGACCTCCTCCTCTAGAAGCATACTATTTTGGTGCAATTTTCAGGTAAGTCTTAGAGGCTTCTTTCACAGCCCCTACATTTTTTTGATTGCTGACAGAATTACCTCTTATGTTTTAAGTATTTAACTGAGAAGGAGGAATCTTCTTAAAACTGTGATACTACTTGGACCCTCCTCTTTTGGGAATCATGCTATCGTATGTTGGAAGAGACCTCTGAAGGACTCCAGAGAAACTCCCTTATTTAAAGCAGAGTTAAATTCAGAGTTGGGTCGGGTTCTGCTTGGGCTCATGAAGTACACTGCTGAGGATTTCTAAAGATGGAGATATCGCAGCCCTACTGTGCAGTTGTCCCACTGCTAAACATCTTCATTGTGTTTTTTTTTAATCATTTTTATCGTTTCTAGAAGGAATTTACCTTTCTGCAACCCACAACCATCTCTAAATGTAGTTTCACCTCCAAGATCAGAACTCTTTTCCCATCCACTGTGTAGAAATCCATCTCTCTATCCATCCCCTCACTGCTCAGAGGTAGTGTTCAAACCACTAAATTTTACTTTTCAGATAAACATGCGTATATCATACTTCTTACAGTTGCATACAGGATGATTAATGCATGCCATCCCTTATTGCTTTCTTTAACAAGAGCAGGCATAGGTTACTGACCAGATTGTGATGATACCAGCTTTGGGACGGACCATCTCTTCTCTGCTGCTGTCTTTGAGGGAGACTAGAAAAGCACCTACCTAATTAATTTTATATTTTTTTTTAATGGACTTTCACCTCTAAATAAACCCAGAAAGACAGCAGATTCTAAATTCTATTTAGAATTTAAGATAATCTGAAGCAGTGTTGACACACAGCTGTATGCTCAAAATTCACAATAAAGAGTTGAACATCATCCAATATTGCAAGTAACTTCTGAGGTACTCTACTGGCTTGGCAAAAACGAGATAAAAAAAAAAAAAAAAAAAAGTCTGCTAAACTCAACATCCCTGTATACTAAGAAGTGCTCATCTGACTTTGTGGGAAGTGCAGGGAGCTCTGCAATTTTAATGGTCAAATTACTTATGTTGGTACCCAACCACAAATTTGTATGCCAAGCTGAGGGTACACCTTTGGAAAAATCCAGGCTCCAAATCAAGTGAATAGGGCAGTAAATGAAGTAATCTAGGTTAATGCAGGAATGGTCAGGCAAAGGCGCAGAGATGGAGCTCTAGTCTGTCTAGGGGAATGAAAAAAAATAAAGGTTGAAATGTAAGAGTCCATGAGATGTACTAGGAAACAAAGGAAATAACTTTGTAGCTAACATAAAAGATAACAATGGCTCTGAAAGCCATTTGACACAAAAACAGAAGCACACACAACAGTAAAAATATGTATTATTACGCTCAATGCGACATAACCACTTTCCAGAGTAACCTACATAGGAATGTGTGTTTCCTCCAGATTTAAAATTAACGACTTAGATTGAGGGGAGAAACAATCTGTCGTAAAGAGATCTTTTAAACAAGGCACATATGCACTGTAATACTTTAATTGTACATCTGTGTATTTTAGAAACATATCTATCTGACCTTCTGCATACTAGGAATTCATTGATTTTCACTAATTCTTAGCGCTCAGCAGGATCCTTGATTCTCAGAGCAAACCGACAGCAAACATTTGTAAATCTCTTACTTTGGAAGTGCCTTAACAAGTCAAGGGAAGCACTAAATTTCTTTGGTATGTAGTGAAAATATTTTCTTGTTATGATTTCAGGACCAAAAAGTGGTCTAAACACAAGGGTTATTTGTAAGCAAGTAGATGGAGTCAATAAGTTAAGTTCAGTCACATGCATGAGTTTCTTGAATTATACCGAAATGTTCTTTGGCGATTTTGGGCTGAGCGTCACATTGCCATGCACAAGCCAAAGGAAAGATAGCGTCTGAGTTGTCCTTTCTGTCCTTGTAGGACATGATCTGGCTACTGGAGATGTGTCTAAGCTGCAACTAATTACTCAACTTTTGCCTTTAACTTCCTGTTATTCCTGTTATTTTGAGTTGAACAGACACCATGCAACAACTGCAGAGCTGCTCCTAGAGACACTAGAAAAGCTAGGAAGAGATTTTCTTAAAATCAAGATGTCAAAATATTCCCCTTATTTTTCTCATTTTGCATTTTGTTCCCTTGATTGCTTTCGTCAATTTATAGCTTGTCTTTACTTGGTTTGATTTGCTTTCCATAATGTATCTCCTTCACTTTTCATCCTCTGAAGAAAACATTTTGCCTCAGAGGAAAAAAATTCCATAGAAAGTTTTCTTGGTTTTAAAGACCACTTATTCTGATTTTTGAAAGATGCTCAGCTCTTGCTTTACATATTCTCTTTGAACTGTTATATTGTCCTCTCTTTTTTAGATTTAATAATCTGCTGTTTTTAAAAGGTACATCATACGTTCACAGTGCTGGAGCTAATTCTCTGCAGTGAACGTCGCAGACAGAATACTTTCCTATACAAAAGGA
Source organism: Cygnus atratus (assembly GCF_013377495.2). Classification (NCBI taxonomy): domain Eukaryota; kingdom Metazoa; phylum Chordata; class Aves; order Anseriformes; family Anatidae; genus Cygnus; species Cygnus atratus. The sequence continues at coordinate 35,529,814 of NC_066367.1, forward strand.
AATCAGATGAGAAATGCCAGGACTGGGTTGGAAGCTGGTGGACAGGTACGTGCTTCAACAGTTAATTTTCCAGTGGGTCACAGCACACACTACTGTCTCTTGAGTAAACACAACCTGCCAGTCTTTTGTACTTAATTAGTAAAATACCACATTTTTCCACCAATTAAAAGCACTGGTATACATTGTTTTTTTAAAAGATCACTTTCCTACTAGGACAAAAAAAAAAAAAACATGAACGCTGACACTGAAAATATTATTGAAAAAACCTGCAATAACACTACTGAAATTCCTTTTTTTTTTTTTTTTTTCCTCTCCTGAACAGCAGCATGAATTATTCTTCAGCAGCCAGCAAATAACATCAATTAGGAAGAGAAGCAAGATGTGCTACTATAAAAGGACATTATCTCCCCTTGGCTAAAATGACCTTTTTAAAACCGAAGTAAAATTTTTAATTAAAAGTCCGAATTGCTTCTAGGACTGTCTTAAAACCAGGAACTTTTCATAAAATTGAGGTAATTATGAAGTACCAAACATAAGAGAGTTTAAAATAGGTTATGTATATCACATATTGATCCATACAGGTTATATAAATTTGTGTAACAAGCATATGGATTTAATCCCTCACTTGTACAATAAAATATGCTTACATCAAAATCCATTTATTTGTTACATATTGGTTTATGAATAAAGAACGTTGTGGCATTACTATTTTATTTGCCTGCATACAAAGTAGGGGTTCATTTATGACAAATTGATTAATGCATATAATATGTTGCTTTGCAGTTGTGGAATATTAGATGTAGCAGAATTGCTTTTGGTTTGTAAGCCATTAATTTGCTGATAAGCCATGCTGGTTGGATTTCAACCCATAAAGGTCTATTTGCCTTTAACTTTGAATAACGGCTGCTAAGAGGTACCAGGAGTTGTGTATGCAGAGAGACTCCTGCAGTATGTAAGAAAATTACTCCCATGTTTAGGAGTTACCTATGTTATTAAAGGTAGCCGTAACAGAATTTGAATATTAACCTACCATTCACATGAGATTTATGACTAGATGAGCACCAAAATTTGGAAAAAAAATAGCTAAGTTCACAGGAAGGATGTATATATGTAAAACAACATTCTGTAAGATGTATATGTCGCATCTCTTCTTCAGCAGTAATATTAAATACATACTTTCATTAAAAAATGTTGTAGCTGGCTTTATGATACACATTTTAAGCAATCTTCGAATCTAATGTCACCCTCACACTCCAGGCAGAGGTTTATAGGAGGGAAGGGTTCATGGCATGGGGAAGGGAGCAAGAGCGGGGCTTTTCCACCCTCAGTACCATGGCCAAGCATCACCAACTGCAGCATCCCAGAGCTGTATCACTGGTGTATTTCTTTTACAGAAGTAACAGCTTTATAAACCTGCTTACTCCATCCCTGTTATAGCCTGTCAAGCCCGCTGAGAAGCAGAGAAACCCAAAAAGCACAAATAACACTTCCTTTAGGAGCACGGGACCAGACTGGCAGGTGCGGAGCAGCAGCCACGGGGCCATTTCGGTGCCCGCGGCAGGGCTGAGGCCCATGGGAGCTCCATCTGCTGACATGGACAATCAGCTTTGCCAAAGTTTGTCCAGAATTACCACTTCCATATTTTCCATAGATCTGTCATCTCTGACATAAACCTGCCAAAAAGCTGAGCTACTGACTAGTCGTGGAGAAGGGAGCAAGAGCAACTTCTCCTGATGGGAGAAAACTGGAGGAGAATTACAAGGAGGGGGGAACAGGGAGGGGACTCTACAAAATAACTGCAGATTCCTTCTCTCACAGCCTTTTCCAAGGATTTCAACATAAAGGGGAAAATATGGGTCTATGGATGTGATGAAACAAATGTATATATATAATATATAATATATATATTTGCTGAGGACTCCTCTAAAGAGCTTGCAAAATAACTGTATATGAAAACTAATTTATAGGGAAAAAGCTATATGGTCATTGACTTAAGCTTAAATATTTGGTATTGGTTTTGTTTCAAAAGTGGCAGCTTCTTTTTTTATGTACAGGGTATTGGTTTCCAGTACTAGCACCAAAGAAATTCACTCTGTGTGCTAATGGCAAAGTTTGGGTCTCTGATAGTAACAAAGGCTTAAAACTTTCTAATGCTTTTAAAACATTGCTATTTATTCTACACCAGGACAGACAGGAAAGTATTCCCACTTTAACTGCAGAAAAGGAGGCACGGAAGAGAAGACAGTAACTTCAGACACTAGGAGGCTTTGGAGGGGTTACAACACACTTGGCAGAAGTGATGGAAGTCCGTGTCAAATCAATAGGTGCAACTGATTACCTGCTATCACAGATGATGATGATAGCACTGCTTCAGACCAGGAGCTTGAAGGCTCTTGTTTGCTGGGAGGTTAAACATGTTGCATTCACATCTCACTTCAATTACATTGCAGAGGTAAGAGAAATTAAATAGGCATTAGTCAGCCAACCTCATTAACCCTGAGTTAAGACAGAGAGACAGAAATCACTAATTTGAACACGCATTTTAATAAAGCAAACACGACACAATAGGTTTACTATTATGTACATTAAGAATAGGATTAATAGAGTAAGATTAGAAAGAATGCTTTTGAGTGCTATAATGTTTCACACATTAGAAAAAAGACTGGCATGTTTGAAAATACGATGCCTGACTGATTAACATCCATTTAATCTTTTCAAATGTTAAATTTGCTTTTCAATGGAAATGTATTTTTTGAAACACAACAACTGACTCCAATGCACTCCTACCAGAACAATTGCATCTACCCTGAAATCCAAATATTTCAGCCAAAATCAATGCATTTTAACACGTCAATAAAATTACATGAGATGAAATACTTATTTTAACCAATACATTTCCCATAAAATGTACATAGTGTTACCATAGTGAAACCAACCTAAAGTCATTGGATCTCAAAGTTAGATGTAAACTTGAAGTTAAATAGAGGAAGATGAGGGGGGAAATATTACCAGTGGTAGCTATCTCATTTGAGACAGGCAATACATTTCCTTAAAATGCAGAAAAATGGGTAGTAGAGTGCTCACTATACATAATCATTTTTCTTCCCTATTTACCGATGTAATCTAGAAATTTCATGAATAACCATCCATTTTGTGTCTGTATTGCCCAGACATTTTTTTTTTTACTCCCAAGATTTCTGCTCTGGGGCAAGGAAGTCACTGAGCCACAAGGGAAACAGCTCAGCAGAAGAGCAGGCAGATGCTGCTGGTATCTCCCTCCCTCTTCCATCTGGACACACCACAGTACTCACTGGAAAGCAGCATATTTCTGAAATCTGCCCATACTTGCTTCCCACTTTGTGCCTGATTGTGTGTATCTGAAGAAAACACCGCATCACTTCTGTGCCCTTGAAAATGTGGGATTGTTTTTTAATATTTTTTTTTGAAAAGTTTTTTCTTAAAATGACCCTTTGCGTGTGTTCCCCATGATGAATTACCTGAGATGCACAAAGCTGGTTATTAATACCATATATATTGTTACGTATCACTATATACTGTTGCCTGATTAGAACATTCTGGTTTGACAGGTCAAAAAAAAAATTGTACTTTCCTAAAACGATATGTGCTCCCTCTAGTGTCCATGAAAATCCGCTCCTAATGGTGAATAAACTGCATGGGATCATGTCCAATGCTACAATAAAAGCCTATAAGAACTAATATATGACTCCAGAATGAATCAGCATTGAATTAAATCATAGGATTTAAAACAGGAGATAAGTTTGCAAGAATTTAAGAAAGGTTAAGCTAGAATAGAGAGCTGGTCAGGAAAAGACCCATATAACTGGAAAGAGATCAGCGTTTCACTTTTTATATTCATAAAATATTTTGGGGGGGTTTAGCTTCCTAAAATACATCAGCCAAGTTTCTGTTTTGTCACAAACCACTACATTCAAACTGACACACCACTCAAGGCATTTGCCTCTCTTAAAACAGCTAAAACTATAAATTCACAATAAGATTAAAATCAATTATTTAAATCAAAGTTTTCTGCTTGTTGGTTTAAATCACAGCTAAATCACTTTGATTTAAGTCAATTCACCTTACTGAACCCTTTAATCTTTAAGTCAATGACAAAGCTCCCATTGACTTCAAGAGGATGCTTTAGGAGGATTCCCTCAGGCAGAGCAAACCAAACTCTTGCCTGTTCACTCTGCCAGAATCACGTTTAAGCAGCTATTAGCCAAGCCCGATACATTTGTTTTACAGACCAACAGAGGGGCATCAACCATTACACAACCTCATGCCGAAAGAGTACAGAAACGGAGCGAGAATCCCGTCTTTTTTCCCTCCCCTGCTACATGTTTTTACTTTTAACTAGCTCTGTTTGAATGCTAACTTTGTCTCTTCTACAGGAATGTTTAAGCCCTGATCCAGCAGCATTGCACAGCGCTGTCGGAGCCAATGCAAAACTCTGTTTACACCAAATCAGGTCCCATCTGTCCACTCGCACTAAATATATTGGCTGATCAGGGTCTAGGAGTTCTCTGCACTTGAATTGTTCTTTTTTGGGGGCATCAGGACGCATGCAGCATTTTTATAAAAAGCTGGCTGATGTTTTAGTGCCAGTGCTGCGAGAGAAAGATCCTGCATTCATTATTCACAACTCTCTCTGAAGTCAGGGCTGGGTTTTGCCAACACATTAATTCTCACTATTTTTTTTCCGGAGGAAAAAGAAAAGATCTTTGGAGGAGAACCAAACCAGTAAGCACACACAACAAGCACACATGCAAATACATATCAGAAAGTGTTTTCAGCAAAAAAAAAAAAAAAAAGGCTGCATTAAAGACGGAAACACAATTTAAACATTCAAATTAAATAAGGCAATTAAGACAAACTAACTCACGTATTCCTATGGGCATTTTTAAGAGCTCTAGATGTAGGACCAAGTTAACTGAAGTGGTGCTGTTAATTTAACTAAACCACGAAATGGTCCTTGTCCCTTCTAAAATGGTTGTTTCTCTGGATACCTCACACTTACGTACTTGAACTATTCCTTTCTTAGTGGCCATTTCTGAGCATCCAAGGGGCTTTTCTGACCGCTTACAGCTTTCCAGGAAGCGCGTGTAGTTCTGATAAACACTGATATAATAAAATCAGAAGCTACCGCCCCTAATGAAGCAATTATCTCTCAAGCTAAAAATAAATATGAGAAGTCCAATTAAACAATTTTGTTCTCCCTAATACTGCCCAGTTGTTCTTTCCCTGAACCTTTAACACAGATGGTGTGCGCACATCACCATATAATTTGCACCCAGAAGCACCGTACTTCTGGTGTATATTTAGATATATGGGACTTTTGCAATCACAGAGGCACCTTTAGGAAAAACGGAGCCCTAATTCACTAAATGCTGTTTTTGCATTTTCCTCAACTCTTCCGGGAAAAGTCAGCAACAACAGCATTAGCGTATCCCCAAGGTAGTCAAGAAATTGGTGCCTTATTACCCGTGATCACACCAAATTGCGGAGGAATTACATAATTTGTCTCTACAGGTCACATTACGGCGACTACCCCTGCACAGGGAGAATATCAGCACGGAACTTGTCCCCATGGTTACACCCTGATTAATGCACGGCTTCTTTGTAGAAGTTCAGGATCAGCAGCTGCTGGGCACAAACCTAATGTAAACCCGGTGCCCTGCTTAACTTGGATATCCCATGGACTTATCTTTCATTTTGCCAACAGAAAGCTATTAATAGCAACATTTTAAATAAGCCAGATTTTTGAAAGTGAACTAGAAATCACCACAGTGGGAAGGCACTTATAAGGCACTGCTATACCACTGAAGAGATCTGAACACAATTATTAGATGTATTTCTAGAGGGAGAAATTTCCTCTATATGGTTTTTTTTTAGAACCACGCTCATGGTTTTATGTCTTGAGGGTTTGCCTGAGCAAAGCAAGAGTTTTGCTTACATTAAAAGGAAGTTCTAAACTAATAGCAGCAAGTGTAACGCTAAATATAAAGGTAGAAGGACTTTAAAGATAATAATGGGAAGCAAATGGCTAACCACAAGACCGAAGAGGAACACATGGGCTAGAAGAGGTGCACAATGCTGCCTGATGGCAGACTGGTCCAAGACCAGCTGCAGAAAAACCAAAGTCCCCCACAGACATGAGCACATAATATTTTATTATTATTTTTTTGGTCATAAAGAGCTTTCAAATAATTAAGCTACTGGTGTGGTATATTAGAAACTAGCTTTAAAAGTGTTTCCGTCAAGATACGCATGGCAAGAATATGTGAACTATTAGATACAAAGACAGGGCTCATGCACCAGAGACACTGATCATCTCCCAAACTTCCACTTCACCAGAAAGGACATGTAGGAAAAGTATTGGGAGGAGAAGAACAAAGATAAAATAAGCAAAAAGCTCAACACCAACTACATCAAGACCAGCGGGTTTCCTCCCAGCCTTTTGGCAGGTTTTGCCTCGCATCTATGCGGAATCAGATACATGGATTGGGGCCAAGAAATACACAGTTATGATTTTATTGAACAATCTTTATTGGAGGAGAGGGGTTGTTAAACTTTCACTTACAGCTTTTTTTAAAAGGTAGTTTAGTAAAAAGGTTGAAGCTCTGGGGACCGTTACCACAAGATAAATGTGAGAGCTTTGCAGATCCAGAGTGAATCTGCTTATGTAGAACAAGGAAAAAGAAAGCACTCTGGAGAAATTAAGGCCATCTCCCACTTTCCATTTGTTCTTTTCTTCCCCAGAACCACCTCACCCTAATCCTTTTTTGCTTCAAAACTTGAGGACTCCTCTGGCTACTTTACCCACCAAGAACACTTGAGTCAGACCTCACATCCTCCTGTTTCATCACGTATCAGAAGCTTTTATTCTTTTTAGACACCTACTCCAACTGCTGCCCAGCCGGCGCACCTCTGCACCCCTTCCCAACGCATCGTCTTGCCCACTTCAGAGGTGGCATCTGGAGCCCCACAATTCCTCGTGCTCATGGGGCAGGTGTCCTCGTCTCTTCTGAGCAGAAGCCTCGACTTGCGTGCTGTCTCTGTTCCTAAATGCATCCCTCTTCCCACGCCAGCTAATCCTTGGCTCACAATACAACCCCTATGCGTTTTGTCATTTTTCTGTAACTGATCTACTTAGGAAGAGAACTTTAAAAATTTGCAAAGGCAAAGTAAGAGAAAGACATATTATTCTTGAGAAAGCAGTTATATAACCCCTCATTTGTAAGATTATGCACTGCATAATGACTTTGGGAATATCTTGTGCAGATCAGTTTTACATGTACATTAGCTTCTACACTCTCAGCAATCTCGGACCTTGTCGCTCAGCCCGTCACACAGATGATCCTTGTAATAGCAGATTTGTCTTTACATATTTTTATTCCTAGCCTACAGCACAAGACAAAGAAGAAATAATTCTTAATCCACTTTGTCTAGCTAAGACCGAAAGGACATAACATAATTCAGGCACAAGTGAACTTGCTCTGGAGCCCCAGCATCCTGCCTGCATCCCATAGATGGGACATTAGGAGACCACAGGGGAGAAGACCAGTTTTCAAACAGGCCGCAGAAATGAGGATACCGTGGGTAGGGCAGCACGTTCATTCTCACCAGGTAGCACAATTTCACTGTTCCTGTTTAAGGACTCAGCAGAGGGAAAGACGAGAGCTCCCCCAGGAGCCTGGCTGCAGCTCACTAGGACAGGTCAGTTGATGCAAGCTCTTCGGGCAAGGGCTCTGCCTGACCAAGTGACACAGCTCGAAAACACCACCTGACCTTGAGAAAGTGGCAGAGCTTGGGTTGTTTTGTGTTGTTTTAGACTTGTTCTGGCCTCCTAAGGAACCAAAACAAACCCAACTTCCATGCAGGCAGGCAGAGCGAGTCTCCTGGTGGCAGTGGCCAGTTCTCTTGCCTGAAAACGAGTGATAAATAGCAGTATTATTCACGCATCAATAGCAGATATTCAAACACGTCTCAAAGATGGTGACTGCAAACCATGCCAAAGCGATACATACAAATCCATATCGCTCCTAAAATAACCTCTTTCATAGCTCTCAGCCAAGGAGCGGCTGCATCCTCCTGGTACAGCAGAAGTGTCAAAGGCATCTTCCTCTTGATCCCTTTGGATGAACTCGCTAAGAGAAGCCGTGCTGCTGGAGCACATCAGGTACAGGTTCAAACAGAGATTAAGTGACTTTCACAAGTGGCAAAGAACACTGGAATACGGGGTCTGAAATGGAGGAAAGATTAGAAGAAAGGTGAAGAGGTGACCTTCTTTGATGGAAAATGAACAGGTTAAAAAAATATGAAAAGCACCTCCAAAATCAAAAAGTTCAAATCTTTCCAATGGCATTGAGACAAACCCCAAATAGGAACAGATTGTGAAGATTTCTGGAATTAGGAGGCGTGGTTTTTGTTCATAGCATTTAGGGGTCGTTGGTGTTTTACATGGTTGTGGTGGTTTTTTTGGTTGTTCTTCCTTTCAGGTTTTAGAAAAAGGCGAGGATATATTCAAAAGCCTGCCTATTAGCATATATTTCTTATAAGTGAGACAGATTTATGAAAAAGATTTCTCTAAATAAAAATCAACAGATGGCACTCCGTAGGTAAGTCTATTTTTTCATTTAATATATATCTGACTGCAGTCCTGGATGATTTCACGAGTCCGATTTGAATACAACTACTCTGAAAAAGATATGAAAAACAGATTTGAATTACACTGACCCTCGCAATTCTATTAATGACAGATGAAAAACACACGCACAGCCAGGAGATCTGAATCAATCAGTTTCAGAGGCATGAGGCACCGTGCGTCATTCCATTCAGCAATTAAGCAGTTCCTAATATTTTATGATTAACAAGTTTTCAGTCACTACCACTGTAATTTTTTGTTAATGAGACAAGCCTCCCCGCCGCCTCCAAAAGAGACTTGCTGGTACACAGCTACACAAACAACAGCAATTCCAGGATTCCCAGCTCAGATCATGAAACGCCGCCGCTGCCTGTGCCAGCTACTCCAGAAATCAGTGAGCTGAGCCTCACAGCACTGCCCACACCTCTGCCACAAGAAGCAGGAGCAAGCCTCTCCCCGCAGCCCTCTGAAACCAGCTGGCAACCTCAGTGCACTTTTTACGCAAGCACAACCTTCGTCTAGCTAACTTTACCTTCTGCAACCCTCTGCTGGAAACGAGACGGAGTGGATCTGACTCCAGAAATGCATCGCTCCGACACAGAGGGAGTTTTGTTCTGGACGCTGAAGCGGACAGGATTTCAGCAATATTTTCTAGCTGAGCAACTGTCAGAAGCAACCACAGCTGCAGCAGCACTGGAGTAACCCATCCTGGGCAACAATCTCCCTAAAAAACAGTATTTCAGGCCCTACTTTGACTGAAGGGGGAATTTTTCTAGCACTAAATTATCTCCCCTCTTTTTTTGGGGTTGGGAAATAATTTATATACTAACTCAAGAGTATGTTTTAGTGGGTTCCCGTACCTACAGACAGGCACCCTGCAGTTCCAAAGAGCAGACCACCGTGTAATTGCACGTTTTTCGTCCTTGTGCAAATAACTCGCAGTTTACTGTAGGCTGATTTTTCTACATGTAATATCTGGATTAGCAATTAACATTTTAATTAAAGATGGATTAGCCAATATTAGGAAAATTATGTCTGGAACTGTTCGATTTAAAATCCACGACATATATACAGATAAACATATCTTTGTTCAGTACAAGTAATTTTCTGGTCTGTGTAAGAATGATACGATTTAGGACTCTGAGAGACAGCATAGTAATTTGATATTATTATACATGGAGATAACCACGGAGCAAATATAATACATGAAAAGTACTTTTTTTCAAGAAGCTGCATGGTTACCACCAAGTGTTAGATGTTCATTTAGTGAGGGTTGGGACTGCAGTTCAAGAAGCTCTGCCTATAGACCACTTTAATTTAGCTATGTTTAAACCAAGCGTAGTGGGGAAGGAGGACACACTGTTCTAAATGTAAATTGTATTAGCAACAACATATTGAGATTTCTGTACTTCTTGTTCCATTCGCAGTTTTTTGCCGTGAGAATAAATCACAGCATGTTTTCTCTTCTCGTAGCGATCTTCATCAAAAGATGCCGGAATGAAAACCACGCTCCTCGCACTTTGCATCTGGTCTCTTTTTATCTGGGAGCTGGTGGTTTTGTTGGTTTTCTGGTTTTTTGTTTGTTTTTTTTTTTCAGGGTGGGAGTCAGGTGAGATGGAGATTAGCAGGTGTCCCCCTTCTTTCCAAAGGGAACAAAACTGTGATCATGGAATAAAAGCCAAAGAAGTAATATAGAGAATATGAAAGTATATATGGGGTGGAATACTTGAACCTATTTACCTGTCATTAAAAGTACACAGAAATTGCACTTTCCTGCTCAGTCACTGAAAGAAACTGGAACAAGCACACTTATGGCAAACAGCATTATCAGAACCCACTGAAAACCTTAACAAATGTTCTCATCAGCATCTTTTGAACCCATCTGGATACAGCTGAATGATTTTGCATTTACAAAAAAATTAGTATACTTGGAAGCCAAGTAACTAGCACAATAAATACAATGAAGCAGTGATTTATATAGCCAGCCCTTTTACTCTTTCGTACCAAGGTATTTTACTTACAATCAGATATATATAAAAAAAATCCAGATCACAGCACACAGTTTCTAAAGCAGCAGCAAATCAAAATCTTTTAAGCCAATTAACTTCAAAAAGGAAAAGCTTGCTGGGGTTGAATAAGTAGTTCCTCAGCATCTCCCTGGGTTGAATTTCACTGAGATCAGGGGTGACAGAGCTGTTTCCAACAGCGAGTGAGGTGGCCCAGCACCCAGCGGTGGGTACAGCCTCATAGCAGCAGAGATGCATCCGCAGTAATTCACAGCCAAGCAGACACGGACACTGAACACAGATCAAGTGGAAAAAAAAAACAAAAAACTTTTCATCCTTAGCAGAACCAGTGAACTCCAGGCCAGTGTTAAAAAGCAATGTTTATATAGGTCATGTCAGATTTGAGTATGACTCCTCTCCATATGCTGAAGTCATACCTTTGAGAAAACTCACTTTCAAAGCTTGGAAGGAAGAGGAGACAGAACAATGAGGAGCAACCCGACTTACAAAGCAACCAGAGAACACTGAGGCAGCAGAAATACATTTCAGAGCTGCTCATTTGAGTTTTAAACATGACATTTCCCCATTTCATAGACGAGCAGCAACAGAGAAATAGTCGCAAGAGCAACTGCTTCCTCTGCCACCATCCTTCCTGAAAACTGACAACCTGAAATATTTTCATGGGATAATATTGTGGAATAGCAATTCAGACTTTTTACTAGCTTTTTGCCTTTTTTTTTTTTTTTATAAAAAAATTCAAGTAGCAACATTATTCTGGACCACACTGAGGTTCAAAACCTTGGGCTCAGAACTACCTCATTCGGGTTTAACCATGCAAAAGTTGGTAATAGACAAGAAGAGAGCCAGCAGAGAACGGTAGGGGTAGGATGAACTGCTTTCCAAGATGAGTCCTATCCAGGGAGCCTATGTAAGGGCAGGCAGGAATAGTCCAGCAAATACAACCTCGGTGCCAATCCAGACATCCCCACGGCCAAACCCTGTCCTGCTGCAGGCTACAGACACAGTCAGAGGGGCTGTCACCATCTGACCCTGTGTACACGTTGCCTCTTCAGCAGCCATCATCAGACTTGCGCTAACAGCCTTCCTGAAAAATATAACTGCTTGATTTAACATCTCTGGGAAACTGTGAGGCATTACACAACGTCGTAGACCACAGCCAGCTCCCGCGACGAGACGAATCGCTGTACCAGCTTACAGGCTGCAGTGTAATGGGAACGCTTGTCTTCCTACCAGTCACCGTAGTAAATAATAAATAATTTCCATCCATTGAGACGTTCTCTGATGTGAATTTAAGAAAGACAGGCCCAATACATTTTCACTGTAAACAGTGTGTGCGTGTGGCAGTTCTTTCTGTAAATCTGTTGACTTAGCCCTTAGAGCATCCTTTAAAATTACTATACAGTTAACACCTTGTTGTTCCTTTACTTGTCAAATCATGCATTACTATTAACATCTCAGAAATAAAGAAACAAACAGCATGGACTGTCAAAACCTCAGCTGCATTATCGGGAAAATAGAATTATAAAGTGCTATGCTTGAATTCCACTAAGAGCAAAGTTTAAAAATCCACTCACAGAGGTTGCTGCAATACTTGAGGGGAGAGAGGGTATTTTGAGGCAGCACATGTGCTGCCTGAAGCTGAGCTGTCATAGCAACAACCTCATTAAATTGCCCCTCTTGGGAGCGCTAACCTGTATCCCAACTGTTGGAAAGATGTCATTTATAATGGGACTTAATTCAGTTAAGAGTCAAAGTACAGGAGACTTACAGAAAAGTGAAATTGCTAATTTAAGGAATTCACAAAGGAGCACAAACACCATATCAAACGGCTGTGAAAAACTTGGCTTTTGCCCTCATCTTCCATTCCCCGTAACCACCACTAGTATTTCAATCTTTCAAACACAAGGTTTGCAACTTTTCAGAAATTCCTTTTTTGTCCTTATCACTCCCCTGACCAGGGCTCTTAATGTGCCTCTTTTTACTCGTCTTTTATTGCCCCTATGCCCCTACAAGCAAGGGATGGCCAACTCATCTGCCCACCCTAATTCTCCCCAACACCAAACTCCTGCGACAGCAGCCCACAACAGCTTTCTCTCTTCTCCCTAGCTTTGCCACCCTTAAGGCTCTTCCTGAAATGGATATTCAAATGAACACTTGGGTCCATGGACAGAAATATCCACCAGCCTCTAGAGCTGCCTCAATACTGCACTCGTGACTTCCATAATGGAGTGGCAACGCAACGACAGAAATATATTAAGGCGTATTTGGATTTCACTTTTAAAAATCTATGATTTAATAACTTTAATTGACAGCAATAACACATGAGTACAATGCGTTTTGGAAGTGCCTTTCAGGTTTTTAAAGCAGTGGAGATAATTGTAGATGAAAAATGAAAGAAAACTGCACTGCTCAGAAAATGAGTCATTAACCTTTCAACTCGAGAGTTACCGCCAGAATCCAGACCAGCAGGGCTGCAAGGGCTGTGAGAGATGTAATAGAGGTAATTCAGTACTTTTAGACTGATTTCTTTTAGTTGTCTTTTAAACTCTTCCCAACTTGGCCTCCATATCCCCAAAATATAATCACTTGACATGTCATTAATGAATCACCAAATACATTTGCTGGATCTAAGAAAAAAGCTGAGCTTTACATATTCTCTGCCCATTAGATGCTGTCCTCAGCATTAAGGTAAAAACCAAACTACTTATGTGATACCAATGCTTTTGGCCTGAGTGACAAACCCAGAATTTCCTTTACTCTAGTAGCTCTTGTAGAAATTAAGGGTTGCAGCTCCTGTATTTGCGATCAAAGATCACAGTGTCACTTAGAACAATATGATGTAGAGAAAAAGTAATAAAAATATCTGTGCAGTATCAGCTACACATAATAGGTTATTTATAGCTGCCTTCCAGGATGTCTTACTTCAGAAGAAATGTACCTAGTTAACTTCCATGGAAGAGATCTGAACTGTAGAACATTGATTGCAAATCAAATTAATAGGTAACACCCCGTATAAAATGAGAGAATAGTGCACGCTTCCCATAATCTAAAGAAAATGAAGGTAATTTATTAAAGCTTTCCTCAAAAAGCACAGTAGTCATCCAGAAACAATACTGGCAAATAAATACATGGTTAAAGGAAAAAACTCAGTTTAAGAAGTTTTGAAAGAACATAACCAACTAAACCATAAGTTAAGAAGAAAACCCTGCTCACATTTTCACTGACCTTAGTTGTCCCCCATGACAGACTCCACAAGAGACATTTCATCTATGATTACAAAAAATATTAACTGTCTTCTATTAAATTATTTTATAATTAAATATGCAGTTATTACATTCTTGTTTGCTGCTTTGTTACAAAAAAAAAAAATTCTTTGCAGCTCAGGGTGTGACTTTATTGGATATGCATGGAGCTGTGCAAGACTGTCTGTATTTTAATGTGTTTATTTGCTGGCTGTTGGCAGAGTTGTCCCGGAGTACACTTGAAGCCAGTTGCAATGTACAGATTTTTCAATAAAAAGGCAGAAATATTGACCAGACAGTTAATTAAATGGCACCAGGACATTTTTTTTTCTCCTTTCACAAACTCCAGTTAGTATTCCAATACTGTATTAGGTGCCCCAATGACACTGAAAATAATAAATCTTCATTTATTTTCAGTAGATTTCTAACCTGGTTGTTTTAAACAACATGATGAACACGTTTTAGCAGAATACATTAGCTGTGCCAATTTAATAAGAGCAAGATTGATGGAGCTTTCCCTTTGGTTCTCCATACGGGGCAGAGCCTAGCTGCAAGCACTCGGGGAAGGAAATCCCTTGGTTTGCCCTTCTTCAGCAACATTCTGCCCTTTTCTGGGATACAAGTTCTCCTCCCCACGCTGTTACCAGCCTGTCCTCTCCTAGTCTTTGCTACTGAAATTCATCAGCAATCTCTAGCACTAGCATCACCCAACAAGAGCATGGAATGACGAGCAGCATTTGCCCAAGGGCTATGCTGCCATGCTCAAGGTCTGCTCATTTTTTTCCTCGTTATTTGGTTCAGACAAATTGAAGGCTGTCACCACCTCCAGCAGAGAAGGCATTTCTGGCTCTCACGTCAGATGATTTGGCAAACGGTGGGCTACCAAGGCCAAATAGGGGAAGAAAGATTTTTCCCCCCACTCTATGACCCCTTATTCTGGTATCACTGCCCTGAAAAGATACTATGTTCCCCTCCTTGAGCTATATATTTTCTGTATTTTCATATTTACATAGCTATGATTGAGCAAAGAACTGATCTGGGCCCAAAGCCTGCCGCACTCGTGGGGAAGGCCTCCAGCACAACTAACCCTGCCCCAACCACCCCACTGCAACTCCACACGCAGCAGAAGCTGAAATTAAACCTCTCCCGCAGTGCTCTGCCCAGCCCCAGCTCTTCAGGGATTTTGCTTTAAAAGTTACACCTAATTTAGCAGATGTTGGCAGTTTTGCAGCAGCTTACCCCAGCCATTTCTCCACAGAAACCCGTGATGGCGAAGCAGGAGGCCTAACCTTGCGAGTGATACGAGCCCCGCCGGCCTAGTGGGAAGCTCAGGTTTTAAGCGGTGTTTCTCCTCAGGTATGGGCACGCATATTATTACCAGTTAATGAAATTCAGACGCATACCTCCTACTTATTGCTTCTGAACGGTATCCTTTTGGATGTTTTGTGGACCAGACTGACATCTATGAAGATATTAGCCTTTTTTAAAAAATATAATTAGAACCAATGTTCATGTCATTATGAGAATCAAAATAAATATTAATAAACAATGAGCTTCTGGACTATATTATTGGACAGCTTCAGCCCCCATCTATAACATTCTCTGACAGTTTGCTAGACTATGGTTTCTGTCTGCTCTAAACAGTAACAGATTTCTCATTAAAAAAAAAAAAAAAAGGTACCTATCCAGGCATGCAGACTGGCAAATTTTGAGATCTAAGTTTATACCAATAATTATATTCTGCTGCTCCTAAAAAAACAAAAGAGCTCTAAAGATTAGACTACTCCCCAAAATACAGTTTTTAGAAATCTGCTTATTTAAAATAACTGGTTGCTTTAAAGGGCAACTATTTCTACAGCACAAAGTTCACGTAGATTTCCCTGCAAGTCCCAAATGCAAACACTATCTGCAAAGTCCATATGCTTTGTATTTCACAAAAGCTTTGCAGAATACATTTAACATGAGAGAAAAGAGTTAGATATTATTCTTCACTTCATCTTTTTGACAGAAAGGTGTCAATAGAAAGATGTTGACAAGAAAGCAAACCGGAGCCTGTGTAACTTTATTACTGAAGTATGGGGAGATTACTTTGTGTTATTAAAACATCAATGCGCTACAGCTGACATTTGTGTCTTACAGTGGCAGCAGTTTCTATTGGGATGAGCTGTTTTATACCTTCAGTTATTCAGATATTCAGTCACAAAAAAAAAAAAAAAGTTATTCTTTAAGTCTACAATAAGGCAGGTTAATGTAAAATACATTCATATGGACCTGAAGTCCCAGAGTGCATTACCGTTCATTTCTATAAAAATTAGATCTGGATCATCCATGAATTTTTTCACTAATACATTCATTTCCAAAAACAGCGGCTTCAAGGAGTTCTGTATTTTCATGAAGGAAAGAAGGAAGATTGATTTCCCATGGCTTATAAAAGACAATACTCACACATGCCAAACACTGCTGCTCATCAGCTCTTTTATTCCGGAATGCAAACTCTGTGGTTCAGAAGCAGAGTGGAAACTTAGTAAGAGCTGCGGTGTTTATATTTTTGGTTTTGTACTGGACATGGCCTCTTCTTGCTCCCTACCAAATAAAATAATCCTGTAATTTAACAAGTAGCCCTCCTAGCCTCTCTGTTTCCATTATCCACTTCTAGTGTGTTTGCTTCCCTGAGGCTGCAATTCCAAATGAAAGCAACATTCAACAGGCACTTGTATCATCAAAAGCTGTTACTCTCTAATAAGCTCTGCAGCACCTGGACTCCTGAAGTTGTAAGAGGTTTTCCCAGGCATGAGATTTTGGAAATTTGATAAAAAATGGAGATAGTCTACCCAAGGTGCCAATGTGAGATGAAAAAGTACAGTCACCACTCTGCTTGCCCGCAGTACAAACACAAAACCTATGGCCAGCCGATGCTTGTCGTGACACATAAAACGGAATTATTCAAAGATTTCCATTTAGATGTGGCAACTTTTCTGCTCAGTGTAAAACAGGATAGAAAATGGAATTCAATGTAAATGCAATATTTAAATGTAAATTTCCCCTTATTATTTTTATGTATGCATGATCAGTCAGTGGTGACCAATTCAAGATGACCATCCTCAACACACACATATTCTACCCCAAATCAGAAAAACAGCCATTAGCTGGCTTCTAGAAACAGCTCTTCACAGTGCTACTTTACTTGTGGGACCACCAAGGACATGCTATATCATCTTTAGAAAAAATGGCCACTGTGGGGCTAAACAGACTGTTGATCTATTACGCTCTGACATTTTTTCCTTAAGATATATAAAGCTGTAAAAGGCATTCTATTAAGTTTGCATACTTACATCACGCTTTTCATACATATTTTATATATATACAAAGTCTTTTATAAAGTACTTAAATCCAATAACTAATTTACAAATGTGATGCAGAATCCAAGTTGTGCCATACCTACTACTTCTTTAGCACTTACTTTATGAAAGTGTTTTTAGTGTGCTCCTAAAAATTCATGGCCACACATTAAGTACTCCTGTAGTTTAAATTCGTTTGCTGGCCAGCTTCTGAGCACCAGTCAACACCACAAGAGCAGCAATCACGGCATGTTTAGCTGCATTACCTTTTTTTGCAAGGCACATTTGACACAGCGCGATACCATTGTGCAAAGACAGGCCACCAATTAACGTAAATCAGTGCGGTTTCATTGAAGAGCATTTAACGATTCTAACTGACAAAATCATAACACGGTTCATAGTGTTTTACTCATTGCTGAATAACGTTAATTGGTTAGTGGAGTTTGGCTTTTTTCAGTAAAAGAAAAAATTTTTTATCACAGAAGTGTATGAATTGTATCAAGAACATTCCACAGCAAAAGCAGTAATGTGTTAGAAATATAAGCAGTTTTATATGCTTGAATGTGCTTTAAATACCATGCCTCACAGTTTGTATCTGAGCAGTATTTCAGAATTTCGTCATCATGTTGACAGCCATCTGCTTCAAACTCTCTCCCTACTGCCCAAAGAGCGGTCAAAATTGGGTACTGACAAACCGAATTTCTACACAGAAAGGAAGCTCCTCATAGGACAAAGTAAGTGACACAGGCTAGAGATCTGAACATACACTCCTAGAAGTTTGGGGGGAATAAATAAACTTACGGACACCCAGATCTGACACTCTCCTGCAGCATTACGGGATATGCAGTTAGCAGGTCTCTGTGAAAACGTCAAAGTGGCAGATTAGCTGACACCAATTCTCCGGAGGAGCATAATCTACAGAGTAAATGGGTAATATTGTGTACTGTCAGCTCTGTTTAAGTCACAGCCTTCAAAACCCAAAGAAAGAAATGTAAGGTAGCAATCGCAAGGGAAGGAATTCATTCCGATGGGTCTGTGCACACAGGCTGACCTGAATAGCATGCTCCTATTTGAAAAAAATGTGCTAATGGGCCATTTGGGTCAGGGCATGAGATTATGTCTGCCCAGCCCCTCCCTGTGCTCCTGGCTTTGCTATATACAGAATCTTCCACGCTCTCCCTGTACATCCAAGGTTTAATATGCACGTTTATACTTGCAATCCATCCTTACAGAAGTGGCTTATAGCAGTACTACACAGTTAACTGCTGCAGATCAGGCTAGCCTTGGAGCCAGCATCTGCAAGATACCTCCCTGCTCTGATGCAGCCTTGCTTTGTCATCAACAAAAGAGTAAAAGCAATTCAGCCTGACAAACCACAGGCATGGAGTAGTGCCTTAGTTTTCACATTTTCACACCTGTGTAGCCCCAACTTGCTTCATCTCCCCTGTATATGATCTAACACTAGCCTAAAACGTTTTGCCTAAGACTACTATAATAAGTCACTACTATGAAGAAACCATTTGCTGTTCACTATTCTTTCCGTAATCTAAGAACAAGCCACTTGGCTTAGTGGCACCCAAGAGGAATAAATTCAGTTTTGCAGCCTTCTTCCCTTGCTCCCAGTCCTTAATTCTACTCTGTCTGCAGATATCCCTCAAAATAAAAGCCTCAGTGCAGTTACACAAAATAAGCCATTTTAAACCAAGTGTTTCAGATGAGGTGAGATTATAGGTCTTCCAACATTTCTCAACTGGCTAGATAGTAGTGGTTTATCTCCCATTTTACTTTGAGCATTTTTTCCTGCTACTAAGTAAAGAGAAAGAAGTCTACATTTTTCTTTAATAGGTTTCATTTATATGGCCTGACAAAACAGAAAGTAAACGTTTTTATACACATCTTCACGTATAACTTGTATGTAAAATGATAAATCCCATGAACAAAGGCGCTTCAAAGTGTCAAGAAGTGGTGGACTAGATGTGACATTCAAGGGACCCAATTTAGTAAAATCGCAGCAGTTTCTAAATCATAATTGCTGTTTTTGTGTGTGTGTTTGTGTGCGTGCGCGTGTGTGTTTTTTTTTCCAGCTACACTTGTTCTTTCACCACCTCTGCTCACAGCAAGGAATTGGGAAATGGGCTGTAGAGAACACCCAGGCTTGTCCCGGCCCCTAGCTGGGCTTCGCAGAATCACCTCTTCTGCCAGCCCCAGAGAATCTCAGAGCTTAAGTAGAAATGATGGAAGGACTGAATGAGAACAGCAAAAGCATTTATAAATATGACTGAGAACTTTTAAAGCTTCATATGTATGTATGAGCAGGAAATAGCCCTGTCTATCCTCATAGAGCAATGCTGTATTTCTGCCATTCATCCAGTAATAGCTCACCTCCACCTGTAAACTGAGCAAATCCTGAGTGTGCAAGGTCTGCATGACTGGAATACTGCTGGAACATGGGTCATTTGAAAAAAAACATCAAAAGAAACTCAGCTGGGCTCATCTCTGGATAGGCACACAATGACTCCTAAGGAACCAGGTTGCTGAATGACAAGGTTCCATCCTCACATCCATCCCAGACCAGCATTTGGGAACTGGATCAAAACCCACTGGAAGCAAGACAACTTTTCCATGCTCTTCCACATGTTGTGGATCAGTCTGTCAGAGCATTTGGTACAAAAACACCTTCACAATTTAGGAATCGAGTGCTCACCCCTCACCTAAGTGCCATCTCCCTATTTTTACTGATCACATTCAGGCAGTAGGAAGCCGAATGAGCCACACTTATGTTGCTGTTGAACATCCCTGCCACTGTACTGTACTGCTCTAACCCAGCAGATTGTGTGTTCTAAATTCCTTTTAATGAGTCTTAGCTACTTTAAATGAGTGATAACTAGCAGTAACTAGACATCTTGAATGCAAAGTACAGTGCTTCATCTAGAAAACGAGCCAGCTTTGTCTGCCTTATACAGAACCAGGTTTAACTACAACCAAACAGCTTCCAGGTAGTAGACCGTACATATCAGCATATTGATCTGTCTGGAATTTCGTCTGTTTTTCTGACCTCAGGAGAGGGTGGTCTGTTCAAAACAAATGATTTTTTTTTTAAATGAGAAATTGACAATTTATCATTAAAAATAAACAATTTATGAAGTAACTCATTTTCTAGAGGAACATTACAAACTGAGAAAAGCAATCATAAATTTGATCCATATGTTTTAGAATTAGATGTGGGAAATACAAAAGTGGTTCAATACAAGGAACCCAGTCAAAACTGAATCAAACTTTGGAATAAAAATACTGCAAGAAATAGTTAATTTATTGTATAAAAGCTGTAGTACAAAACAGACAAAACATAACTTAATTAAGTCTACCAATTAAGATTTCCCAATGATATTTTAATAAAATGATCCAAAGTTTCCTTGCACTTCTGCATCCTGACCCCATAACCACCAAGTCCAGAACAAAGAATCCATTGATCTCAGAGGTATAAACTCAGGGCTATAATCTATTTGTTAGCACAGTGAAGCATAAGTAAAAAACAATATTCTCCTGAGAAGAAAGCTTCATTGCTGAATGACATGCTTTCATTTCATAAGCACACAGTTTTACACAAATACCAATATACTTTGGGTAAATCAGCATGTGTTTGCATATGCAAAAGAGCATCCAAGTAGCTATGAACTTGCGCCGCTCTTCTCTTTCATCTTCACAGGATTTGCAGGCAAGAAGAGGCAGGTGTTTTGGGGAAAGCTATCCATCATCTAGAAACTTACTGCCATTTTTTCCATGATCATTTTGCATTAGTAATTTGTTTTTTTTCCACGTGCACTTTTATGCCTGCACAACACGATAGCATCTCTCCAAAGAGGCACATTTAAAGAAGGATATATTAGAAGTATTAGCATTTTGGTACCTCCAATGCCTTAAAATACCCTAAAAAATTACATTTGAGGAAAAATACTTGCCTGCACATCACAACATGTGAAAATACAACCATTCTATCAGAGTACAATAAGCAGCTTCCCAAACTATTTGACAATATCAAAATTGTATTTTAAAAGTTGTTGACAAAAAGAGTTTGGGTTAGTTTGCAGATAGGCGAATTAAAATCATAAAGCATTGCATGAAAATTGCCTGGGTATCTTTTTGTTCTGCTGGAGCGTGTGCTCGTGTGAGCAGAAGAGTCTCCCCTTGACAGAACAGCCCACAGGAGAAATACTGCATTTGGAAAGCATTGCATCAGCATTTGTCTTGCACATGGTCTATTCCCCCTTCAATATATCATCATACGACTATTCAAAAAAACAAAACTGCATGTTTTCATTCCCCACGTTTCCTATGTTCATTCAAGGAAAAAAAATACTGAAGCTTATGAACTGGTATTAAATAAAAACTCAGTGGTTGAGAAAACCTGGAGGAATTGTACGTATTTTTCTTATTCTCAAAGTTTAAAATTCATCTCTACAGTATTTATCCTATCACACTTGAAGCATCAGTCATTCAACAGTGTCACACACAGAAGTTACCAAGGAACCTTCTACTGACAGTAAGGCAACGGGTAGTCCAAAATACATTGATCTCACAGAAAGAAAGAAAGAAAAAAAAGACATTCTTATTTCTGAAGCAAAGGTGTGTTTCAGCAGTTTGGCTCTTCTGGAAGGCCACGTTATTCAGCAGACAGCAGCACGTGAGATGTTTAGGAACATCAGCTGGCGATAAGAGCACATTTCAGGACACAATGTACCGTATCTAGAACTCTTAATACTGTAATCTCTGCTTTTCCACCTCAGAGAATTCAACTGGATTTCTAACCGAATAGAAATAAAAATCTCCAAGTGTACCTCACTTCAAGACTGGCGTTACATCATCTTTAAAAAGCCCTATTACTTAGCAATGCCCTTATGTATCCCAGTCTTTTGTTATTAATACACAACTGCAATTTATTACAAAATGGTCGATAAATGTAGTTGTTAGAGACATACAATCTTCTTTTTAGTGCCCAATTTTATTTCCAGCTTGGCAGGGTTCATAAAAAAGTACATAGTGCCCAAGCCCAATTCTATGTCTACATGATAGGGGGAAAGCCCTGACATACCCGATAACAAGATATAACAGATATACCTACACTTCCCAGGTACACAGGAAGATCTTCCTACTACGAGGATCTTACCAATTAAATTAGATTAACAGCACAGTGAACACACTACTGGCAAAAGCACGTCTTTGTCTCTAATGATCCTTCTTAGATCCCGCTAAATCTGCTTCAGAGCACTGGGTTTTAGGGGAATCCCGTTCCTGGGGTCCCGGAGCTCACGTGCAGGCCGGCACCAGCACTGCTCCTGGGGTGGCAGGGGCAAGCCATGATCCTGCTCATCTCGCTTTGGGACTACCCAAAACCTCAGGAACTTTTAGTGCTTTGGTCACCAGCTGAAATACTGCTCTGCTTACAAATATTTGCATCCTTTCCATAGACTGAATTTGAGACCCAAAAACTTGTTTAGCTAAAACAAACCAGTGGGTTGGACAGAAGGTACACAGTCGTTATTTGAGTAATGTTATTTAAAAATCCAATTAATTTCTAATCGTGCTTGCAAATTTAGGACCCATTCTGCAGTGCCTGCACTTAGCCCAAGATCTCACTAAGCACAGACTCAATAGTCATCATGACTTACATTGAAATAATTGTGTTCTGATATTTTTATCTTCAGGGTTCATGATTAAAAGTGTTTTGGGTTAGTGCAATTAAAATTACTTCCCTAAGCAAATTTTATTTAATTACGTTTTAAGGAGCATAACTATTAAAGACAGATTAATACATTAAAAACTAGGAAAAACAACATGCTGGGACTCAGAGTACGATGCTGTAACAAGAACTTTCTACTACCTAGATTACCAGCATCTCTACAGATAGACAGAGCTCTAAATTCTTAAATTAAAGTTACATAAGTACTTTACAATCAATAAAGAGAAACCTATTTTCTTCAACTCCAAATAACAGACAAAAGGACATACAACAGGCTCTAGAGGAACAAGGGCTTCCAAACTGCACTTATTTCATTGCTCTCGTGAGTTTTGCCACTTGAAGCAAGTGGGTTAAGACCGGGGTCCATATGAATGTAAAGGTATGTGTATGTGCTCAAATTCACACGTAACGTTTCAAAAAAGCTACTGTGTGAAGTAAGAAGAGATTTTCTATAAACCTTTGGAGAATAGCTACTTCAACATGCAGGAATATCAGACAAAACCCAGACAAAACCCCTATGATAAATTAGCAAAAGATTTGCCACAGAACAAGTTTACATACAATCCTTTCATATAAAACATATGTTTTTGAACTGTAAAACAAAGTTTTGCCTTTTAAGCAGTTTGTGCACTTATAACACTTTTCCTTTTATTCAAGTAAAGCTCTCCAAAACCATTGAACTGAGCATAAAATAACTTGAATAAGAGAGAATACGTACGTCGGTTCAGAGAAAACCCAACACAGTTTGCTCAGTCTCCAGAAGCATCAGGATTTTGTGCATGCAATCACATACTCAATCGCGGACGCACATACATCACTGATTGCCCCATAAAACCAGTCACTGAAATTGCACTTGTGGAAATCTCTCACGATTTCTTTCTTTAATTACTTCTTATTGCACATCTTTCTAACTACTGTCCTAAATTCCTTGATATATCTTCAAGCTTCTCTGTAATTGTGCCTCTCCCGTGACAGATAAGTTCTTAAAAGCACACCGTGCTTCCTGCAGCATTGTTCTTTGGAATAAATAAATAGGAATGTCGCTGAGACCTTGGAAGCATTTCTTTTGGGTATAAGATATTAGTACTTATCTATGTCCAAGACACATAAAACATGAGTATGAAGCAAGCACCTCTGTAGCACAGCACAGAAAGAGCTTTTTTGGGAATACTTCCCAATGCATTGCCAAACTGGAGCTCAGGCTGGCGAAGCACAGCAGTGGTTGGTGCACTTGGTTTCAAACATTCAGCTACTAATAACGAGATGGCTGGAAACCCCCTAGCATCCCCACTGCCACCTGCTGGGGCACCTTGCTGGAGAGGGGAGGCCACCAGCAATCACCCCCACCACAAGGAGACAGATTTATTTCACCTGGTCTGTTTCTTCTACCGGGCCAGTAATCCAAATTAACGTCAGCTGAACCTTGAACCTGAAAACTCCATTTTAAGTCATTCATTTGCAGCCCTTACTTAAATATGGTCAAAGGACACCCTTAAAACAGTAAATTCCCTGCTAAGTGGAATAAAGATGGAAATTTCTGAAGGCTTTATGACTCCAGAGAGGAGTAGCTTTCGTGAAGGTTTGCTTTTCCTTCTTTAAAAGCTTAAGTTACCCCAAAGCATGACTTGAACATGCGATACATCGTCCTTTGGGGGAAAGGGCTGAGTTTTAATTTACCAGAGAACACCCCTCTGCTCAGTACAAAGCCTACCTCTGGAGGAGGACCACCTGAAGGACCACACTGACGAGGACAACCAGGGCACCTGCCAGCTGTGGTCTGCCACCAAGCTGAGCTGTGGGCAAGCAATGAGTGGCAAGCCTATTAATAACGAGCCGCATATTCATTAACGCTACTGGGGATACACATTTCACTGGGGGAAAGAACCAAACCACACAACATAGTTGTACAGGTTATCCAAACCCACCCCCTGAGTCCAGGCACCTTCCCCGCAGCCCCAGGGCCGCCAGCTCCAGCTCTGGACAGGTAGGGATGGGACTTGGGGCTCCTCAGCCTTGCCAGCATTAGCAAGGCTCCTCAGGCTTCTCAACTTCTTTACCAGAATAACTACAAGGGAATGGGGTTGTGAGCCTCCTCAGGAAGAGGCTGACTGAAGCACTGTAAGGCAAGCTGTACCTCCTCGTCACCCTGGTAGCACAACCTCAGCTGCAGGACTTCTCCCTCCTGGAGGGACTCCCCTCTCCAGACTGCCTTTTTCCTTCTTTTTCACCTCATTTCCATTTCTTTCTCCACAAGATTTTTCCTTCCCAACTTCTATACATATATATATATATATATACATATATATATATATATAAATAATGTAATATGTATGTCATGTAATATACTCTAGAGTAGCTGTAACCTGGCTGAGGACAGAGCTGGTCCGATAAAACTCCTCCAGCATATTGCAAACCTAGAGAAAATCTTTACATACTTCAAACTTTGGTGTTTTCTTTTCCCCTCACCCTTTTTCCTAATGTTACCCACTGGTCTAATAGGTGTCACCTCTCCCTGCAGAACCTCGCTAATATTTAATATCACCATGGCTACCACAACACTGCTATTAACACGATCCATGACATTTCCCCAATTCTCCTATTACCAATGGCGAGCCACAGCGCATCCCAAATTTCAGTGCCTTTCACATACATTAAGCCTAGCATGCTTCAGTGCCCCAGAATTTCCTCCCGCAAAGGAAAATCAGCTTGGTACCGTCAATAATTTTTGCAGCATATCATAAAGTTTATCTGATGTGCAAATGTAATTTTCTTTCTGGAAGCCTCATCCCGAATCCCTTTTAGGTTGAGACCACTTGACATTTTTTAACAAAACGCCTTTTAAATCCTAATGTGTACTCCGCTCGGTTTTGATAAGACATGACGTTACGATATGATGAGTTAGTTGATTCTAAGTAAATTTGATTTATCCCACTTTTGGGGCCGGTATGATTTACAAGGATGTTGCCTTTTAAGATGGGATTGATTGTAACGTAAGCTGACAGCACATTTTTTTTGTGAAACGCTGAATCCAAGCAAGGTAACTACAAACACAAAATACGGGGAAAACGATGCAAAATTGAAACACCAGAAACTGATACTGAGGAAGAAGCGGCACCTGCTTATCTCCAAAGGGGGGGACGGAGCGACAGACCCGTTTCCAGCACAATTCCACCAAATGTTTGCAAGTTTCATTTTTATTCCCCGGCTCGGAGGCAGGTTGCAGCTGCCGAAACCCAACCTGCCCGTTTGGGGAGCACGGCGGAAAGTTCGTGAAATATTTTCCATCGCGCAAACCCCATCGCGACCGCCGATCTTCGCCTCCTGACTGAAGTACGAGCGCGGGCACCGGGCGTAGAGCCGGCTCGTTCCTGCGAGCCTTCCCCCCTCCGGTCGCTCGCGTGTCGCGACACCGGACGCTATCGCCGCTCGTTCGTGATAGCCGCGTGTGTCGCGACAAAGCGGCCGCAAAGGAGAGAGCCGCGGAGCGGCGCGGAGCCAACTTGGGCGGGCGGGAGCCGGGCGCACCTCGGGGCGGCGGCGCCGGGAGCCCGATTCGGAGTCAGCTCTGCTCCGGAGCCAGAGCGGAGCCGCCGCGCCCCAAGGGGTCCCGGAGCCCCCTCCTCGCCCGGACCGCGGCGGGTCGCCGGCTGTGCCCTCATCCCCTTCTCCATCCCCATCCCCTTCTCCATCCTCATCCTCATCCCCATCTTCATCTTCATCCCCATCCTCATCCTCGTCCTATCCCTTTCTCCATCCTCATCCTCATCCCCATCCTCATCCTCATCCCCATCCCTATCTTCATCCCCATCCTCATCTTCATCCCCATCCTCATCCCCGTCCTATCCCTTTCTCCATCCCCATCCCCTTCTCCATCCCCATCCCTTAAGTTTCCACGCCGCCACCCCGGCCCAGGGGCAGCCTCCAAACTTCCCCGCCGCTCTGCCAGCAGCGGCACCGGCAGCATCACCGGCTCCGCAAAGTTCCCCGGGCTGCCGCCCCTTACCTCCGCGGGCTCCCGCTGCCCGGCCGCCGGCCGGTAATCCCCAGAGCGCTGCCGCCAGGGCCAGGAGGAGCGCGGGCATCGCGGCGGGCGCGGAGCGGCGGCGGCAGCTCCGCCGTGCGCGGGGACCGGGGAGCGGCAGCGGCAGCAGCAGAAGCAGCGGCAGCGGCGGGGCTTTGCGGCTCCGGGCTCACCGCACGCAGCGAGCGGGCAGCGCGGGGCGCCCGCGGCCCCCAGCGCCGCGCTCCGCCCCCGCCCGCCCCGCGCCCCGCCCCGCGGCACGCCCCGCGCCCGCGGAGCCGCGCGGAGGAAGGCGGCTGCCGCCCCCCGCACGCGGGGCACTTTTTGCCGCCGCCTTTTTTCTTCTTCCTAAATCTTTTTTTTTTTTTTTTGATTTCATCTTTTTTTTTCCTATTTCAATTTCTTTTTTCGTCTTTTTCCTTTATTTCATCTTTTGCTTTATTTCACCTTTTTCCCTTATTTTATCTTTTTCCGTTTTTATTCCAGCTTTTCCTTTTTTATTCCATCTTCTCCTTCTTATTCCATCTTCTCCTTTTTATTCCATCTTTTTCCTTTTTCATTTCATCATTTCCTTTTTTATTTCACCTTTTCCTTTTTTATTCCATCTTTTTCCTTTCTTATTTCCTCTCTTTTTCAATCTTTAACCTTTCAATTATTCATCCATTTATTTCATTTCTTAACTCCCATCCATTTATTCAGCTCCTTAATTCCCACAGTTCCTCTGGATTTATTAATTTATTCCTTATAAATTCCTTCCTCTGGAAGGCTTCGCCAGCAGGCTTGGTGACTCGGCAAAAAAAACCTCCCACCCTCACCTTATTAAGCTGCAGAGAGTAAAGATCCATGAGAAAGTGACTTTCGTCATCCACGTGAGCCCAAAGGCCAGTTTGCAAACTCTGTGCCAGTGAATGGTGGGTCCTGATGTACATTTGAGCAGGCAGTAGGCTCTCATCATGTTCTTGTTCCCCTTTCTGTACCACCAAACCGTAACTTTTGCCTTACATAAACATACTACCTTGAAATCATCGCAGAACACTGCTACGGTTTGCTCATCACATTTTTACAGTTTTTTTTTTTTTTGAACCAGTCCGTTTACCAGATGAAAGGTGATAAAGCTTTCACATCACCCTCAGATATTAGTTTTCTCCAAAGACAGCAAGGTGCTAAAACTGACTGCCGAGACCTTTGCATTTCAAGGGTAAAGCCTCAGTCCTTTTAACTTCATGTTTATACTCCCCAACACAGAACCTAATGCCTTTTATATGAAGCAGCACAGCCAAGAAACTTCAAGAGGCAGAAAGACCAAGTGCTACTGAAGGAAGGAATAGCACACAGCCCAGAAGCAACACGAAATATTTAATTATTTCTGCTGAAATGGAGGAAGGACCCCGTGATGCAGTTGCCCAAGAAGTGAAAAGCCCCGTCCTGGTCCCCATGATGCCCCCAGGGCCAGGCTGGCAGGACTCACAGAGGTATGCTGGTAGCTTTATTACTCCAGGTAATTTACAGCTGAGGGGAAAAAATCCAGTTGGAACAAATTCTGCATTTATCTACTGTCCATAAAGCCCATATAATTCCCCTACAGTCAATTTGTATTTATATGACCATAACTGAGCAGAATTATAGATCCCAATGTAGAAAACCTTTGCTAATATGAAATGAACAGATTTGAACTACAGACAAAAAAATCTGGCATTGCCTATGGTCTTGGAAATCCGTGGCTTCTATAACCCAAATGAAGTCATGCTGAATGTCACACTGAAACAATGCTCCAGCACATTTACAGGTGGCATCCTTCTCTAAGCCACCAGAGCCACCTGGACGGCTCTTTTGCATTAATTAAGATTTTATTTGAGCAACCTTTTACATTTCAGATATGAAAACGTGCAGATGCCAGAGCTAAATGAGAAAATGTGTGAAGGAAAACCGGGGAATTCCAAGTGGTGAGGAATTCCTGCTTAAATCAGTGACATTTCCCATGTGCCAGGACTCTCACGTGGTGCAGAGACATGAGTGTTGGCAAACGAGCATGCTGCCACCGTATTCTTGGGATACAGAAGGGTCTGTACAACAGTCTCCTTTCATCTTGACTTCTTGCATCTTCTGCAAAAGCCTGAGGGTCTGCACAGTTAGCAGTGGTCATGCTTTTCCCCCAGACATTACCTGTTCATTGGCACACTGGCCTTCCATGCCTTCCCACAACACCGCGATGCAAATCCTATTTTCAACCATCTGATGCTTTATTTCTAATTTGCTCCTGTTCTGTCTTATTCCATACTTATTCAACTGCAGTCCTCAGTGCTCTTGAATAATTTCCTTTAATGATGCGGTGCAATTTACTGCCCATTTTAAACATTAACATTTATGAGAGTCTTTGAAGAATTAATTGATCTTACTTTCAATACTGCAGATCTGACATGCACCTAAACTTATTAAAATATTTAAATAATATTTATAATAAGAGTCAGTGGCCTCCTTGTTTACAGGAAATAAAGTGTCAATACCGAGCATGCCGTCAGAATTATGACTAGAAAGGCAATTACCTGTAAGTAATCATTTGTCAAATCGCTGCCCAAAAACATAGCTTGCTTTAAGCTAGCACTGTGGGGATAATTATTGTAGAAGCCTGGGTTTAAAATACAGGTTGTTGAACAAATAAAAGTTGACCTTTGATAAATCGTTCTCCATTTCATTTCCATTAGACGTCACTGGCTATGAAGTCACATCCCCGGGACTGAACTGGATGACTTGAACCATACAGTACAGAGACATACGAGCAGGGGGGGTCCCACATCTCCATTTCACCTCAGATAAAGTCGTCACTAAGAGCCCCTCTGTAAAAAAGTTTTCAGGTATATCTTCTGTGAGTAAACTTACAATTGTGTAATGAAATGACCAGATACCAACCCAGTTATCTCTATGTAGATATAATTCCAACTCTTCAAACACCAACCTGCTATACAGAATGCTTTCCTGTACTTTTAATTTTTTATTTTATTTTTTAAAACGGAGATTTGGGCTGGATGTAGCCACTGTGTTTCTGGTCTCCCTGCCCATATTTGTCTGCACACAGCTTCATTCGGGTCCCTGCATGGTGCCTGAGCACAGCAATAGTCCCCAGACTGGGACTGGAGTCAGTCTGTTGCCTTGACTGAGGTCCCCAACGAGTCCCCTCTGACAGACCCAACAGAGAAGCACTGGAGAGTCGAGCCTATACAGGCATGGAGGAGAGAGACAAAGAGTGTTTATCAGTGTCTATTCGTGGCTACAACCCCAAAAATGTACTTATACAGGAGACTAGAGTGAAGTGCCACCAAAGAGAAAATGCAAAGTTAAAAATGCTGCTAGAGATCTGTTTGCTCCTACGGTGCTTTATAACTCCTTCCTCCTAATCAGAGAAATTAACACTGACAGGTTAAATAAATGAATTCATCAAGCTATAGAATATTATGAAATCTCTTATTGAGATAAATTAAACAAAGTAGAACCAATCATTCTTCCTTGCTGGTGTAACACAACGCAGGAATATTAATTATCGGCCAAAGGTAATCCTGACATTAGGCACCACGGAGCTACCCCGAGAGCATCCCTGAAAACTGTCTTATGGTGTATTTTACCTGTTCCACATCACATGTGACCTTCTTGTGGATGGGCGGGTTGTGGCTGTCACCCTGCAGGCTCCTGAGCATCCAGAACAGTGGGTGCTGAGCTGAGGGGTGGGTGCAGAGGTAATGAGCGATGCACGCAGCCCTTTGGAGAGCATCGCGGGTGCCCGGCCAGGTTGCTAGGGGATCGTGCTGGCATCAGGCTGAAGGCGGTTGGGTGCCCTGCCCTGTCCCACCAGGCAGAAAAAAAGTTGCCAGGCAGCAGCTGACATGAGGTCAGAAAGAAGGAAAAAAGTATTTGAAGGGAGCAAGAAGGGAAGAAAGACCTGAGATTAAAAAAAAAAAAAAAAAAAAAAAAAAAAGGCACCGTTTCCAAATTCATGGCTTTGCATTACAAGCCATCCCTACCAGAGAAAACATCCCTAAAGGAATTTTTCATTACTGCAGTGCAACAGTGGTTTCATTGCTAAAGACTTTCTGAATGCGCATCTTCAACAGCTGCTGAAAAAGTTCTTCACGTGTGAGCTGTAATGTGCATATTTGCATACCGAGTGCCATGGATGGAAATCACTGCCTGGCGTTCCAGGCGTTTTAAATGGATCAGTGTGAAGACCTGCCACAGAAATGCAACAAAAAATGGGGCGAGAAAAACCCGGAGTTCTAAACCTGGAAACCACAAGCCTGATCTCCATCTTCCAGCTCTCATAAGAAGTTCTGCTGCCTCGCTCTGCCTGTAACTGCCTGCGAGGCAGAGCAGGGCCACACACGAGTTCAGGTGACACGCGATGATGAGCTGATGCACGTCTGCTAAAGACAAGGCAACAAAAACCTGGCTTATGGCACCCGGAGGTCTGCCTGGGACAAGGGACGTTTCACCCTTAGCTGGATAGGCTTCAGCAAAGACATAAATGGGAGACATTAACGCTGATTGCAAGGCTTGTTTCTCAGAAAAACAGGCTCCTAAAAGTTATTAGAACAGAAAAGAGCTCATCACCTTTTGAAGTCAGTTTAAAGGACAACTTTGCAGAAAGGAGAATCTTTTGAATGACAACTGTACTCTCACATTATTTTCTGACCCAATAAATTAAGTTTCTTATGTAAAATGGGCCAAATTTCCTGCCTGGCACCCTGATGCACTCAGAGGTGCTGCACCAGCATGCACAGAGAAGATCAAGTTTATTTCCAATAAATGGAGCAACTTGTTGTCCCCAAAGTAATGCTTGCGGGAAAACAAAGCTTAGGAAAAATATTAAAAGTGGGAAAAAGCAAGAAAACTATCTGGTTAAATCTGTTTCAAACTGCCATGGTAAAACTGGTGTCAAGACTGCATGGCATATTAGCCAGTTCAAGCTAATATTTTCTCCAGTTTATCCCCAAATAAATATACTTTGCAGCTGTGAACACCATAATAAAATTACCTTTGTTTAATAAAATGTGAGTTTCCAAGACAGTGTACACTGTGACTTCATCTCACAAATATCCATGAGCACATGCTTAAAATTAAACACACGTTTAAATATTCCACATCATTGGTCCTGAAGATCCAGTTACTGAAATGGTTGAGGTGTGAACACCAAAGCACCTCTGTGGTACCACC
Source organism: Cygnus atratus (assembly GCF_013377495.2). Taxonomy (NCBI): domain Eukaryota; kingdom Metazoa; phylum Chordata; class Aves; order Anseriformes; family Anatidae; genus Cygnus; species Cygnus atratus. Next base: position 35,562,046 of record NC_066367.1, read on the forward strand.
AAGGGGTGGCAGAGGTAACCCATCCTACCAGTAGTAACTTTGGATTAATTTCATAGTGTATAACATTCACACAAGACCTATTCAGAAATATGTGGGAAAATTGCCTAAGGAGAGAACTCATCTTTTTTTGATTAAATCTCAATGCAGCTAATGTGTGAAATTTTCAATTTCATCATGTAAGTGTTGTGAAGTAAAGTATACAGCTGTATCTTTTATTTCTTAAACACAGGAATAAACCAGTGGAATCTTTCTCAGTGATAGTGAATGATTAAAATAATAATAATACATAAAGCGTAATGTAATTCAACAGAAGTCATTATCTATTTCCACAATCTTCTATTAGGTTTCCATATTTTACTGCTCTCCAGGAGCATATATTTGCTATTTGCCAGAAGCATGGAAACTAGGAGTAGTATTTTAAAAACAAGTATTTGCTTAAGAATTACATCTGGCAGTATTGAAATCGGAGAGAATCCATGCCACTTAATAAGTATTGTAAATGGATCTCATTATGACATATATCAGTCATGTATTCATAACCATGCAGGATACCACAGAGAAAAATATGATATATGAAATAGGTGTATATATACTGAGAGATCTGGGAAGCTCGTGGTTATCTAACATGCCCTGAAAATACATAAATCACTTCTCCTTATGGCTATAAAATCAATTATAATAAAGTTATTATTACCAAAAAAAAGCTAAGTTGCCACTATCTATTGTATAACAGCTCTACATGCAAAAAAATATCTTGGTTTAGAGCAAAGCACTACTATCACTTCATTTTTCATATTTTTCATAGTTTTATTTTTCATATTTTGTTAAGAGTTTATATTATAGGTGCTTTTCCCAAGGGAAGTGCTCTCCCTTTCCATCCCATACATCCACGTCCTTTGATTTATCAGTTATAAACTGATAAAATTTCCCCTTCTCGATCAACGTTGGACATGTGCATTACTGAAGAAGCCCGTGTGAACACTTTCTTTCTGGCACAACGTTTTCCTCTACGAGAAGCTGCGTTTTGTCACTTACACAGTGTTTAGCCCTACGGCTACTGGTGCATCGCAGCAGCCTCCGTAGCCCGATTGCATTGCAATGGCATCAGTGCCGCCTGGCCAAGCACGAGAGCTGGTGTGCATAACAGTTTACTACTCCAACTTCCTTTAACACTTCCTTTAGGACAAATTAGAACTACTGGCCAGTTTGAGATGTTTAGAAAATTGTCCTGCAGACAGCTATTATATTCACTTTTACTGTATCTTCCTCCAAAATGCATCAGATTGAAAACTTACGGATTTGTGCATTTCAAAGATTAAATGAGCCTTCTCTCCCCACTTCAAAGCAAATTATTGTGTGATGGCAGCCAGGTGCCATAGCATGATTTTCATTCCGGTTTTGGGCTAAATCTTATTAATCATAAAACAGATCAAATAAAGGAACAGCTGGTACAAGGTTTTTGCCATCAAATAAAGGCTTTACGATAGCAGTCCAAATGCAAACAGTCATGGCTACAACTGTAGGCAAATTTTTCCTTCAAGGCAAAAAAAATAAAATAAAATAAAGTTAAAAAAAAAAAAGATTTCACAAGTAATTTGAATAAATAATTGTTTCACTCCATAAAGTCAAGAACAGAATGCGTGACTGTCATTAAAGTTTAAGACAATCCCAGAAACTCAGTAGGCGAATAATAATAGTATCTAACATTGAAACATAATGTACAAGATACCTTGTTTAGAATTGAAAAAATGCAGACAAGCTCCACGGTCTAGGCGATGCTTTTACGCTTTTAGCATAATCAGGCTCTGAATGTCATTTAAATGCACCTTTTAATATCACTTTGTCTTTCATCGGGGAATAGCAAGCCTGTGATAAAAAAAAAAAAAAAGAAAAAAAAAAAAGGTTTAGTTTATTTTACTCACTTTTGTTCTCTATATAAAAGGTAATGTGAAAATGTGCCCCAGGGTCTGCCCCATCTCAGCGAAGCACAATCTGACTAGTTTGGGAAGAGAAGGATCTGTTTGCAGTACTTGAGTGCCCCCCATAGGCTACTCCTCAAACAATGGCTTTAAACTACGCGTAAAGCTGAAAATCTTTCTTTCTTGAGGAAAAGGAGCCTAAAACCTTAAAAACAAACAGCTCCGTCCCATGAAGATACAGCTCACAATGGAAAATTACAGTGGTTGATATAACTTTAGTGCCAATCTCGCTTTCCATTGCAACAATTTATTTTTTTTGACAACTGTATGCATGGGGGATTGAAGATTCAGTTAAATATAACTTATTTAAAAGCAATCATTTAAATTGATAAATTGTCTTCCCTCATAAGTATGATTTATTTTAAAAAGTGGAATATCCATTTTCCAACAGAATTAGCAAAGAATTTAAAGTTTACAAAAATAGAAGTCTCAAATGGAGTTTGCAACTTGCTGTGACATAGTTCTCAAAGAGAAATACTTGACAGCAATTTGTATGTTCTATTAGAAAAAAGAAAAAAAATAATTATAGTGAGTACTTAAAGGATAAGAATTTAAAATGATGCTAACACTCTTTCTTTTTATCTCCATTTATCATTGGCAGTACATTAAAATATATTGTCCTTTTGTCTCCTGGCTGTTATTGGATTAAACATTGCACCTCATCGCTGCTGAAACTTCACGTGCAGAACCTTTGGGCTGTCACATACCTGCGGGGCTGATGGAATTAGCATTGCTCTTCAGGCATACATTCATACATTGGAATACATACGCTGTCTTTTAAAAAGCAAGTGAAAAAAAAGTCAAGTTTTATCAACAGCAGTGTTTTCTGAACCCATGCACTGCCCCAAGTGCTGTAGGATGGCACATTCTGCAGCACAACACATCTACGTAAATGTGCTTATGGAGCACCTTATGTCTCCATAAATGCACTTATGGAGCATGAAGAAGGAAGGTGGCAGAAGGGGCAAAGGAAAGTAGTTGGAAAAAAAATCAACTGTGATGTTAAAAAAAAGTTCAAGAGGTATAGTGATGTTACAGCATACTTCACAATGGAACAGAAACCCTCTGAGGGGTTAACTCCCCCAGGCTCATTCCGCTAATGCTGTTAGAGAATCACAGCATTTACTTTTTCATGTCAGTAGATGGAATAACAATGAAACTCAAAAACTGCTACATGGAGGAGAGGGAGAGCTAGAAATGAGAAAACACGGTGAATGATGTCAAATGAAAAAATAAGGTATTGAAAATTTATATTCACCTTCTAAGCAAAGATCACATTCATCTTTACACAACTTTTCTTCCTTATAGCAGAACAGGTAGAGCTGTGAGCACACAAATGGGAATAGCATGGCTCTCTACATTAAATGTAGTCCCTCTCCCCAAACTGCAGACAGACTCTTCCCACAGAATGACTTTGCCTTTCCCTGGTCTGAAGTCCAACTCATTTGCTGTTAGCGGGGAGGACTTTTGCTCACCTGGACATGTCTGATCTCAGTGGACGCCCAAAAGTCTGTGTCCCTTTGTACACTGAGTATATCTGAAAGTTTTCTTAAGCTAGTTGCTAGGTAGATCTTCATTGGTACTGGCTAGGGCTTGAGATAGATTTCCCTTGAAAATGTGATTTTAATTCAAAATGCTGATTTGCTCATTTTCCCCTCTCCCCCTCTGCTGTAAAGGATAGGTGTCCTCCTCCTATGGGGACACAAGCAGCAGTAGTGGATGAAAAGGAGGAGACTAGAAAGATGAAGGATCTTTCTGGTAAACTGATGGCAAACCGATGTCTTGTTCCATTGATCCTGGTTCATATGGGTCCTCACTTCAATAAACTGAGAAGTGTTTTCATGGCCACATGCTAGATGTCCATCTAATGAGACAGCAGCAGTAGGCTGTGTGCTCAGCCAGAAATAAAGAGACACTGACTATTAGGCAATGTCCAGTGCCAGGTATGTGTGCAAAATAACTTCAAGGGCTTTGAAATTATTGTTCATTACCAGAAACAGCAGCAGAAGAGGGCAGAAATATCAAAACACACACACATGCCTGTGGCTGTGAGGGACCTGGCCCAAGGTACTGAGATTTCAATGTCAGGTCTCATCACTTGGATGAGAACATGGACCTGTTGTTCTCCAGCTCTTTTTCCTTGATAAAAAGATGACAACACTTCTCCCCACATGCAGGAATAATGGGGCTCAGCTGTCCCTCCATGCCAGAGGGACACAGTTCAACATCTGCACTTTCATTTTTGGGTCTTTCAATGATTTCTGTCAAAGAAGTCTTAAAAGAAAATTGCAGTAAGATGAGAGAGAAAGTACTTTCATGGATAAATAACTAACAGATAAGAAACAAAGGGTAGCAGTAAACGACTATTTTCTCAGTAAAGAAAACAGAAGTCACTCCTAGAGTCCCAGAGGAGACTGAATATTCCTGCAATATCCCATACAAATCAGAAAGACATCACGTACATTGTGGTTTACACTTTGTCTGTCTTAATACACGCTGAAGCTTTGTGTACACCAGTAACCCTGTGTCCTTTCTCTGAATAAGAATAGAGGAGATTAAAGAAAAGTGAGTAAATTGTAAAGGAAGCAAGAAAAGGCAGAAAGGGTAACCTAAGGAATGAACAGAAAAGAGAAATTCAATAGCAGCTGAACCAGGTGGGAAGAGAGGTCCATGTGAAATTCTTCTTCAGCTTATGTTAAAAGCTTATTCCAATTAAAAAAAAAAAAGGGGGGGGGGGGAGGGGAGGGGAGGGGAGGGGAGAAGCAGGGGTGGGAATCACTTATCTGACAGAAATAGGTGTTAAGTAGCCAGTGACCCACAGGGAAATTATTGAATGAAGCTGTCCCGTAGGTTTCAAAATCAGAAATCATTTACTACATTATTAGTAAGGCTTTTTTTCTTTCTAGCAACATACATCACCAAACTGGCACTTGGCCAGTATTTTAAGATGATGAAAATAAAATTACAATAACAGATTCCTCCCATCAGCTTTTACCACCCATTATTTCTTAGGGGTACACCTGCATGCGGAAAAAAAAAAAAAAGGTAACAGGCACCAGGGATTTATTTATGTCTTTTCTCAAAGTAAACAAAAGTATCTCTGCAAACCCATAAACAAGGAAGGAGGCAAAAACACTTAACAAACACACATATTAAATGTACTTTGATGGAAAGGTTTTCCTTCTAAAAAATCTACAAGGATAATGCTATAGCAGGACAAACAGCTGGGACTATTTGAAATGGAGGCAAGAAGATCATGTAGTACCCTATGGCAATCCATCTGGGGAAGATTTTAAAAATATCCCACACTTTATTTAATATAGTCTGTCCCAAAGGCAAAACTATTTGCTTTTCACAAGCATTTTTATGAGCTACATCTTAAAAGTAATCACTGGCAGAGATAATTTATTGTTAGCCAGAGAGGATATTGAAAGGCAGGGGAGCTATTAATCATCTATGCAGATATGGGTGAGATCCCGGCCCTATGGAAGTCAATAGTAAAATTCCCATTGACATCTGTGAAGCTGGGCTATTACTCTCTGTGCTTGTGCTTTGAGTGTTCCCTCTAACTCCTAGGTCAAGTTTCCTGCGTGCATAATGCTCCTGATTTACAAAGAGCTGCATCACGGCTGTGCCTAGGAAATATCTCCACTTTGCTGAAATGAAGGCTTTTCTGCAAGAGAGTCACGGCTTCTAGCTTTAAGAACAGGAATTGTTTCTGTATTGCAGGATCCGTGTGTGCTGTAAGAGTCCAGATACGGAGGTATGGGCGTTCTCTGTAATGAATTGCAAGGAAGCTGCAATTCGGATCTTGCTGGTGAGACTCTGCACACTGTCTTCCTGGCAGATCTGTCTGTATTTAGCTCTGATTCCCCCATAGAAGTCAGCAATAGAACTGTCAGCTGTGACAAACCATCAGCAAGTCCAATAAACAATTTCAGAAATACCCATACTTGAAATACTTACATGCAATTATGTATGCCCTTCAGAACAATCTATCCCTTTCACACAAAGTGGGCGCGTGAGCCCCAAGAGTTAACTCTGCAGCAAAAAAACAGGAAGCCAGAAAAGAAAATACAGTTTCAAGCAAGCTTTTCTCTTTCCTGTTGGAGACAAGGATATGTTTCGCAGCAGACCACGTGGTGACATTACGACACTTTGATGTCACGACCAACGCACTCTCACTTCTGCTCAATATTTAGATTCCCTGTGAAGCGCGTTGCCAATACTTCATACGGTTCCATCTCCTCTGCAGCCATAAAGGAAGAGATCAAATTATTTCTACCTCCTTGTAGACAAAGTGCTCCAGAGGCATCATTTCTAGCCTCAGCCCAGGGGAACAGAAGTGATTAAACAATTGCTGTTTAAAAATAGCATCCCACATCACCACCGGTCCATCGCAGAGTCAGCTGCAAACTATCAGCAGCAAAGATGTTTGTTTTTACCCTCTTCTGGGCTGCCATGGCAGCCAAAATATTCCCTTCCTCTGAATTGATTTGTTCTGAAAGCCCAAGTATATTTGTTTTCCCAAGCAAATCCGTATGATTAATAATAGTAGGTGAGAGTTATTTTGTGTGCTTTATTTTAATGAATAAAACCCAGAGCACAGAGAGGTTTGTGTTCAAACAAGGCTTGAACAAAATTATGTGAGGGATTTTGGCTTTTAATGTGTCTTTTGTTTGGTGTTCAGGATTCAAACCTGTTGTGCCTTGCTCCAAATCCCCGCACGGGAATAGAAGGGTCTGACCCTGGTGATGGATTGAATCACTCTATCAAGAATATTGGGAAATGTAACTTTTTGTACAGAAGCATAGGGCTGATATGAGGAATGATAGCCTTATATATATTTGGTTTTATGTATATTCCAAAAAGGCTGAAAAGGCTGATCTATCTTAATTAAATCATGAGATGTCCTTCTTTCAAAGCCCAGCCTGCTGCCTGAGCTCTGGCTTCACATCCCGGGCAGAGCGTGATCCTACAGGTTCAGCCCACTGAACCCTCTTGTCAGCAGCTTGAATGATATGCTCAAAGTGAAAGATCTGGTCCGGTGGATAGAGAACGAGATTTATTTAACAAAATACTGGCAGCCTGGGGCCTTCGACTGAGATTCGAGAGACGCCCTGGCCTCCTTCCCAGGGCTGCAGGATGGCAGCCCTGGCATTCGGCATGGCGAGACCCCTTCCTGGGAGCCGCACTCCTCATTGCTGCGTCAGGAAGGAGCATCTGCTCCTTCCCGAGGGGGTGGGTAGCACAAGGTCGATCTCCCAGCCTCAGGGGGGTTCTGGAGACACAGCCCCACTCTGTTTTCCCATGGGAAGCGAGCACGCGGAGCAGCCAGGTAGCTGGGCTAGCAGCTCTGGCCCAGCACCAAAACCCACGAGGCGCACCCCCAGACCTCAGAGATTTTGGCATGCGCTGTTTTCCCTACCTCGAGGTCCCATGCATGAGCTGCGTTCTGTCTGTCGACTGTCATACTGCGGCTGGCCACCCATCCATCCCAAATTTTGGAGGGGAGAAGCTCCTGATTACAGAGCATATGTTGCCCTTCTCTGCACAGCGCACAAGGCAGCCAGAACAAACAGAGGTGGGGGGCGGATGGCACAGGAAGAAGTGGGGGGACGATCCAGGAAACGTGATCTATGCATGCAGAGGAGCATCAGATGCAAAAAGCATCCTAATTATTGCTGGTCGAGACAGAAGTGAACTGCCTTCCTAATTTTTGCAGAGCACTGACAGGAGGCACGCAACCCACTAGGGCTGTAGCAGAGATGGAGCAGGACCACCAGCAGTAAGGTCATGCCAGAGGGCTGCAGATGGGGCGATAGCTATGGGGTAGAGCTCCACTCCTCCAGTGGATGCTGGCTTTGTGCTGAAGTCATCACGCATTGCCTTTGGTTGCCAGCCTTGTTTAGCCGTTCCTCCAAGAGAGGTCTAAATAATGTGAAATTAATCTAGTGAAAAGTTAAGTGTCTCTGGATAAAATATTCCCCAGCTGTCTTTTTCAAAGGGTAGCTGATGTCAGTGCCTGCGTGGCTCTGCGAAATGACTGTGGAGGGAAAGGGAAGGGCAACAGGGAGGTGACGTAACATTCCTCTGGCTTTTCCGTGTGATACACAGAAGCCTTTTCCACATTACCAAATATCCATATCCCACAAGGGCACCAAAAGCCAATACTCACACAGACTTCCATAGCATCACAATTGCCTTGCAGGCGCGTGGGGTTTCCCAAGGGCAGAAACCAGCCCTGATTTTCTAATCAAACAGCGGGGAGTTGTAATGCAAACAGAGGTTCAGATGCCAGCTTCACATCCCACTCCTTGGTGATCAGCCCTCAGCAGCACCTGCCTGGTCCGCGGGCTGTAGACAGGAGGGCGGTGCTGTGCCTGCCTGGATCGCCCTCCTCTGTTGAAGACAGGGCTCATCCTGCTGCCTGGTAGAGAGAGGGTTTGTGAGCTTGCCAGGAGCCTCTAAGTGCTGGCACCTGAGCTAGAGCACCAGGACAGATTGAAGAAGAAGATACGATGACAACCTGAAGAAAAGGACTGAATAACGAGCACAGATCTCTGTTTGAAGTGGGAGTGTGCACGGTGCATGAGGAATAGGCAGAATTCTGAAGTCAGGCTGCTAAACCTGTGCTCTGCTGCTTGCTGTGCCAATTTCAGGTGTCTTAAAAAATGCCATGGCCTGAGCTGAATATGTGTATGTACGTGAAATGTGGGTATGCATCTGTATAAATGCAATGTATGGCAGAAATGAGGGCAGGGAGTGGAGAATTAGCTAAACATAGGTTTACACTACACTGAAGTAGTCAACATAAGAAAATCAAACTCATATTTTTTGTATGCATTCTTCAAGCTCAGACCAGAGTTGTTTTCCTTTTTCTTTCACTGTTCTTGTGTTAGGAATCTCACAAACCTGTTGTAATAGATTACGTAAGGGCTTTATCTTCACGTGAACTGAATCACTTTAGTATGTTGAACTCCCCCCATCCCATCTCACCCTCAGCTGAATATAATGCCGTTGTGGTATTTTCTACATTAAGTTGCATCTGTTAGGCCAATTTAGGTCATTCACTGTCAGCACCACGGTATAGAAATTTCAAATAAGCTTTCAAAGTAATCAACAATTTATCATTTATTTATGCCTCCCTTTTATATCTAGCTTAACATTTAGCCATTAAGTTTAAAAAAAAAATCTTTGAGTTTACTATTGCATTTCACTGCATAATTAAAAGCATGGATCTGTTTTGTTTGATGTATAAAACTCTTGTGTGGTGTGTAATTCAGCTAGTGTTTCTGCTTCTAGCACATCTCTATTCCCATATTTCAGTAAAGGGAGTGGAAAAAGTCAATTTGTGTCATACAGCGCTTTTTACATTTTGGAATTCATAACCCTCACAGGACAATAGCATAAATGATGCATCGTCACATTATGCATCATCTGCTGCACGTACCTGATACTGAATGAAAAGCAGCTTTCTTGAGTAATCCCTTCACATGGTCAGGCTGCAGCGGCTCTGCTGCCCTAGGCAAAACTCCCTCTCTATAAGGCACCCACAAACGGGTGCTGCATGTTTTGCAAGAACTACTCTCAAGGCTTTCAAGTTCACCCATTCGCTGTCACCCACATTACATCTGCTTTTCAGCAAGAAGGCTGCTGCCATGGCTATTTTATCTGAAAATGGAAAAAGCATTAGTTCTGTGATTTGCCACTCTTAATTTTTTTTAACCTTTCCTGCCCACCTCAGTTTCTGCTCCTGTCCCTGCTCCTGCAGGACCAGCAGAAACTACAACCATTGCTGCTCCCATGGAAGAAAGACGCAAAGGCTCGCCACCCTGCAAGTCCACCTGAACATGTCAGGCAAACAAAGCTGCTCCTTGTCAGCTACAACAGGAACCGTGAACACTCAGCATTTGTCTGAATGTCTGCCTTCCCCAAAGAGCAGAAGTAAACTCAGTAAGAGTGGTTTGCTCTATGGATTGGTGGCTGCTGCTTGACAATGGAGGAACTGCATGAAAATCAGAAATTCTGAAGTTAGAAATTATCTGGAGAGAAAAGAAAACCTCGTCCCTTTTACAGATTAGAGAGAGACAGAGAGAGATTGTGGAGAAAATACCTAAAACAAACACCTAGGAATACTGGATATTAGAAAGTTATTTGGTGATGGAGAAGAAAACTTATTAAATATGAGCTCCAGCAATAGCTTTCTATAGCAACCACAGAAATATGAGATCTGGGCAAAAGGAAAAAGAGAAAAGCATTTCTTTTGACTCTGTTGATGAAGACAACAGTTTTTCCTTGAATAAGTCTGGGGAAATTTATCAAAAGCCTTTATTCATAACATGCTCAACAGGGGAATATGAAAATATCTTACAGTATAATAAGCAGGTGTCTTGCCCAGTATTCTCTGCTCTCCCACCTAATGATGGTGAGGAAAAAAGTGGTTTAATTATTGGTTTTACTTCTTTGCTGAATAAAAATGGGCTTACTGAGGGGGATTTGCATTTTTGGACCTTGTTAGGAAGTCAGAACACACCTGAACAATCGCATACTGAAGGCCTTAGATGAGAAGATTAAAATGCGCAATAATTTCAAGATAGAATTTGCATGTTCTGATCCTTAAATTGCAAAAATATAGGCATGCTTAGGACAATTACATGTTTTTTCTTTAGCAAACTAAAAAATTAAGTATACAAAAAGGAATTCAGAAGAGAAAAAATCGATCTCACATCTCATCCAAATTAAACAGGAAAAGCTTCTGCTTAAAGTCTAACAATGTTAAAATAATAGTTCTGTTTTGAAAGAGCTTTTATATTCAGAGATATACTTGGTTTAATTTTGTGCTTCTTACAGACAAAGCTTACCCAGTTTGGGTCTAATAATTCTTCGTTAATGTGGAATAAACATCAGATGATTCCCTTACTTCAACCACATTTTAAATTTCAGAGAAATTAATTTAAGGTGTGAACAGGAAGATGAGTAAAGGAAATCCTGACACACAAACCTGAGCATGCAGCTTTGTGCTGATTGCTTTTCGCTCAGACATGCAAACTTTAAATCAACCCTTACTTAAGCCTAGGGAAAAAGATTGCACCACAACATGTATTCTGCCATCTTATTCAATCCTGTCTGCAATGTCCTTATGTAAATTCTTGTACTCTAGGTCATGGTTAGCAGCTTCTTCAGGTGGTCTTGAGATGCCACTACTAATAGACATGAATACTGACACTAATAAGGAACAACACTGTACAGGAAAGAACAAGGTGTTCCTTTTTTCCTTGCATTGAATCTGTGCTGTAGCCAGAAGAACCAAGGGCTTCATTTTCCCATTGCAAATGTACCTGTCTCAGCTGAAAGGTAGCACTATCAAAGATTTATATGTTGCAATTATAAAGTATTATTTTTAGATGTTTCTCCAGGATTACAACATTTCTGCCAAAATCTAAAGTTGCATAAAAGAGCACTCAAAATGTAAACCTTAAAATGCAGTTTTAATAGCATCCTCAGCTTGGCTGCAACCCAGCATGGTATTGTTCCACTCCCATACCAGGAAAAGCAATAACCTACGTATGAACCTCTGGGTGGGGGAAGACAGTCAGGAAACGCCTATACATAAATAGTGGTTTCTGCTCCCGGCCCCTCAATACCATTCACAGCCCCTACAGTGAAAGCTTTGATCCTGGAAATAATCCACACTCCAGTATAGGGGGGCATCTGTATATATGTCAAAACTGCCTTGGTAGGTTTGTTTGGACCTGATGAGCCAAGAATTACTAGATCTAAAATTGGACTGTGGTCAAGGTAAGCATTGTGAGTAAGAGTATTGGCAAAAGCGGCTTTATTTGGAGAGAAATGGTAACCTCTGCCATTTGTGATTAATTGTTGTGAGTTGTAATTGATCTCCGGCACCTGTCACTCACCTGAGAAATGCCAGGTGAAAAACCAGTCACCACAGCCACATCTCTCTTCTCCCCAAAATACCTCCTTGTCCTGACAAATACACATATATGTATACATATAGAGAGAGAGAGAGAGAAAGAAGGATATAATGTAATGTTAGTTCAAATCCTAATTCCTCACAATTTTATTCAGTTTATTCTGTGCAGCGGAATATGTGCTGGTACCAGTTACCCATTTGTGCAGAAGTAATAGACTTACCTCGCTGTACCCAAGCATTTTAGACATTTCAAAACATTGTCTTCTGGGTGTTTTTTTTTTTTTGTGTGTTGTTTTTGTTTGTTTGTTTTTCTGTCATGGTTGTGTTCTCATTCATCTCTGCTATCTCTGATAATGCTCTGTTAACCGGAGTTATTTTCATGTGAGTCTGATAACTATTTATGGTACAAGCAATAAGAACTATGACTGCAAGACATGGAACCGGGTCTTATTTCTACCAAGAACCTTAAATGTTAAACCCAGAAAATTGTGTTACTCCCCACTCCTCGTCCCCTGGAAAGTCAAAGTAGTGACCTAATTCAATAGGAGCCCCAGAGGGCATCCCTCTGGCCAGGCACCTTCTGGCACAAGCGAAGAAGAGCTCATAGATCCATAGGGAAGGTCTAAGAACCGTTCTTTTGGACAAATGCTCTTACACTGTTGATGAGTCAGTAGTACTTCATCATACAGCTGGGTTTTAAAAGGAGAAAGCCTTACTCAGAAGAGTAGCAATGGGCAGCTACCTTTACAAGGTGCCTCTGGGCTTCCTTCCAAGCCAGATAGGTACCATGCTCTCAGCCTTGGCTTGAGCAACCAAACTCAGGACAGCAACACGATTTTAGGCTCACCTCTACCATCAGTACTTCTTGTTGAAGATCAGAGCATATCCCTGCTCAGTGCATAGGTTTTCTTGGTTCATACTTCTGAGGCATTCAACTTTTAGCTCAAGTCCCTAATACCCAGAGCTTTGGGTCCTGCCACTTCTCACCATTTTAAAATCTAAACTGAAGTGACTTGTGGCTGTTTAAGGAGGTGTACTTGTGCTTCCCTAGGTCTTAGAGGAGTGTCCTCCTGCTGAGCCATCCACCCTCACCATCGTGGGAAGACAAGACTTTGCATTGTAGCAGCACTCAATAGCCCTCACAGATCATGTGTGTTTGCTTGTGAAAAAAGTTTCTCTGATTTCATTCTGCTCCTACGTAATGGCTTCTCTGCCTACTGCAGTATAAAATTAACTTCAAGGTGAGAACTCAAACTGTGTGCATCGGCACAAAAAGACACCCCCCAAAGTCATCAGCAAGAATATATTGTACGAGATTATGCTGCAGAAAAATAGCTGCTGCTGTTCCTTCCATCCCATCTCTGATACAATCTCATCTTGACTCATGTAGCTCAAATTTGTTTAAAGGAGTAAGAGGAAATAAGATTGCATTAGGGATATGCAGCCATGGTTCAAGTTACACCTTTGTCTTTTGCTCATTAGGAGAACCTGAAAATGTTCCCAAATTATTACTTCATTAACATGGATTCAATTTTATTGACATATTTTCAATTAATGCAAGGTCTTGCTTCTACAGACCTTATAGATGTCGTCCATTAATAGTAGCAATAAATTCTTGTAACTCTGAATTTCAGGACAATCCCCAAACTATGGGTAGAATAATGTTAAATTTCGAAATAGGAAAAGGAACCCATAATCATTGCACATATTTTTAGTACTTTCCTGAAGAGTATGAGAATGTGTAAAGGGAGAAAGTAGGTTTGGTAATGGTGATTTTGAAAGACTGCAACTATAGTTTTATAGAATTATAGAAGACTGCACTGAGCGATGTCAAATATAGCTCCCTACATAAAATGTTGTTAGTTTGTCTTGTCAGTCTGCTGATGCGTTTGCACTACTCCATTTGGCAAGAAAGGAAAATGTGGGTGTCTTGCTGGGGTAATAGTGCCACAAGTGAATATGCTAGCAATTTTAGAATGATCATTTCCATTCCTTTTCTCTTTAAAGTTCTCTCTATAAAGACTATATGCTTCTTTGAACTTTTTCAAAGCTGACTGTTAGGACTATAGGGTTTTTAATCTACCATCAACTTCATCTTTCTCTTCCTCCCTTCCTCTCTTGCTTTTTCCTGTCTATTAAGCAGAGATTTCAGGATATTTTATTTTACCACTCCCCTCTGTCCATAGTGATCTTAGAATAAACTCATGTTACTAGCTAGGCTAGTAACTGCAGACTGAAATAGGTATTTGGTGTTGCAGTTTTGTTGTTGTTGTTTTTTGTTTTGTTGTTGTTGTTGTTGTTTTCAAAAAAACACCACTGATCTCCCACAGAACTCATCAGTTTTGAAACAGAATACTGGGTTATTTTACATATGTTTTCTTTGAAAATTTTAACAACAGGAAAAAAAAAAGAAAAGGAGAGAGAGAGAGAAATATCCTTAGCACACACAGATTCCTTCTTTAGTTTTAATTTTAAAAGCCTTTCTATTCTTACCCAAATATAATTCACATAATTTAGGATTTATTATAAAATAATATTATAAAAGAAGTAGTCAATACATTTTACTTTTCCCTTCATTTAGTGTGAAATAGAGAGCTGTGGGTTTAGTCCATTAAGCAGATATCTGCTACATGAAAACTACAAATATTCTGAAGTTTCCAAAACAAACAACCCCAAACCTAAAAATTAGCTTAAAACTCAGAAATCAGCCTGAGGGAAGCTCAAGGAAATGAATAAAAATATCCAGAAGGAATTAGAATCAACACTGGAGAGACAGTAATCGGGTTGATTTTAGGCTAACTAATTCACACTGAAAGTATCTCCTACATTTTTTATTATTATTATTATTTATTTTTCATTTTTTTTCTAATGTGCTGTTAGACTTGTCTTCAAATAGTTTCATTCTTGGAACTCCTGGAAGGTTTCCACTTATGTTGTGTGTTTTTTTTTCTACGTTGCTTTTCATCATTGTCATAATGCACACATATATGTGTGTTTGCATATTTTAAATTTATATTTCTAGATTTATATAGAAAATACCTTCTAAATGAAGCATACTAGAAGCAAACTAATGCAAGCCAGGAAGGAATGACTGCCTGAGGCTGGCAGGATGCAGTCCTGTGGTCATATGTGAGGTTTCCCTGTCCAGTTATGTGACACAGGAGCTAAAACTTCCCCTTCCAATATGGTGCTAAGGCCTCATTCTTTGCCATTAAAAATTAACTTACAATATCTTGCCTTTCTAGCAGTGGAAATGCACACCAGTGTAGTGTGGCAGTGTGGCTAAATTCTGAGCATTTAGCCCAAGGTAACACGAAAATAAATTCACTTTATTCAATAAAGTAATTTAAAATCTGCAGTGGAATAACTGAAAATAAGCATTTTTCACTTGAACTCAAAATTTCTTCCTAACTGAATTGCTCAAGGAGATCCTGTATTCTCACCCATACCATACAGAGAGCACTTTCTTCCCCTTTGAACAAAATAAGACCTTTCCCTGCCTTATTAGCTACCTAGATATTCATATGGTCAGCACAAATTACTGGGATGACTCTGCCAAAGAAAAATGTATTTGCAGTCAGCAATCTCTTCTCCTCAGATGTCAGTGTTCATATCAAGAAAGTAAACAAAATTATAAATTAGACTGAGAAGGAAAATAACAGCAAAAATCCTGTAAAAAGCAAAAGCTCACTTTCCTGGGAAACTTTCTGGGTTCTTTGTGTAGTCTCAGCATGACCAGAGGGCCTGATGCTATATATATAAGCATGCATATAGCTTCTGGGTCTTCATGCACCCAGTTCTTTGCAGAAAGACTATTGATAGCCTTAAATCAGCAACAATATTCAAGTTTTGAACAAGTTGGCCAAGATAATGTGGGAAGTTGGAGGCAGAAAAAGGGTCAGTAGCCCATTTTCTGTAGAGTTGTGCTGCTCTTCCAGAAAGCAGCGATGAAGGGTCACACTGTAAGACATCTGGAAATTTGTACGGAGAAAAGGAAGGGGCAACATTGAGAAAACTGAGCTGGGGTTTATCCTTTGCAATTTAAGAGCATTTGTTCTCCAGACTGGTTCGAGGAGTTACAGCTTACAGTTCACACACTTGGATTTTCTGGCTAAGATAGGTTCAGTGAAAGCCTCCGTCTGAAGTTCCATCCATTCAAATTGCCCCATTTCTTCAGGTTCTCCTGTAAAGCAATGTTGTACCAATGCAAAGTAATATAGCTTGGCCTCTGGACTGCTTCAGGAGCTTTCAGAATGATTGTAAGCCAGTATTTCTACTCTGAAGGTCTGTGAGAGTCAGGATACTGATCAGTGTAGATGATGCTAAGACTGCAAAAGAAAAAGTACCTCTAACTTTGCACTTTTTAACTAGAAAGTACTGCTTAAAAGCATTACGGTTGCCAGTAAAAGTAAACATATCTATTTTAATCCATTCTCTCAGATTTTTTGAGTTGTGCAGTAGAATGTGTGACACTATATCTGACCATAATGGTAGAATGAAAGGCAAACAAAATACTAGGATATCTTTCTCCTGTACTTTTTACTACTCGAGAGGTGACAGTATCAACAGATTATCCCAATGGGATGGCCTCACCTGTAATTACGACTTCAATTTTGGTTATTTTATAGAACATGTAACACTAATAAAGGGATATACTGAGCAAAGACACAAGCTATAAAAAAGAGAAACCTTTAGATAAATATGTTTGTGTATATGGATAGACAGAAAATAATAAGATGGTTTAGCTTGTGCTGAAATGATAAAAAAGGAATCAGGAAATAAAATACTATGTGCAGTATATTGCTTATCAGGAGGTAAACTCTGAGGTGATATAAACTTTCCTAATGTAAGAGGGATAAAACGTTCAATAAAACTGAAAGCTCTCACCTTTCAAACATGTAAGAAAACATAAAATTATACTTCTTCTCTCCCACCTTCCTCCCACACTATTAACCTCTGGAACTCAATGTTAGTCACTAAAAAATAAGGTTTTGTGTAGATAAAAAGAGCATACACAATTAAATGTATTATGACAATTTCATAAGATGCTCACACTTCACAGAATTAGAAGACCACATATTAGAGTTAGAAAAAAAATCTCTGTGCAACATCATTGTACCTTCTGAGGTGTCCTTGCATCTTTCTTGCAAGTGCTAGAGAGAAAATTCCCCTTCTTCTGATCATTTTAAGGTCCATAGTGTGATTACAACACATCCCAAAACATAACAAAAGCTAACTTGATTTGTTTTCTCCATCCAGATTAATTAGCAACATTGCACAGGACCCTGAACCCCTATGAATATGATTAATTTCCTATTTCATAGAATTCACATCTTTTGTTCCAAAAGCTATCCTGATGTTATGTACTCAAGAAATTCAAATCGTTACAGAAAAGATCTAGTTGGGATTTTATTTGATATTTTTCCTAATAGGTTGTCAGTTCTAGCACACAAAATCAGTTTTTCTGCTGATTTCAAGGAAAATATTCCTGATTTAAACAAGTGTAAGTGATATTAGTCTCAGGCCTTTCTCATGCCTAAACATATTTACATTTTAAATGGATTAAAAGAAAAAAAAAAAAAAAGCCAACCTTATTTTACATAGCATCTTCCACACATTCTCAAAGGAAAAAGAAACAAACAAAAAAAACAGCACAACACCAAAATATCTAAATAAATAAAAATCCCTAAAGCTTTGTTTCAGTGACATTATAACAATATAAAGTCAAAGAAGAAAAGTCTATTTCACCTGAGATTTGGAAGTGGAACAGAAACAATGGAGCCAGAAAATGCAGAAAAGTAGTTCTGTGGGATTGGAGCTTGGAGAACAAGTTTTGGAGAGAATACAGAGAGGAAATCAGACCAGCTGAGATGTCAGAAAGGGGGAAAAAGATGAAGACTCTTCACCTCGTTATTTCTGGCAAAAGATGTTTCTATGACCACCTTCATGTGGGATCTCTGTAGTATAGGATGCAAAAACCAAAACAAAGCCAACCTTGAACTGCTCTGTGTGGCAAGGGAGCAATTACTTTGGGGCTCTTCCTCCCAGTTTTTCCCTCTCCAGCTCTGTCTCTCAGATGTAGCCAGGACCTCTTTGCAGATGGGAGAAACCCACCAATAAAGAAGAGATAAAATGCAATTTTTATTTTTTTTCTCAGCACCATGTTGATAAAATCTCTTTGTCTTGCACACAAGTAGATGGCTCATTCACTGCTCTCCAGAATACATCATGCTACATGCCCAGAAATAATCTGAGCCAGACCCATCCTAGGCAAAATAATTCTCCACCTACCTGCTGGTCTTGCTAAGAAACATAATGTGTGCTGTGACTGGGGGGTCTGTGTAATGAATGTCCTATAAAAGCTTCCAAAAGGCAGGGCAGGGAAGATGAGGTGAGTTTGTGTGGTAGTTACACAGTACTTGGTATTGAATCACATAAAGATTTCTCAGTTTTCATGAGCTTTTAGTTACCGTGGTTCAATATGACATGATATATCTATAGGCGTACACCAGGTCACATCAGCCAAAGAAATGTCATGTCAGTACTTCCCAACATCTGAACGGAGAATAATTTGCTAATGGAGTGTAACGAGATGCTGGGTCACCCGTGCAGCCTGGGGAGCCTGGTGCCACGATGACACTGGTGTCCCCTGTCCTGACAGAAGGAGCAGAGCCAGTGCAGGAGGAGCTGCAGGAATGCATAGATCTGCTGGAGGGAGCATCAAGGGACAGCCTTGTTTGCTGGAGAGGGCTGCACACGATTTATTTTCATTCACAGCCTTTTCTTTCCACGCTAGCAGATAAGTAATCTTCCTTTTCTCAACTGCATCCTTAATTATAGCAGACAGAAGATTATTTACCACATCGCAATTTCTTTTGGATTCATTAGTTTGCTCAATGTACAGCTAACTATGGCATTACTTTCCTTTGGCAGTGTTATTGCGGAAGGGTTTGGTAATACACAAAAGGAACATGTAATAAAACTCAAAATGTACCATCTACGACAGCCCTCTTCTAAAGGGTTAAGACGACATAATAACAGTATACATTGAATTTGCACAATCCACTGCATAGGACCGTCAGAAGACTTTAATAAGAATAATTGATACAATAGTCTTGGAAAGCACGTTTGAAATTGGACTATATTAAGTTTATTAACATATAACTGAACGATCTAATAGGTCAAGTCATTAACTGGAATATTGTTATAGATTGAAAAGAGAACCTGATTAAAAAGAGAAAAGATTATTCCATTATTTTTGCCTTTACTATTATTTCAGTAGTCAAATGTCTGTTATAAAATGTGCCTTGAATTATTTGAAGATGGATTTTATATTCCATCCAAAGCAGACACCTCCAGCACCAACTAGTTACTCTCACATATTTCCAAGCTTTTATCGGTAGCCTTGATGGTAAAAATAAATAAATAAAAGCTTTGTTCACCTTTTTTCACTTTAAAAGAAATGCTTTCCACATAATTCTAAAAAGCGAGGCTTTTAGGCATGGAGGATTGAAGGTCATGCAAAGGGTGTGCTGGGCATGCCGGGTGTGCTCCATCAGGCCTTGGGGTGAGGCAAGCAGGGAGCAGGACATCGGCTCCTTTGGTTCTGCTCGTGTCATGCCACTCTGCCAACAGCAGCTCCCCTTCAAACCCGGTGGTCACTGACATGTTTTATGCCATTTATGTTCTCAAGACCACCTCTGAATGTGCTAAGAACTCAAGAACTCCCCAAGCACACCAATAAGACCCCCTCAACCATTAAAAGACACGAAGAAAGGTGAAACAATTTTTGCAACCTCAGGAGATTGTTCTCCAAGCTGGGCTCCTTTCTGGCACCCTCAAACATCCCACAAGACTATTGCCAGGCTCCAGAAGAGCTTTAAGGCTTTTTTCACAGAACGTCTTACTGGTGTTCAGTTTTTCCCTTGGGAAAACCAGCACAGGCACTTTCCCTGTGGCACCTCCCAGCTGAGAGCACTCCAGCCTACAGGGCTTCCCTCCATCCCACATCCTTACCACCAGCAGAGGACTTCCAGCCTGAAAAAGGAGGTTTTGTCTCTCTGGGAAGCTCAAACAGGCATCTGCAAAACAAGAGGGCATGCCTGTAATGCCAGGCACGTCCGTGGGCTTTTCCTCCTGTCAGCAGACTCCTTCGCTGCTTATTGTTTTCTCTCCATTGCACTGAAAAAAAAAATGCTTGCACAAATTATTATAATTTATTTATTTTTTATTTTTGTAAACCTAGTAATAAGCATCTATTTTTACAGACGAGTTTTGATTTTGTGTGTGACAGCAGTTCAGGTTATAGATTAGTTACTGGGGTAGTGAAATTAATGAAATCTCAGCTGCTTAGCCTAATAATAACAGGAATATGGCTAAAGGGGATGTGGAGCTGGAATGGAAAAAGAGAAAAACATTCCGTTACAGTAACAGTTGTGTTATATATTTTTATATTGATTTGAAATTCACTGTTTCTTTAGGTCCCCACACATTCAGTTCTGTGCTTGCTATTACCCCAGGGTTTGGGATTTAACAAGCCTTTCAGATGAACGTCCCTGCTTCTCACAGACACTATCTCTGACTTTCTGAATACTTATGGATATGTTCTTGTAGCATCTTACCTTCAGTTAGCTTTTTCAAGCCCTTCTTTGTAGCCATCATGGCTAGCGGCAGAGCAATTCAAAACGGTAACGTGAGACTCCAGAAAGTGATTTTGCAGTAAAGGACAGCTTTCTGTGCACATTCGAGTCCAGGGCTTGGTCAGGCTTTGCCATATTCTATTCAATATTTTTGTTTGAAGTTTGCTGAAGTCAGTAAGGAGACTTCAGGTGACTTCATTAGACTGTGTCTGAAGAACTTTGTTACACGTTTACAATCTATAAAGCACTAAACTTCTACTCATGCCAGTCCTAGATCCCCTGATCATATGCAGTATTTTATAATTACTGACTCACTGGTTAAGTTAAATCTAAGTCTAAACTTATTTCATTTAACATCTTAATTAAAAAGTCAAAAAAAATCACAAATGTATTTGAATTAACAGTTGCTATTAAAACTTTGAGGATAATTTTCAGGCAGGATTTTAAGAAAAGATATCCTGGTGTTATATCTGACTTCTGATTTTTCTTTCTTTTTCAAAACACAGCTTACTTTTCAAATGTGTTTTTTGTTTGATAAGCCTCAGAGTGCTAGCATTAGCAGCAGTTCTGAATCAACATATCTGTCAGTGATTTTTTTTAAATGAGGCAAATAAATTAAAGATCAAAATGAGTATTGGAATAATACAACACATTTCTTCACATGAGGGAGTGACCTCGTTTGCCACTCTGCTTTACAGCAGTGATGTGCCAGCAATGCTAATAAAGTGCTATCAATTCATGTGCCTTCTCAGTTAAATACTGTTGACTTCAAGAAGTGACACATCTTAAATTGTATAGTACTGTATGATACATAATACACACATACAAAAACCCTCTGTGATAGAGGGCTTGCCTGCCTGACACAGTATTAAGCCAGGAGTGGGACGAAGTGGGACCAGGGCTCTTGGCTGAGTGGTGCCGCTCAAGCTATCTCCAGATCTGGGCTCATGTATGTGGAAATGTAAGGACCGAGATATTGTATCATGGTTCATGAAAGGAAAGCTCATGTCTGTCATGCTTGAACCCACGATCACACGAGCAGAAAAATATGTAGCTGCAAAATGTGCAGAGGTGAGATGCCCTTGGCACATGGACCCATAGCAGGAGAGTGGGGGCCAGGTAATGGCACAGGTTTCCACGTGAGCTGGAAAGCCAGGCAGCCAGCTACTCGTCCACATTAGGTGGTTTGGCTTTGCTCCTGTTGCTACCAATGAGTGCTAAAATAGAGTTAGCCCGCGTATGCCTTCTATGCTGAAATCCTAACTTAGCTTTTCTATGTAAACACCCATTTAGTATCCATATCTCACTCCTACCTTTGTAAAGTAAAATAATAATATTCCCTTGCCTCATATGGTGTAATGAAGATTAATATATTAAAGATAGTGAGGCTCTAGTTGCTATAGTAATGGGCTATTTAAATAACTAAGATTTAAAAAAAATAAATAAAAAAGGAGAAGCATTTCAACAAATGCCATTTATTGAGGTCTACTTCTTTTGTGTGAAACACATCTTTGGGATGATGAATACACCATATGGGAAGCCTCCACAATGCTGATCAGGAAAGGAGCCTGGTGGTAGCAAGCGCTGAGCGCAGTGCAGGCTTTGCCATCCTGCCTGCCTCCAGGTTTAGCTGCCTGGTGGCAGGGCAACATCCATGGTGGGTCCATCTGAAAACCCACATCTGGAGGGAGAAACCTCTGAGTATCCTACCACAGGCTGACCGAAATTTGTGGTTTGTTTTAGGAAAGTCCGGAGGCTGTGAAGCCACCAGCTGGTTTGATTGTTTGTACAGACAGAGAAGCCTGGAGCGCAGCTCCCCTCCTGGTCGGAAGCAGTTCAAACCTTTGCTGCTAGAATAAACTGTCTTGGAAAATACCTCTGGTCTGGAGACCAGAAACCCAAGAATAGCTCCTAGTGTAATGGTACAGGAGCTATACGGTGGGGCTGGAAATGCAGGTTTGAACTTTCCCTGGCAGAAGGTGAAATTAAATATATGTTCTCCATTTCTTGGGCAAAAGCCGTAAGAAATAGCTAGCATATAAAACACATAAGCACTACTACCAATCATGCTCTCGAGGGCCAAGTTTTAAAAATAAAATGACTTCATCTGTATTCTTCACATTTGTTGGCCGTAATCTGAGCAGCTATCAGATCAAAATCCTCGGAAGATTTAGGGAAAAGAAGGATGATTTCTGAGTCCTGATTGGCCTGACAAGGGAAGGAGGCACCACCCTGCTGAAAGGGGAGCAAAAGAGGTGAAACCATACTTGCCCCCAGAAGTACCTATCAGCCAGCACGACTTTTGAGCAAAAGCTTTGGCTTATACACCTCAGTCTCACCTAAGTCACACTTTAGTCACTTGCAACGTTTTTAGATCTTGACCATAAACACACTGAATAATTTCCTAAACCGGGCCATAAGAAAACCAGAAAATTGGAATACTTCCCCATTCTGTAAAGATGCACCCTTTCGTTGCTTTCATTCTCTTTCTCATCATGATGCAGAAAAGGTGAATATGACAAAGAAAATGACAGGTCTTTATGGAAATGTTGAAGTTGTATGTTTCCTAATTTGATGTACAGCTTTTTAAAATTAGATGCTCTTTTCCTTTGTAAAATTCCATTTGAATTAAAATGCATGGATAGAAATGAAGAAAACGGATAGAAATGTATCTTGGTAATAGGTCAAATGCAAGATGTATAACTTAAAAACCAAACCTTAAAGCAAGTGGATTTCTGTTGAAATCAATACGAGCTGAGAAGGCTGGCTCAGCAGAAGGTGGGAAAAATAATACTTTGCTGCTTCTTTACACTGAAGATAAGTCAAGCCAGTCCACCATGACCTCAGTATATAGCAGACTTCATACTTAAATGGCTTATTTTACATATTGGCAATGATCTTCCAACCTTGACTCCAGCATACACTCAATTCCACCAAGAGCATTACAGACAGAAGGAAAAATTTACAGTATGGTAAGACAGGATTAAATTTTTTTATTTTATTTTATTTTTTAAAGCAGGGTGTTTTGATCAAGAAATTATGACTCACTGCAGTAAAGTGAAGTGTTTCATGGTAAAGTATCAGATTTAAGAGAACTTTTGCCTGGAATATTTTTCAAATTGAGTAGGAAAGTTCTGACTCTAGCTCTATACAGGGAAACGTACCTCTACGAATGTCTCTGTATTTGTTTGATGCAAACTAGAGTCTTGAACCTGACCTTCCCCAAATACCATATTAACATGTAGTCTCATGCTTTTTCCCTATTCCAAACAGGAACTACTGTGATAAAGACTTTCTGAACCATTTGCTCTATTCCCCACCTAGGAAAAGGACTGAGTCATTGTTTTGGGTCAAGTAGTTAGTCAGCCTCCTTCTTTCTTCACCCTTACACCTCTACTTGTTCAAAAACTATTATTTACCTGCAAAAAGTGGACTCAGACAGAGGAAGCACAGCCCAGGAATAAGTAACGGGCTAGCAGTCAGTGGTGTGCGGGATGAGCCCCGGGCTGAAGTCCCTGAACCAGACACGGAGGGACCTGAACTTGGCTCAGGCGCGTCTTAGGTGAAGGCCTCCAATAGTGAGTCTTTATAATTTTGCTTTATGGTGAAAACTTCTGAAACCTCCTAGTTATAGCTTGCTTCAGAACACGACTTTTTCAATCTGAAAATGTTTTATGGGATGAGGAAATAACTTCCTGTCTTGGGCTAATTTTCAAATTGGACCCCAAGTACAATTATTGAATAGTTTTTAGGTTGTCCAGGCTAACTGCATTGACTCCATCACGATGACACTTTTATACCTTTTAAAATATATATACTTTTGGCAGTAATTGCCTGAAATAACTGAAGGGAATTTCAGGCCTTGAATATTCTTGAATTCAATGAGTAGTAGCTTTTTTTTTTTTTTTAAAACATTCTGCAGGTATTAATTAGTTAGTAAAGATTATTAACACTTTATTTATATTCTCAAATATCTGCTCATGCAATTCACTATATTGATCTTCTTATAGCATTTCAAATAAACAGTTTACCAAAAAGCTTTAATTATTTAACAGTCCCTCATTCATGTCAAACAAACATTTTCCTTGTTTTGGAGGAAAGTGTTTGAAACATCATGGGTTAAAATTAAATTATTTGACCCAGACCACAGAAAGGCACTTTCAAAGCTGAAATCATAAAGCAGTAGACCTTACTTAAATCACCTCCACAGAGGTTTAAACTAAAGTGTTATGCTTGTCATTGTAGAAAAAGCTAAAACTATGTACAAAGTCAGCCCCAGTCACTCAGCTAATAAGTGTAATCTGTTTAACTGCTATAACTCAGACATTTTGGATTACGTGCACAGCAGTGCTGGCTCTAATGCTTTTTAGCTGGTGGGGTTCTCAACAAAAAATGTTACTGTGAACACGTGCATGTGCGTGTTCATGCAGCAGAGGTTGGAGAGAATGGTATTGTACAAAACAAAACCATAGTAAGTGATTAATTTTCAAGATAATTCTAGCAAGATGAGAATTTAGTTGTAAGTAGGAAAAAAAAAAAAAAAAAAGGCCATTTCTTTGTAAACGTCCTTGAATCTTTCTTCTCTGCAGCACCTTTTGTGCCTTTAGGTGGTCTTGCCATAAGCCCATCTCTCCAAGGTTCAGCCCAAGAAATCCCCCCTAGGTGTTGGTGCACAGCGCATGGAGGCACCAGCAGTTACCATTGCTCTCACTGAAGGCGTTTCCCAACACAAAACTTCGTCATAAAAAGTAGATGCCAAGAGCATGGCTGCACAATTAATTTGTACAACTCACTCCCCAAATAAAAGCATGATGTGGGGGAGAGGGACCTCACTCTCCGAGGCAGAGCTCAGGCTGGTGCACAGCACCCAAGTTCAATGCCCATCTCTCTAAGTCAGGCTCTCACAAATCCCATCAAGTTATTTTTTTTTCCTGAATCAGGGATGTCAGGAGGAGATGGGGGTCTGCTTGCAACTGCCTCGGTTTTACCAGGAGTGAAATGACTCATAGCTGATGCACTCAGAAAATCAAGGTAGGTAACGTCATATTTTTCAAAACTTCAGAAACTTTTGAGAGCTAATGTTAGGTACAATTGGTAACCTTGAGCTATAGCAATTATTTTACTTAGAAGATGATAGAAACTTTTGTTTAAATTGATGTTATAACTGACTTTTCTAGGATCCATACACAATAGGCAAGAAACTGCAACTATTAAATCCTTGGCTCAGTGGATAGCAGTATGAATGGGACTTTGTCTGGCAACACTCTGAACCCTCCCCTCACTTGCCCCCACCCTAAAGATCTTTGGGATTTGGTGACATATAATTATTTTTCACCCCACATAAATACTGAGAATGCACAGAATTCCTTATTATTTTGGTTAACGCACTTCTGCTTTTGAAAGATATTGAGGAAAATACAGAAAGCATACTTCTACAGTCATCTCTCATGCCTCCCATCTGTAAGGAGAGAAAGATAAGAGTGGGCATGATAGCACGGAAGAGACCAATCTGTGTGCTTTTATGACCAAAATGCAATCTTCTTCCTTCTAGAATATTATGTATCAGTTTTATGATGAATTTAAATATCTGTGCAGAATCATAGGTTTAATATAGATAATGTATTTTATAAATTTTTCTGATTTAATTTCCTGGCACTCTCTCTCAGTTATACACTGCAGTCTTTGTTACATAACAGGCTCTAGATGATTGATAAAAATAATATTATAATGAAACGTGAATTAACACTAATTCAATTTGGTGGGTTTCGGAGATGACAATTATCGATATATGGATTTTCTTCTTCCAAAGGAATATACAATCAATAGCACTAAAATTAGGATTACTCAAGCGAATTGTCTTATTCATGTATGCAACTGCTTTCACAATTCATAAATTTCACACAGTTTCATAGATTTTAAGGATAACAGTTATCGTAATAACTTAGTGTCACTCTACATTATTGTGGCTGCAGTTAGAGTCAGCAGTGATTTAGCTCAGACCTCACCGTGGTTCCCACTGAGCACCAGAGGTCACCTGCAGAAGGGCAGGAGTGCATGGATGAGGGCTGAGAAGAGGAAAGAAAACACTGGAGCGTGAAAACCAGTATATTCAGGGAACAACCAACATTTATTCCAGGCTGCTGTGGCCACCCGCTGCCAGCCACTGAGCTGTGTCACACTGTGTCTTTGCAATCTTTGATTGCAATTTTGCCAATCCGTAAAATCTGGCTTCCGGCATAATGCAGACCAGAGACCAAATAAACACCGTGGGTCAAATACACACAATAGCACAAGGCTGTTTTGATTAATTTCTTTGATATGTCTGTTTACAAATTTCTCTAATATATCTGAAATGGTAGCCAAGCAGATGCAAAGCAAAAGGAAACAAAGCCAGCAACAACTTTTGGTAGCTGATTTTGTGAGTAGCTTTTTAGGTTTTGGTGTCACTGATGCTGGAAAGTAAATATAATGCACAGCTTCATACACACATGAAAAGAAAACTTCCAAAAGAAAAACAAATCAGGTCTAATCAACCAGTTGTCATAAAACACTGTACAGTACATTCGTACTTAAAAATGGTTCAAAGCCCTTTAAAGAATGCATTTATCTATGACGAAAAACCACAGTTAAATCCAACAGTATCAGCTGCAACAGTAGATTATGAATAAAGGATCATATATGCCGTTTATGATATCTTCAAACAGGGTGTGCCAAAATGTGTTTCTAAGATGGCAGAATGATGTATTTCAAATTCAGGATCCTTTCCAAGGTCCGCTGAAGTCAGAGTTAAAATAATTCCTCTACAATCAGATTCTTCCTCCAGTAACTGTGTTAAAAAGCAATAAAAAAGAAACAAAAATATTATAAATTAATGGTTCAGTTAAGAACAACAAGATGCGAAGCAAGAGAAGCATGTTATGAATAAGGGAACTGAAAAATTTCCATTAAGAAGCCTAAGCTGCCAGCATCTTCTGGGATGGAGAATAAAGGAAGAGAAAGAATAACAGAATAACTGACCTGTTTGTTTGTTTGTTTTTTCCAATGGAGTCCAAATGGCATTGCAGTACAGTACCACAACAAAAAAGTGTTTTTTTTTTTTTTTTTTCAGAGTTCCAGATGGTGAGAGGCTCCAGAAAAGGAACAACTTTTCATCCCCATCTGTGGACTGTGGGCACCATGTCATTTACATGAACCTTCCTCCCCAGATAACTTTGGCAATTACTTAGGAGTCATCAAAAATGTAAGCAAACTCCAAATTGATTTAATGATGACATTAAAGGCATCTGTGAAATGATTAATTTGGTCCAATCGATACACCACATCGCATTCAGCTGCTGAGGATCAGTGGTGCAATCCTGTCAGCAGCGGTGCTGGCTTTATTCAGGGCTCTCCAGCAGGGTGTCCCTTTTGGCTTGCCCTTTTTTGACTGACAGGAGTCAGGGAATGGCTACTGGGAAGAGAAGGATGGCCGATGAGCTGAACTCTGCTTGCCCTGCCCTGTGCAGCTCAGTGCTCAGGAGTGAGCTGCAGATGCTGCAACATCTGGCCTGGGAGCAGGAGCATGTTACAGTGCAGACACAGCACTGCAGCGCAGAAACTACCTGCCCTCGGCAGAAAGTCTATGCAAGGGGTGTTCTCCACATAGCCCCATTTCTTCCTTTTTTCTTTTCTCCAATGGATGAGGATAGACAGCTCCTCCCCTCCAGTTTGGCTGACTGGCTTCTGAAAATTAGGTGGTTCTGCTGCTGGCTTACCAGCATAAGGTTGGAAAAGAGGAGGAACGTAGGGCTTACATACACTTTTTCTCTTTGAATATACACTTTTTCAGGCCTCTCCTCATCCAAATCATTTTCCGTTTGTTGGATGCCTTCCCAAAGTCATCATGACAGAGGAAAGGCTTTAAGGGGATTTAAACTAGGAGAGTTTTTTTGCCAGATCAATACAGGGTTGTCATTTAGTATATAAGGGGAAAAGTGCAAGTATGACACACTTGTGAGGGAACTGGGCAGACAGTTAATAGTTGAGGTAACAGGATGAGAAGTCTTTCACTTTGTAACAGATGCCCCCAGCCTTTTACTTATAATGGACTACATCCTAAAATGTAAGAAATCTGCTGAACTGACAGCTAAGAGAAAGACTTTAGCTAATTTCAGCTTACAAGAAGAAGGGCAAAACTCTGTTCACTCAGACAGTTGTCTATCCCCAAACGGATATCCATGTTCAATCCTATACAGGATTTGGTCACTTGAGACCTTGTTTAAATCCGGTCACCTCTGTTGCTGATAAGAAGCCATTATCACTCCACTCCAGTTGATCTGCCATGCTCTCCACTGATGGACACAGGCTGTGTTATAAGGGAGAGGTGTTTACACCGAATAATCACTGGTGGCTAGCCTTGCAGAAAGTAAAAAGGCAAGAATTTCATAGCTAAAATTACTTTCTCTGAGATGGACTCCATCAAATCAATCAGAGTTTGAGGTGGCCTTTTATTATCACTGAACAAATTGTTGCTGTCCTTTGTGGTAAAATGACAATGCCATTTCCAGGGCTTTTAGTCAAGCCAACTTTGTTCCTAGACACTGAATCCTAATGGTTAGATTTGTTTCTTTTGTTTTGAGGTAAGTTGATGACAGTGAAGAGATTATAGGCCAAATATGGTAATTGGGATAGTAAAAAAGGTACATTAAAACTGAAACATTTACCTGTGTGTGAAAAATCAGCCATTTGCTATCATGTCAGATCTCTCATGATCTGGTTGGAGGAAAAGACCATCTAGTTCATTCTATTCTCTTCAAAAAGAAGCGTCCCTGACGCTTCTTCTCTGTCACTTCTCTCTCCACGGGCTGCAGCTCCAGCCCAGGGCCTGCTCCTGCAGGGGCTCTCCATGGACCGCAGCCTCCTCCAGGCCACATCCACCTGCTCCACCGGGGGCTCCTCCACGGGCTGCAGCGTGGAGATCTGCTCCATGTGGGACCCATGGGCTGCAGGGGGACAGCCTGCTCCACCAGGGGCCTCTCCGCAGGCCACAAGGGAACTGCTGCTGCATGCCTGGACCACCTCCTGCCCTCCTGCTGCACTGCCCTTGGGGGCTGCAGGGCTGGCTCTCACTCCTCACTCTCCCAGCTGCTGTTGTTTTTTTTCCATTTCTTAAATCTGCTTTGACAGACTTGCAAACAACATCGCTTATTGGCTTGGCTCTGGCCAGCAGCAGGTCCCTTTGGAGCTGGCTGAAACTGGCCCTTACCTGACATGGGGCAGCTGCTGGGCTCTGCTTACAGAGGCCGCCCCTGCAGGCCCTGCTACTACAACCTTGCCACATAAACCCAATATACCTACTCAACATGCAGCTAGAGACATTCTTGAGGTCAATTTGTAGATCAGCTCACCAAAACTGATTATGAGTAGAAGCTGATTATAGTACTTTTTCATCTCTAAAGAAGTTTTAGATATCTGATGAGTGCCCCCCCCCCAAAAAAAAAAATAAATATGGAGGCAATAGTAAACACACAACAATTTTATAGGTCTTCTCTTTTGTAGTCTGCTTTTGGACAAAGGCTTTAAAATACATTTTTGTTTCACACAGATGTCGAGAGGATTAAATGCAAGCAAGGCCTAGACCAAAACAAGACACCAAATGAGGCTGCAAAGAAGCGTCTGATCAGACTCTGTGGCATACTCTCAGCTTCTGTGAGTCAAAATCATGCACAGCCACTAAGATTTTAGGAGGTTATTCACAATTCAGAAAGTTTTCAGCTTCCTAATTAAGTAAGTGTAATCTGTGTCACCCAGAAAAAATAATAATAATAAAAAAAAAATCCTTCCTAAGTATTTTCTATTTTTAAAAGAAAAAGAAATATTTGACAAAAACAAACAAGCAAAAAAACCTTTTAGGCCCTAATCCAGATCCATCATAATCCTGAATGTACCAAAATAATACTATGTCATTAAAAGCCTAATTAACATTGTTTGTTTATAGATTTTTATCTCCACCAGACTTTGACCAGGCAGATAAATCATAGTATCATTTGCACTGTGGAAAAATATTCCATCAGGAAATAAAAAATTCATTCTTACCCCAGAAACATCTACGCAAGCTACTATACATAAAAAACTAGTTGTCAGTCAAATACACCTTACCTCTCCACCTCAGGGTAGGCACAAAATATCCTCCAGAACCTTTCTGTCTGCAATCTGCTATGGCATGTTGGGGAGAAATATAGCAAGTTGTTTAGCTGAGAATAAAGTGTGAATCCACTACTTAAATCAGTGGTTTACTAAATAAATTTAGGAAATCATGGAGAAGTCCAAGATTTAGAATCCCTTTAAATTTTTGAAGTGCTTCCATTTTATTTTATTTTTCCTGCTGGCTTATTGAAGAAACTTATGGAGCAGCATGACAGGTTTCAGTAATAGAAGAGAGATCCCGTTTATTAATCAAGGTCTATCTAAGTCCAAGTATTGACTACTGATTTGCCAAACTCCCTGAGAAGATCTCTAGAGATTGAAAATGTAAGGATGGACTACAAAATTTGTAAGCATCTAGGACTGGTCATATCCTTGATTAATGAGAAGACATGATGACTTCTAAACACAAAAAATCAATGCTATATGTTTCTCATCTCCCCCACCCCAAAAGGAAAGAAAAATTATGTACATGACAATACTCGACTCTAACAAGTTTTGCAGACATATAATATATGCACAGTTGAAATGAATGTCCAGAGATCCCAGATGGATCCATCTGTAAAATTAATCTGAACAGAAAGAGGGTTTTCATGCACAGTTTGGAAATGTTTTCTATTGTTTCATTTTGGTTTTCTCTGTATAGCTTTTGTGAGTGATCCTTAAATGTTCTTGTTATGTATTTTCTTACACTTATATTTAGACCAGGTACAACTTTAGATTCATTATATATGGTGATTTAATTTACTCTGCTAATAGTTCTGGTATAAGAAGTAAAAACTTTTTTTTTTTTTTTTCCTTTATGGCATTTATTTTAGGCCATTTCATTATATCTACAGAATTAATGAAAACAATCTTTTCATATTTTTTATGAAATACATCTGTTCATACAGAATTGTGAGACATATTTTGCAGAAAAAAAATATTTCAAATAGCTGGGTTTGCTTCTTTCACCAAAATAATTTTCAATTTTTAATTTTTTTAATTTTTTTATTTTTTACTGTTCTTGTACTGTGTTCTACTCGGAGATTATTATAGTTTATCTTGCTTATCAAAAGCTCACTGACATTTATTGAGCTGGAAATATTGTTTGCTATTCACTGTCAATCAAAATCTTAACTCCTACTTCTAGGTATCTGTCCTGGTTTCAGTTAGGACAGAGTTAATTTTCCTCCTAGTAGCTGGCAGGGTGTTATGTTTAGGATTAGGATGAGAAGAGCGCTGATAACATGCTGATGTTTTAATTGTTGTAGAGCAATGCTTACACCAAGCCAAGGACTTTTCAGCTTCTCGCTCTGTCCTGCTAGCGAGCAGGCTGGGGGTGCAGCAGGAGCTGGGAGGGGACAGACCCAGGACAGCTGACCCAAACTGGCCAAAGGGGTATTCCATACCATCTGACGTCATGCTGAACAATATATAGGGGTGGCTAGCCGGGGTGGGGGGGCCGGCTGCTCGGGGATAGGCTGGGCATCGGTCAACGGGTGGTGAGCAATTGCATTGTGCATCACTTATTTTGTACACATTATTACTATTAATACTATTATTATTATTATTATTATTATTGTTATTATTTTTCCTGTCTTAATAAACTGTCGTTATCTCAACTCACAGGCTTCACTTTCCCGTTTCTCTCCCCCATCCCGGAGAGGGAGGGGGGAGGGTGAGCGAACGGCTGTGTGGTGTTTGGCTGCCAGCCGGGCTAAACCACAACAGTATCCATTCTGCTTTATGGTTCTGATTGATATTGGAAAAAATCATTACTGGGTGAAACTTAACACAGAAGTAACTGGTGGACATGGTGTTGTGTTGAAGAGAAGCATGTGTAGCACCTACTTGTTAGGATTTAGAAAAGTCACCCAAAAGCAATCTGGCTGTGTTACTTGAAGGCAAGGATACTTTCAATTAAGAAGACTTAGTGAAAACGTAATGCTAGGATAGAGTCAAGACAAAAAAAAAAAAAAAAAACAAAAAAAAAAACCCTACTACAAATAATTGGCTGGATTCACCTACACTTGATTTTTATGGACTTAGTGAAGCATCCCTTGGCTTTAGTCTGAAGAGCATTAAACTTTCTGGTTGTTGACATTCCAGATGTGGGTATGGTAGAATAAACCAGGAATCATTCAGCAGAGGTATAAAGAGAAAACTGACAATTTGGGGGAGAGACAGTCTTTCTCTCCAAAGAAATTGGGTGCAATGGCTAGGCTATGCCACTTATATCTTATAGATCTAATAGGGTATATCATATGAATATTTGCATCCTGGACGCCTTGCTCAGTTGTTCTGAGATGATGGATTTATCTAGGTGAGCACTAAACATTTTAGTGCCATCTAGGAGGATACTGAGGGAAGCAACTTCAGAGTGGAGTTGTTGCAGACATGCTGAAGTGAAGTGCTGGGTTGTGAGTACCCACACTTTTGGGGAACGAGAAGCCACCATCCTTGCTGTCCATACTGCTCCATTCGGGCACTGATAGTAACCAGTGATGTTACTTTGTGCCCTTCAGCTTTGTTAGACAGAAGCAGAGCCTTTAAAAGATGATGTCTGATGTTGGACAAAGTTCCTGTAGCTCCAGTACTGGATGTGCTCTTGGATTTTGTGCAAGAGGTGGCTTTCAGCTTTATTGAGGTGCTCAGATATTAAACCAGAATGATCTTGTCAGTGAGTTCCCCCTTTCATGTCATCCTAATCCCGCACTCGCCAATCTCGCATGCAAGGTACTTCCTCTTTAAGTTTAAGGTCTTCTCTGGAGTGAACTCAAGAGTTCCGTGCTTGGGAGCTCTGAACTCTCTGCTGTTACAGCAGTATTGTCCCATGGAGGCTCACGAACTAGGTGCATGAGCTGAGACTTGTTTTCTCACTCCCATGTCTTCTGATCATAGATAGGGAATGACCTAGGTGATCCCTCCATATTCTTTCATAAAAGGCAGAATTAAATGAAGTGAAAATACCCTAGCCACTAACCAAGAAAGCAGCACTGCTGTTGTGATAAAGGAATATATTCAGTTGGAGATGGTCAATTTAAAAACAAACCATCAGTCTGTGAAGGGCTCCTTAGCTGTGAAAAACTAGGCCCTTAATTTTTTTTTCAAATCAGACAGCTCAATTTCATTACCACCAGGGTGACTTTCAGGGTCACTAAGACAAAAAAAAAAAACAAAAAAAAAACTAGCAATTATATTAAATGGGAAAACAAAATAAAGAAAACAAACAAACAAACCCCCCCCGACTGTTCTGTTTATTTGAATTCTGCCATTCTGTCATTCCAACATGAAAACTGTCCTTGAAGTCTAGTACAACTTACAAAGGCAAACAGTGGAGCTAGTTTATATAAATCAAAGTAGCGTCATATGATCCCCAAGCACCAATGTGTTTCTATAAAGTTAGAAGCAAACTCTATTTTAAGCACCAAAGGACTATGTGCCATCTTTTCTTTTTGTTTTGTCATTCACCAGGGGCATGCATCTAAATAAAAGGAATATTGTTATCAATAAAGTCATTCTCCATATGGTGATGCACAGCCCAGGCTAAGCTCTAATAAATGACCTGCTCATAAGTCAAATGCAAGTGCAAAGCCTGAGTCATTCACTTGTCACACCTGACTCTTACACTGAGTGATACTTCCAGTGGAGAGACAAACAACTCATGCATATGGTCTTGCAAAATACAGATCCTAGAAACTCTGTAAGTGGCAGCAGTGGGGTATGCTCTCAGCCCTGCTGTCACCGAGGCTAGCAGCAAAACTCTAGTATTATTACCAGAACTGGGATTGGACCACTGCTTGTTTTACTCCTGCTTCATATGCAAAATGCAAAATAAAAACAATTGAAAAAAAAAAATAAATCAAACAACCTGAAATGAGGAAGTTTTTATCCAGAGGAAAAGCCATGGTGAGACTGGGGCAGTAGAGGGGTCTTTTCAAAGGAAAAAGAGCCAACTATGCTGAGTTAAATATTTCTTCCAATATTTGAGGAATCTCAGTTTAGCAGGAAAGGATTAATAATAACAAAAGTAAGAAGAGAAGACAAAGAAAAATGTTTTTAAGGTTAGCTCCAATTTTCTCTAATTCTCAACTCTGCTTTCAGTCATTGTTCCCCCTTCTATCTCAATCCTTTTATTAGACATAAAAATATTATTTTAAGGTTCCCAAAAAATAATAATAATTAGCATTAAGAAGCCTAGCTGAATGCAGCCATGCCCTTAGATATGGGCTGAGAAGAAAATATTCCTATGGAAAAAAAAAAAAAGTGTCTTTTTCTGTCAAGATTTATCAAATAAAATATCCAGTCTCCTGGCAATAGAAGTAGGACCACTATACTTTAAATTTTTCTGAGAAACAAACATTCTGAGCACAGCAGCCTATTATCTGCTTGACACTAGTTTCATTATCTATTAAATTATGTGACCTTGGCTATAAAAAACCTGTTATCTGGACTGCATAAAAATCCCCTTCCCCTAGACAGGTTTTGTGTGTTGCAGTTTGTTCATTCTTTGCATTTTCTATTTCACCATCTCAACTCCTTTGAGATGACACTCTCTTGTACACTAAGTGCATTCATTAAAATTCACATTTATTTCAGAAATACTTAAAATTAAAATACACACACACGTATTCAATACATATATATATATATATTTCATTCAGGTTACACCAGATTCTGTCTGATCTTTAGTATGAATAGTCTCTGCTGGTAACCTTTCAGTTACAAAGAATTCAGCATTCAGACCTATCAATCTTTTAACACAGAGCTGCCAAATCTTTTAACTCAGGAGTATTTTGTTTGAAGGGCAAACCAAATTGACTCATGTTTCCAATAACTATAATGTCCGGCTTCTTATCAGTATTAATAAGAAAATGCAAATTGCATTCCTGTCAAAGAACTGCAAAAAAAGTTGAAATGAGCAGTACAGGCAGTAAATTGCTTGCAATATGCTATTATGTTCAGACTCATATTTTCAGCTATACAGTAGTTTACTTGAGGTGAGTATAAAGAGCAATCAATGTAAAAGGGACAAAAGTGTTCCAAGTGTGACTTTTAAATATGAACAAACAGAAGAGCATGATTGTACAAGAAACAATAACACATGTCAATATGTAGATCATAAGCAACTTAAAATTAATCTATTTATTGAAATTTGCATTTAAAATATAAACAAAGCTACTATTAAATATGTATACATATAAATATTCTGAATTACCCATGGAAAATGATCAACATTTAGTGAATCAATTTTCTTTACGCTTTGTAAAAACATCTGCTTTATTGCTTTTTGGAAACAAAATTAATGTGAAGCCTTAGAAAAACTATTAAATATGAGAACTTGTGGCTCACAAAATGTTGCCCCCTCTGATTAAATTATATCATTTCTGTTTCTTGTTTGATTACCTAATGTTATTCTGAAAGAGATGGCTGTACTAATTTTTGGCTTGTTCAAAATAAATATTTGGGTGACTAATTCAGCCTTTTCTTTTATGTGTTTGAAATGAGAAGAAATCACAGGGCATCAATATTGTGTATAAGGGTCAAATGTGGTCCAAGTTTAACTCTTGTAACTCACTAATGCGTGACAGAAACCTGGGGATGTGCAATCACAGGACAGGTTAGAGGTTAGCATTAAAAAGTTTATTCTTTCAGCAAATAGAAGGCATTAAACAAAATGTTCAATTTATAGTTGTTTATCTTCTTTTCAGGGTAACCAGCTATTTAATTTGCATTAAGCTTGACTATGCTGGCTTTCAAATGAAGGAGAGAATGAAACATTGCTGAAATATCTTTTGGGTATCAACATTACTTCCTTTGACAAATATAACCCAATCCAGGGAATCAATGTTAGACCATGCTTCCTGTTACCTATACATGGTAATATCTGTGTATATTAGTGTTCATAAATATGAAAATTATTAGCATTTTCTCATTTGAATTTGAATATTTAATGTGACTTTTGAGGGGGCTACAGTCCTCGAGAAGACACTGCTCAAGAGGAGGTGCAGCCTTTCCTACAGGCATATCATGCTGCATGCAGCAATTATTAGATGATAAAATTGCATCCCAGATTCAAGCCAGAAGCCATTAGAACAACTCACTCCATGCTGGTTTCACTTAGGGGCACATGTGCATTTGCAATTCAATCGATTGCCAAATAGATTGAAGGTGTATCCTTGCAGGATACCTTGCACGAGTCTCCAGGTAACTAAAGCAGAGAAGATGGAAACCTACATTTCACTTTCCACTAGAGATAGAAGTGTGAAAAAACATGCAGGCCACAGAAGCTAACAAACAATGGGAGGACTTTAAATCATGATAGATAAACTCATTATTTAAATTCCGTTTAAGCTACAATATAAACTATTGAAAATTCCTACTTATCACGTCTTCTCTGAATGTTAGCAAGGACTTGGCATCAGAAGAAAAAAAAATTATATATATATATATAATTAAGTGGTAACGCCAACCCTCCAAATGAGACATGCTGCCATACTTGGTCACAGTAGAAGAACAGAAAGAATTTTTGTCCAGACTATAAATGTTATCATGGTCTTCATACGATCTTCATATAGGTCTTCACATTTTTCTAAAAATGTCTGGTCATCTTCTTTGAACTCTTTTCCATTCTGCTGTCTTTTCACTATTTGTTCAGGATGTTCCCATACCACAGATCTGTGCAGTGTTGCAATGCCATATGACTTTGTTGCTTCACTTTCTGTTCCTTCCCTTACACTTCCTGGCATTTTGTTTGCTTCTCTGACTTTGAGTGAGTACTTTCCATAACACTTCAGCACCTATAATTTCTTTAGGTCCTTTATTGCTCCGTTACTCAGAACTGTGAAATCCTTTCATTGCACCTTGCAGAAGGCATTTCTATTGCTCTGGTCTGCCTGAGCTTTCACATATAAATTGACAGAGCTCATACTGTTTTCTATTTCCTTTATTTGGATTTGACTTCAGTTTTTTTTCTTTTAAGGATGTCTTATTCTTTCTAATTGTCTCTTGTGCACTGTTCTTTAACTATTTGGCATGATTTTTTTTTTCTTTGACCTCTCTAAAGATATTTTTGCTGAGTATGTTCTTTAGGTCAAAAAGAGGGTGCCTCAGCCTACTACAAATATTTCAACCCTTTGACTTCCCATTTTAGAACCGTTTAAAGGGTTTTCTTAACTTTCTGTAGCTCCACTCACAGAAGGTATTACTTTGAAAACTACTATATAAAATTTAGGCTTATTTAATAATTCAATAAAGTTGCTAGTACATCAGTACAGCTAGGCATCCTATCACTCAGCATTTTTTAGGACAAAGTCCTAAAAAAAAGTTGCTTCTTCCCAACTAGAAAATATATAAAATTATTGTGTTATATCTACAAAACTAATCTGACCCTGATGCCCAAAATGAGATTAATCTATGAGGATCAACATAATTCTCCCACTCTGCTATTTCCAGCCACCATGGTGATCTGCTCCAGGTTGTGAACCTGATGGCAGAAAGTTGGAGTGTCTGAAAGAGCGGTCAAGGAGATGGCCTTTCCCACCTTCCCCTACTCAGCAGCATGCATGGTGCTGGGGGACCCCAGTGCCGTGCTCAGCTGTTTGTCCCCTCCATGCCTCCAGTTCATCTGCAGTGGTCACCTGGTCTCTGAAGAGCATGGGTGGACTGGAAAATGTGTTGGCAATCAGTTCAGAAAATATGCATGAATTTTTCCATTTTTTGTTGTTGTTGTTGTTTGGTTGGTTGGGTGGTAGAGATGTGCTCATTGCCATTTATTATTATTATTATTTTTTTTCCTTCCAGTTGATCTATTTAGTGTGTTTTGTTGTTGTTGTTTCTTTGTTTGGTAGGTTGTTTTGTTTTGTTTTTGTTTTTCTCTCAGGAGATAAGGTTGGAGGGCTCATCCCTCCATCTGACATATTTAACCTCATGAGACCAAAAGGTCCTTTACTTTACATGAATAAATTATAAGTGCGACTAACAAATCTACATTTCCTTTTGTTGAATGAAATGCTGTGTGTTGTCATAAATATGCTTATGACACTAGAATCTGCTATCATGTTTGAATTATGATCTAGACTATAGATATTCTTCCCCCTTTTCCTTTTTTTTTTTTTTTTTTCTCTTGGAATATATCAATGAGGAATAAACTTCAAGAAATTCATCATTGATACAAATAAGAAGCAAGCAACTTAATTATTGTCCTTTTGTCTCTGAGTACAGGAAAGCAATACTGACTTCTGGAAATGTGTGAGCCCCAACACTTATCCTATTCATCTACTGTCTAATTTGCCTAAGTGGGAAAATCCACTCTGACTGAACCCACTTCAATCTGAGAAAATGAATCCAAATGGAAAGCTAGGGAAACTCTCTGAAATGAGACAAGAATTTGTATAATTGAATAGCTGTAGTTGAATTAATTAATCTTTTACTCAGTTTTTATTCCTTAAAAATACAAGAATATAGTTGAAATCTTGATGCTTTGGAATTAAGTGAATTTATGTTTGATGATGATTTTATTTTATGTCTTTGTCAAAATGGCTTAATGTTAACTGAAATGATTGAAAGAGTATCAGATAGCTTAAAAAGTTTAGCTAGACCAACTTTTTAATTCCCTATGTCCTATGCCTTAAAGCTGATTTTAATGAAGAAGATAGAACATTTTGATATATATAGTCACATTTTCTCATCTCTTGTATATTCATGACTTTAAAATGTTCAGATATTTCATTTCTCAGTAATCGAAAAAGCACATGAAAATATCAATAGAATTATTCAAATCTCCTGTAAAATTTCAAAGTATTTCCATAGTAAATGCCAAAATTAATGGCAACACTTCACAAGATGAGGTTAATCACAGTTCATTGTTTTGCTGTTCTCTGCAATGATAATACTCATGGTATACATGTAGATGTAATAGGCAATTTTTGTAGATCCACTACTCAAGTATTAGAGCAAGATGTTTGCAATTCTTGCTGCTGACTACTGTTTGCAGAAGAACCAGCTACTTAATTTATCAAATGCTAGAAACCATAGCTACAATGGATGTCTGCACCCACTGAAATAATTTGGAAGGCTAATTACTGAGAAGCCAGACAGTGCGGAGCGCTAAGCATGATTAAGAAAGGGAAAAAATTATCAATTCCATTTGAAAATTTAACTCATTTCCTTGGAGGCCCGAAGATAATGTCTGAGAACTATGTGGACTGTTGTGGAGTCTTGCATTTGTGAACTTGTCGATAGACTGAGCACTATGGATGCTTAAATACAGCTGCATGTCTGGGATTATAAGGGAATTTATCTTACTCTTTAAAGGTACAATTCACTCTATTAAGGCCCACACAAAACATTTGCATTAATTTGCATCACTTACAATATGAATAATAATTCTCCCATCCTTCTCCCAACATTGCAAAGTCCTCCTTAGCAAACCTGAAAGAATTCATCACTCCCTGAATTCATCAAATGCACAAAAAACCTTACCTCACTACGATTAACTCTGTCCACAATACATTAAAGAGCTTAGTCCATCAGGACTATTTGCTGTGCTTGCTCACACATCAGAAAGTCTACTCCTCTGCAGCCGTGTGAGTAAACTGAATTTTAATTTCAGATTTGATGTCTGGTCCCCTAGTTCTTGTTTTATATGAATCATAGATTAAACTGCCCAAAATATTTTCTCCATCCTGTTAATTCCATTGACAGGATCTCATGCTATATTCCATAGTCACTGCTTCTCTACTCAGAAAGAAATGGTAAAAAGATATTATTATTATTATTATTTTTTCCAGGAAGCTAATGCACAACCTCCAGCTTAATGTGAAACATTCTAGTAGGACATATTTTCACAGGTCACATAAATTTAGGACACACTCATAAATCAGGTCAGGTGAGATTACCGCTCCTGTGTCACTGCCTATCAAAACCGCAGAGTGATTCTGTTGGCCAGCCTTAACATCTGTCAAGAAAATAGCAGATGGATTACAGCTGAGCATTGCTTTGACCGTTTGTGATCTTTGTAAAAGAGACCCAATGTGTTACAAGGAAAGAGCACCGAGGCTTGTCAAGAAAACCTGAATAATTCCTATATTGCTCCCCGTGGCTTTCATTCTGCTTATGTGCTATGCAGTTCAAGAGGTCCACATCTCACCTTCTTTAATGTCCTTCCTACTTCTGCCAAAATACCTCTGAAATCTGCAGTGGCTGTCCTGGTGACCAAGGGGACATGACTGATTACCTGCAGAAAGCACAATTTTTGTTGGGCATTAGCCAGAAATACCAATTTGCCTACATGTTGTATGGTACAGAAGAGAGAAGGTGCTGTCGCCAGAAGGGACCTGCAAAAACCAGATGAAATTAGGCTCCTTGGTACTGCTGAAATTTTTATGCAGTTGTCTTCCAGAAAAAGTCTCAGATGTCCTCAAATATTAATACATGTAATGAAATGCTCAGATTAGCAATTGCATAAATCCATTCCTCAGGCGGAAGTTTCAGCTGGCGGGATGGCAGCTGATAAAAAAAGATTGCTCCAGCTAGTCACCTTTACTTAAGCTGATGCCAGGTGCTATCATCCAATTTAGAAGTCAACACAGTATGTGAAATATGCTTCTCTGGGGGGCAAAATCTGACTCATATTATTCTCAGCATACCGGCATGGT
The DNA here is from genome assembly GCF_013377495.2 of Cygnus atratus. Classification (NCBI taxonomy): domain Eukaryota; kingdom Metazoa; phylum Chordata; class Aves; order Anseriformes; family Anatidae; genus Cygnus; species Cygnus atratus. Next base: position 35,603,423 of record NC_066367.1, read on the forward strand.
GGGTGTGAAATGAGACACTGCGGGATGGGAGAATGAGGGCAGATTGTGGTTGGGAGGATAAAAGGGCTTCATGAAACCTTTTAATACATTTTAACTAAGAGACTTGTGGCCGTATCTTGTTCTCAATTTTGTGTTAACCTTTATGGGGTTTTAAAAGAGAGCAGAATTTCCCTGTTCTTAATTTATGCCACTTACCAAAGATCCCTGGAGTCAAATCATGCTAATTTACACAGTATGCAAATCCTCTAAAGTCAACGGGTTGCAATGTAAATCAGACCATAAATCAGATCAGAATTTGGCCCCTGAAGAAGATCTGATGAAAAAAACTTGCCCTAAATGATTCAAAAGGAGCAGCTAAACCTATTGATTTTTATTTAAATGAATCACATTTGGATTAGGTCTCAAAATGTTATTAAAAATTGAAACAGAATGATCTTTATTCCAGAAGATGAAAATATTTAGCATATCTACCCACTTGGGGCTTGAAGGGAAAACTTGTACCAATAGCAGGAACCAATTCCTAACCAATGTCGGAAAATTAAAATATTCCATAAATGACAGAATCAAAATTTGTTATTAAATATTTAAATAACATTGAAATATCTAAGTGAAATGGAGATAAACAGTAACTTTATTTCCTTTTATGTTTGTTTTTGTTTTTTAATGCTAGGATCTTTGTGATTTACTAAAGCATTTGTTCCAAGGCCCTGGATATCTTTGATATCTCCACACATTCATAATGTATCATTTTGGATCAAATTCATGGCTGGTTTGCACAGGTGCAGTCACATTAATTTCACACCTCTGAATTTAGCTCCTTGCTGTGTATCTGGAGACCATTCATCAATATTCTCTAGAAAGTGGCTAGCTCCCTTCTCAACAAATAACCATATCAGTCTCTGATATTTTCAGCCAGAACAAATTCCTCTTGGTGGCTTTCATTTATATATGTATATTCTTCTAAATATAGGATATATTCCGCCAGATGGAAAACAGGGTGTATATGAGCTTCTATGACAAACTTTAAATAAATTGGGTTTGTGAGGAGTCCTTCTCAGCTGGTTATTACATCAATAAATCAAGAAGTATCAAATGCAGAAACATTCATCAGATTTTGATAATGTCTTCCAGAGTTATTCGGAACAGCTGACATAAAATAGCTATAATTACACATTTGGTATTGTATCATGTGTTTCATATTTCATAACATTTATTCTCAGTGAATGTCTCAACAGTCTCTTATTAGTGGAAGACCATTATCCTTTGACAATAGCCTATTTTTCTATCCTACTGACATTAACTCTTAATTATCTTCCCCCCCCCCCCTTTTTTTTTTTTCTTTTTAACAATAATAAATTAAAGTCAATGAGGATTATGGAAATCTCTCTAACTAATACCCTGTGACTGTTACCTTAAATGCTTAGGGCTACGAAATGAAATTTAGTGTGTATGAGCTCAAAGAAGCTATTTACTACTTTAACATTTTACAAGTCATACATTAACATTTAGCAAGCCATAAAAAATTTACATCTTTAAGCGATTTGTACTTAATAGGTTAGGGATACGCATTTCATTCAGGACACTGGGAACAGAACCTATAAAACAAAGGCATTCTGCATTGTCTGCAAGTCATTTATACTGCTGGTGAATGTACCATCAAACTCACAGAAAGAGCCTGGTGTGCTTTCCCTGTTTTGTTAGGAGCTATTTTTCAAGAGAATAACAGTACAGTTGCAGTAGCAGACGGATACAAACCAACTTAAAGTTCTTCAGCTGCTAGCAAAATCACAAGAATTTAAGGAAAAAGACATTTTTTAGTCAAAAGACAAATATTAATCACTGCAACCACTATAATGAAGTGATGAACATAGTTTATCACGATTAGATTAGAATAAATATCGCTATATAATGTCTGTGAATATCTGCCCAATTTCTTTTCAGTAGTTCACTGCAGTTGGTTTTGGTCACTTTCTATATGCACTGAAAAGACCTGCTATTAAGGACATACACTTCGTCTCAGGATTGTGGTAGCCAACCTCTGGAATGCTCTGTAAATAAGTTATATCCATAGTTAACAGAGATGGTGCCACTAGGTGGTACCCAAGAATATAAAGCATAGGCAATCACTTCTGTAGGATCGAGTCCTGGTTTTCCAAGGGAAAAAAGCTTCCTTTGTCATTCTGAAAAGGGCAGTGATAGTCTCATCACCTTCCAGGTGGACCTTAGTGGCACAGAGAAAGGAGAGGGGAGGCCAGATGCCTCCCAGGTATCATCCTGTTCTCCCAATTCCCATGCAGCAGCACTAAGCACTGGGGCAGCCTTCTTTTCAGACATGGATTATTAGAACCTTGCGAAGAGGTGTTCAATATGAGAGTGCAAGTTAAAAATTCTCCAGATTGAAACAGAATGGGAATTAATTTCATGCAAGTTCTCGACTTCTTTCAAATGCACACCTAACAGGAAAAAAGAAAAACAACAAGGATTTCCAGATTCATAATTCCTTTTAAATTATTTACTCTGTTCTATTCATGATTATATAAGCTAATTTGGACATGCAGCTATTTTTCTATTTGCATATCTTTGCCATTGAAAGCTGAAAAATGAACATAAGAACAGCTCAGAATAGGATGCTTAGACAGCAAAATACTGCAGCTATAACTAGTAAAATGCTTCTTTCAAAATAACCATGTAAGATGTTGCAATTTGTTTAAAAAAAAAAAAAAGATTACAGATATGGCTCCTACTTTCAAAAGTTATTCTCTTTTACAAGTGTATTATTTATTTCTTAAAAAAAAACAAAACTCATGGAAAGTACCATGCATTACTGCAGTCTTGAATTGGTCTCTGAAGGATAATTTGGCTTTTCCTCTGGGAGATCACCTGGGAGGCGGGCTGATGCTGTAAGAGCTCTGCAGCCTTTACACTGTGGAGCTGCTGGCGCATTGCTCTGCTGCAGAAGGCTATGGGTAGCACACAGGGCATGGACTTCAGCAGGGAAAGGTGGAAAGTTACTGTGAAAATGGGAATATGCGTTCCAATCCTGATGCTGTCTCAGGAAAGGCAGTGGAAAAACAAACAAACAAACAACAAAACAAAACAACAAAAAGAGTGCCCCAAAGAAATATTAATATCTTTTTGCTACAGACTTTAAGATAAGTTTTGTTGTTTGCTTAGTAATATTATTATTGTTTTCTTTTTAAGTAATTTTATCAGTTAATCTTTAAAACAAAAATATCAATTAGACCATTCCACACCTCCTCCAAAATAAGCCATTTTTTAAAGGCAATTTGATGAAATATGTTCTTCTCCCTTATAACTTGTGTGTGATGTGAGGTGTTCTTTCCTGTCTAGCCCATCTTTGGAGGGCAAAAGAAAATGATACTACAGACACTGTCAGATTTTGTTTGTACCTCTGTCTCCTTCTAGATTAAAAAGTATACTGTTCCAGAAACATACAAATACAGAAGTATTTCTAAGGTCTTGAATGTTTCTAAGCTACTCCTTCAATTAGAAGGGTAATAGTGCTATTTCAATGCTCAGAATAAACGAAGCAAATACTGTTCCAAAATGTTTTAAAATAACATTTTTTCCCCTGCCCACAAGAGATCAAGTAAACTTTCAGATGTTTTGATTCTGAGCAAGCTTTCAAACTGTTGATTCAATCTATAGCTGAAATTACTTTGGGATCAGAAATTTTTTTGCTCAGCTGACCATTTTGAAGATGTTTTGAGGCACATACAAACCCAGGAAAAATGATGAAAAATCATACTATCATGAACTGTGCTGGGAGCAGCATGGTGTCATCTGCAGTGCCATTGCTTTTCAGGTTTGCTTTTTCCCCAGGGTGTGCCTGCCTCCTGAGCAGCTGACAGAGTTCTGACCCATTGCTCTTTCATCCTGCCTAGGAAATGTAGTGCCTATAGCTCCCCAAGTGAAAGATCATGGAGACTTTCAGCAGCTGGCAAAGGCATAAGTATCGCAGCTAATGCTCCAGCTGATTTCAAAGCACAGTAGGTTAAACCTGCGCATACAGGTAATGAAGCAGCTTGAAGACAGGTCAGTGGAAGTTTAGGCAATCAAAAGCCGTATTGTTTGCTGGGGATTTTATTTCTGAAGCTCCTATCGTGGAGACCTGAAAGACCTTTCATCAATTCCCACCTGCATATTACGTCTTTGAACTAAATGCTCAGAACATTTACTCTGTTCTCACTTAAAATCCAAGAAGAGAAACAAAAGAAATAGCAATCTGAAATGCTCATACTATAATTCATAATTTTGTTGACTTTTCATTATGCTTTTATTAAACTGACTATAATTGGAAATATCAGAATAGCTCCTCTGGCACTAGGTACTATCAACAATTCTTTTGTCTTTGTGAGACATAATGGGAGAAAAGAGGGCATAGGGATATTACATCTTGCTTATTTTGGGATATCCTGATCATACAGTTGGCAAAGGTCTTTATCTGGTGGGAGGTTTTCAAGAAGATCGAGGCCAGAGGATCTGCAACTACCTTGCATATCTGTCCCGATTTAATGGCTACAGTTGTAGAGAGGGGAAAGAAACAAAATTATTTTCAATAAATCTTACACATAACTCAATGTACAACCAAGCACATCACCATTAGGAATCAATTAGTAACTCAATGCATAGTTCTGAATAGCTGTAAATTACTGTGTACACTAACAGCTTTTAAGCAAACCTCCAGGGCAGGTTCAGTTTTTTCACAAAAAGACAAAAACAAAACAAAAAAAAACATCTAACACCATAAAGCTGCATAGGGAAAAATGTCCAAATTAACATAATCTATTTTAATTTACACGTATACAAGTCTTACTTTGAGCAAAACCGGCAACAACAAAAGCAGCACAATTCTTTCCATATCTGTCTGGATCATTTAGAATATTTCTCATTAATATCATAGCCCATAAAATAATTTTCTCTATTTCTTTCTCTCTCTTTCATCTGTAATATCTGTCACTCCAGTATGCTGTGCTTAGAGACTTCTGCAGATTTTTCCTGCTCGAATCTTTTTTCCCTTTGCTCTAAAACTATAGCACATTTAAGTGATGTAACTCATTAACTTCCCCATCCCCATAAAAGTGCCTTGTTCTCACTGAAGTCCCTATGAAAATATACTATGTAAAAATGGAAATAAACTGTTTTGTTTATTGCCTTTCAGCAACTCCCAAGTACATATGTTTAGGAAACCAACATATATCTGGCTGATTCCCAGCAATTATCAGGATCAGTTCTGCTAAGGAAGAGAATGTGATTTTTAAGCCTATTCTCTAAGCTTTATCATTGCTAATGGTACATACTTCACCAAAATTTTCTTCAGAAGCATTATGTCAAATGCTGACTTCATTGCACATATGTCACACACTGATATCATTATTATTACTCAAGTCTTACTGGAAAGAAGTTGGGGCCAAAGCACTTAATTTACTTAATTAATTGTTAACTGACCAAAATATGTCTTCCACAGAGAAGATGGGAGTACAATGAGGTGAGTAAAATTTCTCAGGAATTTAGATCAGGCATTAAGTAAAGTACTATCTTTTGGAAAATTATACGTCATCTAATACAAAAGTTCTCTTTGTTCAGGAAGTTTGTTAATATTCTTGCTTATGCCATGATGAGCACAAAGGTTCTGCATAGGTACTAAGCTTGTCTTTTTCCTGCATTTGCAATATGCATAATTCAGACTTAAAATGAAGTCTCTTAGAAAGGCATAGTGATGATAAAAAAAAAAAAAAAAAAAAAATCAACTATCTTGTAGAATGGGAAAGCGAAATCAGAGCATCCCTCACTGTGGTCCTGATGACAAATATTGGGTGGCCAATATCCTTGTCCTGTAAGTAACTACAGAGAGAGTAATTTTATTTGGGAGAGGAGCCCCATTAAATTCTTCTATTTAGTCTGGTAGTTTTAGTGGTAATAGAGAACTGTGGGTCTGAATGGAGCCTCATATGTGTTTATGCCTACTTTTTGTCTACTTCTAATTTTTACTTAGTTAAAATTAGGACATGGAAGAGGATGTTGTTCGTTGTTATAATTTGCAATGCTTTAAAATACAACACTGCTGTAGAAAGGCAGAACATCCAAGAAAAACAGGAAAGTAACCAAATACTCTGTTTTCCCTTTTTTTGAAGGCACATCCTACGTTTTTTTAAGAGATTAGGAACACAGCGTTGTGCACCTACTTAGAATTCATTTAAAATATGCAACCACTAAGACACATTGCTCTGGTTATTTATAAACTGTCAAAGGATCACACGAGTACAAAATGAGCTTGTGTAGGTAGTTCACACACCTAAAATACATTGGGAGCCAGGTATACTTCTCAAGGCAGCAACAAAACTTTCTCTGCCCTTTAATGAGCATCAGCATGCAAAATATGAACATGAGGTGTTGAGTGAGCTTAGCCTAGGAATTTCTTCTGGCTCCTCCAGCATCTGCTTCTCTCTGAGCTACCCAGGAAGCCTGCAGCATTGATGTTGGGTGCTCCCCAGCTACCTGCCAACAGCATCTCAGTGCTTCTCACAACTTCTTTCTAATTATTTTACTAGAGATAAGGCTATATGAAAGCTCTGTTTACCAAAATCTTTCATGCCTTCACAGCTAAAGCATAAGAAGTTCACTCATAATGTACAGCCTCATTTAGGTCACCTAACCTGAACTAGGAGGAAGAAATTGAATTAAGAGCTGAGCTAGCAAGAATTATATATTGTATTTGCAAAAAATAAAGCACTTCAAATCTCAATATATTACATATAGAAATACATTAAAATAGTGTTAAATTGGCAAAACCAAATGCTTAGAAACTTGGAAATACCATTAAAAACATTGCTACCTCATGCCATTTCACACTAACCCTTCTTCTTCATATTAAATATAATACTGCCTTTAACTGCTTTTCATACCTTTTTCCACAAAATCTTTCCTTTGCTCACTTCACAATACGAGGTTCCCTTCCCCTTTTCTCACCTGTCCTTCTCTCTTCTTATTTCCTCCTTCACCCCAACTTTTCTCTCTTTAGTTCTTCCACATCGCTGAAACCAATGACATCTCCCCCACGCTCCCATCCCTTTCCATCCCCTCCACCTGCTTCTCACCACCTCCAACATCTCCTGGACATTTGCTGACCCCTCACACTGTCATATAACCATCTCAAACACCACCTCATAAATCTCATCGCATGTCTGAAGAATTTCTTTCTAATATTCATTGTCACTCCCACAGCACCTGTCATTCCCCAGGATAATTAATTCTTGATAAGTATCAGGAAATAAGAGGGAGTTGTTGGTCAAGGGCAGGGTTCAAGCCATAGGGGCTCAGAAAGGATGCACTATCAGGTAAAGGGTACAACACTGAGTTAACTCTTTGCCTCTTACAGCTCTTTTTAATTGGCACTATTAAAAGTTTGCACTACATTTTGTCTTGTATTTGAACTAACAGAAGAGTATCACCTTGACAGGCAATCATTTAGGGAAAAAAAAAAAGTATTTAGAGTTAGAGCAGTTACACTGCAGCCTGAGTTCCACACAAAGACATCAGTGCATGTCACTGCAGGATCTGGCCTGACCGAGTTAAGAAGAAAAGCGGTGAAGTGGATGATTCCCAAAATACTGTCAAAAGAGACATTTTCTCTCTAATGCCTTTCAAGTATACAACCTTAGGACTCACTCCTATCAACAGAAGGTAAAAGATTTTTAAACAGACGTGCAGTTTTAAAATTGACAGTGTCCCTTTAACAACTTCAACAGTTGGGGAGTTTTATGTAGGTGGGTGGCTCTGATGCTAAATAGTTAAACCTGCTTCAATTAAGAACTTGTGACTTCCAAAATTAAATCTTCTCTGTGGAAGAAACTAACAGTAACTAGGAACAAAGAACAGTGGAATACGTCAGCTTTAATTTATCCAGGTTCAAGGAGGGTCATCTATGTGCCTGATTTTTTATTTTATTTTTATTTTTTTAATGTGAAGAATTAAGTCAAGTTTTGTCTCTGTCACAATAAAATGTTTCCACCACTGTTATACAGTAAGTTTGTTCTCATGAGTAAAAGATGCTGGGAAACATCTACTAAGAGCAGAATACATAAGAAGCTCCATTTTTTTATTTATTATGCTGTGATAGTGCATGTAATTTATATCAAATTCATATTACCTCTCATACCTAGTTGTCCTTTCTTATGATTTTTAAGGATGTCTAGGTCTTGTAACTATTCATAGTCCTGCTCTATTCTGCTGTCTGTACAGCATATTTCCGTTTTCTACAGTGCAAAAAGCCTTCCTCTTCAGCTTCCCAGGCTGCAACTTCTGTCCACTAATGCTTCTTTCAAGTCAATGCTCATTCTTCAAATCCCCTGTCCTGTTTATCCTGTTTACTCACTACCCTTTGAGTCTATCAGTTTTTCTTTCATCTCATCTTTAAGTCATAAGGTATTTTTTTGTTGTTGTTGCTGTTTTGTTTTCACCATGAGCAGGCCAGAAATAAAGCATATACTTATTAACAATCTAATAAAAAGTCACACTAGTCTAATTACTACTAAAGACACAAGTGCCACTGCTGTGATTTGTAAATTTTGGTGAGATGCCACTGACCAGTCTGGGGCTGTGCTGGTGTGAGCAGTGAGCTCCTTCGTACGCCAAACAGATTAATTGTGCACGTGTGTAACATCTTTACATTCGCCATATGTCATGAGTGCAATGTATCTCAGATGTGTTGCCTTCACAGTACCAAAAACGCAGTATCTGCAAGCGGTGCAGTGAGCTCTGGGGCCTCTGGCATTGGGCACCGACAGTCGTTCTGCACTTGACCTGTGCTTCACTTGTTCTGTGCTCCACAGACATATCTGCACATACTGTGTAAAACCACTGTGGGCTGTTTCTGGGCTTGCAAAAGCCGATAGGTCTGCAAGTGCAAATGTATTCTCATTAATTAGAATAAATGACCTCATGGTATCATGGTTAAGTTCCCAAACTCCCAGTGAAGGAGCCTTTTGCTCTGTCAAACACAGCAGAATTTGCATCTAAGGGAAACATTTTAGGATTCTGTGTTTTACCAACAATTAAAGAACTGAACTGCTGCTTTGCTTGCACATTTGCAATGTAAATCTAAAAATTTGGGCCGCTGCAACACAGTTTGGTTCCAAACTTGTAGTCATATTCACAGGATGGAGAGAGTGACCTTGGTTGTGATAATGGTAGAATTAAGAATGAGAATTAGCTACTTTGTCTCACAGAAATTGTTTGGCTAGTGAAGATAAATTTTTGGGCAGCTTCTGCCAGTGTAGAGCATAAGGCAATATGAGCTGCACCTCTGCGTGTAACCAAACATAGAAGGGAGAGAAGCAAAGGAGCCTGGCCAGCAAAACCAAGCGAGGAAGCCGTGAGGCTTGGATTCAACAGTCCACAGTCATCTCCTCTAAAGGAGAGTGCAATTAAAACCTGGACCATGTTTTTACATATCACCCTGTAGTTAATCAGCCAAGGAAGGCTGTGGTGATACAAACAGCCTTCTCTGCTGGGCAGCACCACCTGAGAACCACTGCTCCTCCTGGGTCAAAAAGAAACCACTGTCTAAAATTTCAAAAGTAATTTTCTCAATCACCATAATTCAAAAATACCCTAGCCAATTCCACTTCTTCTTCTTCTTTGTCCAAAAATGAGCCCCTATTACTGCTTATCCTTGGTTTGTATGTGGAGAATTGCCACTGGCCATGGGGGAGAGCCAAGAGAATAAATAGCCACTGAGCACAGTCATGTTCCTAAAACTGAAACATAAATGTCCTCAGAAAAGGATTTGGAAGAACCTCAACACAAGGGAACTTCTCAAAATCATCCTCTCCTTGTAGGACTCTGTGCCGAGGGAGGGTTGATCTGCCTGCAGACTGCTATGCTCTTCTGTGGTAAGGATTCTCTCTTACAAGTCATCAAGATCCTTAAAATGAACCATAATTAATATATTTCATAGATTGACTGTTTTATATCTGAATTTTTAATCTGCTTCACCTCTGTAGGAGCACTGCATCTAGAGCTCTCACATCCATGCCGTTTTTGGTATACCTGTAGTATCCTAGTTATTGCATAATTAAAGATCTTTTAATTAGATCATGCAGAAGAATATATATATTAGAACCAGTTTACACTTGAGAACATTAAAGCTAACCGTGATTTCTGTGTTTCAATCAAGATTATTTGTTGTATAGACATGTGCTCTGTCTTGTTAACGCCTATGAACAGTATGTTGCAGATACATGGAAATATTTAGTTAAAAATATGAAGGAAATAAATAATGTAAACTGAAATATTATGTATTTCACTGTGACTGTGTTTTGAATCTACAACACACCAGCAGTTTTCACATAGAGAAATGGTAAGATTTTTAACCTTCCACTCAAATGAAATTTAATTTCTTTATTCCTCAAGCTTCATTCAAATCAAGCTGGACACCAAAACCTCACCCTTTCATGGAAGTCTCATCATAACAAAAGTCATTGCTACATTTAAAGAAAAAATCAGATATATAGAATCATGAATCTATTGGCAGCTATGGCAAAAATTACACTTCTTATTAAAAACATTTTAAATTAAGTCTTTGATTGCAACCCTGTGCTACATTAAATTGTGCTGAGAAGGGCTATGAAATTACGATCTCAAGAAGGGGAATACTGCTGTTGGTTTAAATCTGTCACAATTAGAATAATCAATCTCTGGATATATACCCCCTTGTGGGGATCTTTGCAGATAGATATGAAAATTGTATCTCCCCTAAAAGAATGAAAAGCTTGCAGCCCCAGACCTGCAGGCTGCTTTAGAGGGACAGGACCTGTATCATACAGTTTCCATAGAGATACTCCACTCAAGCCAGGACAAATCTGCACAGAGCAGCTTGGCAGGATCAGACTCAAAGTTTTAAAAAACAATTCCATGACAGTTAATAAAAAAACTCAATTATAAGTCACATAACATTAAAAATATGACAGGAAGAGAAAACAAGTCATGAGACACCTATTATCCAAAGATATTTCCAATTACAAATTGCAGCACAACTTGAGCACCTGGGTTATTCATGTACACTGTCCTGAAAGCTGATTCATGATATGAGTGATACAATGACTAATACAGTATCAGTACCACCATCTCCCACTCCATTCTTTCAGTATCATGTAAGTGGAAAGTGTTTAATTAGAAAGCTTTCAGTATTCATTTTCTAGCTTAATAAGCTTTTCTGGTTGATAAGAACCTTATTATGGGTTGGGAATAGATGCCTAGCCAACCCCAAAATGTCTTTTTCCCCCTTCTTGTCATATAAGAAAAACAAGCAAATGTATTTCCCATCCATTGAAATGTTGTTATTAGATTGTATGTATTTTAATAGAGCTGTGTCAGTTCAATTAGTATAAGGGCAAGAAATCTTAAATTATATTCTAATTTTTTGAGAGTAGTATGGTGGGTAAAATAGGGTAATTCAAGGCTACAGATGCAATTTTGCCAGTGTTTTGTGGTAACTCTGAGCAAAAGTATGGTAACTCTGGGCACATTTGCAAAAATTCCTTGTTGTGTACAGCAATGCTTAATCAAAGCATTAGCATTTTAACCAAATGAAGCTCTTATGTTACTCTTCAATATGTGTACTCAGTTATTTCAGTTTCAACAAAGTCACTGGTTCTCTATTTGGTAGTTCTTGAGTAAGCTAAAGGTGTTGTAGTAAATTATAGGATGATTTTATGCCAGAATGTCTCTTTTCTCTGTATATTTGACATGAGAGTGTAAAAGAGTTAAACCACATAGAAACTGAAGCATCTCATACTAAGCAAATGTAGAGTATTCAAAAGGAGGAGGTATACAAAAGATGTGTAGATGTGGTGCTTAGGGACGTGGTCCAGTGGTAGACTTGGCAGTGCTAAGTTAGTGGTTGGACTTGATGACCTTGGAGTTCTTTCCAACCTAAATGATTCTATGGTTCTATAATACTTTCATTTTTGTTCCCAGGAATCCTGCAGTGCCAGCAATGGGATTTTGTATCTTTATGTTCCAGAAAATTTCCTTTATCTGTCTTAATATTCTTTGCAAAGAGAGAGAATTGACTGAAACAGGACTCTTTGTCTTGCTAAATATTATTTAATATTTTCCTCAGAGTTTCTCTTCAAGACATGGGCTTATTTTCAAAACTGAAAATCCATGGCCTGCTTTGGGTTATCCTTATAGGTATAACCCATAGGACAGGTTTGACTGTAGGGCAGTCAAAAAATATTATCACGCCCATTTAAGAGGAGGATAATAAAAGGTTTTTAAATAACACTTGAATCAGTCCTGTATGATTTCATTTTATATGGTTCTTACAAGCTCTGGGATGTGTAGTTTTAGCTGTAAATCTGATTCTTGCCAAGTATCATCACTGCTATGCTGAGCATTTATCGTGTAATGCACTTTAGGGTGGCCACCCAGCAGATATAATCCCACAGTTGATACCTAAGAGTATATGTTAAGTTTCAAAACATGAGAACAGATTTGAATTTCACCTCCCCTTTATCTAAGGAAAATTGTTATCAAATTTTGTGCTGAAATAGTAAAGAGAAAAAAGATAGAAAGTAAAAGCCTTTCATTTTCTCAAGGCAACATAGGGTCTTAAAAGCTTCAGGAACAGATGGGTAAAGGCACACCTTCAGTGACTCTTACAGTCGGTTGGAAGCAGCGAAGCCAGATAGCAAGTTAGGCAGATTGCTTCCTGACACCAGAAATGGGAAAGAAGTGCCTTTTTGAGCATGAGATTTTTTATTTTTTTTTTTCAGTTAATGGATGAGATGTAGTACAGAAATTGTTTCATCAGTCTTAACTGCATAGTTTCAAACTTCATGGTTTTCTCCACAGTTCTGACTTCTGACATTTTCTAATTGGGAAACAAAACCACTCCATCATTAATGTTGTACCTTTGCAACTCCTTTTTTTTTTTTTTTTTTTTTTTTTTGAGCTGCTAGTCACTCAAGCAAAGAATTATCCTCATTATCAGCTACATCACAAGCAGCAACTGTCCCTGCCCCACAGCATCCACACTCCTGCCAAGCCAGAGCCCTGCCGAGAGAGGGTCTTGTAAACTGGGGAGCCAAAAGCCAAATGCTTGTGCTTACAGGAGCTGATCTACCAAAATGGGGTGTGGGGAGCTGTGTATGGATAGTCCCCTTCATTTTTTAAATTCAGTAAATAAGATCACTCCCCTTTTTAAAAAGAAGTAGGAAAAAATCTCAGCTTTCATCTCAGTCTGTGTTTTCCAGGGAAGCTTTGTGTGGTTCAGAGGTCACAAGCGGAGTCTTTTGGTTATGGTTAAAATGGGGCATGTGCCAAAGGGCAGGGCAGAACAACAAACATCAAAATTGACTTTATGTTGCAGTGGGGTGTGTTCAGCAATAACTCTGTAGGGCAAAAAATTCTTTACAAAATCCTGTGGCATTCCTTCTAGGGCACTGAATGCAAGCGGGTTTTTGTGTGCAGTTTAACTAATAGGAGTGCTTTGCTTATAAGAATTTAAGCATACTGGTAATGAAGTATTCAGCATGTGATCTACAACTGTAAAAATAAAATGCATAAGAATATTAGTTTGTTGTTTTTTTGTTTGTTTGTTTTTTAGTTTATTTTTTTCAGGCAATATTTTAGTGTTCTGTTTTCATTATCATTATAAAGAAGGTAAGAATATAAAAAATAATCAGCACTTTTACTGTTGTTGTTACCTGATATGGGAAAAATTGATCTCTGAATGTTTAGAGAAATCTTTGTTCCATTATTTTCAATGTAAACTGACAGTAGGTCAAAATCCTAACGCCTTAACTAACAAGCAGATTCATATTTTTGTATCATCTGATGCATTCAACGGGAGATATAATTAACTGTGTTTTAAGGTGTTCTGTTTTTCTGTGATGCACACTATTAAAACTGCGGTGCTGCATAGATCCTAGGGCTAAAGTCCTCTCCTGATTCTGCTGGGTTGGTGGTCAAGTAAATAATCTATGTGAATAGGACAAGATTCACAAATACAATAGTGATATGAGAAGATATGATGTTATTTTTGTCAGAATGAATAGTTTTTTTCTCCTTAAGACAGTAAGCAGTAAATGAAGAGATCTCTTGCAAACTCCACGCTACTGATTTCTGTCTGTTTATGGTAAATCTTGTCTCAGTTGATGTTCCCCTTTAACCTTTTATGAGGTATGGTTAATGATGAAATCTGAGCTTTTCAAAAGGAAAGAGAATGAGAAAGGGAAATGAATAAAATCTCCATTTTAATTTTTGTTGGAGAAAAGCTTGAGAAAGGTATCTCTGAGATCCTAGAGGTTTAACAGAGCCAGTCAATTATGTGAGCTCCCATTTTTTAAGTCACTGTTTTCAGGCTAATCTAATGATTGGGCCTGGCTTACCATTTTAACAGCTGCATCTTTACTGACACGCATAGAATTATTCATAAGGCTGATGTCAGACTATCCCAAGGTAAGTAACATTGGTGGGATTAGGCCATTATGAGCCAATTTTATGCCTACTGGAAAGACAATTTTGCTATTAATAAAATAGGTAGACAGATAGGGCCTTTTGATTGAATTCAAAATATTCTGGTTTATATTTATCGTTTGCTTTGTGTATATTCTACTTTGTGTAAATCACATCATTTTGTAGTGTCTATTTCTGTGACTGTGAAATATGACTTTATAAATATAACATAATATGTTGTTTTGAACACCTAATGGTAGTTTGCATATTGTTCTATAAGTTTTAGATTTATGCAAGTCACATCAATTTTTCTTATGAATTCTTTTGAATATATTTAACTTATGTTATTTTGTATAGGAATTCTACAGTTTTATTTTTTCCCTCGAATGCTTTTATTTTTCATTCTTGTTTGCATTTGTATTGTTCTCCCCTTTCCTCTGCTCTTTGACTAATATCTGCATGCAGACTCTGAAGGCAAACAGCCCTGGCACACAGCACTGGAAGGTTACAGACAAATAGTAAGAGACATACATAAGACATAGGTAGCATTACAATAGAGAAAAAAAGCATGATGCATTATTATCATCTGTATGACCTCCCTCTGAAGCAGTGCACAGCACCAACTTTGATGTAATTACTCCTGAATGTGCCAAAGCAGTACTCTCTGAAATAGCCCCAGTGTCAGACATGATGAATGGCCAATTCCATAATGTCAGTCCCAGTGGTGATTCCAGCAATGGCACAACCCACTGAACCCCAGGACATCCGCAAGCCTGGATGAGGAGGTAGCAGGGCCCCAAAGGACAACTGGGATCTCCTCGTCTGGTCCTAACGCAGGATATCCAACTTCTTTGGTGTCCTTCCTGCTACAGTTCAGAGCAGAGGCACCTTGAGCAGCTGCCTTCTCCAACTCAGACAGGGCATCAGGAGGGGCTTTTACACCTGCTGGCAGGTGAACCTTGCACTTGTCAGTCTCAAGAGAAGTAACTGATGCAATAGATTATATACATTTTCAATCTAAGCACCAAAATATGAACAGCTGTGAACACAATGACAAAAATTCATTTTCAGCTGTTTTACGCCTTGTTATGGTATTTTTTAAAGATGTGTATGGGTGTTTTAAATTAAGTTCATCTGTGTCAGTAGGCTTATGTAAAAGTTTTAAATTCTGCATGTCTGAGGGCAGTATTCAATAATTTATCTGGAATTCAGAGACAGTCTGTTTGCTTATCCAGTCACTTTCCACTTTTGCTACCAAACACCTACTTCTGCAGTCCCAGCACCAGAGTCGCTGCATCCCAGGAGATCAGTCCCACAAGAATATCATCTCGGTGCTACGGGGGGAACGCCTGACAAAGCGAATTAGTGCAGTGCAGCACTTTGCCTCTGACATGCATCCTCCTGCAGTGACTATGCTGCTGCTCATCAAAGAGGAATCCCATAGGGTTTAATAAGGTATTCATCTTATGTTGATGACTCATCTTCATCATTTAACACATGGTAGCAGTATATATATATGATGTCTCAAAAGTTCTTTTATGATCTACTCTGAGCTCCTGTTTACATAGATCTCCATCCCCACAATACCCACTTCCCTTTTATTTCAACTTAAAGAGTTGAAAAAAAAATGCACAGAATATGTGGAATGTATGGTGCTTAGCAGGCTTTTTTCATTTTTTTTTAAAATTAATTTCTCAGTACTGTCTTGATATTTACTTTGAAAATGTTCTCTATGGGTTTTGTTTTTAATAAAAATCAATCCCAGTCATAATAATAGTTCATCTTAAAATATTGTCTTTGCAAATTCTGCTAGCTTCAGATTTCACGTAAATTGCCACATAAAATATGCAACCAATAATAAATTATATATTTAATATAGATATGTCTTTTGGAAAGAGTATTCTTTTTTCTTTTAATAATTAACACTCTTCCAAACCCCCAACTTAATATATACAGAGAAAGATTCTAGCATTGAAGAGCAATTATTACAACAAAAAATTTTGGGGGGTTTCAAAAGCTAAAGGTCTGTTCCTCAGATCTTAATGAGAAGTTATTCCTTCTCTTTTGCTTACACATCCTGGTTGTAAACCCTAGCCTGAAAAATGGCTGTTCCTCTGCCATTCTCCTTCCACTCTAACCAATGCTTATGAATCATTTTTAAACTTCTAGATTATTATTCAGAAGTTTTATTCAAGAATTCCCTTCAATTATTACTTTTTCCATAGCCACAGGTAAATACCAAATTTGAGGGATGCCAGTCAGAAATAACTTTTAATATAATATTTCAATCTTAAGCAACCACTGTTTCAAAGAACACTGTAATTTATTAGAGTAACAAACCAGGCTATAATGGACTCAAATCAATATAATACAATTAAACCACATAAAATATGCAGAGCACAGTGGCATTTTGGCTCTTCTAACTACTTTTTTTTCATGCTCATATGCATTGTTGTCTCAAGGGATGGGCCCATGGGGACAGTCTCCTGGTCCCTTAATTTGAAAGGGATCATGCAAGCAGTATGTAATACCTAATGTACAGGCATCAATGACCATCTCACTTCTCTGAGTACTCTTGAAAAATGTGTGGAGTCTGTACAACAGCTCAAGATGTTTGATAGAGCTGTGCTTGTTTATTATATAAACAGAAGATGTTCTTACATTGTTCTTTAGAATAAATAGATTAAAAGTAGTTTGGAGAAATAATAATATTAAAAAAAAAAAAAGCAAACTCTTTGAAAATGCTATAAAACCAATTTTAAATGCTTAAAAATGAGGCTAATTATGAAAACTAATTCATAACATTTCCTACTATCAAAATCCTGCCTAAAACAAATGGTTAATACATTACAGTGAAATACAGTATACACCCCCTATCTGATTACAAAAGGCATTTGAAGCATCTAATGCTTCTAATGTTTTTAGGCTTTGGTCTGGAAAGGTGCATGGTGCCCACATTTTCTAATAATGTATCAACCTTGAGGATCAGCCCTTTAATGAGTTTTTCCGCACATTTTTTCTTTAATTCCCTTCTGATTAGAAGACTTCTTTTATTATGCATTAGTCCTGGAGTCTGATAACTATGCTGTGTTTTTTTTGAGTTTGAATAGCTTTAATTCTGTTAATTTAACTTTATACTCTTGATACGCTAAAGCCAAGATATGGTATTCTGTTGTAAACCTACTTCAAATATCTCGCAAATTATCTTTTGGTAATTTTTTAAAATTTCTGGGCGTAAAAGAGCCTTCTACCAACTTTATTTTGCAACAGATATTTGTAATCGATGGTAACTATTTCACAAGAACATTACTTTCTATCTTATTACATAACATGTCTGGACATTTTACAAGGATAAGCTACAAAAAAAAAAAAAAAAGTCTGCCTGAGCCTTCTCTGGAAATCAAGATTGGCATATAAGTTGTTCATGGTGTCTTCTAGTGGTGATTCAAAGGTCAGAACGCTGTGTTATGTTTAATGACAGCCTCAGAATAGAAGGATGGTTGCTATTAAATATGAAAGACCAGAAAGTACATGCTACCCAAATAACTTTTGCAGATTTGAAAAGAAAGAGCTTCTTTCACTCAATGAGTGTCTCAATCTAAGTATCATGTTTTCATGAGTTTCTAAAGGAAAAAATAAACGTCTCTTGAACTGAGCCTTATCTTCAGCTGATGTGAAGACCCACTCATCGGTGTGACACGGCTGAGTCACCATACCTGAACTTACAGTTGCTAATACAATTTTTCAATGTACCTAATATCACAATGGAGCCTGGAACTTGGGCACCAAAGCATTGTATTTTTTATAGGATTGAAATATATTTTTTAAAAATTGTAGCCTTCTTCTTTAAAACATGTTACTCTCAGAACTGTTAAGAATGCATTCAGCTTGCCTGGATTTTGTTTGTGTACTTGGTTTGCTTGCAACACTTTTCTTTTTTGCTTTATTTAAAACAGAACTTTATTGTTTTATATTTTTCATTAATTTGAGACAGTACAAGTGGTTCAGAGATATCTGACAAGTTCAGGCACATGAAAAATAAAGGGATATGTTATTGATGAAAAATCTTTAAAACCGAATTAAGAGTTGCAAAATCGTGAACCAAAATGAATACAGAAAGTATTCTTTTCCTAGCTGCATCATGTTAGTGCCTTGCTAAGACAGCCCTGACACAGAGATAAAGACAGTCAAAATAGGATTTAGCCTGAACCCCTGCACATGGTGGTGGCTTGATGCTCGGCAGTTTGGATCCCTTACTCCAGCACACTTGACGTTTATTTTTGCTGTAGTACTTGGTTTGTTGGAAAGCAACTTTGAAAAGGTCTACACTCCATAAAGCCCTATACCATAACACCTGGCCAGAGGAAAGTGAGGGAATTTCTTACTGTATACTCTGTACTATATAGGGCTCTCCTGTGGGCTTGTTTTGCCATGGGGTTGACCTGAACTGGCAGTGACTAAGGTGACAGCTGACCTGTGGCCTCTGGAGGTGATTAACCCTCCATGAGCTTTATTTTTCCAGTGCCAAACTACCTTTCAAACTGGGATAGCGAAAGATGATTTGGCCCAGAATCTGTCCTGATCAAAAATGCTTTTGCAACCTCAAATTGCTTCAGAACTTCTTTTGCAGAGCTGATGGCTTCTGTGGTGTTTATATATAATTTGTTTATTCATTGGATTTCTTGTCACGCATGTATGCAAAACCCCTTTTACTACAGGTTCAAATATTTGTTTACTTCCAGTGATTGCCTTTGTGGAAGCTCTCATTATTCTGAGACCTCTGGCTAAAATGTCTTTGTCTTGGATGGAGCTCGCTAAGCCCTTGCTGATACCCACCTTTTGTTGATTTACTGAATCACGGAATTTGTGCTTTGCTCCAACAGTGTAAGATAAATTTCAGTCCCTTGAGTTATTTTTTAGTCTGTTTTATTTGTGTTTTGTTTTGCTTTGTTTTGGTCTTTTTCCAGCTTTCTGGGGAAAGAGGGAAAACAAATAGGAGAGAGAAGGAATTTGGAAGTTTTCAAGCAATTTGAAAGACAACCCTTCCAAGAGCTTCTCTGGTTAGAAGCCTTATTTTTGTAGCACTTAGCAGAAGGATGCCTCATTTCTAATCTCATATTTCTAATTGTTTATTTACATCTGTTTATCGTTATATTATATGGTGTCTACACGCTGCCAAGAACCTTTGCATCTTGCTAGCACTTTTCTGCCTTAATCCATACTATGTCTGGCACTTTTAGTGTGGGGAAAATCCCAAATGCTGATCAGCTGATTGTCTGTGATCCTGTTAACATTTTTGGAATTATTTGATTTTACATTGTATCTCGTATTCTAAGAAAACAAACAAAAAAACATATGAACATACTTTACTTTAACATCTCAGAAATTATAATTACACCCTGCTTATGCTAGAACATTAACATATGTTATCTAACATGAAAATAAATGTTTTCCCTATCTTGGATCCGATCGTCAGATTTCTTCTGAAGTAGCAAAGTGTTTTCACACTCAACAGTCTTGCTGCCGTGAGGCCACCAGAAGTGGTCACTGCTTCTCGCTGTGTGCAGGAGCTTGTGCTGCCTTGCAGATCAGCTTCTGAGAAGAGCTTGCTCAATAGCTCTGCTGTATGTGATTCCTATGGAAATGAGATCAACATTCAATAGCGAGTGACAAAACAATATCAGTGAGGCAGAGAAAGCTTCTGTTGATCGTGCTCATCTCCACGTATCCTGGGTACTCAGTGAAAATGAATTTGGATGCAGAGATAAACATAGCAGCAAAGGGAATTATGCCTAGGTTATAGCTGTGGAAGTTGAGACAAAGTAAAAATTAAGGAATCCGCACAAGGACACAACAATAAATCTGCGAAATGATAGGCAAGGAAATGTGGCCTTGCCCTTTTGCTTTACCCACATTAACTTTTCTCCTTCCAGCACTTAAGTTTTACTTGTGCCATAATAGATGCTGCCTGAGACAGCCCTCTATTTTGCTAAGAAAGATCGTTTCTCAGAAACAAAGTGCTAGTGAATTGTTTTGGCTTTCCTTTAAGCACTATTTTAAGCTCAGTTTGCTTCAGGTTCATGTGGTGGTTATTTTCTTCTCAGTTCTCTTGCTCAAAAGAAAATAAAAATAAAAAAATAAAATCTGATTAATAATATTATTTTTAATGAAGTAGTTATTTCTGATTGTCTTCTTCTAGTTTGCAGTATTACAGGGTATTTCTTGTTTGAGTATGGAACTTCAAATCTCACTTCTCTTCCCATAGAGAAAACTAAATGCTGTTGTGACAGCAGTATTGAGGTTAGGTTCATGGGTTTCCTATTGTGCTCAAGACAGGTAGCACTCATGCTTCATTAAACAGTCTCTCCCAGCTTTAAGGTATATCGTTCGGACAGTGCAGAAATCTGCCTGATCTGTCCTACTGCACATTATTAGATTTGCAGATACAACATGCTCAGAAAAAGATTTCATTTCTTCCTTCTCTTTTGCCTGTATTGAAACAGCTTGCTGAAATACGGGATCGGCTGGACTCAGGCCAAAAGCACTTTGTGGCCATATATTTCTAATGGTTTTGTTATGAAGAATAGCATTTGGCTAATGGACCTGTACAGCTGCTGGAAGCATATTGATATACATTCATAGCACAAGTCATATACAAGGGGATAAAACCATGAAAAATCTAGCAGGGATTATTTTGTCATGTTTAGGCGTTTTCTTGCCATTTGCCTGTTTATTATATTTGCTGGTTTATATTGAGTTCAATAACATAGCAGATATGTTCTATCTTTTCTGAGATCATTTCTGGCCACTTTTTTTGGTACAAGATACACTTCTAATAGCTCTGTCATCCAATTCAGGCTTTCGTTAAAATGTATTAAACCTTTCCACTCAATTCACTTCTTCTGCCAAGGATGCTTCTGTGAAGTACATTTTTCACACTTTTTCCACTATGGCTCTTCTCAAAGATTGGGTCATTTGTGTCAACTTGTAAACAGTCTTTTGGCTTATGATTCTTTTCTGTTATTTTTATGGATTAAAGTGGTTTTAGTAGTACAGTGCTGTAATGTTGAAAGATAATTAGAATGTCCCAGTTTCAGCAGCATAGAAATTATAATGTTAAGCCAAAGCAATGCTCAAAGTACGGTTTTGACAATAACCCATACCAGATGTTTCAGAGAAAGGTGCGAAAACTCTATACAGCACAGCAATGTAATGGCTAAATGGGAAGCTTCTCGTTATACCCATCAGCTAGGAGCTTGAATGCCCTCAAGTATAATACATGAAATGTTTGAATTCTTATTTGATCAGCAGTTGTTCTTATACGTTTTTAAAAACAGGTAAGAATCACTACCTTGTCTGTGTATCGCAGTATTCCATCTTTTCCTGAGAGGTGCTCACACCATGTTTAGAAACAACTCTGAAATACTGAGTAGTCACAAATCTCCTTTGATTATTGAAGAGATTTTTCCTTCTGTGCTATTGGGAACAAATACCTACTTTTGGCTTGTATACAGAGAGAATAAAGGACACACTACTAACATGATTTTGGGAAGATGTCCTACAATGTAGGTTTAGTGTGGATACAAATGAAACTAATGCTGTAGTTTCATACCTCAGTGTCTATCACGAGTCTATTTTTAAAAATCACCTTGTTTATGTCCATGAAAGTGTTGTTCATCATAATTAATACATAAGAATTGCCATGTAACTCATTGTACATGCCAATAAAAATGTTACCTGAATGAACAAATTAAAAGTCTCACTGCTTTGCCTGCTTTATTAGGACAATGTATTCTGCCTAGGTGCACAGTTAAAGCCCAATAGTCTGAACCAAATGTCTCCAATCATGTGGGATGTTTTTTATTTGCATTGATATGCTTGGGTTTGTTTTGGTTTGTTTGTTCAAGTGCATTTGTTCCATTTTCCTGATAGATTGCTTTCAGTTCTTTCTGGATTTTTATAAGTGGTACTTGACAAGAAAAAGGAAATATTTGGAAAATATTTCAGCAAGTTATTTTCTGTGGACATGGCTAGAATATTAGGTGAAGTGTTAGACACATTGACAGATGCTGATGTTGAGTAGATATGTTCCATAAGGTGATATGAAAGGGAAAAAAAAAATGACAAAAACAATGTAATAAATGGCTTAGGCAATCAGTACATTGTAGAAAAAAAATGCTTCTAGAAAGTTGTAGACAGCATTTGCAATTACTACTCAAATCATTTAATTCCAGCCATATTGGAAACAGTATAATCCCATGAACAATGTGAAGAAATATGGCCAAATTGCAATAGAGTAAAATTATTCAGAGACTAGTGAGAAAATCCAGGCTACCAAGAAGAAATCCAACATGTGAATGATAATATATTCTACTTATCTGAATGCTTAGCTGTCTGAAGTAGATGCATAAGAGTAGAGTCTATTCAGCAGTGTGGCTATAGAGCAAGGTAAGGTGTGGGCTTTGTTGAATACATCACGGTTACCAGTGCGAGAGAGCTGTCGCCCTTCACCGAGCCTACTGAAAATAAGCACCTGTTTCAGGGACTCCTGGAGAGCAAGAAAAACTTAGAAACAGCAAACTTTCCCCAGCAGCCTCCTCCCAAGTGCAACTTGAAACACAGCTGTAATATATTCTTCTACCAATTCTAGTAAAATCCAGCAGGAGAGAAGCTGTGAACCTGCAAGGAAAGGCAAAATATGCCAATTGAAGTTATCACAAACCAGATAATTTTGTGGGTAGGCTGGTTTTGAATTCACCCACTATTACTGAACAAAGACCAAATACAAATGACTATTCATTATCAGTTTGGGCAGATAAGTCTTTCTGACCTATGCAGAACAAATGTATTTGCTCTTTTTGCCTTCTGACATATTGATCTTCTGAAGCCATGCAGACGCTTGACAGCATCTTTCAAAATGCATTCCTATGGGATCCAGAAGCTCTTGCAGAAGCTATGTACTTGGAGGACTTCTAATTTAAATTACAGTGTCTTTCTGATTGTGAGGAGAAGAGAATATAATATAGAAATATAATAACAAATTATGGATGTCTGCTGACTTCTGAAAGGCTGTGCTGGAAGCCCAGAAAATACAGAGAAAAGCATGAGGGAAGTCTAGTTCCTTCCTACTTTTCAGACAGAGTTTGTACAAACATAGTTGCATATGCATAATGATGCAACCTGAAAAGGTTAGAAATACAAAAATGAATTTGCAAGAGTGAAGAAACTAATAATTTCAGGCAAAAGATGTCCCTTGTCACCTGGGAGCTTGGAGGCTTTAGAAAATATGTCTTTCCATTGAGTTATACAGTTTCTGTCCCCAACAGACATTTGTGTGAAGTGCAAACAGAAAACATTAAAAAGAAATCTGTAACAGCCAACAAGCAGCTTAATCAAGAGGATAAGTTAGAAAGAAAAGAGGTTCAGGGAAAACCAGAAAGTCAATGTGTTGTACGTGGACTGCGCAGCTTCTCTTTAAATAGTTATCACAATAAAATAAATAAATAAATAAAAATGGTTTAGTTTTAGAAACATGGAGTCCTTTCAGATTATTATTCAATCTGTTGTATGTGAGAGAGAATCTTCAGAGGGAATTACAGCATAATGTTTGAATTCAGTTTTGAAATGCCATTCATATGGAGATATTCTTGTCTCCAAAACTCTATGAATCTGTATAAAATCATCTGAAATGTGACATCTACTTGTTCCTGTTGAGATTATGGAAGTATGCTTAAAAAAAAAGGAATAAAGATGGATTTTTTTTTCTATATGGCTTTTGCAAGCAAATAAACTATAAATAATAATAAAATCCATCAGCAGTGGTATAAATCTGGGTTTGCTGTAAGACAGCCTGAAAAGTTATCTGTGGACTTGAATAGATATCTGAATGATTTCTAAATATGAGGGATTGTGGTTATACCACGTCCAGCAGGTTTCTGATTCATAATCATTTCTTTTTGATTCTGTTGCCTTTTCCAACGAACATAAGAAAATCTATTGGTAGTTTAGTTTTGTAATTGTTAAGTCCCCCTATTAATTAGGCATGCAATATAAATGAGTACAACACAAAAGTCAGTGTGTGGGAGGTTGATGAGATCATAGTTCTACCACAGTTAGTTTCTTTAATTCTAAGTGAGTCTGAAGTTTCTGGAGCTGTCAAATTTTTTCTTTCCTTCATCAGGTCAAGGAAAAATAAATTGCTGGGATTCATACAGAAGAAACTGTGTAAACTGTACTGAAAATTTATGCTTCTGTTATATGCTATTTATGGTATTCAAGCTGGTATTAAAGTGGGATGACTGTGGGATTTATAGGTTCTTCTACGAGAGAAGAAATAGATTATGGCTACTGGATACGGAAAGGACTCTTGCTCCAGCTGCTGAGCTCTCTCCAGATTAGAACAGGAAAAAAATGACTGACACAGATGCTCAGTGCTACCCGATCCAGCCTAATTTCTGCTTCAGAATAAATACTGGTGGTCCAGGTTAGCAAATTGAGTCCATCACCCTACAGAAGACAGAAAGACCCCAAGAAAGGAAACATCCTTGCCACTTTTCAATGTTAAGGTGAAGTTCTGCTCTGTCATTTACTTGTATTGTACCTAATGTGAACCTATAAGTAATCTCAACAAAATCAATAGACTAATTGCAGAGAAAAGTGTTACCCAATGGGGATAGTGATTGGCAGAATTTTGCCCTTAGAATTCAATTAAAGTTATTTACCGCAATGCTGTTTTCACCATCTTTCTTATGAACCAATTTCAAGAAACAATAGCAATTACAATTCTGTCAAAAAGTGTGATTTTCAGAACAGTAAATAACAACAGTTCATGTGCACTCCTTTACACACTTGTAGGAATTAATTCAGCGATATAAGATGGGAAGAATGGGATCCAACAAACTGCCCATGCTAAGACTGGTAGTGATGTGTAACGCTCACCTGTATGCCCCTTGATACCTAGCAAAGTTTTGATAATTTATGACCTACCTCCTAAAAGCTGCTTTACTTGCCTCAGCTGAATAATGGCTACCTTTGCACCAAAAGCCTCTCCTAGTTAATTAAACTGGTTTCTTCAGAAGAATTTCCTGGCCATTTGGTCATATCCATTCAATACAGCTCACAAGTGGAAAACTCATTTAAGTAACTCATGATTATGGAAACTGGGTGAAATTATTTAAAATGAATATGTGTTTAAAGAAGCAATTAAATACTGAAATTGTTCAATGAAAATTCCATATACCGAATGCTGAGATATAATAGCTATCTGATCTGTTAAAAGGAAAAACCTTTTAAACTAATCGATCTTCAGCACAACAATTTATGTCAGTGCCTTTTAAGATGATCCCTTCTTAAATGGGTAGCTGACAAAGAAATATATCTGATACAACTGCTAAATGAATAGGTTTGGAATGTGCTAAGGCAATACATTTAAGAGGTCTTTCATGTATTTTGAGAAGAGGTTAAAAATCCCAGCAGCTCTTAAAAAGCAGGTTCTTAAGTGGTGTACTTTTTGTGCCATAAGATTATGACTGAATTGGATAGTACCGTTATAACAAAACATAGTTTTTCTCCTCAGGAAAAACCTTTTTTCTCAAGACTTTATTTTCAGAGGAACACGGTAAAAATGTTGGGCTTTTTTCTTACTCTGAATAAAAAAATTAAGCACATTTTAAAAAGGGACAGACTGTCTACAGCAGTTTTACAAAGCCTGGAAGCATTTCCTCATTCCCACTCATTCATCCGTCCCGTCGTGGTCATGTCCAAATTATCTAGTCTCTGGCTGGCCTCCAGGACAGACTGATGAAGGTTTTGTTTGCATGATTTTCTTTGGCATTCCATCATCAGTACATGTAAAAAAAAAATATTAAAAGTTATTGGAACTTACAGGTTTTTGTCCTTAAGATAAAAAAGGGGTGGTATCCTCATCATTTTAGCAAGAGCATTTCAATCAATAACATATTGCAAAGTTTTGTCTCTAAAAAGTATTACAGCGATGCATCCAGTGTCTCCTGTAATACCTCTCCTGCACTAGTTATCATGAAGAACAGTGTAAGGTGGGGAAACAGCTACAATTTTTCATCATAATGTTTGCAGACAGTGACTGGTAAAAGGTGGAGGGTCTTGTATCACTTGTTCCTGCATATTCAAGTACATACGCTGCATTATGTACAGTATTGAACCAGGAAACATCTGTCCTGAAGAAATGGAGAAAAAAGCATTTTCAGAATTTGCTTCTTTGTCTCCCTCCAGAAATAAGCACTAAATTGCGACCCCTTGTTGAGGGCAGACTGCAAAATGCTGGTCTCACAGAGGCAGGCGTATTTACCTAGAGGAAAATCCTAGCGAAGATCTATACTTTTCTGCTGTAAAAAATGAGCCAAGGCATGGCTATAACTCAAAGTATATCTCTGTACTTAATGAGAAACCACATGCTGCTCACCAGTATGTCTCCATCCAAGTCTGGGCGCATCATCTTTTTAAAATCAAAGAACAGTTGAGATTTAATGTTCACCAGTAAATTTCCACTCTACTCCCTTTAGGAGAATGCTTCCGATTCACAGACATCTTTATATGCCTATAACTCTTTATTTTTAGTGTCACTATATTGCCTATGAGACCTCATCATAGGGGTGGGCAGCTATCTAAATAAGGTGAACATGCAGGACTAAAAAGTGATTTTCTAATCTCAGAGTAAGACAGGCAAGAATGTAGATATAAATAAAAAAGAATGGGAGAATATGAGAAAGCAATGGGATAATATTGATTAACATGGTATGTAGTACATCTCAGTGTAGGCACAGACAATGAAAAACAAAGTCATTTCAAGAAAAGAGAGGTCTGAGGGGCATTCTGGAGGAGGAGTAGTTATTTTTTCTTATGTTTATGGGGAGCTCCTTCAAAGAGGGAGTGAAAGTATGGGAGAAAACATGAAAGTGCCAACTTGAAAAATGAACATTTTAAAAATGGAGTTTAGCAGAATGATCTGGTTGGAGGTTGGGATACAACATGACATTGGAGGAGGAAACAAGAAGTTTATGTTTGATACAGCAGAGGAAGCAGGAGGAGTACTATAAGCAAGACAGAGGATTGAGAACAGCGTTCTACTTGGGGATCAATAATGCAAAGAGAAGGGTATTGCAGAAACTGAGATTCCTCATGAAGAGAGCCTGGCCTGAATTTTAGCTGCTTTAATATGTATGATACTTACACATCATAGACATGCTGAGCAGGAAAAACCTGCAAGATTTTACCTGAAAAGAGCTAGAACCTGATGAAATGACAGCATGATGACATCATCCACGGGATTCACAGAGAAGAAAGCTTTTAATTCAAATGAAGCCTGTATCCAGATTAGGTTGTCTGAGGCCAGCAAGTGTTAAGTGTTAATAGAAAGTTAGTGAAAGGATGTAATGTGTGGTTAATGCAGTTAATGCCAAAGGAAATTGTCAGCAACCAAAACGAGAAGAGCATCTTTTTTTTCTGAGGTATACCCTATCCTAATGAGTGGATGGTGCGTTTGTTAGTGGATGAGTGGGTTAGCACATAAAGTGAAATTTAAAAGCACATTTTTTTGCTGCTTATTATCTGGTTTGTTGTAAGATATCTGCAGAGGTGGTTGTTTGGCCCAGCTTGGTCCCCGTATCATGGGGACAAGATGTGGAACCATCCCTCTGCAAGCATTTAGAAGGGGTGGACTGGAGGTGCCTATTGCTGTCCCCTACCTACCTGACTGTGACCCCCATGAGTCTGGAAGTGACCTTGGCCCAGCATTACTGCCCTAGTGCCTCATCCTCTGTGCTGTTACGTTTGGGCCAAAAATAGAAGTGCAGGGGATGTTATTTAAATCCACAGATAGGACAGATGATGCGGCATTTTGAAGTGATAGAAACACCTTGCCAAGTTTACAAGGACTTACAGGATGGAGGTCAAATCCATAGATATCCCACGTAGTATGGAATGTGCATGAAACGCAGATAATCTGAAGGACAGAGATCTGAGTACAAAGAGGGTACTTCTCAGGAACAAATTCATAGAGTGATGTAAAGACAGCTTATCTGGTTACTATTTATATTGCCAACATGCTAGAGAGAAGCATTACAGAAATTGAAATACAAGATAGACTGTCTTTGAGTGATGAGTTAATGTTAGTCTTCAAAGGGAAAGTAATCTGTGATAAAATTTCTCACTTCATCTTATGCAGTCTATTTTCTAACAGCAATGAAACTGGTGAAGGGACTAGAACAAGACTTATGAGGAGCTGCTGAGGAAATTGGGGTTGTTTACTCTGGAGAAGAGAAGGCTGAGGGGAGACCTCATTGCTCTCTATAACTCCCTACCTGAATGGAGGCTGCAGTGAGAAGGGTGTTGGTCTCTTTTCTCAGACAAGCAATAGGATGTGAGGAAACAGTCTCAAGTTGCATCAGGTGAGGCTTAGATCAGACATTAGGAAGAATTTCTTCATGGAGAGGGAGATCAAGCATTGGAACAGGCTGCCCAGGGAAGTGTTGGAGTCCCCATTCCTGAAGGGATTTAGGAGACATGGGGATGTGGCACTGAGGGACATGGTTTAGTGATAGGACTTGGCAAGTCAGGTTGGTGGTTGAACTTGGTTGAACTTCAAGGTCTTTTCCAAGCTAGATGATTCTGTGATTCTGTGATTGTATGACTGTAATAAACTAGTATGCACAGGATACCTGTGCAAAGGATTTTCCACGTAAAGAACATGAAATAAGATCCTTTGTTAGATTTAATGAATGAGATTTGATTAACTATTTGTATTTATCACTTTTTATGGATATAAAGTGTTCCAAGCATTCCAAGTCAAGGCTTAAGGCCCAGCTTTGACTTAACAGAAGAAAACAAAGCTACTATCTAGTTTAATCATTCAATATATCTATTACAAAAGTGAGATAAAATGTGACTACTGACCTGTAAAATTGACCTCCAATATATGAGCAACTTAACAAAAAATCCTTTTATGCTGTGATAAATCATGTAATTCACAGGATAAAATATTTTCATTTGTGTACTTTTTAATATGTAGTTGTCATCCTGATATGTCCATTAGGAGGTGAGGTGACATGGAAAGCGTCTCTCTAAAAGTTATGTGACTGTGCTGGATATGGAAAGAGTATTTGCTGCATCAGATCCTGAAAGGAGCACTCATAGAATCATAGGATCATAGACTCTATGAATCTGTATTACTCAGAGAGATGTGTGGCTCAGTTAGCAAAGAGGTAGGGACAATTTCTCTGTTTACAGCAACTTTTAACAAGCAACAGATCTACAGTACAGAGCAGATAAATTACATCTTGACGTCTCAAATGGGGCATTGAATAGAGGGCAGTGATAGGTGTGCATGAATAGACATCTCTCTGTTTCTAAGCTTGCACAAGGAACCACATTTCTTGCAAAGATCACTTTGAAATTACATAAGATATTACCGATTTCTTTGCTTTAAAGAACTCAGTTCTCATTAACCAACAAATGGTAATGTTTTGCAGTGAAATTATGAGAGAGCTGAAGCAATATATATTTTTAGTGGTTTAATCTTGATATTTGCCTTGAATAGAAAATAAAATCAATTACAAAGACAGAAATATCTGAATTACATAGAACATGCCCAGCAGAGAGGTTGGCATCATTGTTCTAAAATTCTTACCTTACATTTCATTTTTTAAATATTACATTACATTAGGCAGATTGGACATAAACTTCAAGTAGCACCTGGGAATATCTTTTACCTTTTGCCTTTTAACAAAATCTAAATTATATTGTAGACAAACATAGTTTCTTCCACCAACAGTATGATAACATGTTTAACATGTTTTTGTATAGGCAGGCTCGTTGTGTAGGTTTAGTTGTATTTATGCCAGAAAAAAGTGACAAAACCCACATCTAATTCTATGCGAGAGTTTCTGTATTATGGGGAGGGAGTCCACCACTTTGGTGGTGACCCTGGAGAGTCACCTTGGAGGTAGTTCAGAGACATGTGGACATTGCATTGAGCGACCTGGTTTAGCAACAGGCCTTGGTAGGTCAGGCTGATGGTTGGATTTGGTGATCTTGAAGGCCTTTTCCAACCTACATGATTCTATGATTCTGTAATTCAATGGTGTCACCTTAGGCAAAGGAACACCTCCTTCCATGGCCACACAATGTACCACTGCTGGTGCTGTCTGTTGTGGTTTAGCCCGGCTGGCAGCCAAACACCACACAGCCGTTCGCTCACCCTCCCCCCTCTCTCTCCGGGATGGGGGAGAGAAACGGGAAAGTGAAGCCTGTGAGTTGAGATAAAGACAGTTTATTAAGACAGGAAATAATAATAATAATAATAATAATAATAATAATAATAGTATTAATAGTAATAATGTGTACGAAATAAGTGATGCACAATGCAATTGCTCACCACCCGTTGACCGATGCCCAGCCTATCCCCGAGCAGCCGGCCCCCCCCTCCACCCCGGCTAGCCACCCCTATATATTGTTCAGCATGACGTCAGATGGTATGGAATACCCCTTTGGCCAGTTTGGGTCAGCTGTCCTGGGTCTGTCCCCTCCCAGCTCCTGCTGCATCCCTAGCCTGCTTGCTAGCAGGACAGAGCGAGAAGCTCTACAACAATTAAAACATCAGCATGTTATCAGCGCTCTTCTCATCCTAATCCAAAACATAGCACCCTGCCAGCTACTAGGAGGAAAATTAACTCTGTCCTAACTGAAACCAGGACACTGTCTTTGGAAGCTGTAATGCAGAAATGTGGTTGGAACACAAAGGAAGAGGATCCTGCCCAATATTTATTATGCAAATCCCAGTATATGCCAAAGCCCATTTGTACTTATGTATGCATGTAGATATGTATGTATGTTCTGACACAGGGCAGCCACCAGGACCTGGTGGTCAGAAGGACAATATATCCACCTGTGCCTGTCATCCTGTTGTGCCAGGGACTGCATCTTTGAGCAGGTTCAGTGGGAACTCACAGGCTCTGTCTCTTCACAGGAGTCAGTCTCAGAAGCCCACTCATGAATATTTAAACAAAAGGCATTAACAAACCTGCCTGGAAATGTAATAAGAATGTCTTTTTGAAGAAAATATGCTTCCAAAATGACAGATAGCCACATTTTTCACCTCTTCAGTTCTAAGTGCTCTTAGTGTTAATTTGTGAATTATGGTTTCTAATGAAAATAGTACTTTATGCAGTAAGGTGGTATTACATTTTCTTAATCTATTTTACAGAAGCCCTTTTGTTGTTCAGGCTGTTCTTATTTAAAAGCTAAGGCTTGTTTTGTATTTCACTGCCTGTCGCCAGCTTGCTGACAAAAGTAAAGGCTATGAATTTGTTAGACCCTACTTTATAATATATTCTGTTTATCATCATTTCTTTTTCATTATGGCAGTGTTATTTTCACTGCTGTACTGAAGGTGCTGTCAAAATTTTCATTATAAATATTGTTTCTGAGGGGTTTGTAAGTCTAAGGGTTCTGTATTAAAATTCTGTCTGGCTGAAATTTGGCATGCAAGTCTCAGTAAGGAAATGTTTTCTTTACATGCAGTTTAAATTGGCTTAGTCATCTTTTTTAAAGAAATTTGCATGTCAGTATCAGAAGCCACATATATAGTACAGTCTCATATATTTAAATAACAACAAAACAAACATCTATTTATACAAAATGTTTCTGAATTTCAATAGGTATCAGTCTACTACCACAAAAAGATACAGAAGAAAAATCAGTGATAAAAAACACCTCCTCCATAAATACACATTGGCAATTTTATGACTTCTAGGTTGCTACTGTAGATTTATAAGGTAATGAGTAAAGATGGTGTGTTCAATATTTGACAGAGATGCAATGCAAAAATGTAGAAGTTAGTAATGGAAGAATAGATATATCATCGTACCAGCACAGGACAGGCATTTGTTTTTGAAGGGATTCTGTTGACATAAGCAAGAGCAATCTTTTAGTGACCTCTTATTTCATGAGACATTCAAGATGCCTAGTCAGAGTTTCTCTACATTTTAATTTACAGAGCCTAATTTGTACTGTCAGTTCTCTGCTTCCACTGACTTTTTAGGGATGATACACCTGTCTAATGCTTATTCCTGTTATAATAACTTGTTACAGGCACTTTCCATGGTTTAGTTCACCCACTCACCTCAAGATCTCATGCTTACCGCTTTTCCTCCTCTACATTTCAATACGCTTACAATGGCAGAACAAATAAATAATGCTCTAAAAGAAATTGATAGAAGCAACATTTTTAATTAAAAAGGTGCAAAATATGACAAAATAAGTGTAGGATGTGCATCAGACCATACTCAGAATAGCTGTGCTACACAAATGAGGAACCACAGATGTTTCCTGTGCCTTGATTCCTGGCACTGTACAGTTTTCTTAAAATAATTAAGGCACAGGAAGAGGGTTGAACAGAGGTGATTTTTTTCCCAGTTTGTTTTATGCCTCCCCTGCCCCTCACTGAGCCCCAAGATGAAGCTGTATGGGCACCTGCCTGCAGTAAAAGCTCTGTCTGCATTCAGGCCTTTATACTAAGTATAGACTAGCGAGGATCCATCCGGAGCTGCACTGTGCCATAGCCTTCTGAGAAAACACAGCAGGAAAGGTTTCTAAACATGTATTTACAGTCTTTGTTTCAAAGTGAATAAGTAGTTGAAATTCAGTGGAATAATGGTTTACTTAGCCCTCTCCTGTCCCTTGGTGCCACTCACTGCCACATGCCTATGGCACAGAGTAACCTGCCCGTTTGAGTGACGCACACTGTGGGTTTCCTCTGATGTGTGCTCTGCCAAAGCTGTGTTCCCCATTGCCTTCCAGAGACCTCCAGAAATCGTCATAAACTTCTTTGTGAAGGTTTGACAGTTTTAAGTATTTTTTTTCCTTTCTTTTCTTTTTAATAATGATTACAACTCCTGTAACTGTCTTTGGAGACTAAGTTTCCGTGGCTTGGAGCATATGCAATATCTTGCCTGATTAATATCAGTATAGATATCTGTATGTACGTGTGTGCATAATTTTAAAAGGAAAAGATGCTTCATTAAAGGAAAAGTCCCTGGTGATTGATGTAAGAGATGTTATGTTTGTTGACAGCAGGAGAGGGGAATATAACAGCAATATATAGCAGGGTTGAGACTATCACCTCTGTCTGTGGTCCACCCCCCTTGTATTCCTCTAGCCTCCAGAAAAGCACAGTAGCTAGAGCAGTATAGGTCTAACAAATCCAGAAGCACCCACCAGGGGGCCTGATCCTTCTCTGAGCTTGTGTGCTTCAGTGTGCTCGCTGAAGCAGACCCAGAAAGCTTCGTAGTGACAGCAGTGCTGCGGGAAGACACTGGGCTCCTTTTTAACATCCCCAGGTGAAATACCTACACCAGGTCCCAGGTCCTTCAGTCAAGTAATAATTCACAGGGTTTGAAGAAGAGTGTCTAAGATAATCCTTCAGGCAAAACAAACAGCAAAGGTGCAAAAAGGCCTGTTTGATGAATATTTATTACAGGGGAAATAGTTCTGCACAATGACCTGATATTGTAAAAGTGCATTTGCTTTTGTAAAAGTACGTCCACAAAGCATGATACTTCAGGGAGATCCACAGGTGAGGCTTAATCTTCCTCTAGAACCACTCTAGAACCACTCCGTGAAATGACGGATAGTTTAATTCATTCCCCACTACATGTCCCGAAGTTCAAAAAAATGCTCAGTCATATACACCCTCACAAGGTAAGCTACTGTGAACTACCTTATGGACTAGATAATAATAGACCATTACAGAGTCTTTCAAATTCCTTCTTCAAAAGCCTTTCTATATTAATATATTTTACAAAAACTAAATTATTTCACTTTTAGAAATTACATTGTAGTACTCAGTCTCACTGAAAAAACTGGGAGTATAAATAGAACTGAAATGTTGCCTTTTGAATAGTAATGCATTTAATCTTTGAACGATATTGCATGCAAGAATATAAGTAAGAAAAAAAAAGAGAGCAAATGTGTAAGTCTAACTGTAAAATTCAGGTGGATAAACACACATCTACAGTTACTTCTCTGCAAAATATGGCAGACTCAAGGTGATGACAACCAAGTCAGTATAGCATTTCTATGAGTCAATTTTTAAATTTTCTTTTCCAAGAGAGGAATGAGAAAAAAAAAAAAATCAGACGAATTCTATGGGTTCATCTCTAGGAATGAGATTCTGCTGATATGTGTATCTAAATCTAAAGATGTTTCCATAACTAGTCCTGCAGTGGTTAAAAATCTTCAAATTTTGAGTTCCACTTATTTTTTTTATCCTTTTGTTTTATTCCTGTGCCAACACAGTCTTTAAGTTAAACAGCTCTTCTCGCACCCCAGTATTAAACTCCATGCTGCATTCAAGAAGGAAGTCGTGTCCCTTCTCGGCCTTTCAACAATGGCAAATTGTTCCGTTCGGCTAACTGTGGGCATGCTTTGAACACAAGTACAATGAACTCGTCCCTTCTTTCCAAGCATTAACTTAAATGTTGGCTTTCTGCCACTTGTCACTCAAAAATCAAACACAAGAGCAGTTGCAATCACACAAATTTCTCTCTTATTGTTCTGCTTGTTTTGCCTGTCCCTCTGGTGACCGGGGCTAAGCAGTAACTCCTGAGACAGCCGAGAAGAACTACAGTACACAGGGAAAAAAATGACCAAATTTAACATTCACTTATACTTGTGTCAACCTTGGTAACCCCATGGGCTGTTATGAAAAATATTTTCCCTTTTTCTACTACTGATTATAGTAGAACACCACCCAAAGACTAATCCTTTTTATTGTTGCCCACAATTTCCTGCGGGGGGGCAAGACCTCCATTTGGATGTTCCTTTGAGAGAATATCTGAGTGATGTTCAACGCGCTTCAGCAGTGGAAGGTCCAGAAGAGGGGGCAGGGAGCATCATATCTTGCTCATTTAGCCTACTGCAAGACCGACATCAATAACTCTGCTTCTTTGTCCAGATTGCTGTTTCCTTCTTATGACACTTCATGGAGGTTGCATTACTCATCCCCACAAAGACACAGGTGCAGTGGGTTCAGTGCCAGGGAGTTCAGTACTGTGCAATAAAATCAAGGCAAGGCAACTAATCAATTTTGGATGAAACACTTCAACCCCTCCAAGAAAAATAAAACCCGGAGTTAATTTACTAAGTTGTCATCACCATCAATTATACATACAGCATGTTTAATATTAATTGCTGCTGTGAATATACTAGGCTTCTTTTGCTTTATAGAGCAATATATAAAAATATAAAATCTGTGTATAGATACTCTATGTCTTTAGTCGACCAGAAATCAAGTATCCAGATCCTTAAGATGGAAGTTGGAAATTCAAATCCAAAAGAAATATTTCCCATGCTCTGTTGCTCGGGGCTGTTAGAGTGATGCTTTCATAGAGTAAGCCAAGGCTTGAGTTCAGGTCCAGGCTTTTGGCTCGAGACCATCTCTTAAAAGTAAAAATGAAGCGACCAACCCCAAAATATACAACCTCTGTTTCTGCCGTATGAGTTAAAGCGGGAGAAAATCCTTCCCTGATGACCCTGACCCAGAAAAAGTGCGTTCCTGCTTGAAACACTGCTTTGCCATTTAGGAAAATTTATGGCAGCGTAAGTACTGAACATTTGGTCGCAGCACTTTCACTCTGGGTTTGCCTAATGAGTCTGCAATCATCATCTTTTTGTGGAGGACTTTCATGCCGGTTTGACGTTCCCGGGAGGAGAACCCCGCAGCACGGGGGGCTGGTGGCAGCCCGGGGGCAGCAGCCAAGTGGGGAGCTGCAGCTGGGTCTCAGTGCAGTGCTGGGACCCTCTGGAAGGAGAAGGGGGCTGCTGCCACTACCACTCACACTTAGACTGCATATCGTCAAACTGACTCTAATTTTTAATTCTGGAAAATGTGTAAGTTCGGTGATAAATATATCCAGTTTAAAGTACACATACATATGCAATTGGGCAGGAAAAAAAAAAAAAAAAAGGATATTTAAAGTAGGAAGTTGCAGAGATGATGTGGGTGTCTCACTTGCTCTTTGAGGGTCCTGACTGCCCTGAACTGCTGCAAATATATTCCAAACACTTGGAAAACAAAACAGCATAAACTTGCTGAAAGAACATTTTGTAGAAAGGTGACCTCAAAAATAAACCATTGCCACAGGCAAAAGCATGTTACCAGGAGCTCCTCAGAGACAGGGGGCTAATCCTTCTCTCTCTTTGGGTGGTTTTTCACCAAAGTATCTCTGCATATCCTACTGGCATTGTGATTTACACCGGAGAAGGACAGCATCCCTCGCTAAGAAGGATGTTTATAAAGCAGGGAAGCTGTATCTCTGCTGTGGGTGCCATTTCTAGCAGCAGGGAGGAAGCACAGGCTGGGAAGGGAGCGCATGCCTGTGCTGCACCATGGAGGCACTGGGAAGGCTGCAATGTGCGTATCAAGTAGGGAAAAATAATGCCACTGGCATCCCCTCTACCACTAATTTTTAAAGAAAAGCAGTTGAGTCTTCAGCCTGAACTGCAGTTTTTCCTCTAGCCCTTGATAGTAGAGAATTTGACATTAAAATTTTGTTATGAAAGCATTCGTTTTTGAAATGAGTGCTGGAAGAAATGATTTTTATTTTTACTTTTTAAACCTAGATTTAATGCCTTTAAAACTCCTTTTCATTAAATATCTTTTGGCCATATGCACTTCCATGGCACTATAACAGTGCTCATCAATATGCTAGGATATTATTCTTACATTGTAAAGTGCAACACAAATCTGACTGCTTTTTATGAAATTTGTTCAACACAAGCTCCTTAGAGAAACCAAAGCTAATTTGTCAAAATGTTTCATGGTTGCCGAATTTGATTAATTCCCCCTTCCCCCCCAAAAATCTTCTGTCAACGAAATATCACCCAGCTGTCAACAGATGTCCAATTTTATGCAGGAAAGGAAGAACCCAGCCAGAAAAAGCATATCCAAATTCACATCAGCTTGAATCTTAGAGGAAGTAGAAGGAAAAGAAAAAAATATATATCCAAATCATTTTCATAATTGCATGAAGAGTGTCTACAGACAGCGCAGTCTGTAAGGCATAGGCTGGGTGTGGGTCAGGGATGCAGTTTGCATTTCCTCCTCTCTGGCCAGCCACAGGATATTATCCAGCAATATCCAAACCCTGTCCATTATTTAGAGCATATCATCAGAAAAGCCTCATAAATGAAAATGCAATGCACGTTACATTTCACTGGGTTCTCCTGAAGATGTGTCAGAGTAAAACTTAAGATCTACTGGGTTAAAGGCTAGAAATTTGGAGGATAAGCCATGAGCTTTAGGTAGCTATTTTTAAAGAAAACCAAGGCCTCTGAAACATTGCCGAGGTTCAGCTCCTTGTGCAAGCAAAGCAAAGAGAGAGAAGACAGCTCAGAGAGTGCCAAACCCTTAACTGGGATGTACAGCACCCCTGTGAAGAAGGTGTTGTTATCCCTGTTTTTACAGACAGGGAATTATTTTAGGTGTGACTTCTTTCATTTGCTCAAAACATTAATTTCAAGAAGAAAATCAGAATGAGCTGCTGTGAATCCCCTGCTAGAAGGCAAAACAAATAAACACCTCTGAGAAAATACCTTCTAGGAAAAGCACTGCACTGGACATTTCTGCGTTTCAGCTCCAGAGGTGACTTCCTCAGTGACAGCAATATATCCTGAGCACCCCAATGGTGAAGGTGAGGAAGGTAGCCAGCATATTAGTAATTTACAGCCTCTTCTTTCTATTTATGTCCTGTAATATCCTGCCCTAGACCAGTCTGTGCCCCTAAAGGTTTGTCTTTTGGGGGCATTTGTCATATGAGGTTGAAGGATTTTGATACACCAAAAAGAAAATAAAACAAAAAAGAAAAACAAAAAACATTGCTTATGTGAAGAGTAATCCAGAAGGCATACTGGGCTGATGGAAGATGAAAACCAGATTAATCCAATTTACTACGAAAAATGTAGGGCTTGGATTAATTGTTAACAGGGAGCTAAGCTGAAAATTAGTTATGAGCTCTTGAGACCACCACATCTAATACGCTTTTGACAGGCATTACCACAGTGGTGTCCTGACCCCCTGCCAGAGCCAGAAGAGCATTCAGTATTAAAAACGTAAATGAATATACTGGGATGAGACTCAGGTAAGACACATTTTACCCAGATGTAGAGTGGTCTATCCCATTTCAAAGGCTCTCCCCTCTGCCCCCACAGAGGCCACAAAGGCAGACATCCACGTAGCTACATGCTGCCTCATGGTTCCCTAGGAAAAAGCAAAAACCATGTGCTTTTCTACTCTTGCCTTTTCAGATATTCTCCATTTTACATACTTACTCATTACTTTTAATCAAAACCACTTCCTGCCACTGCCAAACTTACTAAGTAGAAGCTTTTGTCCACACTCCTTGGTTTTGTTACCTAAGATTATCCCAGATATTCCTGCTTTTATTTCTGTGTACCAGAGTTAATTATTGAGACCAAATTGTCATCAGTGAAATAGGTTTGTTATTGCATTTTTCTCTTTCCCATTGACTAATGGAAAGATGCTGTGACTCTCAATACTTGTGTTGTTGTTGTTGTTGTTGTTTTCATTTACTACTATTATTTGTGTCAACTTTCTGTTATTTTAAAACTTTGACTACAAGACTGACACAATTACCACTTTTGTGTCCTCACAGCAAGTGGAGCAAAGTATTTCACAATAGCCAGGGAGCTATCATATGATCAATCACACTGTATCCTTTCCCTTGAAGCCTAATTGCATCCTACCAGCAGGATCCTCCCTCCTCATTGATTACCTCCCTCCCTTTATTTCTTACTGATTTATTTCTCGTATTCTCAGCTTTAATTAACAGGGATATCTGTTCTTTCTTTCTTTCCTTTATTTTTTTCTTCTTTTTTTTTCTCCAGACATTTAGGCACTGTGAGGATGATGAATAAAAGTTAAAATGTTCTTTTCAAACAGAACATCCTTCTTTTAGGGTGTGTGAGAGGAGGTTATGATGCTCTGTGTCACACAAAGCCACAAGAAGCAGTTGGAGGCATGTGATGCTGAGAAAAGTTGTTTTCACTGCATCTCTGGGTAGAGCCTAGCTCTTACACTGCTGTTTTACAAGCTCTTTCTTTAAATGCACAAGAACTGAATGACATCAGAGCTTGATTAAATCCACAGCTGTGCAGATAGCAAACATAAGAGAGACTTACGTTCTAATGAAGACCTACTCGAAGTTACAAAACAGAAATAAGCCGTCTAACAGAGCAGGTAAGGGCATTGCGTAACTTGATTGTCAACTGTCAAGACCCTGAAGTCCTTTGCCTCAGGGTTTATAACATCTCCCAGGTTAAATATAACTTGCCATAATTTATACTCCATTATTAACCCTTTTTTTTCATACTCACATTCTCTGCTTACACAACAGCCATATACAACCAGTATAGCAGTCTGGTACAAAGGAGAAGTGTTTTGGAAAACATCTCACCCTCCTGAAGAAAATCTCAAAGCAGATTTAGAAAGCACATCCTAATTTGTTACAAAAACATCATCACTGTTGGCATGGATACTAATATTTGGATAATAATTACTTTTCTTTCTGACTATACTGGCACTGAAATATTGTGTCTTCAATAGCAACCTTATCTGTTGAAACTTTTTCCTTTGAGAAAAAAGCTAAAGAGGGTAAATAAGAAGGCTCAGGGAATAGCAGAATCCATCTTAAAATAGGACCACAACAACTAGAGAATGAACAGGAGGGGCAGTTTGGCAGAGTCTGATAGAGTGAGTAGTCACGAAAAAGAGCTAATGGGTTTTGCATTATGTATAGGATGCTCAGGCAGACAGCTGTTTTACACTAAATTTGTTTCCATAAAATCCCAACCCAACCACATCGTGCAGATGACTGAGCGAAAACTGCAGTGTGCCACCATTCAGTCACTAACTTTGCAAGCCTTTACTGCTCTGATTAGCTGCACTGAAGGCAAACTGCTTGGACTGTTTCTACTCAACAGTATCTCAAGATACCGTGTAATTGTTCGGTTCATCCTGCGTTGCATTGTTCATGGTTTTACTCATGTAATGCATAATTTGACAACTTTTTCTTTTGTTCTTATGTAAAAGGCACCACTGGAGAACAGCTCCTGCAATCAGTCACCATCCCATTGATTTAACTCCTAACAAGATCAGAACTGAACGTATTTTCAAATACATTCTTGCTATTGAAGTCATGTCATCAAAATAGGAAACAAATAAATGTTTTCAGGGGTGTCTTCTCTAGCTGGTTATGATGTGTCGCATCACCTCCCTGCTCTTTTTGTTCTCTGGGCAACACTTTCTCTCTTGGTCTTTCAGAAACAAAGGATACAGTATAATTTATTGTATAGTGGGGACAAAGTCTTTCCAGTTTTGTCATGAGACCCCTCAGTGTGCATTCAGACTTCCTGAAACAACCCCCAGGTGTTGCATGTGTCCACCCTGAAGGGAAAGAGCCTGTTTCACCATGTACAAATGCCCTGGTAAGAACCAAAACAGGGAAGAGAAGCAAAGATGAAGCTGAATCTCCCAGAGTGGCAGTCAGAAGAAAGCCTGAGAAGCAAAAACGCCCTTGCTGATTTCAGAAAACAGTCCCACGTTGACAAAGATCCTGCCAATTATGGATCTGTCCTTTCAATCTGGAGTGGTCAGGCAGGCACAACCCTTTCCTGTTGATAAACCTTCACTTCTGCTTTGCAAGACAATGAATACGGACATTATCTACAGTTTGACAGCTTTACAGGTGTAAGACTCTCGATATTGCTACGTGCTGCCAATCTCTTTATGATCTGGCACAACGGGCCTGCAATGTCCATGACAACAGTCCGGATGGTTGATCTACCAGCACTAAATTAACTGTGCAATATCAGCAATCAGAAGTGATAGACTTTAATTAAAGGTCCGGTAGCAATAGCGAGTTGGTGACTGGCCACAGGCTGCTCCACAGTTTGGCCAGGAGGGTCGATTGTCCATAAAAATAATTGAGCAATCTTCGGCTGCGCTCTTCCCCTGCTCCGATCTGCTGTTGCCATTGGCACAGCTGCACACAACCACCCTCTGCTATTAGCTCTGCTCTGCCATTGTGAGCACCGGATTGCAATCCAAATCCTCTTTTCAGGATGGGAAGATGCTGTAAAGCGCATGTTCCAGGTGCTAGGTGCTGCATGCGCGAGGCATTTGGCGAAGGATGCTGATGATCTGAAATTGTCAGTCAGTAAGCAGAGCAATACCGTGATGCTTCTGACTAAAGATGTTTTAATTACAAAACAAAAGTTGAGATAATAGACAACCTGGCACTATTGGACTGTGGAAAAAAAAAAACACAGCCAGCTTACAGGTCTACCAAAGTACCCAGTGTTACACATCTGATATCCATTTGATCCTCTATTTCTTATCATTAGCTTGCCCTGTTTAAGAAAAACGAGGCAAAGAAATGCACCGTTTTTACAATTCTGCCTCTTTGTACCTCTGTGTGACAGGAAATGGATTCTAAAGAGCTGCCAAGAAAACTGCATAAATGACATTCAGAAGTACTTCTGTAAAATTCTGTTTACACTTTACATCTGGCGAAAAGACATGAAGACTTCCCCAATATCAGAACAATCCATCAGCTTTCCCTCTGCATAATTATTCCTTGCAAAAGTCATGCTTGGGGAGGAACACTGGAAAATGCCCTTATGTTCTCATAACCTCCAGTTGTTGGAAGCGTTACTGTTGGTGTTAATATTGCTAGGAACTATTTGCAAGAGATCCTGGTTATCATGAAATTAATTGCAAGACCTAACTGACTCCAGTAAGGACATGATTTCCCTTAATATCATACATCTGTTTTTACACAAGATTATTTAGATTTCACTTTCTCCTGCTCTTATAATGTGCTGTACACTAAAAATGAAGTCAAGCAACACCACGTTCACATTCAACTTAGAGTTCACCATTATCTGCCAGGATGTTTTCCAAAAAAAACAAGACCTGCCCAGGAACTGGACTTTCAGAGTGAGCTAAATGCGAGCACCAGAACTCCCATCCTGAACATCTCAGTAGCTACTGAAATGTAAAACCTGCTCCATTCATATTAGCTGCAGCTCTGCACCAGGCAGAGGGAGAAGCTCTGTAAAAACAGTACCCTGGGGCTCTGCAGAGACTGTCTGAGGCACCCACTGCCTCGATTTGCTCCCTGTTGGCCAGCCGTGTGTCAGCTCTGGTCACAGCCCAGGTTCATGAATACATCTTGGCTCAGCGCTCATCTCAGGGCTGGGAGCAGAGCCCAAAGGCATGGCATCTCCATGCTGTGTCCTACCTGAACATGAAAGATAATTTGTAAATTGAATGCACTTGAATGCAAGGACGTTCTTTCTACATTTCAGGTCTGTAACCTCAGCCAAAGGAGACAGTGATTTTTTACTTTTTTTTTTCATTTTCTAACAACAGTCTTCAGTGCTTTCTGACCAGCATGGTCTTCACTTTATGTT
This sequence comes from Cygnus atratus, assembly GCF_013377495.2. NCBI lineage: Eukaryota > Metazoa > Chordata > Aves > Anseriformes > Anatidae > Cygnus > Cygnus atratus. Next base: position 35,646,431 of record NC_066367.1, read on the forward strand.
GTAAAAGTCTTGATTTTATAGTGGTGTGACCTTTAGTGCATCATCCCACTGAGGGCTCCGTTCCACTCTATAGCTAGTCCTTCCCCCTGCTTTGACTGGGGAGGATCTGCTAGGATGAAAGATCCCTGCTGTCATAATGCTGGAGCCTACTTGCCCATAGCAGAGAGATGGTGCAATAGAAGTTTTCTTTCAGAGTAGAGTTTTCATGTTCTAGTTACACCCACCCTCATACATTTTACACAAACACATACACACATGTTTTTAAATACATAAAGTGGCCTACATGTGTCTCTAGCAAGCAGGAAGAAATGGCAGGCAGATATAGCAGGCAGACCAGTTGCCCCTTAGTTCTTGATAGGAACATTATTCAATTACAGGAGTGCTTCCCCTTCTGGTTTTCACTCAATACTTTCCATTGCCACTGCTCGCTGTGAGGGAGCTCATCAGTTCTTCATTATTTGAAGACGTCTGTCCCTGATCCCACCAGCTGCCACTGCTCCACAGATGTAGGAGGCAAGACCTACCAGATCACGGAGGCCCCTTTTTGTTGTCTGGTGGAAGAACTGTACTTTCTAGGTTTTCTGGGAAACAGAAAATTTCTAGCTTTTTCTTCAATCTATTTTTTTTTTTTTTAAATCTTGTATTTAAAAAAAGAATAAATAAATAAACTAAACCTTCCCTTTTTCTATTTGGAAAATATACCACATTTTAATACAGTTTTAGGGAATAATAATAATAATAACAACTATTTAATCCTACACTTCTACTTATTTAAACATGTAACGATGCTAATATACTTAAAGTCTTATTATAGTGTTTATTTAATCTGATTAAACCGCATTTTATACGTAAGGTATTGCTCACGAATCAGTATGTCCCAGGCTCTGGCACTTCTCAGAACATGCTCTGAACTCGATCAGTTTGTCCATACCCTGCAGGTAACATAACCTCGTATACTGAACATCAATTTGAAAGCTATTTTGAAGCTGAGTTCATTGCATGAAAAAGCACACATTCCATAATCAATAGGTCTTTTTTCATTTTAGCATTTCCATCTAATTTATTGCTATTTGGTGATTTTGATCATTAATGTGTTGCCACTAAGCATTCAAATAGAAATTAGATATCTTCCCCTCAAGTAAGGAGCTTTTTCTTTTCCAATATGCCTCAGATGCATCAGAGGGACTTCAAGCATCAGACATAGTATCCATTCTTTTTTTTTTTATTATTATTGTTATCTTTTGCTGTGGGAGTGGAGACAGCTATTTGTAAATATCTTACCTATACATTAAACAATGTATAGAATAGGGAACGGATCCATGTGATTTAGACCCAAATACAATGTTTTTGATGATTCTAAATGTGCACAGTTGCTGAAACTGTTGCTATGTTACATGAAGATGTTTTGTGGCAGCAGAAATTATTGAAGAGATTGAAGAGCTACTATGCCAGATGAAACACAATGTGATGCAATTCAAGTAGCTTTTTTTTTTTATTTTTATTTTTCAAGATTTGGAAAGGTTACTATAGAAGTCTCCTTCAAAGGTAGAGAAAAATCTCCTGTTTGGAGCATAACTGTAAGAAATGCAAGTGCCAGTATACTCTTGGAGGGTTGCTTTTTAATTCTTTATTTTTTTGTTTTGTTTTGTTTTGTTCTTAATTGAAGTACTCTTCACTTAAATACTTGTCTTTATCAGTCATGATAAAACAATTTATTACATACTTAAGACTCCTACAAAGCTCATAGAGTGATACAGAGATTTTCAGCTTCTCATTTCATATGTTTTGTATGTAAACGTCTAAAAGATAAGTTCCTGCTTTGTTTTTCAAGCAGGACAAGACAATTCAGGAAGCAGACAATACTATTAAATCCATGCTATTCTGTGCTGAAAAGTCTAAAGCTTGAAGACTTGAGAGGTACATTTCCATAACAGAAACAGCTATACCAGTTCAAAACACACAGAGAAATAACAGTGATGTTGCATTCCTGCTGCATCTGCTGATGGAGCTCAGCTTGGGAAGTCCATTTGAACATGATGCTGTCTTTAGGGTGAACAGAAGAATGAATGTTTTTTCCTTCTCAGTTCCAGAACCTGAATGGAAACTTCATACTCTGTAACGTCTTTCAGAACTGACAGCAATATCTAAATCATCTCTTTTTTTTAAATCTGTTTTATTTTGTTGTTGTTTTCTAATCTAAAAAAAAAAAAAAAGGAAAAAGTTGCTCTTGTACAGAGGAAAACCTCCTCCATTTAGCAATAGAGAAACTCTTGTCCAAGTAGCCACATAATGAGAAGAGCAATGCAGGGAATGATTTCCTTATATTTTTTTCAGAGTGGGATCCAGTGAGACTGTCAAAAATTCATTGTATAATAGCTTTCAGGTTTTTAGTGAGACTGGATTTTTGCTATTATAACAGATAATAAAATAATTTTAGCAATGACTGGGATTAAGCTGTTATTTGTAAGCCACGCTAAGAAAAGAGTATGATCTGTAAAAAAGAAAAAAAAAAAAAAAAAAGAAAACAAAGTATATTTAAAAAAATAAAAATAAAAATTACAATTCCTGTTTCATTCTCTTTGGGGGTACTGGTGCATGAGTTCATGGCTTCTCACAGGGTATCATAATGACTGCCATGGGCTCTATTAACTATTGTGAGCAGCTGCTTTGAGCCTCCTGCCCTCCTCCTCCTCCCTCAACATTGCTTGCCCTTCCTTTCCCCCACACCACCATTGCTATCTAAGCACAATCCCCTAAACGTAAGAGGTTAAATAAGGGCTGTGACAGCGACTAGCAGAAAAAAAAAAAAAAAAAAAAAACAGCGAGTAAAAGGAAAAGGATGTATATCTGTATATCACAGGAGTTGACTCAAAGCTGCTATGGCAGTATTAATAATTTGGAGCTGTACCAGGCACCAAATGCTCCAGGCACCAAATGCACTGAGCTTCTCCCTGCTAGTCCCTGAGACGGCTGCTGTGCTCCCCCACAGCAAAGAGGCTGCGGGTAAATATAACGGGGGTTAAAATGCTCAACACGAGGAAACTCCACCTTTACCAAACTCCCAGGAGAAATCTGAAACCATCTTACAGTGCATTTCAATTTCCATATGAATTTCAGATGATATGGGGAAGGGATGAAATTTGAACAACGCAGGTTGTCAAATAATTGGGACGGATCTACGTAAAATGTTCTAGTTTCCAGAGGATATCCATAAATTATATATCTTGATTTAGTAGGAACACTTGAGTGTCCCAGCAGTCCTGATGAAAGACTATGAGCCTCGTACTGATGTCAGAAAATTTTGGAGTTTACCATGCCAAAGGATTCACCCACGGCTTCTTGGGCTTAGGAGAACAGCGTGGTGGCCAACAGAACAACATAATCTTAACCTCAGACCTGAACACCTTCTTTATTGTCATCATCAACGACAGATCTTTTGCAAATAAATAGCAAACTTCCCCCCCCACCCCCCCAGATGCATCAGAACCTACAGAATTCAACATTTTCTTATATTAGTAATAATCAAGACTTTTCCCCTCACAGAAAACAAGTAGATTCAATTCAAGCACATGCATAACAGAGATACGGCTAGGAGAAGAGCGATGTCCATCTCTATAGATTCTTATATAACCAGTCCTTAGGTGCAGAAAGTGTAAAACAAAAGCCGTATATCTAAAAACAAAACAAAACAAAACAACACAAACTTTGTGGGACAGCAATTTTGTTTTTGATATTGTTTAGATTTACAGTGATTCTTCTGAGTTTTGTTTGTTGTGCTGTATTTCTTAATGATCGACTTGCTGCAGTAAATAATTCAGAAAATCATCCTGTACTCTATTGTTCTTCAGGCATATGGATTTTTTTTTTTCTCTTCAAAGTTCAACTTTCTACTGTATGTTGAAAATTTCAAAGCTCTCTGAGGAACTGAATACAGGTTTTGTAATTATAACAATTTCTAGCCTAGTACCTGTACATCTGCTGTACCCTTTAGGGAATAGAGCAAAACAAAATGTATCAGTTCCCTCTGGATAAAATGTGACAGGATTTCCATTTTCTATTTTTCCAGACCACCTAGGCTTATTATTTTTAGAACATTATGGATTGTTATTAAGCAGTAACGGATTGTTTTGAAAACACAGACAAGATGCATAGCATAGCCCTTCTAAATGAATCTGACTGCACAAGCACGGCTACTTTTGCAGCAATGCAACTATATTTTCATGAACTATAGCAGAAATAGATATACAGGACTTTACAGTATTAGTCCTTTTTAGAAAGATAGCTTGAGGTTTTCAACAAGAAACTACTATTAACTGCTTTTGGTCACACAGAAACATCTTTCAAAAGAAACCTTTTAAAGGTGTTCTAGTCTGATAAGTGTAAAAAAACCTGCAAATTTCCACTTCTTTTTTTTTTTTTCTGAAATAAAACTTATACTGCGTATGCACATATGTATAGGCAATATGAACCATTATATGCAATTGAACTTTGTGAAATGTTTTTTATATTACCATTCTGTATCACCATGCTGCATACATATTATTTCATGTAAAAGAAAATGCTGAAATAGTGCACCAAGCTATCAAGTAAATATTATGCTCTAAAAGTAAAATATTATTTTTCTAGGGGACAACTTTTAAATTTTTTTTGGAGATATGTCACAATGAAAAAGATCTACTTGATTTTCATCTGTGTCACTCTTAATAAGAACAAAACTGAAAGTGGACACCCAGGAAGGTGTTAGTTTGCATGGAAAGCCCAGCTCTAGCTAAGTTAATGGCAAAAATCCCATTTCACCTCTGTGTTTTCTCAAATCACCTGTGAAGATTGGTTACCTTTCTGCCTCTGTTATCATTTTAATTATGCTGCTAATGTTCTTTAATTATATGCACACACCGGGTTATGTCTCTTGTGCTGCTTCTACATTTTCCCCCACTCAGGCTTTGAAAGCTGGAGAACACCTGGTTAAAAAGAGCTTCTGAGCATCACCTTCACTGATTCCCCTCCAGTTTCTTGAGCATTTCAGTGCATCAGGTCTTTAATCCGTGCTTTACTTAAGAAAGAGCAATGTGAACGTGGGCACCACAAAAGCCCTGCTCCCCTGCCAAAACGTGCCAAAACGTGCCAAACACAACACCTGTCGACCCAAAGCATCCCAGAAGAGAGAAGACCACATTAAACCTGATGTATCATGATATTATGTAGGGGAAAAAATACCTGTTTTTTGTTGTATTTTATCACTGCAGAGTAAATCTGAGTAGGTCACAAAAGGTGGTGTAATGTATCTGTGCCCATCCTGCAGGCAGCACCATGACCCCTGTGAGCACTCAGTTACTGGGACCAGCAGATTAAGCTCCTGTATAAGTCACCACAGTGATGACAAGGGACTGTGTGTGATTTGCAGTGAAATATTTTGAAAGAAACTCTTTACAATTCATGAAAACTGATTAAGGGTACATGGGGTTAGAGGCAAATTTAAAACAGAACTCTAATCTAAATTTGGGACAGAATATATGCAAATTATTATCAACTATATTTCAGTCAGACACACAATGTTGTAGATGTTTCCTAAAGGAAAGATGACTGCATAATGCCTGATTCATACAAAGATGTGTGAGCAGACAGAATTTGAAAGGAAAAGCTTCAATTTAGTTCTGTAACTGTTACTGAGAGAGCTGTTAATAATTTTCACCATAACACCAGAATTTTGGCATCTGCTGTCCCCCTCCGGGAGCTATTCTTTGACTGAAGAGATGGCAATTGTTTACTCTGAATCAGGCTCAGACCCAATTGTCCTCACCTGCCCATATAGAAGGACAGGATGAAGAAGAGCAGCTGGAGCTACACCCAGACCTGTTACTGCTTTTGCCAGGCCCTGCTCCTCCCTTGCTGCCAGTTCCCCCAGTCCTGCCCTCAGACGCTGCATATTCTTTAGCTATCACAACTTTTTCTTGCAAGCCTGAGAACTGGCCTGAGCTGCATCTCAGCAAGAAGCAGCTTGGACGGTGGTTTGAATGACAGAGTCATAACGAAACAAGGAGATAAGAACAACTGCAAGCTAAGAGGTGTCAAGGACAGCTTTCTAAAGCTCTCCTTGGCTGTAGGTGGTAACACTGTAAAGGGCTGTTCCTAATTCAATCCAGTTTAGTTTAAATGACTGCTGAAGAATGGATTAAACTGCTCTGTTCACCCTTGCCCTGAGCTGGACTAATACCACTTCCACAGCCAGTCACTGCATCGCAGCCAGAAGCACGAGGCATTCACAGCCCAGCCCAAACTCCGACAACTCTCAGAGCTACCAGCAGGCCCTCTACTCAGGAACACAGACAGCAGTACTGATCACCTACTGGTAAGCCAGTCCAAAATCTTTATTTTCATACAAGCCATGGCTTGGAAATTGCTCGTCTTCTAATTCGCTGCAAAGCCCTGAGCTCCTGATTGCCCACCCTGCATGTGTGCTGCTTTGCTCCCCTGATCTCTGCTGGAGCTTGTGTTATTTCTTGAACTTTGCAGACATGCACACAGTGAGCTGATGTGCTGATTTGGACACACTAAAATCTGGTAGCTGTGCTTGTAAGGACATGCCTTGGCTAAATTTGCCACATGAATGCAACCTCTTTGGTCACTTTAATCACTCCCTGCAGCGAGCAAGGATCATAGGCACTAAGCCCTTCTATAATGCATGAACTCCTCTTTGTAGCTTTCTCCAAAATGTCTCAGCACCTTTTGGAGGTGTTTTTTGTTTGTTTTGATGTTGGTGGTGGTGGTTTTTGTGTTTTGTTTTGTTTTCAAATTGGAAATAACATAAAATCTTGGATTTGGGCTTGATGATCTTGAAGGTCTGTTCCAACATAAATGATTCTACGATTCCATGAAATATTAATTTCCTTGCATAAATAACGATCTCATATACCAGACACAGTTTTTCTCTGTCCCAGCATATAAAGGTGGTTTTGGCAATATGGAAAGCGGATGCAAATACTTATTTAGCCTCCTCAAAAAGGACCCAAGTCTACACTTATATTTTGGCTTGTTCCCCATTTCTCTCTAGAGTCCTGCTCTATGGACTGTCCAAGCTGCATGCATCCTTTTTCTGCCCATGAGCTCTCTCCAAAAGAAAATCTGGTTACAGTTGATAGGATAATTTGCTCTAGGGTTACTGCAGATCAGACAGCACTGTCCACAGACCCTGTGAAGTCTGGCACCCTCCTGCTGGTATAGCTATCCAAAACCACCCTGCGGGCCTTGAGCTCTCAGATGCCCCACGTTACCAAACATGTACTCTCAGTGCCATGCTGCCCGCAATGACTTGACTCAGTTTGAACACAGTCCTCACAGCTTCAAGCATTATGACCAAAAAAAAAAAAAAAAAAAAAAAAAAAAAAAAAGTAAAATCGTGGCCACAGAGGCCATATGCAACCCACGGGGATGCAAACCAGGTGTTCTACAGTTCATACGTGGCCAGTCTGCTCCAAGAAGCAACCTCTCTGTGCACTATGGGTGTGTAGTTATCCACCTCGGCTGCCTTGACATCAAGACTCTCTCCTTGATATAGTCTGCAAAGACAGAAGCAATTTTCCCTTTTCTTCACTGAAGTGACCTCCAAAAGCCAGTGTGGTTGGTGTGGTGAAGATGCCAATCTCCGATCAACAGGACTTAGGGAGGTCCTGGGTTTTTGCAGTATTGTTGCAGCCATCTGGTTTGCAATCTTGGGGGAAGAAAGAATTATCGTGTTCCCTCTGTCCAAAGCCTCATAAAGCGACTCTTTGCTCTTCTGTAACTCAGAGGATATTGCTCTTAGGCAATTGCTTTCTAATCTATGCTTTTCATATCATTCCTGTCACTTTGACATTTGGAATAAAAACACGGGATGGTGTAAACAAACCTTTTAGCTAAAAGGGATGGCTAAAAAGGATGGATAGTATCAAAAATGGATCTTGCAGTGATGCTCTTTATCTTTTCCCTTCCTCTGCCTTATAGCCCTTCATCTCTTCCTTACTTAGAGCATAGAACTTCTTAGTTCCTGCTATCTAAATTACAGGTCTTTCAGCAGTTTGTTAAATGTAAGGAAACATGCATCTTTTGTGTGGTTCAGTAGAGCTCTCGTTTTTGTTAGTTACTAAGTCAGAACTCACAATACACTGTTATTTAGGGTTTTCTCATAAGGTATCACAGATGAAAAACATGACCTCAGAAAATTAGTTTTGGTGTGTGTGTGTGTGTGATGTTTGAGAATGTACAGAAAGAACACTTGAACACAAACTCAGGTGAGATGTTTTTAACCTTTTCACTCATTCTGAAAGATTTGTCATAGATATGTGGTCCTTGACAATAAACTGAAAGTCAGTGCTTCAGTGAGATGCATCAGATCATGAATATGGCTAATTACTTGACAAGATAGTGATAGAAGCTTGTGTTCTTTTAAGATGAAATAAATTGCCTTAGATGCCCTTTGCCATGTTTTACTAATTGAAAATATTGTGGAAACTGTATGAATTCAGCCTGAAAATTTTGCTTAAGAGGAGGGAGATGGGTGGTGACGGACGTTTGACTCGAGGTCAGAGAGAACCACCAGAAGTGTAATTTAATGTAGGACATCAAGGGCTTGGTAGCAGCACCCCAGGCAGAGATGATCTACACATTAAATGTTGACATGTTTTTAAGGCTTTTCCCATTCTCTTTTTACTCTTCTTCCTGTATGGTCAGTGAACACAAAATAAACAGAGGTAATATGGAAAAAAAAAGCCTCTGGATTTTCACAGTAAATAAACAGATAAATAAATAAAATTAAATTAAAATAGCATGCCATTGCTGTGTACAAAAAGAAGAGTGCATAACTTTATTTCTGAGGAGCACAACCTGGATTATATTGGCAGCAACTGGATGACAATTGCTCTCCCGTTCTGCAGAGGATGACAGAATGTTATCTGCAATTCAGAAGTTCTCAGGTAGTTTTAAACAAATTTTCCCATTCTGAATACACACAATGCTCTGTGTATGAAACACATTTTTATAGACCATCTTAGTGGTTGAGCATATACACTAACATTCAGTCACTGCCAGTGCTCCATGTTTTATTAATGATTTTCCCTTTATATTTTCGAAATGGTACCCTTTGTAAGACACAGAGGGGTCTACAATTCTCCAGCTGGCATTATAAAATGAAAAGGACTACATGGATAGTGTTTTTTAACTGGTAATAGAGAAAAGAAAAAGCAGAGCATTATGTTGATTTCTCTGCTATTTCTTCAGGTTTAAGAGTGACTAGAAAAAATACACAGTCAAGAAGGAACGGGAAAAATCTGTTTTAACTCTACCTACAGCAGAGGGAAAAAAAAATAACCCCTCCTGTTTAATAATCATATTTAATTTTAATTTGGTTGTGGTAATGTGGTTCCAAATAATTTTACTTAGCAAGTACAGATGGAATCAAAATCATGTTGATATTTCTGTAGATAAAACTCAAGTTTTAAGCTAGGACAAATAATAGTAAAATTACCTTGCTATGTTTGATAAAATCACAGTGAACAGAAATCTACAGCACAGGCGACAATTTCAGGTATAAGATACATCCAATGCCAGCAAACAGCATTTAACATTGTTATTCTGACACATCGAATTGTGAAGATGAACTCTTAATGAATAAATCTCAGCATTTACAGTTTCTTTTGAAAGCCCAGTGTAATATATTAATTGACACTTTTTAACAGGAGTCAAGTAATTGAATTAGTTAAGCAATCATGTAGGTCCCATTAGTATTTATATGTATATATTAAGCTGTTGAATAACTCCACAAATCTGAACCCTGGTCACTTTGAAAACCTGCGTTGGGGCCAAGGTTATGTGGCAACATCTAGGTGCTTTTGAAAATCCACTTTGATATTTCTGTGCATGTTTAGTCACTTGAATAACTTCATGGCATAGATCACCAGGCAGATCTGTAGAGTTCAGCCTGCTTTTTTCCCCCATGTATCAAATTATTTGTGTCCTTCATATTGATGGTCCAAACTGAGTTAAAACCCCATTCGATCATACATGACTTTAATACTATTAAACTCATTTCTTGGGATCATACTCAAAATTTGTTGTGCTTTCTGTCTTTTCTTCTGCTGCTCATTGAGTGTTTGCTGAACTGTGCAAATGTTTCTCCACTAGTAATGAATCCTTATTTCTCATTGACTTCTTAAAGCAAATACTCCCATATACTTGTTATATTTTTCTTCTCCTTGCTCTAAAGATGTTTTTTTCTTACATAAACTGGCTGTGTTGCTTTGAAACCCTTTGATCTGGAGATAAAAATTCCCACACCAATGACTCTTCTGATTTCCCCTCTGATTTTCAGGGGCATACACTCTCTTCTCCCCTCAGTCAGAGATGCTGTTAGGATTTTTTTTTTTCCCTTCTGTAGTTTCTCTCTCTATGAACCAGAACTTTACAGCCTGTACCAGGGCTTAACTCTTCTCATCTGTAAAGGACCTGCCAAGTCTCATTCACTTCGAGTGAGAGATGTGTTCACTTTGATTTTAAAATTGCCTTCAAATTAAATGGCTCCACTTTTGTGGCAGATGATTCTGTAGTATATTTCAATAAGGCATTCAGAGCAGTGCTCCTAATCCTCTGAAATTTCATGTATTTAAATTGTCACATTTGGAGTCTTGTGTCAGACTCCCCAGATTTGGAGCTCTTGCCAGTAATAAACCATTGTCTTCTCTTTTTGCTGTTCTCCTCCCTGCTTGCTGCTGTTCCTGAGGAAGAGCTGTGGACAAAACTATGCAGGTACCTGCTCCTTTTTTTGTTTGTTTGTTTCTGCAGCATGAATAATTCTTGGAATTCTATGCCTCATCCTTCATGGTTTAAGGTGTACTCAGAATTACATGGTAAAATCTGAAGTGAAAACCATGTATTTTCCTCTATCTGTCTTTAATATGGAAAAAAAAAATAGAAGGAAGAAGAAAGAAGAAAAGAAAAAGCACTTGGAGCAAAAGATGCCTATATTTTTTTTCTTTTTCCTTTTTACACAGCACTTATTGTATTGTTATAATCTACCAAATTAATAACAGTTTTATCAGTGGATTCCTACCAACATATCTGTTCTCAAGGACTGGTATGTTACCGTTGATATTTGCTCTGTTCATGCCCTGCTGTAGTACATCCCATGAAGATGAGGCACCTCTATTTTAGCAAAACTTGAAAACAATTAAGCAGGATCAAGAAAAATCTAAACCTCACATATTGCCCAGAAAACGAAGTGTTCATAATATGAGCTCTCTTCTATCTATGTCTCGCCAACTTCTTCTAAAGTCCAGAGTCTTGAAGATTTCCTCTGACTCCCAGACCTTCACCATTATATTAACAAATCTAGATGAAGCAAAACATAGCTCTGCACTCAAGAACAGTTGATCTAAAAATAAAGAAGTCAATAGCAGAGAAGGATACAAGATCAGCTCCTTTGGGCAGCCCAATGATGATAGTCATCACAGTTAACTGTTGATGTTACCACTTTTTTTTTTTTACTTTTTTTTTTCCTCCAAAATATAAAGTAAGAAAAATTTCCATAAGGCTTTAGATCAGAGGTTAGTGTTTAAGCAATGGATAAGCTTTCTGATAACAAAACCCATGATTGGAAAGAGTACGGAAACTATGGAAATTTGTAATTCCTAATGCTTTAAACTGTTATTAATGAAGATTTTGCTGGTCCAGTGACCTCCAAACCTTCCCATAATGGGAAAGGCTGAGACTATTGCAACTGGGAGCAAAAGTTTTCTAAGCACTCCCTCCCCTTCCCTGGGTTGAGGAGACTAAAAGTTTTAGACCTAGACCACTTTCATTGTCATTTTGTACAGAAAAATATGAGGACACCAGAGGACTTGTCCTATGCCTAATATCTGAGAACCACTAGAAAATAATGAGATGCTCCTTTATTGTTCATCATCAAATATGTATTAGGAAGCAACACAGCCATGAGACTCATGTCCATTCTTCTTATTATTCTTATTCTTATTATTATCATTAAATTTTGAGATGGTTTGAACTGGGAGAGACTAAGAGCTCTAATTTGGATAGCAAAGCTGTTAACTGAATATCTCATGCTACCAGGATAAGCCACTGCAATGCTAATTATAGGATTAAAAACTAGACATAATCAGTCCAGGGAGATAGTGCTCTCTTTCTCTCTCTCTTTCTAATGCAACTAATTAGATTAAGTGCTAACTGCTCTAGAATATTAGCTCTTAAGTGTATGGTCTGTGGACAAATAGACAGTGATCTGTGGAGTTCCTGCTGGTTATCCACGGACATAAACTGTTCAACCTCCTGGATCACATTAAAAGGCCAAATACCCAGTAGTTTCCTGAACTGATCATTAAAAGAATGAGATTGGTGTTCACATCAGGGATAACAGTTCTCAAGTAAAATGTGAAAATGTGTATACATACATATTATGATTAGATGACTTTATTAAAAACTTTTTTTTTTTTTAAGGGTGGCTTTTCAATGAAATGTAAAATAAAAGCATTTTGTAATTGGGAAAAAAAGGTACAAATGCAGAGCAACAGCAAATATATAGACATATGGATCTCGGATGAGTTTTGTTCATGTCTGAAAGATCATGAAGGATACAAAAGAGAATTGTGACATATGGAGGAAGCAGATTAATTAATTTGAAAACAACCTTTGTGCAGGGAACAGTTTCAGCTAAAGTAATTAAATTTAAAATATTGTATAGTTGTCAAGGCTTGTGTAAGGAGAGGGACTCTGAACAGTTATCAGGTTCTGAGAGAGCACTGTAATCTAATAAGGTAGGAAACATTGATGTGTAATACTTAACAGCCCATTTTACTTGCAGAATTATTCCACGTAACCAAGAACAAACACATCATCCTGCCTGTAACACATGCACTGATTATTATTTACTCTTTCCTATTTTTGCCCTGCTCTAAGTTCAGCTTTGGGAAACTCACATCACTTTCTCTATCATCACAATCATCTTCCCGCTTCATCTCTGACAGCACTTCAAATATTGCTTTCCATTGCTGATAGACTAAAATGATCTTCTCTCCTACCTGCTGCCACATCTGTCACAGCTGGGCATGTACCTGCCCAGCTAACTCCTCCGTCAGCCACCTTGCTTGACACTGACAATATTATAATCACCTCTTTGCATAGTCTCCAGTTTTATGACTTAATCATGGGACTGTAAATAAACGTTGAATAAAAAGCTATTATTTTAAATCTTCTTGACCATTATTTATTTTGAGGAAAATACCCTCAAGCCATCTAGTGAGGAGATAGTCCAATAAAATATTAAGAGCAATTTTGTCAATGTAAACTCTGAAATATTGAGAGGGTTATGGTTTTTGTTGTTTTTCTTTTTTTCTTTGTGAATTTCAGATGCCAAGTAACCCTTGCCTCAAGCGAAGAAAGGTTGTTGCCTAAGCAGAATGGCAGCCTGGGCATGGCTCTCACCATAGTAATGACACTCTAACTATATCTCACTCTTCTTCAGAGAAGTGAGATTTAGATTTTGCCCCAGGTTTTCAGGGGAAATCCAGTTGCGCCATTGTGTAAATACTGATAGTTCTCTCTTGAACACATCCAGGAAAGAATTCTGAGTTACACTAAACAGTAGCATAATTTAGTCTGCCTGTAAGGGAAGGTTAAAAAAAAAAAAAAGAACAATCTGTATTGCATACATTGCCCACCAAAAACAATGTTCAAGATAGAAGACTTACAAACCTCTTGAATTTTGTGCTTGGCATGTGTTTGAGACTTTCTGAAACTAGCTAACCCATCCCAAATGTAAAAAGAAAAATCCCCAAAAGCCAGTATCTGAATGCATTAAGTGTATCTCCTCTGAATTCCCTGCCAAAGTCGCTTCAGTCATCAAACTAGCACACAAATGATATGCACGCATTCTTACAAGCAATTGCCTTTTCCTTTCACATATTTCTGAAGAAAAAAAGTAAAGTTTAATTATGAAGAGATAACCAGAGGTGTTACCCTCAGAATTTAATTATTATTTGATTAAATTTCAAAAAACACAACTAAGCTATGACAGGGGCAGAAAGTATAGTAAAATGGTAATTATGAAATAGCAGATATGAATTAAGATAAGTTAGGAAACATTTTTTAAGTGTATGCCTGTGGGAAGGGCAATAAAATAAGTGAATATTCTCTCATTCTTATAAAATATTAACATTTTGAGTTAGAAGATGGATTAATTGATGCCATATGCTGAATGGATATGGAAACCATGCTACCACTTTTCTTCTGAAACTCCTCTTTTTTTTTTTTTGAGAAAAGCAGGGTGTTACTGCTATAAAGTGGGCTTGGCTGTAAAAGTTGCACCTGACGTTTCATCAGCGTATCCCAATAGAAAAGAGAAAATTGTAACTGGGTTGTGCTAGTAGAGCTCAGTCTCTCTGAGTATGGCAGCTTCTTCTGGCACTGGCCCTGCATTTTGTACTATTAACTTGAAAATAAAAAGCAAACAATTATGGGGGGGATTGCACCAAAAATGAACCAATGATGAAAGACAGAGACCAAGCTTTGCACAGCAGAAGCAGGCAGGTTTATAAATCGACGTGGCTTCTGCAATTTGCTCTCAAAGCCCTGCAGTGGCAGCTAGTGCTGGGATATTTTGAGCAGCTGGAATTTTAGTCTGCCGGTTTTTCCAAAGACAAGCAAATTTACATAGTTCTAAGACTTCATATTAATGATGGATAGTCTTACACGCTTCTTTAAATTGTCAAGCTGTTTTCTGGTGTAGAGAACTGCCTCCTCACAGCACTGAGAGCAGAAAGCTGAGAATTGGAAATAGTGGAGCCAAGGTTTTATGCTTTTGATGCATCTGCCCCAGGAGGCAGCCAAACCAAGGAAAAGGAGGCAGTGCCAAGCCAGTCTCAGTCTGGATGCACGTGGGGGATGGCCATCCTTAGCATCTCATCCGTGCTCCCCAGTGTTGGACACCCCATACATGCCCCTGTGCCCACCTGCCCATGCCGCCCTCCTGCATACACAAACACTCACTACAGGCTCCTCAGAAATGACAGCAACTCGATGTTTAGCTATCAGTGCTTGATTTAAAGGTAATGACCCAAGAATGTATGCTGAGAGCTCAGTCTTGCAAATCTCTGCACAAGCAATAACCTATACACACAAAATATTCACTATAAGGCTGGGATTAATTCCACATGAAATCCCACTTCCTCAGACATAATTTATGGGAAAACAAATCTTTTCTGTTAGATTTCCCTTACAGAGTCACCGAGTGGTTGAGGTTGGAAGGGACCTCTGAAGATCATCCACTCCAACCCCCTGCTCAAGAAGGGTCACCTAGAGCACATTGCAAAGGATCACATCCAGGGAGGTTTTGAATATCTCCAGAGAAGGAGACTTCATAGCCTCTCTGGGCAATCTGTTCCACCACTCTGCCACCCTCCTAGCAAAGAATTTTTTCCTCATATTCAGATGGAGTTTGCCTAAATGATCTCTAAACCGATCCTTCTTGACTAAGGGAAAGTCTTCCTTTCTCCAGACTTTCTCTCCTGTCTCCAGGGTGTGGGACTCCTGAGGACTGGCATTAGCAGTAACGACTGAAGAAAAAAAGGCAGTCAGTAACTCTGACTTCTCTGTATCCTTCATCACCAGGGCACCCACCCCATTCAGCAGCAGGCCCCCATTTTCCCTAGTCTGCCTTGTACTACTGATGTATTTGAGGAAACCTTTCTTGTTGTTCTTGCAGATTTAATTCCAAATGGGCCTTAGCCTTCCTTGTCACATCCCTGCATACTCTGACAATGTTCCAATATTCATCCCAAGTGGCCTTTCCCTGCTTCCACCTCCTGTACACCTCCTGCTTATGTTTCAGTTTTGCCAGGAGCTGCTTGTTCATCCATGCAGGTCTCCTGTCCCCTTTGCTTGACTGCTCATGGATATGCACTGATCTTGAGCTTGGAGGAAGTAATACTTGAATATTAACCAGCTCTCTTAGACCCCCATGCCTTCTCAGGACCTAACCCATGGGACTCCTCCATGTAGGTTCCCAAAGAAGCCAAAGTTAGCTCTCCTGAAGTCCAGGGTTGCAATCCTATATGTTGCTCTGCTTCCTCCATGCAGGATCTCTGAACTCCACCATCTTGTGGTCACTGCAGCCAAGGCTGCCCCCAACCTTCACATCTCCAATCAGTATTTCTTTGTTTGTTAGTACAAGGGTCAGCAGCACACCCCTCCTCATTGGCTTCTCCATCACTTGTGTCAAAAAGTTATGAATGCTCTGCAAGAAACTGCTGGGCTGTTCGTGCTTAGCTGTAGGGCTTTTCCAGTAGATATCAGGGTGGCTGAAGTCCCCCGTGAGAACCAGGGCCTGTGATCATGAGGCTAAGCTGTTTGTAGAGGACCTCATTGTAACTGTTTGTAGAATACCTGTCCAGCAGTCTGTGGAAGGCCTCATCTACTTCCTCTTCCCAATCAGGTGGCCTGTAGTAAACATCCACAGCAGTGTCAGCCATGTTAGCCTGCCCTTCAAACCTTAACCATAAGCTTTCAAATTGCCCTTCATTTAGTTTTGCTGACTACCCTGTCTCTATAACTCTCCCCTTTCCCCATCATTCCTAGTTTAAAGCCCTCCTTAGCAGGTTTTTGGCAGACACACGTGCCCCACTTAGTGAGGTGGATCCCACCTTTCCCCATCAGTTCCCCATCAGCTCAGCCACCTGCTGCAGGAAGATTTCCACCTGGGCACACTTTTTGCAGGCAGTTTTGCTGCCTGTCCCTTTCCCAGGAGAAAGGTTCAGGCGTTTCCTGCAGTCTGAGGTCTGCACTGCAGCCTCTCCCTTCAGCAGCTCTGTCTGGGTGGAGGCAGCAGCCACCCCTGGTGGCTACACCATTTTAGGTGTAGGCCCATCTCAACTAAGCACTCATCCTTATTTCTCCATTGCTCAGCACTTTAGCTCATTTTCCACTTTGGTATCTGTACTCTCGTGTTACATTCATTTTACTTCCAGATCATGAAGACACATCTAAGGAAAGCACCTAATCCTGAAGTAAATTAATAAATCCATTGAAACAACAGTTCAATTAGAACTGAGGTGACGACAAATACCTTGTGTGTGTATGCTGAGATTCCTTTGTACCGTCCTCTAATTAAGGATTTAATAGCTTCCAATAATCCAAGTGTCTTTTCCCTGGGTTAACTAGTTGTCTTTCTGCCCTCAGGGAAATATCAATTTTCTCCTCCCAGCACATCCAGCAAGAGGTTTCCTTGAGTACAAATACAAACCTGCCGCTGGGACTCCACCCTTGTTTTTCCAGAAGGATGAACAAGTGCTGCGGTCTTTTGCTACGATTTTAATTCAAATCACAGATGAGTTCTGCTGATACTTGGTTTTTCAGTGGAAACACACTGCTTTTTTGCTAATTTCTTTGGTAGGCACTGTACCTAATTGTTAAAGGAACAGGCTTTTATAGCCTGGGAGGTAGAAGGAAGTAATGGAAATGGTGTATTTATTCCATTGCAGTCTTACTTTAGTTTCACACATTAAAAATATAGAAGGGTCACATCCTAATACTAGATTTTCTGATCATATCAGAAAATCAGAGCTCAAACATGCATAGTTTCTTTAACAGCAGAAATTAATTGCAAATGTAGTTATTCTTTTTGCAGAAACATCCACCAAAAAAAAAAAAAAAAGTCTTGCCTTGCTTTTCTCACTCTTCATCTGAAAGTTATCACTAAGGCTATAGGATATATCCTAAAAATTTCTAAAATTCAGCCTGGCATCCTTTAAAAAATATTTTAACCAAGTAATTGCTGTGAATTTCAAATCCGTTTGCTAGAATTTTAAGAGATTACCTACTTTTCTTGCTCTCACGCCTAGAGAAGCTGCCCTAACCTGATGCCTTATCTGAGGAATATATGTGTGGAGAAGTGACTGTGTGCCAGAGACCCCTGTGCACATTCATAAGTGGGAAGGTAAAACTCCTAATACTTGACACCACACAAAAATACAAAGATGTTTCTCCAATGGCAAAGTACTTGTGGTCTCCCTTTGTCTGTTGCTAGGAGACCTGTTTAAGAATTAATCAGGGAAACATCACAAATGCTGCTAAATCATGCACCACACTACAGATTGAGCTGCTCCAAAGAGATGAGAAAACTTGCTTTTTCTGTTAACCCGGCACAGACTGGTATGCAGCACAATTTCCTTCAGTAAGTACACTGCTGTACAAGTGCAAAATATTTACACTGTGTCTCCAGCAAAGTTGACAGTTATGTCTAGCCAAGAACTACTTGTACAACAAGGACAAACATAGGCATATTAGAAACTGAAGATGGAAGGATATGCTCAGCCAGCTTTAGGGCATGCTGCAAGCTCAAAGTTGGACTGTGGGTTACATTTCCTTTCAGAAAGACCTGGGGACTACAACAGAGGATTGGCTGGCTCTGTCCAGTCTGCCCTGAGACCCCAGCATAGAGCCTGAGAGATGCTAAGTATGGCAAAAGCAGGACCCGAGTTGTGGTGGCAAGGAGCTCTGCTGCCAAGTGGAGAAAACTTTGTGAGTACCGGGATGTTTCACCACATTACCTGTATGGGCACAGAGCCAGATTTTCCCATGTAACTGTGCTTCTACTAGTCCCAGTTCCTGTGTGGAAAGAGAAATAAGCCTTTCCTGGATCAGGCACTTTGAAGTCAGTCTGGCATGTTCCTGTGCAGGGATTGTGTGGAAAAAGCGTACCAGTTAACACACACACGCACTTCAACCAAACGCTTTAACTGGTGCCAAACCCATATTTAGAACAGACGAGAGATTGAGTCTGGCACAAAAAGAAGGGAAAAGCTGGCACTTTGTGCACAAACTGGGACCCCAGGGCTCAGAAAATGATGCTAGGGAGCAGAAAGCTGAGAAGTGCTGGAGTGGAGGGTCAGATTCCCTGTTCTGCACTTCACAGCATATGTTTCAGAATTGCTCAGCCTCAAACTGTAGAAATTAGATCTAAGATTCCTGAAATCAAAAGCCAAAGATTTAAAAAAAAAAAAAAAAAAAAAAAAGAAAAGCTTTTGTCGTGTGAGTGTAGCCATGTCTTAACTGAGGAATGGGCCCATCATGTTTTTGGGCTTAGAAATGGATTTGTGTTCTGATCCAAGAGATTTACATTTCTGCCCTTGGATCCAGTTTCAGGATATACTTAGTTGAGATTTTAATTTTTTCGAAGGCTCTGACTATGGAGGGGTCTGAAATGTGTCTGAGTATCTTTTCAATAATGAAAATGAGGCTTTGGAGAAAAGACTGTGCACAGACTCCATAGAAAGAAAGGCAGGCTACTCTGTGTTTAAAGCTTTCTGCTGGGTTCTGGGCCATTTCCTAAGCCAAGTGCAAAATAAAGAGCATTTGTAGACAGACGGGGAAGATCAGAGCACTGGTAATGGAATTGAGAACATCTCAGCTTTTCATTTTGTCCTTTGAGGTTACCAGCCTAAAGTCAGCACCTGGGACCATGGCTGTCACTCTGCTGGTGGTCTTGGTCAAGTTGCCATTGGACAGATTTCTCTCCTACAGACCCACCACAGTATCTGGTAACCCATCTGGAGATTTGTTTGCTGAAATTCATAAAGCTGTGTTTGTTGTGGTAGTTAAAGGTGCTGTTAAATACAAGGGAGAAGAATTAATCTCAGAGAAGGAGCCAAAAAAATGAATTGGTGTGGAAAGTGAATTATTACTTGCACGTCTCAATGTGTGGCCTCTCCTCATTGGGCTGGCAATGTGTTGGCAAGAATGAATAAGCAGGGGCTGCTGCTGTGGCTCATGCTCTCGGTCTGGGGAAGGAATTGTTTTCTTTCTGGGTCTTGCAGCCTGATCTCTGAAGTCACTAAGTACATTTTGAACTGAACATGGAAAAAAAAAACTATTCCAAGCCCATTCTCTCCCAGTCACAGCACACCTTATGCTAGTGTTTTGCTAATTGTGATTTTGATTTTCATAGCATTTATTCTGGCTTCATGGCACTGTGTTGGAATCTTCTCTCTACAAAGACAAAGTCACCGGAGGATGAGGAAATGGAGTTTCCTTTTCCCTCTATGTGTTCAAGAAAGCCAGCTCCCACAGGTAGAGCAGGGCACCCTCATTGTTTCAGTTCTCTTTAACTACCAGGTGAGTGGGAAGATGAGCCTGCTGCACCGAACACAAGCAGGTAGGAGAAGCAAGCAGTTCTCTGAAGGATATTTGGAGCTATTGCAAACCCTCTCCTCATCTGCGCCTGCCGTGCACCAGCCCACTGTCTCGGCAAGGCTCCAGCTGGTGTTCGGATCTTGCTCGCTTGCGCTGCGCACACCTCAGACGACGTGGCTTTGATCACGACTTCATGGCACCAAGTATAAAGCCATAACAACCCACACCTGCAGGATCTCCTCTTCTTCCCACGTACGTCACCAGCCGCAGTCCCACTGATGTCAATGGGAGTAGGATCAGATGTCTGTGCTCCAGCTTCTCAGAGATTGTGCCCGGCTTTGTAAGCACCTTTTTTAACACATCCTGTTAGGTA
Organism: Cygnus atratus; assembly: GCF_013377495.2. Taxonomy (NCBI): domain Eukaryota; kingdom Metazoa; phylum Chordata; class Aves; order Anseriformes; family Anatidae; genus Cygnus; species Cygnus atratus. Next base: position 35,666,970 of record NC_066367.1, read on the forward strand.
AACATACTGAGCTGCAGTAACATCAGCTCAGCCTCACAGCTAATAATAGAGAAGCTTAGTAAGATTCAAAGAGGGTTAGAAAAACATATTTGAAATAAAACAAAAACACCCCAATAAAATGTCTGCAGTTACACCGAGAGAAAAGAAATATACGAGGGACGTAAATCCCTGCACAGCAGGAGGGAAGCTGTCTGGATGCTCAGGGTCAGGGTGAACAGTTGTTATAGACACATCCAAGACCTATTTGAGCAGTATCGGACATCAGTATTGGACACTGTCGATAGACAGATCTTACACTAGATTATTTTGATCTGGCAAGGTGAATCCTATATTCCTAATACTCATAAAATGTATATTGGCTTTTCATTTAAAAACCCTCCAAAACTAAAAATAACTCCCTCAGGCTTCGATATCAAAGCTATTCATTTCCATCGGTTAAACACTGAATTGCTTTTGAAATCTAACACTGCTAAAACTGGTAAAATGGCTCTGGCCACGAGCAGCCAAGGAAATCCTCGCTTCCCCATCAGGAAACCCAGCCACTCCACTCCACCAGCATCCCGTCCCTCTCCAGCCTGCGCTCCAGTCCCTGCACTAGGTTTTGCTGTGTGTGTTCGAGGAGGATTAACTGCTAATTTTTGGTTGAATCTCTTCATTCTCCTTTTTCTCTCTCACACTGATCCAGGCAAACAGATGTCTTGAACACCTTGGAGTATGCCCATTCTCACTCCTGGTCCTTCTTCTTTCCAAACAGTAATTGTTCCAGCATCCAAAGAGATAAAAAGGCATTAAAGGTAATGACCCTTGTTCTGATTTCACATAAGGCTGGGCCTTACCCAACAAAATCCTAATCCCTATTTTACAGATAATTATGTATCAAAAGTGATAAATGTTCTGTGACAACAGTATATTACCCAGAGAATACTAAAAGACTGCTGTCTCTGGGAGTAACCAGACGTGTTTTGAATGTGGAGTTGCAAAAACACACATATAAAATGTTTGTAGAAGCATTTCTCTGTCTCCTCCTCATGACTTCCCCCCACGACCCCACACCCCCCCCAAAAAAAAAAAAAAAAGCATTTTGGAAACTGGATAGTAATTTTGTGTAACTTTTAAGTGAAATTTTGAAGGCAATTCTGTGTGCATTCAGCACTATTGCATCTCTATAGTTAACTTTTATAACAGCACATTAGCCTTGAATATCTATTAAAAAGAATTTGTAATGTTAGATGAGAGATGACTACAAAGATGGTGCAATGCTGCTTTAAAACTATTGATTAGATCAGTAAAAAGACATTAAAAGTAATCATGAATAGCAAGCATATTAAATGATATTGCCTCATCTCCTTCAGCACCAGCTTGTGAAGTAACTTTAAACGATGTAAAATGTATTAATATAACACTTATTTAAAAGAAGAGAACACCACACACTCTATAAATTCTGATCAAAATTAACAGGTTTTGGAGGTCAGGAACCAAAGGATTCAAAATGTGAAAGCAGAGCAAAACAAGGAGAATAATTTTAGTTATTTAATTATTTCAGCTTTTAAAGCTTTTTTAACAAAGTAGAGTTCAATCTGAGGAATTATTATTGTTACAGAAAAATAATTGACAACTATAACTTCAGCATATTTAAAACAGTTTGAAACCAATTAGCTTCTCACCTAGACTTGAAGGAAGGCCAGTGCTACTTCTGTAGTATAATGCAATCAAAATCACATTGAAGTATAACAGGAACTGTACTGATACAAGTTTTATTTTTTTTCAAGTTTAGAAACAAAATTAATTGGACAAGTGCATAGAGAGAGTCACCATGCACTAGGTTCATCAGTAGAAAAATCCTTTGTACAATTCAAACTCCATCCTTCAGCCAACACAAAGCAAGTTTTAATAAGTTTAACTTAAGATTATTGAATAATGCACAGATGTGAGAACAGAGTGGCAAGTATCCAAATAAACCCTATGGGTTGGATTAAATCATTAAAAATTACTAAGATTTCATATGCACTTCTATATTTGGGTGTGTTTGTATCTGGCTCTGGGAAAAGTGGTGCACTAGGACTCTCCAGTTGTGTGTGCAGACAGTGATTTTATCTCCTCAACAGATGTGTGTTTGTGTATTTATGCGTTTCTCTTCAGAGGACCTGTGTTTCTGGAAATGATGTCAGCTTTCACTCTTGCTTTTCATTCATTTGATCACTCTCCCTTGTGTTTGGGCTTGCTAGATCCAGGGCAAATATTGCCTTAATGCCATTCTGACATAAATAGGAATAATTTTTACAGTCTAGGGGAAGGTTGAAACCACAAATATAACATACCACAGGCTACCCAAGGTACCCGCACAAACATCATCTTGCAGGGTTTCTGCTGCCAGACCAAAACCACCATGGCCACAGTGGCAGGATCCAGTCTCCCTCCTCACTTGAGAGATGTATCTGGCCCTTGTCACCCAGTGGCACAGCCTCCAGACCATCACAGACTATGAGGTTCTCCTAGATGCAGCTGAGGCTGCAGTATTTAACATTCATTTCTTTTCTGAGACGTTTGCAACTCCTTTCCTTTTGATGCAAACTTAGCTAGTTACATATGCATTTTCGCTCCCGCTCAGACTACCTTTCCGTGCACAATGACATATGTCTTGAGACCGCTGATGGCAAGGCGGGACTGGAAGGGAACACCTGCTTCCTACAGGCCAGGCCCCCACTTCTACAAGTGCATCGTGTCTTCCACGCAGTGACGAACTTCTTAAAGAAAGTTATACTTGCCGAAAATAAACTCTTTTTGCCAAGTAAGTCCACTGAAAAGCAGTTCTTTGAACAGAACTCACATTGCTGCTCCCAGTGAGGTTCTGAAGAGCACTACATTTTACCCCAACTCTAGTGGGGACATGGTGGATTTGGGAGTGCTGGTGCAGTCAAGCAGGTAACCTCTGTCTGTGCCAGAGCAGCTTTAATCTGTGTTGCTCCAGATTTTGTGGCAAAATATGAGAACGTGGGGCACTCCCACTGAGCTCCTGAAGTGTTGCTTCTCTTTGGGTCTGAAGCCTGGTATCTCTGCAGGCATTTAGGAAAGCGGGGAGACATAGATCTGGTGCAAAAAGGCCTGGTATCTCTGCAGGCATTTAGGAAAGCAGGGAGACATAGATCTGGTGCAAAAAGAAGTCAGAAGAATATAAGAATAAGAAGAGTATATTGTGGAGATACCCCTGAGGGCTGCATAGGACACCTCCTATCCACCCACTGCACCAGGGCAGCGGCAGCATGGGGCTGACACATCCTCTGCACTGGAGGAAATAAGGCTCAGAAAGGTTTTGCCAGCAGAAATAAGACTGGTGGGAATAGACCCCTCTATGCCCAAGAAAAGAGCTGCCTCTGCTAGAGACCATATTTAATTTAAATGTTGTTAGCAATGTGTATATTGCATTCGTACACTATATCATGGCATGGTACTATGAATAAATATGAAGACATAAACAAGGTCATTTATGTGAAGCCAACAGCAATATTACTGCTGGAACTAAAAGACACATGCAAATATAGAAAATAAAGCTTTTAAGTGTATTGGTTGCAGGATGTTGCTAATGAAGAATAAAACATTTTCTTTTCCAGTACTGTCACTGGTACTTTAACTTCTGATATCTTAAACATATCTTCCCTTGAATAATATTTTCACTTCCTGAAAACAATTTGTTATCCAGAAAACATTAAACACTAGCAAAATCAGTCTGTACTGACTTTGATGCATTATCTACAGAGTTACAAGAAGTATGGATATTCAAGATGTCAGTAAACAAAGGGATGAACCTTCATACAAAAGAACAAAGCTTTTTTTTTTTTTTTTTTTTTTTTAATAAGAGTGACATTGGATTGATAAAAATAGAAAAACAAAGAAGACCGGAATGAGACATGGAGCTTCCTGCTAGGAGCTGTGTGCCAGTTTGACAATTAATTGATTCAGACTGATTGGTGACTTGGCAGGTACCATCAACACAGTTTCCTGCAATCTGCCAGTCCAACCATCCAAAGGATGTTACTGGATTCTGCCCCACTCTGTTCCCTCTCCCATCTGCTGTGTTATGCAAGATGAGATACAGCAGTCCTAGAGAACTGGTAAAGTATCACAGAGAAAAGAAAACGCATCTTCCATCTTACAATCGGCATAACATTGTGCCATCACCATACATTGAAAAGGAAGATATGGTAAGAGAAATTCCTGTCTTCTTCTTATAAACTTAATGAGCTTCCATCACATTGAAATTGGATTGGAACAGCTGTGCTTTTCCAATACAATAATCAGACAATAATGCAGTAATCAGTTTTGTCAGATTCTCTGCGGATTCATTGCAGCTTCTTAGTGGTAACCATGTTTTTCATTTCAAAAGTACATTAACATACCAGTGTTCCTGGGGTGAATAAGCGTCCTTTGCAGTTCCAAAACAAGCACAGATTTTTAAGACTCTTCAGATGAAGGACTCACCTTGACTTGTGAGGGCACCCAGGGCATTGGCATAGATTATTGACACTTCTCAGCCTCGAGGAGCACCTCTGGAACTGACAAGAGGGGATGCCACTGGGATCATTAAAAATACACACTGTGAAGTACCTCAAGCCTGCTAGAAGCTACCATGGGAAATCTAAGCCTTACCAGAGCCATCTTTGTCAGCAACGTGAGCACCCAAGAAGCCTTTTGAAATGGCTCATGAAGTAGCTGAGTGCCAGTGCCAGCTCTTGTAGCTGAATGCCGATGGCCTGCTCCCTATCAGTCTTAGTGCTGGGGTAACACAGCTCATGGCCCTCTCCTGCCTCACCAGACACATCAGCCTCAAATGTCTCCAGCAGACCAGAGCAGCCCGGAGTTCAGGAAGGAGTGTGGCCTTCCTGATGGCTTGTGCGACACTTTTCTTGCCAGATGCTCCACGAGAGCCACCCTGCACAACAGCTGCTGGGGCACGTGGCTGGTGCGGGCCACTCCTCCACCAAAGCCTGGTGCATGTGCAGTTTAGGTTGGCTTTCCCTGGCAGAGAAGACACTGGCTGCCAAACAGGGTGCATACATGAGCACCACCTGAGCTGGCACATGCATGGCGCATGTATTCACTGGCAGGACCCTTCAGCAATTGCACTTTATCCTTGGTGAATGAAAAGTATGCGGCTAAACAACAGAATCAAGGTGCAGTAGGCCATGGGCAATCCTGCCCAGTGTTTGTGGTGGTCTGGCTGCCCCAGCAGTGCCCCAGCATCCAGTTTCAGGTGCATTCAGCCACCTCGTGGAGAAGCCACATGCAGCAATGATATGTTGGGTCTGCGCATGGGGATTTCATTTTGTACTGATGCCCACAGTAGGGGAGCACTAACGTCATGTGTTTTAAGGAAAGGGGCCAGTGTACACCACAAGCTTTTCATGGTTCAGAGAGGTCCTGTGTAGCTGAAACGAGGGAAAGGTCTAATGAGCAGTAAACTGTTACATGATACCTGCAGCACAGGACAGTGCAGCACAGAGAGAGACAGGACGCACCAGAAGTCACCTCAAGATCTGAGGTGTGGGCATGTTTGATATTGCAAGCTATCCTACTGAGTGATGGCTAGCACTCAGGGGTGCCATTAAGGCAGCAGAGGCAGCTTAAGCAGTAAAACAAGCCATCCACTTTTATAGATTAGTAATCTTCAAACATTTACAATATTTACTTTGAAAGACTTCATAAGACTGTAGAAGAGACCACAACCATCAGCTGCCGAGGGATATTCCTGTGGTGTAGAAAATGGAGCTGAAGAAGGAAATTAACTTTTTTTTTTTTTTTTTTGGCAAAAGTTTTGTTCAGCCTAGTATAAAACTCAGTTTACAGCAACCTATTAGTTTTCAGTAGATTATTTTTTTAAGATCTTCAAGCATTTTATTGAAGCAGAAGGGAAACAGTGAGAACATTGAGGTGCCACTCTCCCAGCCCTGTGCTGAAGCAGCTTCATGAGAGGCTGCACTAGGGCCCATCTGTAGAGACACAAATTTATTTAGCAGAACGTAGAGATCTAGGCAACCCTTACCATAATCTCTCAATTACCCTACAGAATAACAGCCCCCTTCTCAGATGGTCTCTGTGTCTTCATGATGAAGGATCACAGGTTTCCTTTACTGTGAGCTGCTGCTTCATGCAAAGTTCTGTAGCTGTGACTTCCTCCTGCACAGTTTCACATGTACTGATCCTCTTTAGTTATTCACTTACTGAACTTGTTTACTAATTTTGCTAAATACATAATGAGGCATAATAAGCTGCAGCAATCTCACTGCCGAATGGAAAGGAATACAAAAGAAAAACTTACTGGTTTATGTTTTACATCCCAGTGCATGTAAAACTAGAAACCTAAATTTATACTGCCTATCCATCTTACTTATTTGTATTTCTTCTACAGAATTTTCAAAATCCAATTACATATGGATAAAAGCCAAGTTAAGCCACTTCAGCCATACAGGCCCAAAGCTTGATTTAATATTTCATTAGCGAACTGGATATTTTCTGAGTTTGTCCGTTTATCCAAAGAGCTTTTATGCTAATGACCAAGATGAGAAGCTAAGTATCTCTTAAGTTGCAAAAGTTTTATACACATATTAATGACTGTGCATTTGCCCTGGCTTGCAAGCTGTGAGAAATAACATAGAGGAATACAAATTTCTACCCCAGACCTGCAGCCTTCAGGTGCAGAGAAAACCAGGGATAAAATCTGTAGTGGAAAGGAGGAGAAGTTGCAAGCAGAAACTAAGAGGAATATAAAATGGGTTCGCAGGTAGATATTAAAGTTCCTTTATGCCGCTAGTAGAGCTGTGCTCTAAGAAAAGTTATTTCATTGTTTCAGTGATAAATACAGAGGGCTCATACACCCGTATGTCTGGAGTCCAATTGCATGCAAGGATAAGCTTTAAGGCTCAATCTAACTGAAAGCTGTCTAAGTATTTCTTTCCTAGTCTGGACATGAAGCTGTCTGGTGATCCTACTCAGTATTTTTTTTCAGGAAAATATTTTCTTTGCCAATGAAAGCTAATGCATGATATAAATACATTTGGAGCTTTTTTTTATTGTTTGTTTTTGCTTAGCATCTTTGTGATGTTCATTCATTCTAGTTGGAATTAGATGAAATTGCCAGTTTGCTTCATTGAGGTTTTTTTTTTTTTTTCACATAGATCAAATCCATCATCTTTCTTCTCAAGCAGCTGAAAATCCACCAAGGGATAGAGATCATCATGCCAGAAACTAAATCAAGCAACACATTGCATAAAAACTTCTATGCCAATTCCCAACAGCCAAGAGAATTGTTCCTGACGAAGTATTTCAGCCTATCAAAGACAGGCACTTTCTTTTTCTTGACTAACAAGATCAGAGACAGATTCAACAGGATTAAGGAAAAAGTAACTGCATTTCATTTTTATTTTTTTCAGCATTAGGTAATTATTTTTAAAATGTTCTTTCCTAATGAGGTTCTACCACTGTACTGTCTAGTGTCTTTGCCTTCTGCAGCTCCAACATCTGTCACAAGAATTGCAGCACACAATAGAAGTTGGACAAAAATTGTGTCATTAATAACAGAAATTACCTCAAGAATAGTTATTCTCTCCCGATGTTATCAAGCTACCATTAGAAATTTGCCTTAAAATAGTCTGAATTTTTCGCTCTGCCAAAGGGATCCAAAGAAAAAAAAATGACCTATATTCATAGCCAATGAAAAAACAGTTCTTCAAAGATATTTTTATCTCTAGCCTGTCACTCAATAGGAAACAAATAAAATTGTTATGAATACATGAAATTGAACCTTACTAAAAACTTCGAAGGACAGCCAAAAACAAGCTTCTAGCTAAATCTTTGGTATTCTGATAAATATTCAAAGCTGCACAGCTGAGTTTTGAAACTCCCCACTTTCAAAAAAGAGAGCAAGCACCAATATTTAAATAAGACATCCTAAAGTAAAAAAAAGAAATAAAAAAGCTTTCATATAATTTCCAAAAATCCCTCCCCCCTTTTAATTTTTTTTTTCCTCTGTAGACTGAAATGCAATATAAAACGTTTGTCTGGCCATCTTTGGCCAGCAGGAAGCAGGGTGCAGCAGCGCCCCTGACCCCAGGCGAGCCACCCACCCCAGTGTGACCTGCTGAGCACCCGATATCTTCTGACCACAGCATGGGAACCACTGGCCAAGGTGCAGGTGACCCAGGTACAATCCCTTCCTTCGCTGCAGAAGACATCCCAGAAAACAAAGTTTATGTCTCAGACACACCTTATGTCTGAAATGATCCAACCTAGAAATGAAACTAAGGGCTAATCTGGGTCACAGCTCCTTCTTGTTCCAAATCCAGGTTTCCATAATTAGTCAGATAATGCATAAACAGAAGGGATGTTCAGGGGCTGAAAGACTCTGTGGAGACAATGGGTCCTGCGCTCCAACCCCCAACATTATTTTCTTTCTGCAGCCAATTACCCTAATGAAGAGCAATGCATAAAATATTGTTGAAGCATGGACTTGAGCCCAGGTTTCCCACCCCGTGAGAGGCAGACTGTTTGCTACAGGTTATGTTTCATGTCCCATCTTGCTAATTCTGTCTGTCTTCTGAACTCCTGCATACTTTGCCATACTGTGAACCCATGCTGCACAGGTGCTGCCTACCTGTAATGTTCCTTAGAGGGGAAAAGTGCATGTTTTGTCTGCTTACCTAAAGCAGGGAATTGAGCCCTGTGGTACTTCTTCTAGGCTTCTGCACCAAAGTTGAGACTTTTACAAAGTTACACTTTTAAAACTTTTGATGGATACCCTTGGGAATACACTGCAGACTGTGGAGCCTGGGGGGAACAGGAGTGCCTTTTTTCCAACCTGATTCAGCCTGGCATTTAATCTCCAGAGAGAGGACTGAGGCTTCCAATACGGTTATGTTTTTAGCATTTCCTAATAGCTAGGTCTTAGCAATGCCCCACACAGTGCAAAAGTTCTCTCAATTACTCATTGGGAACTTACTTATTTAAACTCTAGTTTCACTTCTGTTTTGTGTTTCAAGCTCTGTTCTCATGTTAAATGCTTTTGACTTAGTTCTTATGGTATCTAACTTTGATCTGAATGCTTGTTTGGAAATTGACCCTGGTCTACTCTGATGAGAGGTCAGGTCTCAAACTGAACTAATACTTTTCCAGAAAGGATAGCCTATTGTTTATTCCAGAACAATTTTATTTTGGGATTAGTTATTTCTCCTCCTCATAGTCTATATGCATTCAGAAGTCCAGTTTTTCAATGTTTCTGGGTAAAATCAGCAGTACAATTCAGATAGCTTCTACTGAAGTGACACAAGCTTGTGTTCTTAAAAAAATCTAGGTAAAAAGCTATTTGGGCCATCATGCTTCCTGTGAACATGTTATTCCCAGTTTGCACTGCTGGAAGTTTGAATTTGACGTCTGCCTAAACAAAAGTCAACTTCCCTGCAATCTCCAAAGAGTTAGTTAAAGAAATGTTAAGTGTATTGTGGTGTTAGAAATGTACTTTTCTTATATCTCAGAGGATCAGAGATATCACTGAGAGAACTGTACTCTTAATTACTTAAAGATCACTTCATTTTTGGAGGCTTAAACAGTGATTTACAGCTTCCAATTACTGAGCAGGAAACATATCAAGCAATCAAAGCTGGAGTTGTTAATAAAGTACCTGAATGCAATAGCTTTCCAGAAATTGCTGCAACCAGTTCAGGAAGGTATTTCCCCCAGAATGCCATGTAATAATGTACAACCTTTACAGCTTCTTCTCTTTCCTCTTTTAGACCAAGCCTGGCTGCAGAAAGGACTTTAGTCTCAGCTGAGCCATACTTTTCTCGTGCCCATCACAGCCTTACATTTCTAGTAATGCTCCACAGAAAATGCATTTTCATACAAAATGTGGCTCACACAAAATGTGCCTGCAGACTCTGTTTTCTTTCAGAGTGGTGGTTATATATCCTTCCTTACTCATTGCTTATCAAGGAGAGCACTTGCCTGAGGCAAGAGCAACATGACGAGTTCCCAACTTTGACTGGGAAGACCTGAACCTGACTCATTGTCCATCATGTGCCAGCCACCACTCTACAGCCTACTTGGGATGAAGGCGCCCATCATCTTTCCTTCTCAAGGTGCTTTGCTCTACATAAAGGGCTTCAAAGTATATTGTGAAGAGGATAAAATAAAAATAAAAAATAATAATAAAAAAAAAAAGCTTTATGTTGGCTTCAGGTTTGGATGCTAAAGAGCAATGAACCTTGGAGTGGAGTCCTTGCCTCAGAGACCAGTTATTTATGCAGTGGAGTTTCATGTAAACTGCATAATCATTCCCCTGAAGCAGAGATTCATGCTCAGGACTAAACTAGGACACGGAGCTGTAGCAGCCAAGTGGAGGCAAGGCTGTATGCTGCCATGCAGGTGATTAAGTTGATTGAACGGCATCAGGACTGGGATGCGCCTTCTGTGTTTTGGGGAAGTGCTGTAACCATGGCTCTCTTTCAGGTATGTGTCATTCTAGCTTCATTCCATGGTTTTAACAAAAATAATAATGTGAGCTTTTGCTGCATTCCCCGAGGAATCCAGCTGAGGTTTCTGCGGAAGGGTGTGTGACATTAATGATACCAAGCAGAGGCTCTCGCTGAGCGCAGCCCTGTGCGGCTGCTCTCGGGGTGTGCTGCTTCTCCCTCTTGGCAGCTTTAGTCTAAGCATATCAATTTTAGCCTGCTCTCTTGTGCTGGCTGTTTTCGACCCTAACAAAACACTGTTTTAGAGAGCAGTAGACTAAAAGATATTACAGCACCAATTAGATGCCTGCGGGTGCATTTCCACGAGGCACCGAGCTGACATAAGAACTTATTGCCACTGGAAAGGGGAAATCCCACGCTCCCCACCCCCTGCTCCCTATTAAATGCTTCAACCGTGTGCTTTGCACCAGCTTTGCTGCCCAAATACATAACTTTGTGGAAAATGCATGCAGCAAAAATATGTGATGCTCTGGCTAGGTGATGCAGGTTTGCGATGCATAAACAAGCCCCGCCAGTGCAGAGCTGACAGCAGAGATGAGGGACTGCAGGGGCAGGAAGGGCAGAGGAGACAAGACCTCCCACCCCAGAGCAGCAAAGCATCAGAGCATGCTAGTCTGTGTGCAGACACCACATTTGGCTTCTTTTAAAAGTAATGCAGGAATCTCATAAACTCACTGAGCTAAAGTACAGGTAAACAGTATTGAGAGCCAAGTGCCAGCCTGCCAGCGATGCACACGCAGATAGGTAAAGGCTACAACAGAAGACAAAGGCAAATGATAAAGTCATGGCCAGGAGTCAAAACAAACAAACTACAACAAAAATTGCAAAGGCAGCTACATTTGATAGGGACCTTATTGGGTTTTACTGAAGTGCTTAGGGTTTGGGAGGGCTTAGCTCAGGTTTGGGCAGGCTGGGCTTGCTTGCCTGCATGAAAGCTGCACTTGTGAGCTTACGGGAATGTATTACCAAGGATTTTGTTAATAAAGTGAACTGCCAAAATCATTATCCTCTGTGGATGTTCAGGAGACTGCTTTTAAAAGGCTTGTGTTTTTCTTTCAAAGGTTTGTTTGCTTCATCAGCTGCTGTCCTGAAGTTGCCTGGTTTATCCCATATTGCGATTTTATACCCAACGTATGCAGGCTGCATATACTTTCTGGAGGGAAAGCAAAGCTATTCTGCTGACTTGAGCGACAATCACAAAACTGGAAGACTTATTCCTGACAGCCTTTATTTAAGGATGATCTTATTCTATCAAAATCTCTCAAGGCAAACCATTAGTTCAATTTTAGCTCATTTCTTCTTCAACAGTTAGCAACCAAATGTGTGAGTATTCTTGTATCAATTTCTGACTATTAACATTTTCTAAAGTCCATTGTAGTACGTGGGAGGATGGACACGAGCCAGATCAGGCTTTGCAATAAAGCAGTTGTGGATTTGCAAAACAGTCTAAGAAGCAGAACCCTCATTTGGTGATTCATTAACTATCCTATCAACTTCTACATATAACCTAGAGGTAGCTGGCTTGCTAGCTACAGTTTGACACAGACAAAAAAGATAAAGCTAGGTGGATTACAACTGCTTTCTCCTTGCATTATATTAAACTATACTTTTATATATATTTAAAATTATCACTGTAAAATTTCTATTTCCTCTCAAGTAGAGCTCTGTTCTAGGACTTCCATGTAGTAACAGCAAAAATAGAAGATACAGACTTTGTAAAATTGGCCATGGAAGCAGAATTTCCTAAATGCGAATCCCACCAATATATGGCACATGTAGCATTAAATTTACCAATGAGTACAATATTTTTTTTTTTCTCCAAAGAGAATCTGAAGTTTTATGCTAGAGATTCCTTCTCAGAAACTCTTCCTTCCCGCTTTCTGTTCTCCCTTTTCTGGAAGTACTTCTGAAAGGCAGATGAGATAGTAAACTGTTTGCAACTCAAACCTCTCAGTGCTGCTCGGATCCTGAATGTACCAACACGCTGTCAGCACTGAAGTGTAGTGTTTTATTTGCTGATTGCATGAATGGTATAAATGCTTTATGCGTACTGACAGTTATCAACAGTAGAGATAACAAAACCTTGGTTGTGAATCCTTGTTAATGTAAAGCTTATCTGAGTAAGTACATCAACAGAATCAGAGAGATACCACTGCCACATCATCACACAGCTATAATCACAGAACTAGCTAATATTTCTTCTGTATTTCCAGGAAAATAAATAAATAAATAAATAAATAAACTTAATGAACATGTATAGAACTGCACTCATAAATCACCTATGTAACATTTTAAATAGCTCTTTTGGAGTTTGATCATGAACCACTAAAGTCAATGGAATATTTTCCTGTTCATTTAGGTAGGATCAAAATCAAAGCCTTAATGTCCCACTGTGTCACTTTGCGGAAAATCTCTCCTTATTACAAGAGAGTCCTGTAATTTGGTTTCCAGCTGTAGAAGATTGCTTCTTTCCTTTCCTTTTGTATGCATTTTATGCCAGAAATAAAACACTGCACAATCACAGTGCAAAACAGAAGCCCCAAGGGCATCTTACAGACACTAGTGGCTCCTTAGGAAATCTTTAAAGTCTCCAAAGCCACTGTGATTGCTTTGTACTACTTACTAAAGAACACTTTCCCACAACTGGTAAATAATATGATATTTTGAAGTATATTGAAAATGCTCACAGAAGGTCAGATGCATGCACTCACTCAGAGTCAGTCTTGTTACACTGCAGTTGAGATATAGTGGAAATATTACATCTTTAATAGCCAGTGCTTCATGGGGGGATGACAAGTGTATGTGCTGTCCCAGTGTCTGGCTCAAAGAACATTTTTTTGTGTTTTGCTTCCTTTGTTTACTTGTAATCTTCAGCAGGAAAAGAAAAGACAAAAAAAGACAAATTCTGCTGCAAAGATTCAGAGCTGTAGAGAATAACACAGGAAAGCAAAACAAAACAAAATAAAATAAAAGCAGACCAAAACCCCAGAGGCCTTGCCCTCCCTGTGTTGGGGCAGTAGCAGGCTGAATGGATGCAGGGCACTGCCGCTTTCCAACCCGTGAGCTGGCAGCGCTGCTGTGGGAGCAGGAGCTGCATCGAGCCAGGTAAATCATGCATAAAACGGACATCTGCAGGAACAGATTGGCTAAATCCTATGGATATCACAGAGCCTGCACAGAGCCACCGTGTCCCAACAATGGTCCCTCCCTCCTCTTAGCGCTGGTGCCGAGGCTGGCACTGGTGCTGCGCATTTTCCCTCACCTCGTCCCACCACACAGGTCGAGAAAAAAAGCGCAAGCCCAGCGTTGTGTAGACAAACTTGGCAGTCTCTGTTGCTTGCTTCCCCTCAGACCCTTCTTGCGCCCCATGTTTAGCCCTGATAACAGAATATGCTGTGCAGTACTTTCATTTTTCTTCTTGCAGATGAAGATTACCCATGCAAAACTCACTTTCAGAATATTCCAGCCTTTAAAAATCAAATGTTTGTTGAACATCGTTCTAACAGGCAGTGTACATAAAGCATATGTATTTGACAGGAAAAATAATCTCTTCTTCCCAATCAGAGACAATTTGCATATCTTATGTTACATGACATCTCAGAGAAATGCATTCTGTTCTTTTACCACATTCACTCCAGCAAGATGGAAAGCATGTATAGCATATGATATTAGCAATTCAAGACAAGCCCATGCTGAAGTATACGCATATGCCAAAATTTGAGAGATATATAAAGAGAAAAGCTTGGGACATTGTGAAGGAAAAATGTGAGAGAAATTATGAAAAGGAGAAGCAAGAGAAATGATGCAAAGGGTTCATTTGTCATTCAGATAGTTCTGAGGATAATCTTCGTCTTGTGGGATGAAAATGCAGAACCAAAGGGTCCAAGATGCTTCCAGTAAGGGCACAATTCAAGTTCAGCTTGTAAACTTTGTACAAGTTTTATTGGAAGCAGTAAAACATACTACAGTGGAGCTGTGGATATTGCGTCCCTGGATATCACCTGTAATAACTTGGGAATTTTACCAAAGGGAGGAGAATAAAAAAAGAGGATTAACTGATCAGTAAGTGGCCAAAAAATCCATTCTTGGAAGGAAATAAGTTATATGATATTTATTTAGGTTCACCTTCTCTGGAATTCACACTCATCTAAGCCACATAAACTTTCCCTATTCGCTCTTGCCTCTGCTTTTAGCCAGACCTAATCTATGCAGTTCTGCTCTGCGGAGCCAGGTGTCCAAAAACTGACCCCACTGGCTTGGAACAGGCCGGTGGGTGCCCGGTGGTGCCTCTGCAGAGATTTGAGTGCCCTGTCACTAGAGGAGTGGGGTCTTCCTGTGACTACCACCTGCAAGACCTTCTTGCAGGCAGCAACTGGCAGAAAACAAACTTATCTCCAAGAGCATATCGGATGTCCCAGAGTTGCTCAGAACCCCTACCAGGATTTCACAATATAAATAGCATCAGTGAATTGCAGATGACTTCAGAATTGTCCTTGATGCCCACGATGGTGACAGGCTGCTCCTCCAGGCACCCACGAGATGCTGCTGTGACAGACAGATGCAGGGACAGCCCCGAGGACCTTCCCCATTAGGATCCTGGGTTCTTCTAATGCACTTCCCAGTGCAGTAAGAAATGGGATAAATACAGTTACTGCTCTCCAGATCTTCTCTCTTTATTAGGTGCCAGAATCTGCATATCTGCCTCAGATCCCTAACTCCCAAGTTAGGAAGCTCATCTTCACTTCAATTTACACAACATATGTAACACAGTAAAGAAATTCCCACTAGTTGGTTAATTTTCCCATCACTTTTATTCTTAGAAGAGATCCAAGACTCTATTCATTACTCAGCATTCATAATCCAAAATTTTTAGGGCCTTCATCTGGTGTGTCTTGTCTTTCCAACTTGCACTCAGGGTGCAAGCAGTGGCAGCCTGAGACAGATTACAGCATAGCATATACTTAATTTTGTGTGTCCTTAGAGGGTAGGGTAAACCAGGCTGCTTTACAGCCCAGGTGTGAGGAATTACATATCTAATCACAAGGAAGAGCACTTAAGAGCAAGGGAGGAAAGCTGAGGGAGACTGCTGGGGGAGCGATAAGAATGTGCCTGGGGCCAGCAGGGAGGTAGGTGTGTGTATGTTACTGGAGAAGTTGCATGAGTCTTGTATCTGGCAATACAGTGAGTTTGCTTGTTTTAGTGTCTTTCCCCGTGTTCCTTAGTGTAAGGTAAGTTTTCTTCCAAGCTGTGGCTAGTCAAGGGCTTCACAGTCAAGGTTTTTCTCATCTTCTGAGGGTGTGACTGGGGTTCAGCAGGCTGCTGCATGTAGGCATCAGCTGCATGTAGAGCCTTGGTCACTTGGCTCTGCTCTGCCTCTATCTTCTACTTTTTGCCAGAGGTGCTTTTAAGAAAGATGGACTTATGAAGAAGCTGCATCAACTAAGTAGTTTTTAAATCAAAAACTCTAAAGGATGAAAATTTTCCTGAGGAAAGTGTTTAGTTTGCCAAGTGATAATGAATTCATCCAGGCAAACCTCTGCAGATACTGCTGTATGGGTGCTTTGTGTTGCCTCCTACTGAACCTGATCTAACCTTTAAAGACACTTCTTAAAAAAAAAAAAAAATCAAAAGTTACTCCTACCTTGTCTGCCATGTTTGTGTTTAGCAGAGAAACTGTCTGTGCCGGTCTTTTTGTTATAAAACTTCATTTAGCTAGATACATGTAAGGGCAGTTGGAATGAATGAATTGTTCCACTAAGAACTGCTTAGTTGATATGTATGTCTTGCAGCAAATTTCCCCCGAAGACATGCATGTATATATATTAACATTGCAGAGATCTACAGCTACTTGCTTGGCTGGCTGAACTTGGACTTGGCTCACACTAATAAGGATGAACTCTACCTCCACTGTGGAGGTAGGTGTATTGAACATGCTTCATCACTTTCTAGTGCTTAGGAGTAAAGGTGCTTAAAGAATGCTTAAACCCTTTAAGAGCACTGTGAAATTCCTGATTAATCCTTAGAAATTTCATAGGAACTTTTACCTTTAAGTAGTTCCAAATATATTTCTTAGTTATGGACAAGAACCTGCCAAAAGAAACAGAATATTTTTAGTGTTCCTGCTGATCCATCTAGTTACAGGTCCCTCACTTAGAAGAGATCCTGTGCCGAGTGCTCTGACATGCAGCAGGTCTTCTCAAATTCTCTGGCTGGTTCTTGTAAGCTACGACACCACATGGGGCCAGAGGTGAAGAAGAAACAAGAGAAGCTGTACCCCATGGCCCCAGCTCATGGAGAGCCTCCAGGCTTCCTCTGGCTGTGATAGTAGGTCTCCTTCAGGTTTTAGTAATTTGTGGCTGCAAGCCTGCCACAAGTATATTATTTCTATTTGCATTATTTTCTTTTTAAACGAAATCATAGTTAAACTTTGAAAAGGAGGAGACCAGATTTCTCAGAGCTCCTAGAATATTCATTGAGTGAAGGTATGAGTTATTAATTGCTTTTGAAGGTCTGATCCCTTCATGTAGGCACCTGGCTCAGACAAAAGAGGCTGAGCAACATTGAAAATATGAAACAGCATAAGCATAATTACTGAAAGTTAAGTTTCTGAGGGCACACTTGGGGAAAGCTTTTTTGTTTGTTTATTTTTTCAGAAAGTTGTATTTTTGTGTTGCTGTTATTAGTAGAATCAATGTCTGATTGCCTCAACTAAAAAAAAAGTCAAAAGTACAGAAGCTTGATGTTGTGAAATTAAAAAATGCCAGTAAGGATGGCACTTAAAGAGATTTGATGCCTTTTTAGGGTAACTGCTGCTATTTTTCATAATCTCCCTGGAATTATACTTTTTTTTTTGGTCATAAATATAATGTGGGATTATTTGCGTTGCCACAAACTGGAGTTTGAGTTTTGTGTACTTTATTTATATCCCCAGAATGTCTGCTTGGTCTGGGATATTTGCAAGGGGAATCCGCTCCCTAGAAGCACAAAGGGAGACAGACTACTCCAGATCCTACAGATTTTGGGGACAGAGCTGGAGTTACAGGCCTTCTTTTTGCTTGCTCCATCATGTTCTTATTTTCCTTGTCATATGTCAGATGAGTCAGAACTCTAAGGCTTTTTTTTTTATAAAGAAAACCTTGAATAAGACAGGTGAAATAATCTAATTTAAGGGTGAGGAGAACTTCCTTTATGCAATTCTGCCTCTATTATCACAATTCAGTGTCAGCTATTGACACTCAGTCAAATTGCAACCTTGACACCTATTTAGTTATGGCATGTTGCTTATGAACAGACAGTAACTCTTCCCTCCAATATTTGTGGCTTAGCTCCATGAAAATCACCCTCTGTAAATACAAACACAACATAAACCAAAAAAGTGGGAAGACCAGGCCAGGTGGACCCAGGAAGAGTACATAAAATCTTTCCAGGCACAAGGAGTAGCTTCTCTAGCCTTGATTGAGAGAGTCAGGTGATGTGTTTTAGCTCTTGTAGTGCCATTGCAGTGGCTGTTGTAACTTAAAATTGATTAATTTTATCTCCTCTGACTCTCCAATATCTTTGTACAGCACCTTAGTGGGGAGCTAAAAACAGTCACTGAAATCTTAGCTTTTTTTTCTTCCAGCTCAGGTGTCCCTCGTAATAAGTTCTTGCATTTTTTTAATTGCATACCGATTCTTCTCCTGTCTGTAAATTCCTTTCATTGTGCTGACAGACTTAAAGTAGAGCTGGTTTTATTTCCCCTGTTCTTGTGTTGCTTTCCCCATCTCTAAGATTCTGGTACTCCCCACCTGTTACATTTCTGAGGTCATAGTGTAGCATGGCAGTGCATTACTACTTTTTATTATATTTATTGGAGGCACTGTAGACACAGCACAGTATTATAGAGATGCCCAACAGCAACTTGATATTAAAGCAAAGTAGTTTTCCCCAGTGTGAACACCTTTTGTCTGAGAAGTAATCAACTCTAGGCTTAAACAGAGCATCCAAGGTCTCTTCCCTTGGCAATGGTGAGCCTAGTATGTTTAGTGAAGTAGTTTGTTTCTTTACCTTTAATCCATGTATCAAAAGGTTGTACAGCCTCTCTTTTTAGATAGAGGAATCAGAAACCCTACAATCTTTAACAAAGATATTTTTTCTGGGACTATAAAAAGGGAGTGGTGTTTTAATGAGATTCCTGCCAATTGACTGTTGATGTAAGGCAAACTTTTCAGAACATCTTATGCATTATTCAATGCTGTTTTCAAAATATCATTATATACACTTCTTGGTTGCAAGAGGCGATTCTTTCAGTCTTGGTTCTTAACTGGCTGATAACAAACCTGGCTTTCTAATCATGTCCACTTAGCAAAATAATTGTACTTGTTTTTACCAGGATGTGGCTTCTTGAGGACCTGGGGTTGATCTCAGCTCGTGCAGCCACTGAAATGTTCAATTCTCTATTCACCCCCTGAACCAATCTCTATATTCTTCTCTTGTATGTTCTAGGCTGGTACAGATCACTGATAAAGAAACTTCTTTTTTTCTGTGGGACTGACTGTTGACTGATTTATCTTGTCAGTCTTGCTGGCTATGTAGCAACCCAAATATTATTACTGGAATAAAGAAGGCACTGAATATGTCTGATGGGAAGAGTTGGGCCAGAATATTCAGTTGTGAAACAGCTCTGTCAGAAATGCATGCTGCTTTTCTTTTCCATGCATTTTTGTATTCTAGATTTGACCACTGTGGACAGTTATAGTAATTAAAGCTTAAAACAGATTCAGAAGCTACTATTTCTGAAAACACTCACTCCCAAGATAGAATTTCTTTTGGCTTTGTTTCATTTATCAGTACATAATTAGTTGTAGTTCTATTTCATGCTTTTCTTAGACTTAACGAAGGGCCTCTGTCTACCAAAACCAAGCAACCATGTATTTGTGGGTTTATTTCTTGATGCTGAGTCTTCCTTGGCAGCGCTTTACACGGGCAACTCCTAATATCAAAAAACACAATTGACTATATCTGTCACTTCTTGAAGTACAAGCAAAAAGCAATATACATGAGATTTTGAGCTGCTGCTTATATTTTAAAAGCTGAAACATAATACAGTAATGTGGTGAGACAGTTTGAAAGTGGTGCTTAGCAAGAATGTCCCAGAATGTTTTTTTCCTTCTAGACTTCACAGATATAGTACACTGGTAAGCTCAGCTCAGAGACCTCAGTTAGCTCTGTTTCTTTTCTGATTCTATTTTTTTAATTCAAGGGATTTCTTTTGCACAAGGAACTATGCAATATGTGTTGAAGCTCCTTTACCTGTGTGTAAATGCAGATAAAACCAGGGAAGGAGGAGGTCTGAAAGCAGATAAGTGTTTCTCTTCAGTATCATTGAAAACCTACAAGAGATTACTTTTTTCTACAAAGGTGCATGGGAAGGCAGGTGTTACCTCTGAAGGGTCAAGTAGTTTATCATGACTATCTAGTTTTACTTTCTCTAATAAAATAGTAAGGGTAAATTTTTAGAAGAGAATCAGGGACAACCTGAGAACCTGTGAAACTGAGAAAGGAAAACCATGCCTTGACTGTCTTAATCAGTCTAACTAATAGAAACATTTCCTTTTCAGGAGAACAAAGTTCCCTCTGTGTGTTCTGGTAACATGAGCTGATTGGTAAGGGTTTGTTTGCTGCTTGTTAGCAAAACTTCAGGGGCAATAAGTCCTTGTGAAAATGTATGCAGCATAGCAAGTGGAAAAGAAAGCATGGACCTGACAAATGCTTAATTCCAGTACCCTACATGTTCTCCATGGAGCACAATTTATTGATTATGTCAAGATAGGCTTGAAAGCCTCCCACAAGGCTACAATTACCTGCCACTATATGTTTCACTAGTAACTTGGGAATACATGTGTAACGTGTTCATCCTGAAAAAGTTTTGATAGTCAGCTAACACTGTAATTCAGAAGATGCCAACTTAGAACACGACTGTTTGCATATGCCTAATTAACTGAGTTGTGACAACTACAGTACCTGAGCAGAAAGAGCAAGTTAATTAGACCAGTCAGATGATAAACTGTAACTCTTCTAGTAGAAACTAGTATGTCTAGAAAAGCAGTGTAGATCTGTATAATTCACAATAACTAGCTATTAGCCAATGGAAATGTGAATTTTCATTTGTTTAATTAAGCATGTAGCTAATATTAGAACTACATGGTGAAATGACTTGCTTAAAATCTGAGCCTTCTATTTTTGATAACCCAAGTCTTTGGAAATGAGCTCAAACTCCTATTGAAATCCATTCTGTATCAATAATAGCCTGTATAAATGCTTGAAGGTTGTACTACTGCACGATAACCATATGGTATTGGATATACAAATGCACGAGGTCAGTTTTGGGCTGTATAAAATAACCTAATAACAATCCAGGGTTTCCTTATGGACTTATTTTCTGCTAGTTTTTGTCACTTCTAGGTTAAATTCTTGATGTGTTTATTACAGACAGTTAACTGTTTTGAGCTGTGTCTGTATTTTTTTAATTTGGAATCACATTTTGGTTTATCCTAAATGACATTAGCATAAAAAGATCCCTAGAGCCTGATAGTGTGGTTCATGGCATGTAAATTAGCAAACAATTCCATTCTGTCACAACTATTAATATCTCACCACCATGCACTTCATTACACATGCTACGTTTCTTACAATAGTTATAAATTCTTTTGCATGGCAGATTCCGAAGACTGGGTTATACATCAGCAATTTTTCATAACACAGAAATCCTTATGGCAGCTTTCACCATATGACTCTACCTTGCTAGGGTAAGCACATGACTCATTCTTTATCCAGATTGTAATTTGCTTTATAACTACTCTTCTTGTATTTAAGAACAGTATAATTATTTCTCAGTGGTTTGTTAGTTCAACATTAACAAAATTGATTTGATGTAACAGTGAAGGGCATATTATGTATTTTATATATTTTGTCTCATGCAAGAGGGGAAAGAAAGGACACTGGACAGAGTATCAAGTGGGCAAGAAAAGCAAAAATGAAGAAATAGGAAGTGGCTTTGATAGCTGTTCACCTATCTGAACACATTGAGTAGGGCCACCTCTCTAGGTCATGCCAGCTGCAGAGATCCCTTATTCCTTGTGGAAGATTCCTTGCTGCAACAGATCCTAGGGAAGTGATTAACAGCTGGCTAAGCTCTGTAAGTGTCACTAAGACTACATCTTTAGATCACTTGTGCACATAGAAATTTTT
The DNA here is from genome assembly GCF_013377495.2 of Cygnus atratus. Classification (NCBI taxonomy): domain Eukaryota; kingdom Metazoa; phylum Chordata; class Aves; order Anseriformes; family Anatidae; genus Cygnus; species Cygnus atratus. Next base: position 35,688,716 of record NC_066367.1, read on the forward strand.
AGACAAAAAATATTGACCAAGTCTAGGACTAGGAGTAGATTTAGCTGCACTTAGCCTTACTTACTTTGGTTCAAGGAGTTTAAAAAGCAAGAGGGTCCACTCTGAACCTTCTGACTCAGAGGCTCTCACTGACACTTCTGACCTACTCTGTCCTCTATACAGAGAAAAATCAAGTGTACCTTGTCATCTTCAATCTTGTTAAGCTGCTGTCTTATTTATGATTAAGCTTTGTTAGATCACTACATTTTATCAATAAATATATTGTTGCTTCACTCTCTTAAGAGTGAAGTGTAATTTCATCTGTGAGAGCTTTATATACTGTGGAGTAGTTCATAATCAAAAGTTTTTGTGAACCCCTCTTAATCTTTCCTATCTTTCCTTCCCTCAGTTTAACTTTGAGAAAATATCCTGACAGTATATTTTGCCTTTTGACATAGACCTGTTAAACAATACAGCCATCAAATAGAAAAAGATGTTCAATGAATGATGTGAAAAATGGTTCTGGAGACTTGAAGTGTACTTGTATAAATTGGGTCAGCCCTGTTATGACTAGTGAATTCAAAGCAACCTGCTAGTTCTGACTTCTTAGGAAACAAACTTGAGCTAAAATAACTCAGTGTACATTGTATGCATATCTTCATGTATTTAACATTCCCTGTCAAAACCATTTAACAATTTAAAGGCCATTCATGTTGCTGTTTTTAGGACATCAGATTTTTTTCAGCTGATGTAGTAGTTAAACTGCTATGTGTTTTTTTTATCCCAGTAATTTATATACATCTATATAAAAATAGATTTAAGCATGTTTACTACTGTTTTCCACTAAGGTATCTATTATTAAAATTGGAGATGGTTCAGCATTTTGTGAACTTACCAAATACCACTTTATTATCAATTTGTATATAGCTTCCATGACCATACAGCAAGCTGCGTACAAACACAGGGCAAAAGTCCCTCCAACATCCAGTTGCTGTTCCAAAGTACTTCACAGTAGAGGAATTATGAAGAGTTTTGAGGAGGAATAATGAAGTACCTTTACAGGTATTTCTAAAGTGTTCTTCCAAGAATAAAAGATAGCATTAGGGTGATAGTTTTAACAACCTTGGGTGGTTAAATAGTTTAAACCATACTGGATGGTGGAAACTAATGTTGAATGGGAAAAGGCTGAGCTCTTGATATACCAGGGAGGGATATTAAAGTGGATGTTCTGATGAATGCAACTTACATTTGATGGGTTTATAAAAGGTAGTGAGTAGAGGAATGCAAAGAGGGCATAGAGGGTCGGTAGAATGCTCAGCGTTATGAGTGTATATCAGTAGAGCAGGATTGCTTTTGTCAGGGCTGCAGGACAGCAATTCTACACTGATGGACCAAAAGCTGGGAGCCTGGCCAATAACTAAGGGCAAAAGGAAAAGCCACATCCTGAAGATATCTTGTGGATTAGTTTTGCATAACTGAAAGCAAAACAGCTATAAATAACCTTATTTTCCCAAACATCTTTTGAGAATTAAACTCTGAAAAGAAATAGTCCTCCTAACTTGTAGTTTCTCTGTCTCTGTATGTCACCTACAATGTCATTGCTCAGCAATTCTTATTTCTACCAAGCATCTCCACTATTTGCAATGGGCAGTAAAATAATTGGTTATGCTTCATAAATCACTCTTCTATTCTTTAAAACTGTTTTTAACCATTTTTTTTGCTACTGATAGTGGAAAATTACTGTAATCAGCAAATAAAATCAAATACTTTGCTACTTACCCTTTTTCATTAGAAAACAAAGCTATGAGGTCACTTCTTTTATATGCATTATAGAAAGGAAACAAATCTTCAGTGACTATTGCCCATCTTGGATGTTTATAATAATAGTAGCCCTACTACTAATAAGTAATGGCTTATAGTGTGATAACACAGGATTTCCTAAGAAATTGGTGAACTGATATGAGTATAGGGTGTCTTTTAAAATGAGAAGGTGGAACTATTACTGGTAGCTGGGGAAAGGGCTATGACTATGGTAAGTGTTTTTTAAAGTGACTTCCTAAATCAAAATACCAAGTACTTAAATCAAAGCACAGGTGCCAGGGCAATTCAATACTGGGTATAGTTTAAGAGTTGACACACATACATGAACATTTTAATGCCTATTTCAAGTTATTTCATATATTTTATGATGTCTTTACTGTTGGATATTGTCCCTGCAAACACTGGCACAGGATTGTGATAATTCAGTATGAATCATGAAGGTGGAAGTGTTGTCAGAGGATTATGGAGTCCTAAAACAAACACTCTTTGAAGAAGTGTCTCTAGGACTTGGGAGAAATGTAACTTGCATAATGTCAGAAAGATTTATATGAAGATTCTTAATAGCCATTTTGGATGTATACTAAAACTTCAGGAAATATTCAATACTGGTTCCTTGTGGAAGAAAGGATATTGTCCAATCTCTAACAAGACAATTTTCCCCTCATTTTCAGAATATAGAATCACTGCATGAATATTGTGGATGTAGCTGTCAAAAGGATGACTTTTCCTTTGAGGAACAGGATGGCTTTATATCTTAGCTAATTCTGTATGTTTTAAAACAGTATTTAACATCTAGTCATCTAAGCCTACTGATTTGCAATAGATAAAAGGAAACACCTAAATGAAATGCTTACAAAACAACAAAATTCCAACAGTAAATGAATTCAAAACTATCTCTTTCTTCTTTAGAGCAAGCTTAGGCGAACATTAATTTAATGAAATACCACAACTGGAGTGTTCAAAAGTACCCTTACTTAAAATCAATGTTGTCTGTCTGTAACCCCCACTGACATTTCAGCTGCAAACATTTTTCAGAGTGGGTAAGGAGCTGATTAACAGTGCAGGTTTACAGAGACAAACTCAAGTCAATTAAGCCCCAGGAGGGGACCATCAATTAGTGTCAGTCAGGAAACCCTTTTACCACTTAAATTAACATAATGAAAAATAGTACTCACTCATTCAAGTTCAAGAAACTTTTGCTGTCCAAAAATGTTCTTTGATAATAAAAATCTTACAGCCACAGACTTCTTATTCTTCAGAAGTAATCATATGAAGAAACAGCTTTCTCTATTTTTATTGGGAAATTGTAGTTCTGAGCACTATAAGACGGTGTTCAAGGAAGCTTGGCCATGTTCTGTTTTAGTTCTTGACTTGGATCTGCAAGGTGTCATTAGATTGTGAAAGTCACTGTAGAGACAGAATTAAAGCAAGTAACCCAGCAAGATGGGGGGGGGGAAAAAGGGGCAACTAAACCAAATCCTTAGCACCTGCATTTAACTGGACTGAACTTCAATGTGTGCAGGTGTCTCTGAATTAAGAAGGGAAAAAAAATCACTGTTTCCTTATTTTGCCACCTTCCTAATTTCTGGCTCCTTCCAACAGGCAAATGATAAAGATTGGCTTTGGATATGAATATGTATAAAGTAATTGGTCTGTTCTGGTGCAACAAGTCCAGCTAGGTGTTTTGAAGGTAAGTTTTGAATGATTTGATGTATTGTGAGACAGCCATCAAACTGATTCTCTCCTGCAAATCACATGCAATATGGAATTACTTTAAAAATCAGATGATTGTTAAACAGGATAGTGAGGACTGATTTGTGTCTTCTTTTCATGCAGCAATCAGATGAAACCTTGTCAATGCTGTAAGAAATTTCTCCCACAGAAATGAGAGGTAAGAAGTGCAGGAAGAACAACCTTCTGACATTTTTGGAAATGGAAATTCTATTTAAAATGTTAATTTTTTTATTTTACATTTACGTTGTTTAATTTTGGAAAGCACTGTGCTATGAGGACGATGTTATCCCATTTTGAAAGTTCATTGCCACAAAGTGGGAGCTTGGACTTTTATTTAGATCTACTCCCTTCCTCCCCATGGGTTCCCCTCCTATGGTCACAGGAGGTTACTGAGCTTTCTGTCTAATAATGTCAGAAATGTCAGCCCCCATCCAGGAGGAGAACATCTCCCTGCAAGTATTGCTGGTCATTACCTCTGGCAAGCAGATCAGGGGTGCCTGGCCTATCTGAGGGACTTTGGTATATGAAGAACTTTACTTTTTTTCAGAAACACTTTTTGTTACAAAGCTAGCCTTGAAGGCATAAATCATTGTATACTGATTACTGAGTCTACAAGTATTTTCTTTTCTTAGGGCAGATATTATGTTTTCCGTTTCTTTGGGGACACTTTATTTTTGGAATATCTATCATTTTATTGAACTGTGTTGCATTGAAAGTGTTTATCTTATGTATATTGCATTCCATGTTGCAGCCTGTGGCTAAGACTCATACTAGTAAGTATATTGCTATTGATTTTGCATTGTCCCCATTTTCCATGTGCATATGAAGTTGAAATTTGTTTACAGTCTGTCCCTTATAGTGATCTGTTTGACTTCTGTGGTTTGCAAAAACTGATTGCGCTTTTGAAGCATGGAAAAATGTGATTTTTATTATGAGCCCATTCATGACTTTGGTAAGCTGCAGAGTCCCAGTAACTGTTGGGGGCTGATTTGCTACAAAAGAAAATAGCTAGGTTTTGGGTACGTGAGTTATGGTCACTATACTTATATGCTGTAAATGCTACCTCTTAGTTTCTGGTCCAAGAGTTGAAACCAGAAATCCCAGATTTTGCTTTGAGGTTCCCTATACACTATAGAGCAAAGGGGAGACAATACACACGCTGCTCCAAAGCACATATATCCTGAGATGCAAGCTTCTCACAAGGAGGTAGTAAGCAGCTTTTGTCTGAATATCTCCTTTTCTGTAGCTTTGGTGTCCAAGTTAAGATATCCAAGCCCAGGTGTGCCATAAGGGGATGTGCATTTGAAATGGGGTCCTGGGTGGGGTTAGGTGACACTTAGCCCCAGTGACTGGCCCCAAATCCACCCAAGCTCTTGTGATTTCCCCGAAAGCCCCTGAGCTAATGCCTGTCACATCTGGTCCTTAGTGCCGGCAGTCATGTAAACATGATATTCATGGAGCACTGCCAGAAAATGTTAACAAATTTAGTATTTTCTTCACAGCTGTTTCACTATGAAGGTTATTAGGTATTACACAGCTATCATCAAAACATTTTTTAATTAGCTGCTTCTTCAGCACTGTATTTAATTACAAGCACTTAGCCACAGGGAATGTTTACATCTCATAACCTCTAAATGAGAGAATACACAAGCTATAACACAACACAGCAATCTAGGTGTGTGTAAAATCGCACGAATGGCTAAGAGGTATGTCACATTGAGATCTGTGTTAATGTCATACATCACAAAGCAAGACCTGAAGAGATGCTTTTGAAGAATCTTTAACATGAAGTGTCGAAGCTCCATATGTGAGTGAATTGTGGCATATATTTGTCTAAAATGAGTTTCAAGAAATAGGCAATAACAGACTCCTATTAATAGTAGATTCCTAAGTCACCTATTAACTTATTGCCAGGTTTAAATTATGTTCATGTCAGAGTGCATGACTCATATTTCCTTCATTTCTTTAAATACTTTGTCACAAAATTTTATGATGGTTGATGGCCCTTTAACTTTTATAATATAAAAAAGTTTTTCTACAGCTTTATTCAGGCATCAGTGGTCAGTGACAATGTGTTGAGTATTATCTCAAAGGAGTGGATAATCCTCACTGTATGGTACCAACTATAAATATAATATGAAAATTTCCCTTTCCAAGATATACAGGAGAGAATCTATTGTCTTTGGAGCACAGAGTAATTCACATTCTCTAAGTGTGACTTGGAGACCTGCAAGTAAGAACTGTAGCTGAACACATGGTTATATGTGCCACTGATTTAAGTACATGGCAATTTCTACCCATATGTGAGGAAGAATATAAAAGTGACTTCTTACCTTTCTCCTCTTACTATGTTTTATGCTTTTCCTCCATGATTTTTTTTGCAGGGTTCCTGAATGCTTAAACAATATTAGCCTTCATTTCAATCTATTTTTACTGGCATATTTTCTGTTCAAAGGTAGGGGGTAACTGCTTTAAAAAAATCATAAAATCAACATTCTGTTTCTTGGTTTGAAACTTCCCATTTTATCTAGTGGTTATGGAGGAGACTTCAGAAATCTGTAGCTTTCCTGAGAGGGCTCCTGGGCAACAGCCAAGTAGAGTACTGATTATGCAGGGGTCTGAAATATATTGGCTAGCCAAGTAAAGTGATTTTTTTATTTTGTTCATGTCTTAAGATCTGCAGTAGTGTATTGGAGTCATTAGTCACAATTTAATGAGCACTGGTTTTTTAAAAAAAATGTGGAAAGTGTTCACTTTGGGGATGTGTTTCCCAAAGCCAGCACTCAGGCCACATGGGTCTTGCATCGGAGGTGCCAGAAATAGGAGGAAAAGCACTTCCACAGAAGTGATTTCTCATCCCCGGAAGGCATTTTCACCTACACTGACAGCTATTAGACACTGTCTCTGAAGCTGCAGAAACAAGTAATCTCAGCAGTCCTATTTGTCTGTAAAAGGTGTGTGGTCTCTGCTGTTCTGAAACCTTAAGCACCAAGCTTAGAAACTGTGTTGTGGTGGACAGTTTCTCTTCAGCCCCCTAGGCCCTGTTTTAAGGTATCTTGAATACAAATAGTAGCTCGTGACTCCTCGGTTCGCAGCTTTCCACTTCAAGGTGAAACACTTTGAAAATCCATATGTATGCAAGAAATGAATTCAAGTCATTTGGGAACAAAGATGTTTTGCCAGCATTCATTAAGTGCCTTGGTTACACTTGTCCCCATATTCCTCCAGATAAAGCAGTTTGATTGCTCTTCTTGCATCCAAGCTTAACAATAACAACAATGAGCACAATTTCAAATGTTTACAAACCCATTAGCCAAGTTCATTACACTTGATTCATTTGAGATGCATTTCAATACCACTTAAACTTGTTGGTCCTCCATGAAATATTGACACTTCCCTTAAGAGTACATTTGTTCAGATGGAAAGCGTCCTAGATGTGACCATTTAACCTGTTAGCAACCTTGGCTGTGTGAGACCTTCACAAACAGAACGGGAGCTGTTTGCCTCCCTGGCAGGATGCTGATGTTCACTCTTCAGTGCCTGTACGCAAACAGTGAGTACCCATTTCATTATTTTCCTGCAATGTTCAGTGGGTGCATCCCACTCCTGGCTCTTTTTCCTCTGTCTCATTAAAGAATTTTTTCCTTCTAGCTGCTGATAGGCTGCAGAGTTTTAGTTTTCACTTGTCTGTTTCTGTAGTGTGCAGAAACTTTGAAAAGTTAGTTGTTTAGCTTGCTTCCTCTGAGATAATGAATTTAATGACAAATACTTAAAAGCTATAGTGTCTCAAACCACCATCAGAAGTGAGGTTATGTTTCGGATGATATTGTTGGTATCTGCTACCTGTAGTGAAAGAAACATGTTGCACTTCTAGCTCTTAGGTCAGGAAAAGGTCAGGAAACTACCTTACCATGATGTTCATCTCCTGTCTTCCAGAGCATGTATGTTCTTGTACATACTGTTCTTATTTTTACTGTATCTTTTTGAATGAAATCTTTGAAATCTGTTCACCATGAGCTTGACTGCAGTTTCCTCTGCATTGGACAGCATGAATCTCTTAAATAACAAGAAGAGGTAAATACTTCCTTTGCTTCTGCCCTGTGTGGTGTTTGCATGCTGGGATAGCTGTCGTATTCCTCATGAACATCTGAGGAAAAATTCTTCTATCTTGTCCTTTTTCCAGATTATAGCCAGCAATTTTTGTTCTTTTTCTTCCCCACTTTTTCCCACATTCTGCTTTGGTCTACTTTGCCTTTGAACTCCAAATGTGAGCTTCTGAATCCAGCCATGCTCGTTGTGCATAATTTGGCTCTTCTGGATGGTTACACATGGGAAAAACAAGTTCTCAGTAGGTATAGCCTATTTCTCTTAGATAGCAGCTTTTTGCATTTCACTGGTGGAAGTGTCCAGGTGAGATGAGAGATGAAAATAGAGCTCCTTTTGCTCAGCTGGTAAGCAGAATGGGTTTTGCATCATATACAAAACTAGGTTTGCTTCTGCACCTCTGGTCAGAAGGGAAACTGTGTATTCAGTGAAACATTTCAATGAGCTGTGCTAATGGCTGCTGTCAGGGGATTGACAGGAAGCAATAACAGGTTTAGTTAAGATAACTGCCTGGGACATAACAAAAGGTGTGTGAGTGTGCCTGGAATGGTGGAATTACCTGGGATGACGGGTCAGAGCAGAAATGTGGCCTGTGTTCTGAATGCAGACATGTATGCCTGGGCATTGGCCTTGAATGCTGCTGAATGAAAACTATACTGTGGGAGTTTTTGCATTAAATTTGAGTGTAGATTTGACAGTCTGTATATTGAATATGGTTGTGCGTTAATTCTTATGGAGCAAATACTAACCAAGTAGGAAAGTTGTGTTTCCAGAAAAATCTTTCGATTTCCAATTTTTCCTTTTCAGTATCCAAATCTCTTAAAACAAAACCAACAAACAACCCAAAAAGCCAACCTTTGTGAAAAAACAAAGCTGAATTTTTATTCATTGAAATATGGAACTTTATTTCAAATCAGAACTTAGAACTTTCAATGACTAATCATTTTTTCCCTGCTTAAAAACCAATTAATATCTGCACTATTTCAGTTCTGTGCCAAACTTTTCTGTGTAATCAATTCTTCATTAAAAAGATCAACTACTTAGTCCATTGCCATGGACTAATAGTTTAGAACAAAGTTCATCCTTAAACCACCAAGAGTAATCAAATAGTTGAGCTCCATTGCAAAAGGGATAGCTAGAAAGCTGCAGCAAGTCCTGCACTCCTCTCATGTTTTGTACGCTTCTCTGGTTCATCAAACAAAGCCAAGAGGCAAATAAGCTATGACAGTCTGCAGTTGCTACTAGTATTTGTTTCAGGAAACTCTTCATTTCTTTGCAAATGATTTCCCTGAGGTTCCAGTACCTTTCCCCCTTTCTTATTGTCCTCTAAAAAAGCCAATTGTATTTAGTTGCAATGTTGTGAGCCAACATGAGACATTTGTGCTTTGACACACAGCTGTATGCATGCATGGCTTGACCTGCTCCAGAAGAGCCATATGTCAGTAACTCATCTTGAGTTGGGCAGTGGTGAAAGGCAAGTACTTGAGAAACAAGGAAGAGTGAATTAAGTACAGTGTTTAAAAAAAAAACTTGTTTCACTCACTGCTTCATTTGTTTCTTCACCACCTCTTGCTTTCCTGTGCAATGTTTGTTTTACCTAGAGGTGTTGGTATTGTGTTGAATTCTGATGAGAAAGCCTGAAACCCCAGGCATGGTATTTCTTAGATTTTTCTCCAGTGGAAAAGAACACCTGTCAGTATTCAACTTGTTGTGTCTAGCTACTTATGGTAGTGCTCTTTCCTTCACCTGCTGAGTATGGTGGGCTAATTTAGGTTGAAATCTAGGACTGTCACAAACCCACATTGTAGTTCTGGTATCCATTGGTGGTGAGAGTGTGGGGCAGACTCACCAGCCTAGTAGGGGCTACAGAAATAAAGACAGGTCAGTGCTAAATGAAGGCAGACCTGGGGTGTATCTGTAGCAAGGTGAAGTAGTTACTTTGCCTTCTCTGAGTTCCTGGGTAGAAGGATTTGATCGGATGTATGGTGAGTCATCTGCAGTGAGTGCAACATATCTGGGGCATAAATGTGTAATAATTCCTGTACTTGTGAGGCTTTTTGAATTTGCCAAGATGTACAAATCCATTTTCAGGCAGGCTGTAGGTTAGATATTCCTCAGTGGTGAGCATGTGCTGTGGGGTTGATTTGTATATGGTGGAGAACAAATGAGATTTCTGGCCACCACCTGCCTGGACATCTCAGATGAACCTAAAGAATCCTTAAATATCAAAAGGGCAAAAATAGTTACCACCTATCCTTGTAGTAGTTGTATAACAGTGCTGCCTGCTAATGCCCTGCTACATCCTAATAAATTGTCTTCTGCCTGTACATGAATATATCTTGTGCAATGGGTTACTTTCAGAAGTTACCTGTAAATGACTGTTTCAAAATTAGATTTCCCATGTGTTAAGAATTTCTTATAAATTAGTCCAGATTAGGAGGGGAAAGGAAGATTTCCCGTGCTACAGTGGGAAGCTTCAGTGCCAGTGCCAGAATGCTTCTTCAATACCAGAAGCTTCAATGCAAGAGAACGTCTTCAGCATTTTGGAAACAGTTATGAATATTTGGCTCTTCTTATGGCAAAACAGTATGGCAGTATGTCAGCTGGAAATTACCCTCTTTCAAGTGAAGATATAAGGTTCTGTGACAACATTTGAGCAAGTCAGTCAATGGGTAACAGGTGGGAAAAAAAATGGGATTTCTTGAGAGTTAATTCGGAAAAAAATTCCTTAAGTAGGACAAATTACATTTAATTCTGCATCTGCTTCTCCCTGTTTCAGTCTATGCAATGATACTGTGCAGGAGGAGACAGTGGCAAGAATTATTTCACAATGTTCTTAAAAGCAAGTGAGGAGCTGGTTTTGATAAGTGTTTCTCCCACAGATATGAAATCCAATGCAATCATATGTGCCTTCTGTATGAAGTAACTTCAATGTGTTTTCATTTTTTTAACCTTTAAAGGACAAATTGTCATTCCCATTGAGTGCCCACGCTTGTGCTTCAGCAGGCATTTGACACCACTGGGCTTTAAAACTCTTTTTAGGAGCTTTCACAAGGAGTATCACAACCTGGCCTTGAGTGATCTGTAGTTTTGGAGGTGAGAGGCAACCACAAAGAATGCTTTTAAGAATGGTTTTGAGGCTATGAAAAGCGAATAACTTTTCCTGTTCCCTTTCCTGGCAGGTGGATGGGGGGATGAGTAACTGTCAGTGGACTTTTTTTCTGTTTCCCAAAGTATGTTTCATTATGACTATTGTTTATCAAGAAAACACTTCAAAAATGACAAATACCAAAGTAACTTGGAAACCTGCTGAAGATCTCTGGTCCTTGAATAAATGTCTACATGACTTTTTTCAACAGAAGGATGTCTGAGTACTGTGGACAGATCTTCAACCAAGTAAATGGATACAGATGGGGAGGGAGATCCCAAAAGGGCTGATTTATAAATGGATTTTAAATATCATTAGCATTTATCTTTTACCACAGAGTATATCTGCATAATGATAGCAGCAGAGGTGAGTGTAGCACTGTACTGTACTCACTGCTGAGTGAGAAGCAGGTGCATCTCCATTAGAAATACAGATTTTCAAGGTTTTCTTCTAGGTGTCAGACCTCTGTAGCCCTTCTTGGTTTGTAATTCAAGGCTATGCCCAGGGGGGAAGTATATTCATCTTTCTTAATGGGTTTGCACAGCTCTAAGTGTTAGTGGGGGATTATAAATAGACTTTGAAGGAAAAATATACCTTTACTGTTGTATTGTAACTTCAAGTCTCAGTGCACAGCAGGATCTATGCATGTGTGTCTGTATATGCAATACCTGGGGGATAAGGCTTTGAAATACTTTGTTACCTGGACAAGAAAAGGATGATGACCTGTCTTGCTGCCTTATATTAGAGCTGCAGTATTTGTGAGGAAGTGAGGGAGAATACTGCCCGTGTTTTTACATTAGAAGTTTAGTCTCATTAAGATTGAAAGATGCTGTAATGACCAATCACTGGTGCAGGGAGTGATGGAGGGGTGGAAAAGTGCATTTTAGGAAAATAACTGTTCTATGGAGTCAGAGGTTCAATGAATTCTTAGATAATGCATCTTGCTAAAGTTTAACCTCTCAACTTGCCAATCTTTTTAAGAAAAAAATCATTCATGCTATTTCTCCAAATTTGGGAAAACCTTAATTTCACATGTAGAAAGAACTTGCAGAAAGTACTCTGAAAAGTCAAGAAACAAACCTGTTCATTCCCCTGCTGTTCTGTTTCCAAATATTGTGCACTCTCACTCCCACTGGCTTGCTGAGAATGAATTCCAGGAGGACAGGAGGAAAAGCAAGTGTTCATCTTATCTATTCTTTTTTTTGGTTGTTTATGCTATTATTTTATGCCTCCTGGTCCTCATGCTAGAGTCAAAGCATGTGGAAGAGCACAAGTGGGGATGAACTTTCATGCTGTTCTTCATGTACCTCTGTGAATGTAATTTAGCTTAATATGCAAGACCTCAGCAACTTTTTGATAAATATGCAATTATTATATCAACAATTTGTTTACTGTATCATGCTATGTTTTATCTTCAGTTCCACTGTCAAGATGTGCGTTCCTTGAATTAATATTCTTCTGGGTCAAGTCATATTATGGATAATACGTTCTTTGAGCCCTTTGTAATGGAAAAGATGTGCCCAGTCTGTTTTGAACACTGCAGATGCAGGGAAAAACTTCTGTAGATCTTATGCAACACTGACCCATTCAAACTTCACTGGTGTTTTTTTATTTTTATTACAAAGGCTCTGAGATAGTGTATTTTTGCTGAGGAAAGACAGTCGTGTCTTTACCTTTTTTAGTTGCTCTCTTTAGTTGATCTCCTGCTACTTGTGATTTTCTTTTAAACTTGTAAAGTTTCAGATTTAAGAGGTATGTTGATTTCATGGGGGGAGTTCATAAAGATGGTGAGGTAACAAAAGGGACTGAATATTTTCTGCTCTAAGTGGTCTTGAGTAAGATTGGCATGCAAGATCGGAATGTCACCCAAGTAACATGTCCTGCTTCTCAGCTGGGCTAACTTGCCCTTATGGTACAGTTCTTAAAAGATATTCCAGTACAGAGAGTGTTGCACTGCTTTTTCAGTTATGGTGGGGACATAATCTCCTATGAAACACTTTCTATTCCAGAAATCTGAAATACAGCCTTTCTACAACAGTTTGATCCAAATGGTTTCTTTATTACGACTGTTACATTTTCCTCCTGCATGGGGTATAACTACAACTGTATTACTACTGCTTAGGTTAGAAGTGAATTGGAACTGATGATAAATGCAGCATTCCTAGCAATTTGCAGCTAGCTTTGTCCCTGCTGGTCCAGAGGAAGAAGCTATGCAGGTGCTCAGCCACAGTGACTGTAACTAATGAGGAAGCCAAAGCTCCTTATCTCAGCTGATAAATCCTCTTCTTCTATCTGTCTTGAGCATTGTCACTTCAGTGCATGGCTCTGCTGCTAGGTTTCTTTCAGAAGCAGGAGGTAACATTAGACTTGCTGAGCACAGTAACTACATGCAGCATTTAAAGCAAAACAACCTTTACAGAATGTCTCCAACTTAAAATAACTGTTCCCAGTCCTCTAGCAAAATGGTGCTCCGTTATTGGCTTACTGCTATGGGACCATTCAGACAATTGCATTTTGTGAAAATGTGCATCTCTTGCTAAAACACATCTCTCAGTCTTATGAAGTACAGCCTCATCTACAACCCCACATGAAAATACGAAGCAGAACAAAGTCTAGAGAAGACCCCTAGAAACATCTTCCTATTTCTTCAGATTGAAGGTGACAGCTTTAAATGCTATTTTAAAACCATCTGTCTATACACTTCATAACTTGATTCAGGCTGTAATTCTTGAGTTTTCTTATGAAACTTATGAAAATTTATTTTCTAGATATCAGAAGCCTTACTGGAGCATGCCTGCAGCTTTGCATGTCTCCACCATTATTAGTAATGTCTGTGTTTGGTGACTGGCCTAATTTGTTCTCAAATCCATGTAGTCTATCTTCACATTTTAGTCTCAGTTTTAAGCACTGTTCTAATACACTTGCCAGTAGGTCTGACTGATCTTTAAATCTTTGGGCACTCCTTCCATTTCCTCTGCTGAGAGTTGGTGCTGTTTGCCCTTCCCATGTCCCCCAGGATTTCTCTGTCCTCAGAGTTCTCAAAGATAATTACTAATGGTTCTTAGATGGCTTAAGTTAATTCCTTGAGTACTTGAAAGTGCATTTCATCAAGTTCCTAAAACTTGACTGCATCTAACTTGAATATGCTTCAACCTGTCCTTCTATTCCTGTCCTACACATTTCTCCTAGTTAAAATTAATTACAGATACTTAAACAACTAACCTTTTTAGTAAAAAATGAATTCAGAACAGCTTTAGATACTTGAGCTTTTCTTCACTTGCTTTTATTTGACTAAAACAAATAAAACTTGATTTATCTTCTGTTATGGAAAATGCACCTATAGATTTTATTTACATTAATAGCTAGTTATAACTTGTTTTGTTTCTCTCTTTTCAATTCAATGGCTACATACTTGTGCTATTCTTTTACACTTGTCCTTAATTGTATTTCCACTTTCAGTGCAATTCCACTTTAAATACACTTCCCTCTTGATTATCTGGATTGTTTAGAGATACTGAATCTCTGCTTGTATTTTATCTGAATCAAGATTATTTGATATTGTGTTCTTTCTATCCTTTAACTACCAGTTTTCCTGTATCTTCTTTGAGTTTATCCCCAGGGACTGTCTTGACTACTCCAAATTTGCTGACATTTCCTTTTCTTAATGTACGCTTTCCTCATTATGTTTTTTGCCTTTGAAATTATGAATACAATTGTTTTGTGAATGTTTACATCTTCAGATTTTCAGCCAACAATTCTTTTCACTTCATTTTCTTGCTTTTCTGAAAGGCCCAGGGGTGCCAATTCAGGGTGTGCAGGAATAATGGTGTCCTTCAAGACTTTTGACAGGCAAATCCATCTGAAGTTTGGTCATAACTATCCTTTGATACACTTAAAAAAAAAAAAAAAGCATCATTTTAGATGTTGAACTGGTTGTGTAAGAAAAATTCACATAGGTCCTTAGCATGAATCAGCATATACAAAGTGTGAAAAATCATCCTGTGAGTTAGTGTGACAGCCTGCTTTGTGTGGTGCTATGTAATGTAATTGCTCCTTACAGTGAGATGTTTTGGCTCTGCTTAGCTTCTTAGAGTGCTCAAGCTATGTGTTTAGTCTGCATCTAGCATGCAAGTATGTTGGTTTTATGCAGGTGATACCCAGTTATCTGTAGCACATATGGAAAGAACTGACTAGAATGTACAGCAGGAGGGATGAGGGAGGTGAACTTTCAGTCATGATCCTGTACTGAACTAGATTTCTTAACTCATTAAAGTATGAAATAAGAGGGCAGTGAAATGGTCTCTGCTAACACACACCACCCTTCCCTCTTTCTGGATGCTTCTATTGATGTAAGCCTCTTCCGTTCCTGTGTCCTTCCCTGACTCACTGCTGTTTGATGTGGCTGTTCCTCTCTCCTTCCTTCCCCACCTTGGAGTCCCTCAGCCAGCAGGGACAGATATTTCAGTAACTGCAGCTATGCCACTAAATTGTAACTTTCATTTTTTTAATTGGAAAACTCAACTGAGAGATGCCTAATGATCCTGGGAGATGAATCTCCTAGCACAGTGTAACCTAATGGATATTTAGAGTGGCAATCTTGTGGGGGAAGCGAATGAAGCAGTGCCGGAAATCCAGTTGCAACAGCAGCTCAAATTTAAAACCCTTCTGCTCCCTGTATCTGTTTTACCCAGCTATTAGTATCAGCTTATTCTGTGCGCTTAGCTGGCTCTTCTCTTCCTCCTTAAAATCCTTCTCAGAAGCTCCTTGCTGCAGCCCTGTTTACCAATTAGCCTCCTGTTCCTGTTGTGCACAGTTTTTAGGAGAAATCAGTACTTTGTGTTCTGTCTCTGGAACAAACAGCCCTGCTTTTCTCTTGTACCCAAGGAGGATCTCTGGCCTACCAGAACTGCAGTTTAGCTGCTTCCCACCCATGACCGCACTGCAGGTGGCGGTCAGAGGCCAAACAGTGACTTGATGGGCCTTTTGGTCCTTTCTGTCATGTCACCAGCATACAGTTGCATCTGTATCCTTACCAGCCCCTGGCTGAGGTTGTCTTTCAGTATCTTTCCTTCACCAAAGCCATAACAATGCTTCATTTATCAGTAAAACAGAATCAACAAAACATTTTGCTTTTCCACTGACTAAGCTGCACAAGATAATGGAGGGGGGAGAGGTTCCTTTGAGCCAGCATGTCACAGACTGCAGGGTTGTTTTGTTGCTCCTTGTGAGTGAACATGGACCCTGAAGTGAGGACTCTCTCTTTTTACTTTGGTCTAATTGAACTAATACACTCTTTGGGGTTAATACCCTCTTTGGGGTTTCACGGAAGAGAAAGTGTTGTAGGTGAAAAAAATTTTCCCATGCGGCTGGCTTTTTTGTCTACAGAAGCTCTTACCTGTCTTGCACCAATCCACCTTTACATGCATGACTTGAGGTGAGGGACAAGGTAGTCCAAGTAGCACATAGTCAATTCTACTAGCATACATGGAGAAAATCAAAATTATTGTGCAAGAGTTGGATTCATTCTTATAAATTGAATAGATATGTATTTATCCATAGCTTTATGGTCTGGCCAGAAACAAAGAGTTGGAGTAGATGGATGGGGAGGGGAAATTATTGCAAATTGAAAATGTTTTAGTCTCTGTAGGTTTGGAATACAAAGGGGGAAGGAGCAGTTTCTTCCACCATTATGGTGGAAAGATGGTCTATTCCCAAGCTACATTAACTCATAGAGCTAACCACTTATTCTTCCACGTTGTGATGCATTTCTTTTTGTTCTTTCAAAGTCCTTCATCCGTTGTCTGTTAGACCAGACCAACTGGGCTGCTGATAGGTAGATTTTTAATCATAATCATTTGGTGTTGAAATGATCTTTTTCTTGTATCTGCATGGTGCAAAGCTGCATCTTTATACTGCTACTTATAGGCATGGAACTGTAATTTTCATATTGAAAAATGAAATTGGGGAGATGTTTAATGTTCACTGTTAGTTTTTAATTAAAAAATGAATATGACAAGCCAAGATCTTGAATTCTGTGTCTGTGATAAATACAGATAGAGATTTTCTGATTTTTTTGTTAAAACTGGGCCACGAATCTTTCCCACTGCTGTCAAACAGGCAGTCCTGGAAGCACTAATGCACCTGAATGATTTTACTTAGGTGAGTGGTTTATATTGATTGAGATTGGCACTGGATTAATTTGGAGGCTCTTGAGTACTCGGGAGTTCTCTTGTTCCTAAGAAGTATCTTATTTGGTTTGCTCTTTGGCAAACTGATGTAGGTGAACTACCTTTTCTACCACCTTTCTAAGGCCAAATGCTATTTTTTTTCCAAATTCACAGTCAGTGTTTTGAGAAATGATATGACAATACAGTTCAGTATTCTCTGAATTTTTGGCCAATTTCTTGTATGTTGAAAAAAATAAAATTTTCTAAACCTAAAGTTTCTTTTTCTTTGTGTAGTTATAAGCATGTGGAAGAGAAACTTTATGAAATAGAGCTCAGATTTTCCAGGAGACAACTTTGGCCAGGCCAAGCTGAATCAAACTAATTCTATTCAGCCTTCTTATTTTTGGTTATTGATTCATGATAAAAGTCAAATTGCATGTATTCACTGTTGTTGAGAAACAATAGTTTTGTTTCTCAGTAGCTTTTTTTCTCAGTTTCCAAACAAGAGGAACCTTAACATAAATTTTGGAATTTTGGAGTAGGAATAGATGGGAGAACTACTTGCATGTGCAGTGCCTGTTTTCTAAGTAGACTTTCTAACATACGTGGTTATTGTCATTATGGGTGACAGTGTAGTGACAAATAGAACCACTTAAACCTGGATGTTGGTATTTTTAGCATGTTTAAATTATTCAAATCTAGTTACTTCTAACTTTAACCTGCTGTCATGGCAATAGAACTCTATATTAATAGACTCAAGCATGTGGTTGACTAATCTGCTAAGTCTGCCTACAGGGTTTAAGGGTTTGTGTTCAGTCAGTTCCTTCCAAACAGCAACAACCAGTATGGAGGCATACTTCTGTGTATTTAAAAAAAAATAAAAAAATAAAAAAAATAAAAATCCTCTGCCATCTCTACAATGTAAGTAAAGCAGTTATTAATGCTTTTCACTTAAATTGGACTTATTTTTACTAGTTCAAGAGCCTGCTGATGTAAGAATAAACACAAGAACGGCTGTAGCTTCCAAGCAGAAGGGGAAACTTTGTCTTTTTCCGTGCTGAGCAGCTCCTTGCAGTGCAATAGTTCTAGCTTTAGCACGAGGGCTTAAAACAGGGCTACCAGTAGAGGGCACCTGACAGGAAAAGTCTTCCTCCTGTTATAGTTCCAATAAGCTTTACCTCTTCAAATGTAACATTTTAGATTAATATAGTGAAATACTCTTTTCATGATTAGGTGTTGCATGCCTTGTTTTGCTGCAGGGTTCTGCATTCACAGCTTGTATGGTTGATAATATCTGGACAGTTCTTCACAGAAAAACATTGTGGTTGAAAACAATTTTGGACAGTTTGCTGAACTATGCAGTGCTTTAGTGAAGGAGTTAGATACCAGATGTTTTCTTGAAGCAACCTCTCCAAGATTTGACATGATCCTCATGTAGGGGCAGGACTTGGCACAACTTAATGTTGTGTTTTTAATTGAGCAATGATGTGTATAATGGGTAACGTCTTGTGTGCCTCACTGCTGGGTTGCAGGGCAATCTATTAGACAGTTCCTATTACTTGTAAATGCAGTTTCCCATACATCATTCAACAACCTTACGGAGAAAGTTGCAATGGGTCTTAGTTTTTAGCAGCTGGGGGGATAAGGAATACTCTTCCACTTTCCCCTCATGCACCAATCATTTTCTTATGTTATAAAAAATTTAAGTAACCACTGAGACTATAGAATCAGAGAATCTCCTCACAGAGAATCTCCTCACAGAGAATCTCCTCACAGAGAATCTCCTCACAGAGAATCTCCTCACAGAGAATCTCCTCACAGAGAATCTCCTCACAGAGAATCTCCTCACAGAGAATCTCCTCACAGAGAATCTCCTCACAGAGAATCTCCTCACAGAGAATCTCCTCACAGAGAATCTCCTCACAGAGAATCTCCTCACAGAGAATCTCCTCACAGAGAATCTCCTCACAGAGAATCTCCTCACAGAGAATCTCCTCACAGAGAATCTCCTCACAGAGAATCTCCTCACAGAGAATCTCCTCACAGAGAATCTCCTCACAGAGAATCTCCTCACAGAGAATCTCCTCACAGAGAATCTCCTCACAGAGAATCTCCTCACAGAGAATCTCCTCACAGAGAATCTCCTCACAGAGAATCTCCTCACAGAGAATCTCCTCACAGAGAATCTCCTCACAGAGAATCTCCTCACAGAGAATCTCCTCACAGAGAATCTCCTCACAGAGAATCTCCTCACAGAGAATCTCCTCACAGAGAATCTCCTCACAGAGAATCTCCTCACAGAGAATCTCCTCACAGAGAATCTCCTCACAGAGAATCTCCTCACAGAGAATCTCCTCACAGAGAATCTCCTCACAGAGAATCTCCTCACAGAGAATCTCCTCACAGAGAATCTCCTCACAGAGAATCTCCTCACAGAGAATCTCCTCACAGAGAATCTCCTCACAGAGAATCTCCTCACAGAGAATCTCCTCACAGAGAATCTCCTCACAGAGAATCTCCTCACAGAGAATCTCCTCACAGAGAATCTCCTCACAGAGAATCTCCTCACAGAGAATCTCCTCACAGAGAATCTCCTCACAGAGAATCTCCTCACAGAGAATCTCCTCACAGAGAATCTCCTCACAGAGAATCTCCTCACAGAGAATCTCCTCACAGAGAATCTCCTCACAGAGAATCTCCTCACAGAGAATCTCCTCACAGAGAATCTCCTCACAGAGAATCTCCTCACAGAGAATCTCCTCACAGAGAATCTCCTCACAGAGAATCTCCTCACAGAGAATCTCCTCACAGAGAATCTCCTCACAGAGAATCTCCTCACAGAGAATCTCCTCACAGAGAATCTCCTCACAGAGAATCTCCTCACAGAGAATCTCCTCACAGAGAATCTCCTCACAGAGAATCTCCTCACAGAGAATCTCCTCACAGAGAATCTCCTCACAGAGAATCTCCTCACAGAGAATCTCCTCACAGAGAATCTCCTCACAGAGAATCTCCTCACAGAGAATCTCCTCACAGAGAATCTCCTCACAGAGAATCTCCTCACAGAGAATCTCCTCACAGAGAATCTCCTCACAGAGAATCTCCTCACAGAGAATCTCCTCACAGAGAATCTCCTCACAGAGAATCTCCTCACAGAGAATCTCCTCACAGAGAATCTCCTCACAGAGAATCTCCTCACAGAGAATCTCCTCACAGAGAATCTCCTCACAGAGAATCTCCTCACAGAGAATCTCCTCACAGAGAATCTCCTCACAGAGAATCTCCTCACAGAGAATCTCCTCACAGAGAATCTCCTCACAGAGAATCTCCTCACAGAGAATCTCCTCACAGAGAATCTCCTCACAGAGAATCTCCTCACAGAGAATCTCCTCACAGAGAATCTCCTCACAGAGAATCTCCTCACAGAGAATCTCCTCACAGAGAATCTCCTCACAGAGAATCTCCTCACAGAGAATCTCCTCACAGAGAATCTCCTCACAGAGAATCTCCTCACAGAGAATCTCCTCACAGAGAATCTCCTCACAGAGAATCTCCTCACAGAGAATCTCCTCACAGAGAATCTCCTCACAGAGAATCTCCTCACAGAGAATCTCCTCACAGAGAATCTCCTCACAGAGAATCTCCTCACAGAGAATCTCCTCACAGAGAATCTCCTCACAGAGAATCTCCTCACAGAGAATCTCCTCACAGAGAATCTCCTCACAGAGAATCTCCTCACAGAGAATCTCCTCACAGAGAATCTCCTCACAGAGAATCTCCTCACAGAGAATCTCCTCACAGAGAATCTCCTCACAGAGAATCTCCTCACAGAGAATCTCCTCACAGAGAATCTCCTCACAGAGAATCTCCTCACAGAGAATCTCCTCACAGAGAATCTCCTCACAGAGAATCTCCTCACAGAGAATCTCCTCACAGAGAATCTCCTCACAGAGAATCTCCTCACAGAGAATCTCCTCACAGAGAATCTCCTCACAGAGAATCTCCTCACAGAGAATCTCCTCACAGAGAATCTCCTCACAGAGAATCTCCTCACAGAGAATCTCCTCACAGAGAATCTCCTCACAGAGAATCTCCTCACAGAGAATCTCCTCACAGAGAATCTCCTCACAGAGAATCTCCTCACAGAGAATCTCCTCACAGAGAATCTCCTCACAGAGAATCTCCTCACAGAGAATCTCCTCACAGAGAATCTCCTCACAGAGAATCTCCTCACAGAGAATCTCCTCACAGAGAATCTCCTCACAGAGAATCTCCTCACAGAGAATCTCCTCACAGAGAATCTCCTCACAGAGAATCTCCTCACAGAGAATCTCCTCACAGAGAATCTCCTCACAGAGAATCTCCTCACAGAGAATCTCCTCACAGAGAATCTCCTCACAGAGAATCTCCTCACAGAGAATCTCCTCACAGAGAATCTCCTCACAGAGAATCTCCTCACAGAGAATCTCCTCACAGAGAATCTCCTCACAGAGAATCTCCTCACAGAGAATCTCCTCACAGAGAATCTCCTCACAGAGAATCTCCTCACAGAGAATCTCCTCACAGAGAATCTCCTCACAGAGAATCTCCTCACAGAGAATCTCCTCACAGAGAATCTCCTCACAGAGAATCTCCTCACAGAGAATCTCCTCACAGAGAATCTCCTCACAGAGAATCTCCTCACAGAGAATCTCCTCACAGAGAATCTCCTCCCTCACAGAGAATCTCCTCCCTCACAGAGAATCTCCTCCCTCACAGAGAATCTCCTCCCTCACAGAGAATCTCCTCCCTCACAGAGAATCTCCTCCCTCACAGAGAATCTCCTCCCTCACAGAGAATCTCCTCCCTCACAGAGAATCTCCTCCCTCACAGAGAATCTCCTCCCTCACAGAGAATCTCCTCCCTCACAGAGAATCTCCTCCCTCACAGAGAATCTCCTCCCTCACAGAGAATCTCCTCCCTCACAGAGAATCTCCTCCCTCACAGAGAATCTCCTCCCTCACAGAGAATCTCCTCCCTCACAGAGAATCTCCTCCCTCACAGAGAATCTCCTCCCTCACAGAGAATCTCCTCCCTCACAGGTTGGAAGGGACCTATAGGGATCATCACGTCCAACTCCTGGCACCACACGTCTACCCAAAATTTTAGACCATGTGACTAAGTGCACAGTTCAAACACTTCTTAAATTCTAACAGGCTTGGTGCAGTGACTACTTCCTTAGGAGCCTGTTCCAGTGTGCAACCACCCTCTCGGTGAAGAACCTCTTCCTGATGTCTAGCCTAAACCTCCCCTGCCTCAGCTTGACACCTTTCCCGCAGGTCCTATCACTGGTGGTTAAGGAGAATAGGTCGGCGCCTGCCCCTCCACTCCCTGTTGTGAGGAAGCTGTAGATGAGGAAGCTTTCTGTGTGGAAGAAGTTAATCCCATCTCTGACCTTGCTTAGTTTTGGACTAGAGTCTTGGAAACATGAGCTGCAGTTCTGGCTCTTTATTGCCTATTTAGTTTCACAGGTTTCTGAAATAATTGTTGGAAGCACAGTTGTACTTATCTTTCCACTAAAGAAGTGTCTGTCCTCATGGCTATTTCTATTTCCCTTACAATATCTGTAAGAATAATTTCCAATGTGGCCCTGTTTATTGCTAGCATCTCATAACCGAGTAAATAGCCCTCAAGTCCCCCTCATCATCAGAAGCATACCATGCACTGAGGGAAATCGTAGCAAAAGCTCCCATCAATAAAAACCTGAGAAAACAGCTAAAACTAACAATTTTTCAATTATGAAAAAAATCCCTGACTTTCTTTAAGAACAATTGCCCCACACCCTAAGTCAGATGAAGTCAAGAGATTAATAATAAATCTATAGAAGACCTGACCCTGCAATTTTAGGTCATTAGTTGGGAATTATTTATGCTGTACACTGTTCTAACCTTTCTTCCCTTCTGTCAAAAAGAGCCCATCTAAAGGTGTGATCTGTGATGTTAAAAATCTAGAAATCTTCCAGCAATTTACCTAGTCCTATAAAAGATTTTTACAATACTAAATAAAAGCATTTGTCAAGTGAGTGGAACTGAGAGCTCTTCTTTCCAAAATATGTGAATAATAATTGAGTGCAGAACAAAAGTGTTAGTTTAAAAGGCTTTTGGAACTTTTCCAGTAACAATCAATGTTTATATACTCCTTACAAAACTAAGACGCTGAGCAATTGCATGACTTAGACTGTTCAGGATAGGTAAAATAAGGACAACAGGAATCTAGATGAAATAAAACGTTTGGGGCTGGTTTCCACCCCACACCCCTGCCTTCGCCCCCAGAGAGCTTTCAAATGGGCTGCTTGACTTCCTGTCTGCTGTAGTCCTACAATTGGACTATATGGGACTAGGGTTCTGTTTACTTTAATAGGACTTTCACGCCAGCATGGATAAAAGTTTATGAATCAAGGCATTAGCTGGTATTTGTGGCTTCCCTGTGAATTGATTTCTTGCAGACCACAGTCAGATCTGGTTAAGCTGGGAAATGTCAAGATAACTCTGATATTAAGACATTTCTCTTCCCTTGTTTGTTCCAGTGACTAGCTGCGTGATTTTCTGACAACTTCTGCCTCTTAGCTGCATATTCATATCTTCAAACAGTGAACTCTATACTTCAGATGAAAATCTGAAGACAGTTATAAGCATATTCCCCTCTGCCCAGCTAAGAGATGAGGTGAGCTAGGCATTCATAAGCCCTAAGTGAAAGCAAACCCGAGGGCATTTAAGAATGAAAACACAGGTTCTGCCACTTCATGTTAAGGAACCCTTTAAGTACATGATAGCAGCAAATTATATGTCAGAAGACAGTCATGATGCTGAGTCACAGCCATAAGTGGCAGGTCTGAGAACATTTTTTTTCCACTAGACCACTTTCCCAGCTAGCATTTCTTCTAGCTGTTAAAGGGATGCTGGTGACATGCATTTCAAAACTTCCATGAAACTATTCAACGAACCACCATATCTCTTCCACCTGTCTCTAAGCTTTCTATTTATTATAGAAATTATAGGTTTATTGATAATATTCACCTCGATAAAACCTTTGTATATATTTAGCAATACCTGTGGGATTAGTGTTCTGCATTGGTGTAGGAGCCCTAATTCTGAACATCACCTAGGAAAGCAAGGGAACATATATCTTTCATGGCCCCTAAAGAAAAGGGACAAGCTGGCATGTGAGCAGAGAATTCTGAAATTTCTTATGAAAAATAATTTTAATTCTGTAAGTCTCTGTGGTACAATATCAACTTTTTCTATGTCAGTGAGAGCAGTAGCCTCCAATAAAAACTGCTTAGTCTTGGACATAAACAGCGCAATGAAACTGGCTGTTTTTTAGTTTTTCTGGCAGATGCAGACTCGGTGGCTTATATTTTCAGAGATCATTTGCTTTCCTGTTTCTAGAAGTCCACAGACCAATAAAGAGGCAACCTTTAATTTTTTCTTCTCCTGTCATGTTTCTGTAGGATTTTTTCCTTCAACCTTCATTTTATGACATCAATGCTGAATGCAGATGAGCTAGTACTTCACTTGTCTCTGGATGATTATTTTCAGATAATTAACTGAAGTCCCAAATGTACATTCTAGATTTTTGTGGATTTTTTTTTTTTTTTTTTGCCATGGATCTATTCCTGATTCAGTTGCTGACCAAAAAGAAACACTAAGAGCTGCAGCTGATTCTGAATCACTATCTTAGTCTTTTAGACTGGAAAAATCTACACCTAAATAATTTAGATTCGTATTATTCAAGCATCTAAAGCCTGGTGCAGTGCAAGTGTTTGGTGTAATTATTACTTATAAAGTGGTAGTAGCAAGTACAGGAGCACCAGCAAATTCTGTAGAGGGAAATTTGACTCCCTATACAAAACAAAGGTTAAAAAAAAAAAGTTGCTAATTAACGTCTATGAAGTATTTACTTATATCTATCTCCGAAGACTGCAGTTTCATTTTGCTTTGCAGTGCTGGCTCTGGCTCTAGGAAGGAAGGGGAAAATGTGCTCTTTATGGCTAAAAGTGCTTTTCTAAAGTGGATATTTAGTGGTGCTCTTGACAGGAACTTATTCATCCAGAGAAAGTCAATAGGACAACCGCAACAGACCCAGCAGGATCCTTACGCTCAATACTAATGGCAATGAGGTTTAGTTTGGAAAAGCAAAAGCCCAGAGAAGTCTGGATAATATTAGTGGTTGCTTGCTCTTTAGTTCTGAATTTTGCATTTTCTCTCTTCTGCATCCCACTGTACAAAGATGAATGTGAGTAAAAGCATAAGTGAGGGAGGAAAAGAGTAACGATTGTTGAAATTGCTGAACTGTACCAAAATTACCTTCATTGGTAAGTACAATGGATAGTTAAAGGGGCCCTTTCAATACACAGAACTCCCTAATGTATATATTCCCCTTTCCTTTAAAAATCTATGAAATAAATGAGGTTTTATTCAAATACAGTCTTACGAACCACTATCCAAGGAAACACTAATTTTGTTGACTTTTTTACCGCACTTTCCTCTCTGTTTCTGTTAATGGCTCAGTTTACATTTTTCCCTTCTGGGTCTTGACATAAGGAGGAACACTGGAAAGCTGAATTCCCTACTCTTTTTTTTTTTTTTTCCATGTGCTTGCAGCAATGGAGTTGTGCTCTGCATGCACTACGCACAACTTTGAGAACATAGCCCTGAATGTGAGCCGCTCTTGTGGTCTGCTTGTCGGCTGCATAATTTAAGCATTAGGAGAGTGTGAGGAAGCAAAGGGTCAGAAATCAATTCTGCAGTCAAATGGCTCAGGGGACTTCATTTCTCTGAAAGAGGTAAACAACTCTTCCTGCAGTGGGGCTGGCATGGAGTGGGAAATACTTTGCAGAGGAGAGTGAAGGGTTATGGAGCTTTAGTGCTTAGAAAAACAAACAAACAAACAAAACAAACAAACAAAAAAAAAAACAAACACTTGACCACCTGCACATCCAGCCCATCTCTACTCTCTTCCATATATTTGCTCTTATAGCTCCTGCAAGAAGGCCCTAGTGCTGAGCTTGTCTCCTTTCGGTGTTAGAGCTGCTCCTCACCCTTGCAGCCCATTGGGATCTGCTCGCCCCTTGCTGCACAGACTAATTAAACGTCATGGGCTGGTGTGAGGACTTTAAATACCGCAAATTCCGTTTGCAGTGACTTACGTGTTCCGAGTGAGGTTGCAGACCAAGAGGGGGTTAAATGGTTCAGTGCTCATACGCTGGTGCCGGAGTTGCCCCTCAGAGCTGAGGGAAAGCGGCGGGGAGGGAGATATTGGGAAGGAGGCAGCAGAGCCAAGCACGCTGATAACGGGGAAGTGGTTTCCTTAGCAACTACAGTGCTTTGGATGGTTTCAGACCAGAGTACAACTGGGTACGAAGTACCTGATTAAAATTTATTGCAGGGGACAGAAGCAGTGCAAGCCATAGCAGAGCCAACGTGTGCACAGAAGAGTGGGCGCTGGAGATGTAGGGTGATTTGAATGATTTCTCTATTGTCTGGGCCATCTTCTGTGCATGCCGAGAAGAAAAGAGGCTTGGGAAGTGGCAGGCAGGTGAAGATGGCACGACCGAACTCTGAAGGCACGAAAATCAAGATGAAATGCATGGCCTGGGTTCACAGCTTAAGGAAAACATAAAACTGCTTCACACTGAACATTTTCCTGAAGAAAGTTCTCCTACAGCAAACTGCAAAAGCTGTTTAGCTTGGCGGGGCACATCTTCCCTCTCAGATGAGCCAACTTTTGGTAATAGTTGGTAACTGGCCTACTGTGCTTCTGTTTGTGAAATAAATCTCTTCTAATTCATCAAGGCGGTAAATCAACATCCTAACTACATGTTTTTAAGCCAAATATAGTTACATTGCTTCACAGTAACATTAGGTCCAGTGGCCAAAGAGCTACTATTAATATTTAGACCTCTGCTTTCTCCCTAGGGTTGCTGCTTGAAAATTACCAGGTGGATACTTTCTTTTTATAAATCTTATAATTAACTTATAGTCTCAGCTAGGTTATCTTTAATATCTTCTGTATTTTCCATTTGAAAACTCCTGCTTTTGAATAGGAGTAAGAGTCTCATTTCTGAGTGGAATGCTTAAACCATCATTTAGATGCCTAAGAGTCCGTTTTGGATATTGAAGGTAAATGTCGATTTGATAGTTATGTATTTTGCTCTGTGCTTAAGTTTCTTCATCTGTAAAATGACTGTAGTACACCTCTGTGTCACAGGGATGTTGCAAGATTTATTTGTATAAGAAATGTGAAATATTTTGAGTTGCTTGTATGGCTGTGTAAGTATGAAACACTATTACAAGGAGAACTTTAAATCTTTGGATTTTTATCTGAAGTCTTGAGTCTTCAATACTGGACTTGAAACCTTGTGACAGTGTCCTTTCATGCAGTATTCCCACCAGATTCACCTTTTGTGAGTGTGCTGTAGTGAATAAAAAATCTCTGCAGTGAAATGCAACTCAAAGTCAGACATTTCTCGGTTTATTTTTGGTTTTGGATCTCTCAGATGTTGCAGCTTAGAACAAATATGATGGGTAAACAGAGCCCAGTTGATCTATGGAATATAGACTGTAAAATAAAGATTTTCTGAGTCCTTGTTGGACCAAACTCAGATTCTCCAGGAGTTGTAGAATCATAGGAGAACTCATTTGGTGCTTTTTAAACACCTGTTTTAGCATGAAAGGAAGGGAGTTTTGTAATGAAGTCACTGTGCTAATATAAAAGCATGTGTGCTTAGATAAATGCAAATCATTGGGAAGTTCCCATGAGTTACTGAAAATCAACAAAGCGTAAGGGCCCTGAGGACTGCAGTCTGACCGAAGGAAGCAAGGAGAAGGTTGCCAGCATGAAATGCTCAGACAGGCCATCCATGTAGCCCCTCCTGCCATTGCCAGTTCAGGTGCCTCCCTGGAGGCATTACCATGCTTTCTGTGGTGGTGGTGTAGTGCAGATACAGCCTCAGATAATCAGGATCCACACTAGTAGATCAAAACCAACCATGATTTTTATCCCTTAGTATTGAGGTAAGCTTGTGAATCCAAAAGCACCATTGAAGAAAAGCATCAGGCAGTAATGTAGACTAGTAATCAACTAGCCAAAATCTCAGCTGATAGTGAATACAGCCCATATCTCAATAGCTTCAAGGTATGTTCCAATCTCTTTGAGCAGGCTTTTTTTTTTTTTAAATATATATATATAATAAATATACAAAAGTTGTTCACAGTGATTTTCTTCCTTTTACTAATAGAAAGAGCTTTCAAAATAGCTGCTACTTTACTTTTTAAAATTATATATTTTTAATGTTTAAAGTATATCTGTTAGTGTACTCAGAACAAGTTAGCTGAGGTTACTGCAACTTCCTAAATTCACATGGTAATCATACCCTAACAGTTCCAAACAAATAGCTTGTCAGCAGCAGACTAGAAGGACTCTATTTTTCACTGTCTTGGTAGTAATAATATAAGGAATGCTAACAACAGTAAATATTCCCTAAATTTGAAGGAAACATTCTTCCTTATGCTCCTCAAAGCAACTAAACAGGATTGGTTTTATCTCTGGAACTGTAAATTTGCATCCCATAACAAGATATTCTGATATTCTTTGCTTGGCTTTGCTGTGTTCTTTCTATACTGACTGGGCTAGCCAATTTTAAGTACTTTTAGGTTTTCTGTGGCTAATATTGAGTATAAGGCAGAGCTGAGATTTTGTTTGTCTGTAGTGGCTATGCAGAGCCTTTCTGCTTGCAAACTTGCTATATATTTAGGTATGGCCACCAGGCTGCCCTCTGCAAGTGCAGGATTAGGAAACATGGCAAGGGAGCAAGGAAGACTATGGAAGAAGCTAGCAGCGAAGGGTAAATGCACCCAAGCCACTGGAAATGCTGATGTTGGTATGTGAGTGTCGCTGTGCCACAGCACAGTACCAGTGTGAGGCCTTCCTTCCCAAATTGCTGCCCAGAAGTTGTGACCCATCTCTCCTCTACATCTTCCAGCTGTAATTCCTCTCCCACCCCTGGCCACCACTGAGCTCGGAATGAAGACGAGATGACTTTCATAAAGCTTTTAGTGTGACTGCTCATTGTGTTGTAGTACCATCTATGATAGATTGATACAGCAGGATTAAGAAATAATTTATTATAATCTTCATCAATTTAAAGTCTCCATTTGATTTAATGAATTGAGAGTTTATCGGAAAAGCTTTTATCCACGGTCATTGACTTGAGTTCCCTTGGCCTGGCTTCTGGAGGGAGATGTGCTCTGCTAACTGGTTTGAGACAAGGAAAAGTGATAGAGGTCAATTCTTGTTTGCATTTCTAACTAGGGAAAGTAGCAGGCAGGGCTGCGGTCTGACATGTCTACTATTTATCTTCTGGGTAATTATTTTATTTATTTATATATTTTTTGTGTGTTATGCTGTAGTAGACAACATGATCTGTTGGGAAAGCATCTGAGAGAAGGGCTGAAAGATGTATATTCAATCTCTGGTTTTTTAACCCTGAATTTCTAGGTACTCTTTTAGATAATCTGGGCAAATTAATTATTTGTTAACCTATTTCCCATCGATACAGAGATAAAGAAAAATGCAAGAGCATTTTGAAATGATTTCCTTGTCAAGGGTAAGCTAATTATTGAGGGCATGTCAGCAGATGGACTTGATACAGGGAACACATATCAGAAGATTCTTTGTCTATATGTTTTATAGGTAATTTTAAATGTCAGTCTATACAGAAAGTCTATTTTAAAAAATACAACCTCTAAAATTCAATATAAATTAAGCTTTTAAATTTAAATTTGGTAGGTTTTTTTTTTATTTTATGAAATGACAGAAGATATCTTAGATAAAATTAATTTTTAAATGTTAAATTACTGTTGAATTCTTAACTGTCCATTACAGGTATAAATTTTTATTTTGGGTAGTCACCCAAATTAAATAGGAAGAAAACAAAAAACGAGAGTTGAAAAAATATTAAGATATGACACAAAAGTTGATTCATGGTGTGTGTGTGTGTGTGTGTATGTACTAAAAAAGGTAGTTATGAGAAAGTAAAAGATCCTCAGCATGATTGTTGTTTACATCCTACATTATATAAGTTCCATTTTGAATACAGATCTCAAGATACTGGATAAAAACAATGGATGTTTTTTAAAAACATCTAAGGCTTTCCAATAGATTTTTATTAAATTTGATTCTCAGATGAGATCTGAGATATATAGTTAAAATATAAACTTTAACTCCACGAGTTCAATGCCTTAAAATTGTAGAGGTATTTTTGCTACATAATGAATGTCACACAATTCTAGTTAACTATGAGGATTGTGATTAGCTTTTTCTTAATGGTTCTGCTTTACTACTAAATTTAGTTGTTTGGGCTAGCAGCTCCCTCCTTTCCAAAGATGTACAGTGGAGCTCCCTTTTCCTGCGTATGCAGCCCAAAGGGAGTAGGTGAGGGAAGTGTATTTTCCCTTCAACAAAGCTGGAATAAACTTACATCCTCCAGTTTGCACCACAGGTCTCTGTTGCATATTTTATGCATCATTCTTTCTACCAGAATAGGTAAAGAACAGCAGAAGTGCAGAACTTACAGTAGAGATACAAACCACATTTTAACATAGATGAAGGGGAGATTTTACTGTCTATGGCACTGTTAGTAACACCAGATTTAACAGTGACTTCAGGATGAGTGGAATCCTCTCCAACCACCCTATTAAAAAGAAAATAAAAAAGAGAGAGAGTATTTGGTGTTACATTTGACACAAATTGTTTCATGTCATGAAAAGACTCCATGTAAAAGCTATAACATGCCATCCCTGAGTGTGTAGTGGAAAGAAGTGTTCCCTGGTTTTAGGGACTGGGGTTATTTAGATTAGAACATGGGAATTGCTCTGTATGACCCCATGGGGCTAAAGAAGTGAACTGGAGAAAGAGTAGTTCAATGAAAACGTGTTTGGGCAGCAGAGAAGGGGGTGACGGTGAAAGGGAAGAGCTGTGTGGGAATGAAGCCTGCCAAATAGCAAAATACAAGGTTTTTCAGCAGAGCAGAAGAGATACCTTGTTAGCAGAGGATATGCAGAGCACCTGGCAGTGCAGATAGTTATTGGGGCTGGCAGCTGAAGGGAAGTGTCCCTGAGCCAAAAAGCAGAAGGTGAACAGGGCACAGGAGGAGGGAAACCAGGCAAGAAGGCAGAGAGAGCCAAAGGGTGTCCTGGATGGTTCAATTTGCACACAGGAGAGATTGGTTATGCTGAAGCTCCTATCTGAATTTTTGTTTACTTTTACTAATGCAATGCAATACAATCTTTCCTCTCCCAGTAACACTTTTATATGTATGTGCATGTGTATTGGATATATGCATATTTATTGCCTCCTGTCTAATTTCTCGAGGAAAACAAAATATTTTCTAGAGTTACAGGGAAGTTTATTATTTTTAAAATGTAACTTGTAAAAATAAGTTTGAAATCGATGCATCTGCAGGTCCTCTACCTTTTGAATAAAACAGAGACTGTCCTCCCTGTATGGCTCCTAGCCTTGTGCCATACTGGGAAGTTACTGTAAAGAGAGTGAATTCAGCTTTCAGGGTGTCACTTACCACCTTCAATAGTCAAAAATATTGAGTGGTATATTTATTATTCCAGCATTAATTCTCATATGAAGGCTACACTATACTGTACATCAAAATCCTAAGGGATGGAAACCAAAGAAATTTTTCATGGAACTATGAGGCATTTGATATGACAAATACTTCATAAAATTAGAAAAGCCTTATCATTTAAAAGATGAATCACACTGAGTTGTAACTGCCCTGCTGTGCTTTGCATTCTGTCTGCTGATATCTAGTATTTCAAGTGCATATATCATCGACCTCCTTATCTGTACTTTACAATCATTTTTTTCTTTTTTGGTGTTGTTACAAAATTTTTGCTGATCACTCATCTTTAAATTTAGTTTTGGAAGTGTTCAGTGGTTAATTTAAAGTATGCTTAAGGAAACATTTAAGCTCAAATTGCTGTTCTGGGATTTCTGGAGAGACGGAGGAAAACTTTATTTTATATACTGTCTTTTCCTCCAAGAACACCAGGGAAAACAGATCTCTGGTACAATCCACACACATGACAAGGAAAGATAGTGGTTTTTTCTTAGCAATTTATCACCTTCTGTATGATGGAAAACCTAGTTTTCCAAAAGAAATACCAGGGAAAAAAAAAAAAACAACAACACACCTGAAGAAAACTCACATTCAATACAGGTGAGAAACTCAAATGACCAGAAGACAAGCTTATTTACTATATTTCTGATGGACCTCGGTCTGCTAGTCAGAAACTAATGGGGATGCTAGGGTATGACCCCACTGTGTAATTATTGTCTAGTTTGCGGTTGGATTTCTGGGAAATATGTTATTCCATGAAAAATCTATTTAGACATTTCATAACACATCTCAAATGAACACCATTTTTTAGCATGTTTTCAACCAAGCAAAATGTGATATGTCATCGTGACTGTAAGAGAACCATATTTTTAAACAGATGTCATTTTTCTTATGATTACTGTATTCCATTATGAATCACCTCCGTTGGAGGAAAAAAAAATCATCTCTAAATGTACAAAACCTTGTACCTGAAATACACTGTGTTCAGGAAATAATAGGACACAGTAGTCCATCTGTGCCAGCCTCAAATACCAGTAGCTCTTTTGAGAAGAAATGCTGAGGTCTTGGAAGGGGCCACTACGTATTATGGATATGCATTTTCATATCAAAACCAGCATGCTGCACTACCAATAAAGCCCTTCAGTATAAACAACCGTAATTGACAGTATTGTGTATCAAATGATCTATAAACTACTCTATTTCATGTAAGATGGCTGTGGAGATTTAATAGGCAACAGAAAGTTGCTATAAAATGCCATAATCTTGCACATAAGAGAACTGCTAATTAGAATTGTCAATCAGAGATTGATCACTACCTTGTAAACTGCATAAGATGTTTCTGCATCCAAGCAATTGTGTTATCTTAAGGGTACAAGAAACTGCAGCATTCAGCTCGGAGCTGTCAGCAGGATTTCACGGAGAGAAGGTCTGTTCTATCACCGCAGTCTGTTCAACAGCCCTTCTGAGAACACCTAGGGCATTGTGAGCTTCACCGACTGCTGCTAGAAAGCAATGCTGCACTCAAGGAAAAGAAAAAAAAAAGTATATATATCAGTCCTTTTTTAATTGTTAGAAGAATAAATTGCTGCATCACATTCACTCCTCCATTTTCTTGTTTTGTATATAAATGAGTCATAGAAGCACAGAACATCCTGAGTTGGAAGGGACCCACAAGGATCATCGAGCCCAACTCCTAGGTCCATGCAAGTCCACCCCAAAATGAGACCCTGTATCTGAGAGCATTGTCCAAATGCTTCTTGAACTCTGGCAGGCTCGGTGCCGTGACCACTGCCCTGGGTTAACTACAAGGAAGGGAATACATATAATGCATACAAGGAAGACCTTAGTGGAGAAATTCTTCCTGCCCTGTGTAGTTACTTCTTCTCTTAAAGTTATCTGTTGCTCTTTCTTAGTGCTTTGGCTCTCATGGTATTTTGTATGATGTGTTGAGAAAGAATTGTGTTTTCTGCAGCTGCATACCAACAGGTGGACACTGTCTTGTTTGTAGAGCATCCTGAAATCAGGAAGGTTAAAAGGAATTTGTGATAAAATATATGTATTAAAAGTTTTGATAAAGATCTATAGGAAATACAACTGTGAAGAAAAATGGTGCCTGCTACTTTCAAAATGAACTGAAGATTAATTATCTTGTAGATTAAGAGGGACCTATTGATACAATGTTCTTTCCCTTTTGAATTCTCAGTATTATCTGGTTCTATAAATTGTGTCCTCGGAGTGGCAAAGAGTCTCCCCAACCACCTGCAGGTGTTCAAAAAGAGGCTGGTTACAGTTTCCTGTAAGAGGTTCAGGATTTGCTGAAGGGCACAAAATTTTGAAGTAATTGTGTCCAAAACACTTGTATTTCCCCAATGTGATGCTTTGCTATCAATCAGAATCCTTGTAGAGTGTCTGGAGGGAAGAAATTTCAGGAAAACAACATTTTCTTTCTGATTTTCTCTCTCTCTAGAGAAGCTTGGCGTGGTAGGTCGCTAGCAGCTCTGCCAGAGGGGACAGCAGAGATCGGTGTTGTAACTAGTTTGGTGGGAGCTGAAACAGAACAATGACTGTGCCTTAAACTTGTGGAGGATCAGGAGCTGCAGGGGCAGCCTAATGTCTGTAAAATGCTCTCAGATCTGACCTACTTGCACAGGGCTTGAGCCACCTGAGTCCAGCAACCCTCCAAGGACAGAGATGGTGTGACGTCTCTGCCCTCATGGGGAACAGGGTTTTCCTCATATCTTTTCTGAATCACTCATCTTTATTTTTGGAAAATTACTGTGATAAATAGAAAGGTGATGGCGATAGCAGAGTGAGTCATTCATGGCTGAAAATAAAATTACCTTGGGATACTGTGTTGGAGAAAACAAATCTCGTCCACATCACGGCTTTGTTTTATGGCTGCTGTGACTAGCCATGGGAAACAATGCCTTGCACTTAAGGCTCGTATGCAATGTTTTGCAAAGCAATTCTCAAACTGTAAGTGTTAGGAAGGTTAATTTAATACAGAATTAATGAAGAGACTATAACTCATCCTCCCTAATGTTAATCATTCAAAACATCTTTACTTGCTAACTGACTACTGTCAATTATCATTTCTAAGAGATGCTGAATAGGTAATTTCTTGTATACTGATTCTTGTCAGTATTTTACAAAACAGTCAGCATCTCATTCAGAAAGCATGAATTGGGAAAGCACAAAAAGCCCTGTTAGAACAGATGGTTTCTGTGATTGACGCCCTAATGCACAGTTTCAACTCTGTCTAGTCACTTTAACAGGAAAGTGCTTTAAGGATTCACCAGTTGGCTTGTCAAATTAACATCAGGCACTAGTTTGGGTGTAAAATCACAAGCATAAATCATTTGGTGACCTGAGGGTGGATGAAATATTAGCTAAAAGGAAACTTTTAACTTGAAGAAAAGCCTTTTCTGTGCTATGTTAACATCATCAATCACAGAATCACAGAACATTTAGGATGGAAGGGACCTTTGGAGGTCATCCGGCCCAATCCACCTGATCAAGCAGGGCCGCCTAAAGCTGATTGCCTAGCAGAGAAGTTGACCATCATCATGGAGAGAGGCTGACTAGTTAGAGCTGACCTCTTTTCTGAGGGGTGTGCTTCATTCTACACTGAAGCCACAGAGCTGCCTACTGCCCTACCATGAAATAATGGCAGAACTAAGAAAGGATATTTGCAAGTCCTTAATGCCAGAGTCTAATTACCCAGTGACCCAACTACTGCTGAGATTTTGAATTCAGATCATCCTTAATGCAGAGTTGTTAAGAAAGCCAGGTTTAACAGAACTGCTGTGAGCGGTGGAATAATGTCTTAAAGTCATGTATACGTAATTCATCAAGTGTAACAAACATCAGATCCTTCATGCTGACTCCATTACCTTTTTTCTTGGGAACATTGACTCCCATAGAATATGCACTTGGCTTAGGTGACATGGTGTTTAGGTCTTTTTAGTGTAAAAAGTCTTTAGTAGCAAGGAAAAAAAAATAGATATGGCAAACCAACTACTTCACTTAAAAAATATATATATAGTTATTTAATCAGTACAATTCTGTATTATGAATAGTTCCAGAAGTCTCCTCTGAACAGCATAAGACTTGTAAGAAGTCCTGCCTCTTAGAGGAAGGGGCTTTCCAATTCCTACTTAATTCTGCAAAGGATATTTTTATGCCAATAATACATGCCTGACAGGAGAAAGAGGACTGTAGAAACTAGAAGAGAAAATAAAGGGGGAGGGAGGGGGAACCCACCAAAACAAGGAAAGAGTAGGGATAAAGTGACAAAGAGAAACAGTAAATAAATAACAGGGGAAGGGGAAAAGGGCAAAAGAAGGAGAAATATTATTTCAAATGGTTGAAGATAAAGAGAGGAGTGAGTAGGAAGTGGCAGGTTCAAAACAAACAAGCTATAAAATGTGGGGGTGAGCTCTGAAACTCCTGCCACAGGATGTTGAGATAATTTGTACTCTGTCTCCATTGCTTTTTCACAGTCACTATTACTTCCATATGCTGCACATGTTTAGCATAGATGTCTTTAGCAGAGAGGAGAAAATAAAAAAGGCATAGTAAAGAGATTGTAAGTTCAGGTAGAAGCTAGACACTTTCATTGAAGAAAAATCCCCTGTGGGTGACTTGCTCTTTGGAAAGCACGCTTAGTGGGTGCTGAGCTGCTGCTGGTGGGATGGTGCAGGGGCAGGCTTGGCTTTTTGCCCAGTCTTGGAAATGGGACATGGGATCTGACAGTGCTACTCTGGCCCTGTAGGGCTGCTCCTATGTTAGGGAAGGAAACCATGCTGATGGAAAAACATGAACAGTGCCTGCTGCAAAGTGAAGTTTATAGACCTGAAATATAAGGGTGGAAGCAGAGGCAGAAGATTCCCAAAGGGTTAATATCCAGCTTCCCTTTGTTCTTCTTGCAGCACGGCGAGCTCCCTGGCTTTCAGCTGCTTCCCTTCCTCCTGGCAAGGTGGCTTCCACTTGCCGCTGCCTTTATGACATTGCTGAAACCCATCACTCTCTTTAAGTACACTTTTGTCCTTATGGCTCCCTAGGCAGGTATTATCTCTCATCACTCAGTATTTAGGCTTACACTGTGCTCAAGTATAGTTCTTGCTAATCTCCTTCACTCTGAGGAATTCCTATTATATATCTAGAGCATATGCAAGATTTTCTTTGGAAAGATGATCATGAGATACACCTCTCTGAATTATGCATGTTATTCAGAAGAGTTTTGGGCTGTGTATTTGGACTGTGTGAAGCAGCCATTTGAAATAAGATCGTGCCAGGACTGTGCTTGTAGTGTTGCCCTTGGTTTGCTGCTGAGATGCTGTAAGGCTGTGCCAGCGCAGGTCAGTACAGGTCCTGTGCTGCTGTTAGTGCCCCATCCTCAGCAGGGTGAGCAGGAAACAAGATCCTATATTGTTTGCTTTACACGTCTTGGGTGGTTGGTGCAACACAGAGGCGCGAGGTGGAACGTGGCTGATACAGCCCTGGGTCAGGGTGAACAGGATCTTTGACTTTCTGAATTACAATTTTGTTTCTCTCCTATTACTAGACCAGTTCCCCTCATGTATCCTTCATTAAAGACTTTCATATAACCTGATTAATTTTTTTTCTTCAGTAAACTATGGAAAATTAAAACATACTTCACATTTAAGAATTAAAAGTACTGTTATGGTGCACAAATTCTTCCAAAATCTCATCTCTGCTTAGGCTGAGAATAATTATTTGAGTTTTGCATTTGTGTAAGAAATGCATTGCTCCAAATACAATGAAATATAAAGTTCCACCTCTAACATGCAATCAAAATAGAGAGATTATATGTACCTATAAAACAGAAATAATTTTCTCTGCTTCTCAAAGATAATTATATATAATTTAACATATATAGAATATAATTATAAGCTAGGCGTTTAATTTCAAATCTGGAGTGATAACCCCCCTTCCCCCCCCCCCCCCCCCCCCCCCCCCCCCAGTTTTAAAGTGAATAATTTGTTTAAGTTTGCAGTTTACAATCCTTCCTAAGCATGTCTTTGAAACAGCATTGCATCACAGACAACGTTTTATCATCTGTTGCATAAGGGTATTAAGTCAGTTTTATTGGAAGTACAGAGGACTGTTTACCTCAGACAAAATTAAAGGGTAATAAATATATGTAATGTCAAAGTTTAACTACTCAAACCATTGTTAATTACCCATTTCTAGATTATTATTAGAAGGAAAAAAAAAAGAAAAAGAAAAAGAAGAAGAAGAGGAAATAAAATTGTTTCACTGCATGAAATTGCTTATAAGAAACTTCAATAGAGAGTAGTATAAGAGTGCCTCCAAGTGGCACCTATCTAAATTCCACTTCAAAAAAATAAAATAAAAAAAAAAAAAGTTAAAGCAAGGTACTTAAGGAATTAGTTTGCAAAAACAAGCTAAACAAATCATATCATATTATTTTTTTTAGTCCATTTCATTCTTTATATCCTTACAGACATTTATGTTTAGTAGTTAATGGGAGCTGCTATGCATTATTAAGAAAGCAAACAAGAAGAGTATTTAATCTAAATCAGTGTTGTCAGGTAGATGTCTTTCTGAAATGTCTTTCCTTCCTACATTTGTGATGGTCACTCTTAGATTAATTTTAACGGTTAAATAAAACTTTTTGTCATGGCATGTTACAGCTTCAGCATTTCATGGGAATTGTCTGTTTGCAGAAATTGTGTTTTCCTTTGCTTTTGTGGTTCTTCCCCACTACAGGGTCCCGTTCTCCCAGCTAGCATCCGAGTGAGGGCAAAGTGCCAACCTCTGATCCGCACCACGCGTCGCTTCGTGGCTCTCTGCTGTGCACTCAGGCTGAGCTGCTGCCATTGATGTCTGTGCAAGGAGTAAGGGCAGACTGTGCAACTGGGAGACTTTTTGCCCTACAACTGAGGGTAAATGAACCGGAATGACTAACTGAAAGGGAAGATCTGTGGATTCGGTAGGCTGTGATGTGGTAGTGCTGAAAAGAGTGGAAGAGCCTGTGTGCTAGCTAACACAGGACAGTGAACTTTGCAGGCACAGCCATGAGCTGGCAAACCACAAGAAAAGAGGGAAGTGTGTTGTTCTGCGCTCTCTGAGGTCTTGGCTTGGATAGACCAAAGGAGCGTTTTAACATCAAACTCCGCTTGGTTCTGAAACTCATTGGAACTAGTAGAAAATCTGTTCAAAACATACAGCAGAAAAGTTTGGTGTTTTTCTGTTTGTTTGTTTTTTTCCACCGTGGTAAGGAATTTGTGGAACTGATTGTGTCAGGAGGCTGTGGAGACAGGCAACACCAGCGTGTTCAGAAAGGAGATGGACAAATCCATGGATAACAAGTCTATAGAAATACACTGAAGAAAGGGACCAAAGATGTTAGGCACCCATATCCCTAATCCAACAAATGCAGATGTTGGAAAAGACTGCAGATCAGGGCAAGTCCTGAAGCGTCTCCCAGCTGGACTAGATGGAGCAAGGGTCTCACCCAGTAGGGAATTTCTTCGTGTTCTTAATATAAGATTGTAACCCACATGTTTAAAATAATTGCTTTAAGTGTGCTTTAAATATATATGCATATATTGTCTAGCCTAGAAAACCTGTAACTGTAGTCATGAAGTTTTAATCAGCAAAGATGAAAATAACTCATATAAAGAAGACTTTATGTGACATTTAACAGGAGCAAATCTACAGGTTCCACAAGCTTCATGTGGCTTTTTCACATAGCTGTCTGAAGTCATTGTATTCTTTTAAAGAAGGAAATAACTTGATATCTAGGAGAAAATCACTGCCAAAGAAACCTACTAATTTAAATATTCTTCTGTGATTGACAGGTTACAACACCCACAGCTAATATGTAGTTACTTGATGGCAGACTTCACAGTTTACAGATAGATTAAAAGAAAAGAGGAAAATGGTTCTTACTTCAGAGTGAAATAGCATAGTATATATCCAGCCTTTTTTTTTTTTTTGAATAATCAATCTGCTTCTTAACAGAGAAAATCAGCTGATATACATTATAAGAAAAACAAAATATAAATAAAGGTTGCATTTATATTTGACTGTGTTTTTGCATAGGTCTGTATAGGCAATAGCAGTTAACACCTATTTTTCAAGCTGTTCTACCCATTAAAGAGTTGGAACTTAAGTTTAGATATGAAATGAATAACACTAGCAATACAGCCTGGAAATATTTGATGCTTGTAACTTGCGTCATGGTTTACCTTTGCTCTAAATGAATGATTGCATTTTTTGTTGAATGTTTTCTGTGTTTATCTGAAGACTGATGTTTTGTAGCTTTTTAAGATAAATCATGTTTGGCACACTTCAAGCTTTATGTGTAAAATATCTTAGTTTCTTTTCAATAGTGATTTGCAGTTAGTAATCCTTGTAATGGCTTTTTCAGAGGAAAGAGCTTTGTCAGAGATCAGTCTGCAGGAAACAGAAAGAAGATTTAAGAGAGTAACTAAAATGGTGGGAAAATTTGGGAAAGCATATCTGAGCAACCTATCTGAGAAGAAAAGTAAATGGTAAATGAGAAAAAATACTGACAGGATTTTCTCAGATTATTATATATAGATTATGCAGCCAGCACCTAATACTCCTCGTATGGCGCCTTGATCCACAGAAACTCGAAGTGAGTTGAAGACAGGTAGGCAGAACTGAGCTGGCAGAAGCTGAAGGCTGTTGGAGATGACATGTAATTATTTACCACTGTATGGAGAGTATTGCCCCAAATGGCAAAAAAATAATAATAATTTTCACTGAAAAAACATGTCGGTAGATTCATATTTTTGCCTGTGACACACAGTTCATTTTAAACATTCCTCGAAAGTTGTTACCCTGTCTTTAAACTTCACTATACCTTTTTTTCCTCCATTTTCTCTGAATGGGGGTCCTTTTACTTTTCTAGAACCATAAGTCCCTAGTAACAACAATAAGAACTAATTATGCCATATTATTAATATAAAATGTATTTTTAACGAAGATATCAGTAGATATAAGTTGCATAGTGACTGCATTCTCTATGAGGAAGATCTCTGTTTATTGAAAAAAAAGCTAAACTACCTTTTCAAAATTAATTAAAAACATAACCACATATCAGCAGATGAGTACATAGAAGGGAAATCAAATTATGCATATGCAAACCTGTGGAGATGTACAGAAAATAGCTGCATCTCAAGTATGATACAGGTATGACATTTTGCAAATATGATACCATTTATCTTGCTTTCATAGCAAGATAAAGTACTTTAATTGTGAAGTCATTTTTTTACTTTTTTTCTTCTTGGTCTGAATTCCTTTTCAAGAAGTGTCTTCTGGTATCATCCTGTGCTCACGACACTGTGACTAGCCAGAGAATGCCCCCAAGCCA
Organism: Cygnus atratus; assembly: GCF_013377495.2. Classification (NCBI taxonomy): domain Eukaryota; kingdom Metazoa; phylum Chordata; class Aves; order Anseriformes; family Anatidae; genus Cygnus; species Cygnus atratus. The sequence continues at coordinate 35,729,734 of NC_066367.1, forward strand.
GAGCGGTGGCATAGCTGATGGCTGGAGCCCTGGCAATGGTTCAACGTTTCAGTAAAAACCTTTAAGCACAATGAATCATACAAGCTTTGGGCCAGATTCAGCACTGCTGATTTAAGATGGTATAATTTATGCCCCCGTCAGCTTTTTTCCCAGTATGTCTTGGAGGATGGCAAGAGTCTTCTGCTGGAGTGTTGTCTAATTAATTTTACTGCAGAAGGAGAGAGAATCTGTTACCCGGTGGTTGGAAAACAGAGGGAATGCAGGACACCCATGTTCAAGCATCTGGTTTGAAGCAATCAGATGTATGCCCACCTACAAGCTCTTGTGGAAGAGGGAAGCTCCTACTGCTTTGCTGCCCACCTAAGTTGGACCTGTGAAATGGCCACAGCCTCCTTATTCTGCTTTCTGCCAGCATCTCTGCACTGCATTAATTTGATCCTCACTTTTGTTCTTTTTATCATCTTACAAAGAACAAAAATTGAAGAGATTTTGTGATGGTTACACTCCATCTCCAGGCACTGAGAAGATTACTTCTCTGGCTTTTAAATCTCTTTCTTTCAAAAGATTATCTGTTAACTACCTATATCTCAATAATCTTATCAAAAAGCAATTGTTCAGAAATGCCTTAGAAGGCATTAATTCAGAATTAGGTAACTCTTTAGAGAACATTTCAAACTCACAAGTATATAATGAGTTTAATTTTCTGTAGAAAAATTAATCTTAGTTCATAATTTTGTGAAAGTACTGCATGTAGCTCTTCTGCTAGAAAATTATCAAATAACATTCCCAGCATGATTCAGCATTTGCCAGGAGTATCACCACTGAAAAAAAAAAAAAAAGTGAGTCAGGCTCAAGCATGCATTACAGTGAGAGAGGAGAGGGACCCATGAACTAATTCTGAAGTACCTTTCAAAAGTACAATAGCCTGACACACCTTTTGAGTTAGAGCCACATTTTGTTCCCCAGACAAATAGAAATGTAAAGATATACTTAAAAGTATCTTTATAAACAAATAGCTGTCCCTCAAGATTTCAAATGTTAAGCTAGATTAATAGCCAGGACAAAGGCTAACCTCAAAGTGTAGAAAAGAGCAACACGGGATTGCCTTTCCTCCTGATTTGTTTGATTAGCATTTCTTGCAGATGAAGGGAGAATCTACATGCGTTCCTCTGTGGAAATCAGTTCAGTGACATGGCTCTACCTCTCCTTTTTCTGTGAAGGTGAGTGAGAGTTTGAGGCACGAGGTTCCTCTCCAGGAGCATCTTCACTAAAGCTCAAATTCTTCTTTTCTCATCTGTTCAGCCCTCCTGCATGCTCTGTGCAATGGTCAGTGACTTGGATGGTGCTCAGAAGCCTGATAATGTTGCTGCTTTTGCCTTCATGAACCTCATGGGGATGAGGCAAGTGGATATTTGCCCTGCAATGGCAGAAAGTGGGCTCTGGGAAGGTCTACTCTGTCCAGAGATCTTTGGAGACAGCACTGGGAGCCAGACTGGTAAGTCACCTTCTCTCTTTTTGTAGGAATTGCTGTAATATTAGGCAGTGCTTAAAGCTATCTTTCCACGCTTTGTCCCAGATATCCAGGTATGTAGAGGACAAAAGATTCAAAAGACATCTACATCTCCAAAGAGGAGATTTCCACCACAGCAGTTCCATTACAAATCAGTCCCTCATATCCTGTACCTTCCCATAGTGTCTCTGGTTTGCCTTTGAGTTGATGGCCATCTGCTCATACTATCTGCATCTATATTTATTTACGTGCACATATATTGGTGTATGTATCTCACACAGACACCTTTTTTTTTTTTTTTTAAGTTATATGCCCCAAAACACAGCAGGAGAGGCTTCAGTTGCTGAGATGATTCTCACTCACAAGTGTGGAGGAAGAACGGGTCCTGGTCTGTTGCTATAGCAATTTTCAGAGGTGTGAATGTGGCTTAATAGTGTCATCTTGGAGCACTATAAATCTAAAGTAATGCCTGCCAAACTATTACATTCTGAAAATTCCATACTAAGGGAGTTAATAAAATTGATATGTGTGCAAATGGCATTTATAAGTTGCACATTACCAATAGTGTGCTCAGTCCCACTCCAATAAAAATCAGTTGCAAAGCTCTCATTGACTTCATGGCATTCAAGATGAAGCCCAACATCTAGCTGTGATTAAGTGTGCAGTCTTGACAATTCAATGAAGAAAAGATAAAAAGCAATGATCCTATGGAGAACAAAGCTGCTCGTCTATTTATCAACAAATGCATTCAAAATCTTCTATCATTAAATTATACATCAATAATATTATAAAATGGAATGGGGGGGGCGGGAAGAGAAAGTGCCAAACTAAAATCTTTGATGTAAAAACTTGTGCAAGATGATGAAAAGGAAAGCCCAATATAGCTGTCTAGTAAAATCTGCTAGGTGTATAAAATGTAGCGTATGTACCTTTTCTGTGCAATGACTTTCTAATTACTGTTAAATCATTTATTGTGATAATTAACAATGGTTAAATAATGAACCTTTGCAAAATTGTGAAATATTCACTCACAGCACAACAGTTCTTATAGATTAGGATTATGAGACCAAAAGGTCAGTAAGGTTTTAAAAACATGTTCAGTTCATGTCACCTGCAGGGCAAATGTAAATCCATTGTTTAGAAACCAATAATGTTATGGGCTATTCTTGTCAGAGGGATGTTATTATGGCCACAATGCATTAGGCGGCTGTGTCTCTGGGATCTGCTTCTATTTCTTCAGCAATAGATCTGTTTCTAGAGAGTCCAAACAGAAAGTAAGGGAACTTCCTGTGTGTAGTTTTTCAGTAGAAGAAATCATGGCGTGCTTTTTCGTAGGTATTGGGTGTTACTCCTTGTTAGTCTTTACTCTTTGTTGTTCTTCTGAGAGTAACACATTTATCTGTACGGGACACAATTTCTAAAGTTAGTACTATTAAACTAAGATATTCCAATGCTTCTTTTTCTTCTTTTTGAAACTGCTGGTACTCACTGGTCCGCTCATCAGCACAGTGCTGTCAGCCAAAGCATGCCCATGCACTTTAGTTAGATGGAGGCGGAGACAGGGATTGTTGGAATTAATAAATACTTTCTTAATTGTAACTTCATGGATAGAAAAAAATATATTTGTTATTTCAATAGGTGCACAGTCATGATGTGTTTCCACACAGTAAGTACAAGTATGTCACCAGCCAAACTTTGCAGATACATGACTAGTTATTTTATTTTAATAATTCAAGCAAATATAACTCTATTCCTTTTTGTAAAACAGACTACCACATACTGCAACTTTTCCAGACAACTACCACATTTGTCATGTAACAAGGTCATTCTCTATTGCACCAATCAAAGACTTTAGACAACAAAAACAACAAAAACTATTGTAAGACTGAATTTTTCTGAATAGACACTTTTTAATTATATGAACCTGATCCTATCTTTTAAAATTATATACCAATGTGTCATGGTTACTTTTCATTGTTTGTTTTTCAGGGGACAGAAACTAAGGGCACGATTTTTCTTGCAATGGAAAGTGGATCCAGAAAGGAGCTGCAGAAGAGAAGAGGCAGAAATTATGCGACCACCTTCAGTGTGGAGATCCAGTCCCCCCAGAGTGATGGTATCTGCAACAGAGGGTGATTTTCTCTCAGAAATTCTTGAGAGATTTTGCAGCAGTTTCAGTCAGAGTTATCTGCCAGATTGTAAGGTTTATTTTACGCTATAAAGTTCATCTGAGAAATGAAAAATAACACAGATTTACTTTCACTTCATTTTTCCTTTTCATCCTCTTCTCAGCCAAGCATGAACCTCAGCCTCTCTTTGTTTCTCACAAAAGGGTTGGAGCTGGTTTCCAGCAATTATTCTGAAGCAAAGCAGATCAGCATAGCAAAGTTAAAGCAATAAAAATAACAGTACAGACAGGAAAAAATATTGCATGATGAATTCTGATCTCCTGTGCTTCGGCATTAATCACAGTATTGATTTTAACGGGAATGACTTCTCAGCATACTGACTGTAGTTGCTTTTTGTTCTTTTTATTTTACTGCAGCTGATTAGTATCTGTCCTTCTGTGTCCAGTGTGGAACTATCCTCTGGAGAGAGTGCTTTCAGAAATACTTTTATTTTTTTCTCAGTTAAAATAATTACTTGAAGAGATAAGATGACTCAGCTGGAGTTATTAGGGCTGGTGTTCTGTTTGGATTATTGGATTATTACAGAAAATTAAAAAAAAAGAAAAACTGATTTTGTTAAGAGGCCTGTTGCATTGCGTGCCCATAAACTATAGATGTTTCTAGTTCAAAACATTTTGAAAAACATTTCCAAAAAATATTGGATTGTGGTACATGTACTCCTGAACAGTGAGAAAGCTGCATGAGAAAAACAATGTACTAACAGGTCTGAAGGTAGAACTAAGACCTGGAGTTGATGAACTGAATAAGTAACTCTGTGTGATTAGCACACACACAGTAAGATTATATGAGTTATTCTATTTTACTGGACATTTAATTTATATTTCTATGGAGTAAATTAAATCTTCTACTATCAATATTGTCGTACTTATCTTTCTGCCACATGTAAATGTGCAAATGTACATGCACAGTATGAACATGTGCATCTCCCAACATAAGACTACATTTCTTCTCTTTGGTGTCCTGTTAATCTGTCTCTGCACAGCCATATCTTCGACCAGACAATTTCCTGGGAAGGGAACATTTTCCTTTCCCTCAGTAACAAAGTCTCTTTTCTGTTCATTCATGATTCTTGTTAAGACTTTTTTTTTTTTTTTTTTTTCTCTGGAAGGATCTTTCTAAGAAATATCAGCCTCATTTATTACTAACTTCAGTGGCACTGCTCAGAAATTAGATTGTTCAAAACCTTTATACTTGAGATGCTCTTGAATAATCAAATGCTGCTATCCAGAGGTCTAGTTGCATCTCTATGTCCCTGGTATTTCTCCATTCCCTGCACCTTCTTGCCTTGTGACAATACAGATATTCACTGATCCAGTTCAGTGGACTCCTTGGGGATAGTCTGGGGAAGGCAGGACATGGTGTTGCAGGCATGAGATGCTTCTGTGGAAGCATGACCTACTGATGTACATCAGACTAAGTGTGTGCAAAAGGCTCTTAAACCGAAAAAATAACCATGGGCAGGCTGTTGCTTGCACATAGAGCCCATGCATCAGTGGGAACTGGGAGAGCTGGGAGAGCAAGTGCCGCCAGCCTGGTGCTACCAGCATACTTGTGCCGCTACTACCTCTTCTTTTAACATTTATATCTCCATGTTTAGCACTGAAGATGGCTATGAAAGTGAAAATTCTTCATATACAAAGAACTGAAACCTCACATTCCTTTACTATAAGAATGACTACAACTAACTATAGAGCTATACTTCAGTGCAATGTATTTTCTCATTATTAAGGCTGCCTGTCTTTGTTAGCTCTTCTACTGCCTAATCACCATTCTAAATATTCCTGCAAATGTATCTTGGCTTCCCTGGACTGGTACTTTAACCTCTGGAAAACTATTTTTCTTGAACTAATGTGCAATTTTCATTCAATCAGGGGTGGCTGGGCTTGACTTTGTAACCTCTTGAATGCAATAAAATCACTAGAGTAATGCTTAATGACACACAGGGTTGAAAATATATTTTAAGAATTTCAAGGCTGTTACTTTCTCAATTTCAAATTTATCAGACAATTAAAAAAATAATTAAATATTCAGTCTCTGTACAACTTAACGGAGATGCTGGGTCTACTTAACAGACTTTATTAGGCTCATGGGTCAAAATAAATTTGTTAAAACTACTTAATGCAAGAGATATTGTCCTGTATTACATCTATTTAGTGCTAGCCTACAAAGAAGCCTTATACCAGATTTCTAATTCAATGCTCACCAGTCTTTAGAACGTTGTTTCAATCCATTTTACTGAGTAAATTTGACTGTGGCAAAATCAAATAACAAAGACAAATTAGTTGCATCTTCTGTTAATCATTGATTATAAATTAGACATGCTAGCTCAACTGAAATGTCTCTGAGGATGTGAATATTGGAGTTAATTGTTTAATTTAGAAAAGAGCTAGAAAGTTTGTTTCCATTTGTACTGCTTGTAATCCTTTGAGATTAACATATTTGGACTCTTTACTTGATAAGTGACAGTCTTTCAAATACTGAGTCTTTTAGATGGACCACTGTTTAAAGAGTAAACTATACCGGGACAGCAAAAGTATTTGTCTCATTGTAATGTTGACTCTCATTTGTTGATGTGTTTTCCTTGATCATACTCCTTCCTTGTACGGAAAGATTACACAATTTATCAATATTTGCAGAGCTATTTAGTAGGACCTAATTCAAGTAATTAAGTACAAGCTTAAGTCCAATCAAGTCAAATATATTAAAATTAAGCTTTAGTTTAAGAAGTTTCGTAGGAAAGCAGAATCATCAGCCAACAGAAAAATGCTTAGGCTTAAATATTATTTAAAGATATTCCAACCATTTTTTTCAATCATCTTGAAAGCTGTGAAAAGAAAAGTTATCCTTTAATTTTGTGTCAGTATAATGCCTAACACAATGGAAATCAGGTTCTTGGCTTATAGTCCTGGGTGCTCCTGTGTTATAAATAAATATTTTAAAGCATCCCTGATATGACACGTTATCCTATAACTCCTTCTTCAAAGAGTTAAAACCAGACTTGCTCCAATCTGCTCATGACTAACGGAATGCAACAGACATCTTAGAAAGACTACTGAATGCATCGTGAGCATTCATCTTTAATATTTTTATGACAGAAATGATAGTCAACTATGAAAAAAACTGAAGTGACTTTAATGCAAAGATATAGTGATGATTTTTTTTGACTTGAGCTCAGTCAGAGAAAGCAAAGATAGCAGAGAAAGATGTGCCACAAAACAAGGACTAGCACAAATTCAGCATTGAACTGTTGGAGCAACCCTTTCCTTGGTCACTTCATATAAGAAAATTTTCTGACGGATTTTATTAAGAGCAGATAGCTCTGTGAATCCCAGAGGAATAGTGTAAAAAAAAAAAAAAAAAAAAAAAAAAAAAGGTTGAAAAGGTTGTAGACCTTGGAAAGGAGAACAGGCAGCAGCAAGAATCAAGAATATTATTTAAATAAGCTTTACCCCTTGGTAAATAGCAAAGTTTTCCCCTTTCCCTCAGCTATTTATGGCAATGTTTAGCTGGGTTTACACTGTAGGTTTGCATGTCTTCTGAATGTGCTGGCCTGTCAAGGGGCTTCATTTCTAACTTTAGATTTTTTGCATCTCTATAAATGCCATATATTCTTTAAACAGCTGTATAATTAGGACAAAGAACGTTTGGAGAAGCATTTATTTTTACTGCATAGCTTGAGACATATACCATCCATTAAACCTGAGGGAGGGGCTCAGGTGTTTTGGGGAAATTCAGCAAACCAATGGATTTTGCAGAAGCAACCAATTCTGTTCATTCAATTGACATAACATCTAATTTTTCAAATTATTTCTCTGTTTTGCAAAACACAGTTTCACTTTTATCACTGCATGCTAGATTCAGCCAATAATGTAAAGACAGACACAGAAGCTAAATGAAATGTATTTTTGATCAGTTATGCAGGTCTCCTCTTGGCAAGGCGGAAACACTACCCTGGTATGGGTGGACCATGGCTGGGAGCAGGGAGCGTGCTGCTCTGGGGAGCCAGGAGCCGTGGGTGACAGCAAGGCTGGCTGCAATCAATAGCTCACTATAAAAAATGCTGATATGGAGGTTTCCATGCTGAAGGCATTTAAGTACATTATTTAAATGCTTTCATGCTTTCAGTAGATGCTTAAACTTAGGGTAAAGTAAGCACATGATAAACTTTATGCACAGATGCTTTTTGGAGCTGGTGCCTAAACCCAAGGGGAAAAAAATTAAACCGTCCTTTGAATGGCAAAATATACTGTCTTAATGAAATCAATACAAGCATTTATCTTGCCATTTCAAATTAGTATAATGATCAGAATGAACAAGCAAGTTTAGAAAGTGTAACCTATCAGTGCAATGATAAATTGGACAGGCTTCAGAATATCTGGTCAGCCTTCCTGGTGATTTATGAATGTCAGAGGCTTAATAACAGAAAAAAAAAAAAAAAAAAAAAATTGGTTGAGACTTTCTATCTTACTGTTCATGGTTGCTGTGCTCTGTGTTTTAAAATAATTTGTCTAAGAATTTGTATTAATACTACAAAACTTTAAACTAAATACAGAGATAAATCTATGTTGATGTAATTTACCTCCATCTCTGGCTACTTTCCACATAAGTTACTCCAGTTCAAAAACCCATAAAACCTTCCTACTAGAATATATAAATGTATATAGTTTTAGTTTTAGTTTTACATTATTTTTTCTTACACATACTTCTACATACTTCTTGAAACTTACCTTTCATTTTGGTACTCTAAACATCTCTAACAAAAGCAGAAGTGTAAAGGATATCAAAATAAATTAGCTGCATCGCCTCCAGTCTATGTGCCACAATCCTCAAACAAAAAAAATGGTAAGCAGTATTTTATCCAGACTGTGAACAATATAAATAAATAGAGCGGGAGATATTTCTGCATTTTTGAGTGTGAATATCCCCATTCCTGAACAGTATACAAGATTTAGTCAAAGAACTAAAAGGTTTGATAGTAATGTTTATTTGCATACAGCTTCTCCCTTTACTTCCAGAGAAATTCTTCCATGGTAGTTATTGGTCTGTCCTAATGTTAAACAACAGGTAATTCATATTCAATCTACCATGCCATGTATTACTGCAATAGAAAGCAAAATATTAGCAGTTAAACTATATTATCTAGTTTATTGTAGACTATTGCCGAGGGGTTGGACTAGATAATCTTCAGAGGTCCCTTCCAACCTTGGCCATTCTGTGATTCTGTGATCTTTTTATAAACCTTGAAGAGGTAGGAAACTCTCTCTCTCTCTCTCTCTCTATATATATATATATATATAAACTCTCTCTATATATTGATATCAGAAAAGGATTAGGTGAGCTAATTTTCACCTGATGTAAAATTGTACTAGTAGATTAGAAAATGTCAGCAGAATAACGCTGAACTCTGGAATGAAAAACTATGTAATTACAGCAGTGAGACAGTCTTTGTAATATAAATGTTGCCAGACTAACACCAAAATGGGAGTTACATCTGGTGACAGTGTATCTCCTTTCCTCCTTCTTAGATTTTGAGGATTTTATACAAAGTTTTTATTCCTTTTTAGGTATTCTTAACAATCTAATATGCTCTGTCACACTGATGCTTGTCATAAACTGAGATTACTACTACGGTGTCCTGAAGATTGGCTATGTATTATCATGCCACACCGTAACAGGTCTGTATAAAACTTGTCATTCTCATTTTTCTGTATAAAGTTTAAGCTGATCCCCTCCCTCCTGAGTAAATTAGACACTAAAGCCTTCAGGAAATCAAACTGAATAATCAAACACTTAATAAAAAATGCATCATAGTAAGTCAGCCTATGTTATCAACTTGGAAAAAAAAAAAAAAAAAAAAAAAACAGCATGAAATGCTCAGACAATAATGATTTTCATGAATATAAACATTAATGCTAACTTCAACCTCATTGTACTTCTGAGATGTTTAAAACCTTTTACCAGATTAAGTTTTCTTCAAATCTTTTTGACAAACAGAAGTTCAAAATAAATAAATAAATAAATAAATAAATTATTATGAATGAACTGATTATGAATATGAAGTAAAATTAGGTCATGTCGAAGATATCTGTAACATGCTTATTTGTAAATATTTATCACAGTCCCATCACTGTAACTGATAGGTCCCACTGAGCAAGGTGACTAAATCTTCCTGCCCCATTTGCAATCATTTGTCTTAAACCAGTTAAAGAGTAAGACACAATCTTGCAAAACGCTTTTTAGCTTACTTTTGAATAGAGAAATCTGTATTTATTCCAGAAATGAAAAAGAGGACAAGCTATTTAGAATTTTAGATAATGATACATATTAATTAAACAACAACAACAACAATTGACAATGAAAAATATAATTTAAATTATAGAAAAGTGATATTGTGCCATTACCATTGATGGAAAATTCATATATATGAATGCATTGTTACATACATATTAAAAATCTCTTAAAACTATCCTTTAAGATTTTGACTTAAGTTCTCCTAATTTTGGACTATTTATGAAAGGATTGCAACCCTATCCAGTATGTAGCATATAACACAAGAAACCATAATGCTGCTTTGAGATAGTGTGAGAAATTGCTGTAGAATTAACATATTTGATATCCTGCAATAAGATATTTACATCCAGCCCATCCAATGGTTGTCCATTTCCTTCACTGATAACAAAAGTGAACAATTATCATGGAATTTTAATTTGCCTTTTCATTTCCAATATTCAATGGTGATGGTCAGCCTTGAAAAAAAATGAAAACCCATCAAGTATGAGTCATGCTAGAAGATCATATTCCTTTTTAATGTAAGGTTTAATCTATCTATGTTTGTTCAAGCCAAATTCCCAAAGGTGTCCCTGGAAGCTTCCTCCTTGTGAGGTTCTAAAATATCAGTGAATGTGCCCAGGTGTAATATTCAATATTGTGTTAACTTTAATGCAGTATTTTATAGAAAAGCTTTTTTTTACAGGACATCATTTATTTAATGTGATAAAATGTTAACTTAATACTCTGCCCTTCAAAATTCATTTTACTACCTTTTTTTCTTTGAAAAAATATTGTCACTTTGCAGTGACTAGCAGAACTTGAGGCACCTAGCTTGGCAAATACATTTAAGATGTCCAACTATCAGTTGCCATCAAATGACTGGTGGTAAATGTTCCTGTGGTAAAAAAATTATTTTACAAGGAAAGAAAGCAGTACAGGTGTAAATTTTGTTCTGTGATGAATTGTTTGTTGTACCTAATAGCACTTTCAGATGTCTGTCAAGCAACCTATTATAGCAATAACACCAATGACAATCTGAAGTGAACGGGTACACCATAAAAGTACTAATAAAGTTCCCTATATTCATTAATGTACCTTGTAATAGACCAGTTAGAAGACAATTTGTTCTTTCTTTCATGCAAATAGTTCTATTAATGGAGCAAAGAGAATAATGAAAATGTAAAAGGTACACTAAAACATTCTGATGAATATATGGGCTGAAGTGGTGTTTCCATGGCTGAAATATTGTAAGGAAATAGAACAATAATGTGTTCAGTATTACCTTTGCTATGAATCAGTTCAGCACTCAGTCTGGTCCATTTCAGGTATTTAGCAAAAAAGGTAGCACTGCCAAAAAGATTGTTTCCAGTGTTGCTACAAAAATTGCTAAACAAAACTACAAACACTGTTCCACTGTTAACTACATAAATGGTAGGAGGAATCATAAAGAAATGTATGTGTAGTGCAAATGGATCTTTGTTGCATTCGGTTCAATAAATGTGTACCTACTTGGAGGAGGGGAGGGTTTGACACCATCTTTTGTTGTTAGCAAAGGAGGTGTTCAGCACATATTTCAGATTCTATAGGAATTTAACTCAGATGTTTTATCTATCCTAAGCTGGGAGCCTGAGCAGCCTTCACAGGAAAGACAGGTGTCTGCATATAGGCATTCAAAATACCGTGATGAGATACCAGAAGTTAAACCATACAAAGTGCCTATGGTTACAGGTTCCAGAAGTGTTAAAGTTGACAAGGAATATTCCAGTCTCTAACCCAACAAATAACTGAAGCTTTTACTTATCTTTGAATATAATTTTAAAGTAGTCATTCCGAGTCTTTCCATTGTGAATTTAATAGTTGAGAAAAGGGAGCCTATTGGAGAAATTATATCTGTGTTTAATATAATTAACATATATCCTGATCTGGAAATGGATTTGTATACATAATGTTAAGCTCATCAGATTTAACAGAAATATTCATATACTTAAAATTCAGCACTGGCTTTATTATCTAGCTAAATCAGGATTAAATAAACAAATCAAAGTCTAGGTTCTCACTGACTCTAGGTAAGTTTTGTTCAGAGCTGTGCTGTAGTCAACACTCAAACTACTTGAAAGGCTTTGAGAGTATCACTAACCATAGAAATTTAATAAAAGTAACTTTTTGTGGTGCTCCTAGTGTTGTTACTATTATATATTGTGTGAGTAATCAGCTCATCAGGATATGCCATTATGGAAAGGGATCTTACACAGCTAAAGTTCTCAAACTGTGATAGAATTGTGCAGTTTCATATCAAAAACACATAAAAATGTTCTGCAGAAAAGTAAACCACTTTGTTCTGATTTCTTTCCAAGAGATAAATAGAAAAGCACTGGTGGTTCTCTAAAGGAGCCGTATCATCTGCTTATTCTGCAGAAGGGCTAGGTGCAGCATGGTATCTCAGAAATTGCATTAGAAATTTAGCACCCAGTGATCTCAAACTACTTGGAGAAATAAACTCTTAAGCATTCCAGTTTCTCCTAACCATTTTTTTTTTCTTTCTTTCTTTCTTTTATAGCATTTCCCCTTTTGCAGCTCTGCTAACACCCTGGAAGGGTTTTCATCTATGAGCTCTTTAAGAGGATCTCCCCCTTTTAGGGCTGAGCATCCCTGCCATGTCCAAGTTGGAGCCTTGCCACTGCATTTACATTTAGAGGATATGTTCAGAGCTTTCTCCCTCAGCCCTTGTAGAATATAAGACAATTTACTAGGAAAAAGCAAACTAGATTTTTACCTTTTTAAAATAATTATTATATTCTGTGCCTTAGAAAGAAAAGTCCTAAAGAGATATTATCACTTTCTATTATATCTGATGGTTTTTAGAGTGATTTCTATAGACTCCTATTACAGTTTCATAGTGTCCTATTGATTTTGTTTCTCTTAAGGGCTTTCACACAAAAAGATTGTATATAATAAAAGGACAATAAAAGAAATTGCTAAGATCTAAGGATTATTATTCTCTGTGTTTACTGTTGTTCCAACTATATGATAAAAAAGGGCGGAAGCAGTGTGCTTATGACTATTGGGATTTGTAGTTTGTCCTGTGTAAATGTATGCTGACCTCCAACTGTGTGAGATGGCATAATCAATAATAAGAAATCCACCCACCATTTATTGTACTGAAATTGTTATAAGGATATATATTAAGAGAAAACATTTCATCTACAGGGTGTACTGCATCATGTTATATATCTGTACTTTCTTGGAAGCACCTATCATATCAGTGTGGATATTATATTACTCCAGCATAATAGCATTGCACTGGCAATCCAAATTCAGTATTTTTTTTTCTTATAGGCTATATTTATGACCAAAATAGCCACAATTTTCTTCACATAAAATATTAAGTGTAATCTAATCTTTCTCTTCCTGACAGAAGAGTTTTGTGATTCTATTCAGTCTTCAGACATTCTTTAAAAAGACTAATGATGGAATTTTGGAAGAAAATGCAATCAATTCTTGTAAAAGTAAAACTGATCAATAATTTCTCAGTCATGAAAATAGTTGCACAATTGTAACAAATATTACAACCATTCTTTCAAGCTTTTTTTTTCAGTCACATGAGTAATTCTTACTCAGGTAAGATAGCTCATTGAATTTGGATTATCATCAGTCTGATGTAGTCAATATAATTTTGTGTTTCTTTTGCAACAAAATCTTGTTAGGTAAGAACACCTTGAAAACTCTTTACATTTTAATATTTTATTGATGATTGATGGTATCGATGAAACTTTAACTTTCCCAATGAAGTTACATGACTTAAAAGTGGTACCATTCACTCATCTGTAAAACTCAACTTGACATCAGTGACACCAAGAAAAAAAGCCTGCTATAGGAATGCAAATTCTGAAAATTGGTAAACACCTACAGGACTGGTGGAGGTCCTCCACAGATCCAGCATCTCTAGTAATCACAGAATGAGCAAATTATTCAAAATAAGTAGATATTTTCAAAATAATTTTAGTATGTAGCTAAAGTTTCTGAAGATATGCCTTTCATTTTTTGAGAAATGTGTTAAATTTTGATATGATTTGTATGACTTTGAAACATTTACACATCTAAGAAAAGAAATATGCAATGCAATTAATTAATACACTGAAACACAAAAGAATAAAATATTCCTTTAGTTAAAAGAAAGTCCTACATTTGCCTACAAAACTACAAAATTTAAACCACTGTGGTTATTAAAACATTATGATACACACAAAAGATGCCTCTTCAATTCTTCAAAATATGAAGTGCATATAATTTAGTTTCAGACTTCGGTATCCAGGGAAAGAAAAAAAAAAAAAGTAGAGTGGAGTAATAACAAAAAAAGACCTCATTTACTGGGATAGAAATGCACTGTTTACCCTTTGATGTAAAGAATCTCCTCCTTCCTTCAAATGAGGACATATTTTTTATTTCCAGGTTTATTCAGACAGAGAAGTATGGAGTGAGCAGGAAATTCAAATAGTACATAATGGAAAAAAAAATAATAAAAAAGATAATTTCACAAAAATGGTTCTGATTTTAAGTTTAATTTGGTATAGATATTCTCTCTCTCTCTCTCTGTATATATGTATATTTGTCCTTGGATTATTAGTTTCTGAGAGCCTATTATGGCCTATAAGTAAGGCATAACTCAGTTCAAGAATCAGAAGCATTGAGATGATGTTGCTGCAGATACACTTGCTTTCTTCATCTCTCTCTCTCTCTTTTTTTTTTTTTTTTTTTTTTAATTGGGTAATTGAATACACACTATAACCAAACCAGTATAAAAGGTCAGAGCATGAATTAGTCTCCTCTTGGGACACTTTACCATGTGTCTTTGCAGCTCTTAAGGGCATTTCCACTATTTTTGAAGAAATAGACTGCAAACCTGGGCATTGACCATTTATTTTCAGTTGAATCTGCCTCCTTGGTTTGTCCTCCACAGCACAACAGGAAACCCAGGCAGCCATTAGCCTACAAAGGAACTCAGATAAATAATGTTTGCTGAATTTGCTTGTTGTAAGCGGGCAGTGTGTAATGAATAAACTGTACAGAAAGGGAAACCTTTAGAAATGAAGATTAAAATATGGCCTAAGGTTAATGATATATTATCCAAAGTTTCTTTTTTTCTGCTAAGGCATATCTTGGCTTACATGCACTGTAGTTGTTAAAATTATAATAGAAGAAAATATTTCAGAAGCAGAATTATTGCCAATATTTAAATTTAGAGAGAATATGAAGTATAACATGCAATTTAAAACTCATTAAAGTTATCTTACTAGTTATTTCTTTAACAAAAGGATTTGGGCTGGATTAATTATATCATGACCAACTCAGGAGAAGCCAATGCAATGTTTTGCTGATATTGTCCTTTACAGTTACATTGTAACTCCCAACTTCTGCTGCTCTGTATTCATCCCCTTGTCAAGTTTTTACTTTGAATCATTGTCTTCATTTATGTATGTAAAAATGTCAGTAACAACAGACTCATGACCATGACCTCTTTTGTAGGAAAGAGTTTTGAGAAAGGCAACACATTTTTGTTTGTTGATGTACTATTCATTGCAAGAGTACTTCTTCATATATAAAGACCCACATGGATTGATGAAATTTGGCCCCCTACTTGCATTGGAGCCCTCAAGAGTTGGTTTAATACAGGAAAATCTGTATACATCAGAAGGGCTTTTTACAATGTAAGCAACCCTGTTAATGGGTTTTATTGGATTGTCTGAATTAAAATAAATAAATAAATAAATAAATAAGCATTTTGGCGTTTACTGTAAATACTGCTACTTTTGTGTAAGTAATACAAATACGGCTTGAGTTTGAAGGGAACCACAAGTTCCTGAAGAAGATAAGGTCCAGGGTGAAGCCAAGAAGCCAGTCTGCATTTTTCTGCTCTCTCTTGATGTAGGAAGTTGGAGCTGAAGAACTTATTTTTAATGTGCCAAAATCTTTTCATCTTGTTACAAATCTTGTTATCCAAGAAAATGCCCAGATCTTAAACCCAAGAATAAAACACGCTAAAAAGAATGGAAAAATGTGTGATACGTCTGCTTTCACATACAACCCAACCACCACAGAGGTGGAAGTCCTGTAATTGTCTGCTAAGCAAAAAATTATTACCTTAGCCTTCTGGAAATGAGAGAAAAGCAAGCTAACAGTGTTTGAGAAAAATAATAACTCCACCATTTTGCTGCATAAGAATGGACATAGCTAGCTTAGGTGAGTCAAGGTACAGTTGGTACTGGTGGGAATTGAAGAAGCAGGATCAATTCAATATTGAATGTAAAATAAAACAACTCCAATTACTCTAAGAAAATTCTTCCCCTGTTTTTAGCCATTTGGGAATTTTCAGAAATTCTTTGAAAATGAACTATTTTACAAGACGAATAAGCAAAATGTCATAATAAAAAGTCATTCATTTTATATTTGAAATCTGAATGGAAAGGAGAAAGTAATGCTGTTGTTATTCAGACATAAGATTAGCAAAATATAATTTATTAAAGTGAAATAATCTACTAGTAGGACTGGAAATTTCTGGTTGCTTCAGAAATCCATGAAAAGTTTCTGTCGTAATTTTAAGTACCAGTGAATTACTAATTTGCTGTGGGGATAAATATTATTGTATCGTGACATCATGATATGACAGGGATGGTTTTGTTTGCTGCCATTTTATTTTTTTGCAAACAATTATTATTTTTTGCAAAATTCTACTGTGTTAGCCAAAGTCTTTTGATTATTGATTGGGTTCTCCATTTTCAGTTTCTCGTTCTCCCAGCATGATTTTGATCCTTCCTCCTTTTATACACCTGTGGAAAATAATTTTAAAAGAGAGAGAGAGAGAGAGGGAGGGAGGGAGAGGAAGAATCAATATCCCAAAATCCTCCCTTTCAGAAGGTAGCTCATTTCTGTTTTCTATGAAATATAAAAGTCAATTAACTTTTTTTTTGGAATTAAGGTTTCACCTGGAAAGTGCATATAATTTTTGCCAGCTCAGATTGCGGTACATTTAGTAAGTATGTATATGCATCACCAAGCTCAAGCTCTCAAAATGGGGAGATACCATTTACAGGAATATTTATTCTGAAGTTTTAATTTGCTGCTTTAATTTTCAGATTGGATGGTGTGTTAGACCATTGGGCTGATTTCATCCAGTTTCAACAGCGACAGAGTTTCTCAGAATTGTAAGAGTAGTGAGTACTTCCAACATGTTTTGTGAAATTGGCAGGGGGGTAAGTGAGAAAGACACAGTGAAGTACCTTATTAGACACTAGAGACTCCATTATTCAGCTCAGATTTCTTCCCACCTGCATTCCCCCATGATGTGCACTGGTTTGTGTCTGTGACTAGGGCACTGTGATGTCTCTCTCCCTTGCAGACTCATGCAGAGAAAGAGGTGAACTCACGTCACTGATGTAATTCAGTTAAAATGACAATGGGTTGTGAGATGGTTGTGGCCCAGCCGCGGCAGGCAGCTGAGCACCACCCAGCCGCTCACTCACTTTTCCCAGGTGGGAAGGGGGAGAGAATCAGAAAGATAAAAGTGCAAGAACGTGCGGGGTGAGATAAGGACAGCTTACTAGGTAAAGCAAAAGCTGTGTACACAAGCAAAGCAAACCAAGGAATCCATTTGCTGCTTCCAATCTGCAGGCAGGTGTTCAGCCCCCTCCAGGAAGGCAGGGCTCATCATGTGGAATGGCTCCTTGGGAAGACAAATGACATCACTCTGAATGTCCACCCTTCCTTCTTCTTTACCCTGGTGTTATTGCTGAGCACGATGCTCCATGGTGTGGGACGTCCCTTTGGGCAGCCTGGACCAGCTGTGCTGGCTGTGTACCCTCCCAGCCCCTGGGGCACCCCCAGCCCCTGGCTGGCAGGGCAGCACCAGGAGCTGAGCAGTCCTTGGCTCTGGGTGAGCCCTGCTGTGCAGCTACTGAAACATCGCTGTGCTATCACCTCTATTTTCATCAAAAATCCAAAACACAGCTTCATATGAGCCTCTACGAAGAAAATAAACTCTACTGCAACCAGAACCAGAGACACAAATTTATTGGATACCACCAGACTTTGCATGTTCAGGTGCTCATGAAACTCGCATTTCAGATGATCCACCAGGGGTGGAGGAAACTTTCAGAACCCCAAGACATAAAGGTTGCTACAGACAGAAGGCCAGGAGAGGAAGGGGGTTGACTAGCTCTGAAAGTAACTTGATCCAGATTCCAAGCAACTCAGGGAAAAACTCAGTATTTTTTTTCACATAGCTGAAGTCATCAACACTACAGTAAGTGAGAAAAAAAGTAGAAGGAAAAAAAAAAAAAAAAAAAAAAAGACCCTGACTTCAATGAGAGGATTAATTCCTTGATCTTAACTTTTAGTCTTGCCCTGAATGACTGAAAAAAATCCAGATGCAGACACAGCCCCATCCTCAGTCAGTGCTTTGCAACACTGAAGGCATGTAAACTGTCTGGCCTTTTGAGCACAACTAAACTTCTGAGAGACTAAGAAAATGGGAATTGGACCGTGGCACCAAAAAAAGTTTAAAAGTGTTTAAAAAAGGCATCAAAATGTGTACTGTGGGCTTTAAGTCATTTTTGAAGAGTCAGAGACATGCAACTGAACAACAAAATAGGAACTCAAAAATATCTTGGTTTGTAATTTTGTGCAGGTATTTTGGGAAAACAATATATGTGTTGTCCTCTATTGTTAAGAACATTGATGATTACAAGGTAACTTGTATGTGATACAAAAATTTGTGTAAAGACCGAGTTCAATTATTATTCAGCACATTGACCAAGCATTACAAAAAAGAATTGCTAAGCAAACTGTATTGAACATCTGTCTCAAAAATGTTTAAATCAATAGTAAAAGCAAACTTTATTTGACTTGTAGTCACAGTCTAATTCCATTCCCAAATTTTCCACAGGCTAAGTAATTACAATTAACCAGTGATTAATGCTTTAACTAATAAGAATTTTGTTGAGGAACTGAATATACAATGCTTTCCCAAAATCATGGAGAAAAGCAGGTTAAAGGGGTATTTCACAGATATAGCAATAGACAGATATATAGCAGAAAATGTATTATTATTTGATCACTTCTGAAATTCTTCTTACATTTGATTTATGGCTTTAGAGTGTGCATTTTTAGTTTAATAGTTTTTTTAAATCTTCTTGCTTGAAGACAAAATTATTTTCTCATTTTCTGGGAGTAAAATCAGAGGCAATTCTATTGAGCTGATGGGAGAAGAAATGTTCTTCTTCAGAAGTATTTCCTCAACTAACTTATGTCTTCTATTTTTGATTACGCATCTTTATTCCACTTTATACAATATTTATTCTATACAGATATAGTTCGTTGACTTTTTTTTTTTTTTACTAAAAGTAATCTCATGCAACACTTGCAACACTCTAAAAACACAATGATTTCTTTAAATAAGGCCAAGAGTCTTCCATTTGATTCAGATAAGAAAACAATATTGAAATCTTGGAATTTTTTCATCATCGTCACCCAATTTGTAATTCTAGGTTATAAAGAAGAAAACATTTTAGATAATGTATAGAGATATTCCAGTGCAGTTGACCTTATGAAAATCATTGGGTTTTAACTTTTTTCTTTCTTTTTGTTTGTACAGTTTCATCAGAATCAAGGAATTCTTACAAAATACATCAATTTTCAGAAATCAACTTTTTTTTCAACAAAAAACATTCTTGTTAAAAATTCATACTCTACTATCTTCCTAAACCAAATCTACTGTAATAACTGGATTTATCATCTTCCAGATAACTAAATTAGTCCTGGATGTTAAAAAAACACCCGGGCTGGTAGTTTTCCTGATCTGCAAGTTACCTTTGATTCTCTTGGTACTTGCCAAAAAAATTTATTTATCTAAGAATGATACATGTAGGAAGTAAACTTATTGCTGAGCATCTCTGCCATTTGGAAAAGAAAATCAGGGAGTTAGCCATATAGCCCTTATCTCTATTTCAAGCTTCATATTTTAACATTTAATTATTTGAGGAATCAATAAATGACAAAGGTCTAGGAGGTGAGTGAGGGACTTACTCTGTCATCTGTAACCTGTAGCTTTTCATATCTCTACCCATGCACAGTCTGGATATGATTAACTCGAAAACGTATTACAGCTGCATCCCAGCTCCATGTTGGAGGACCTTGTCCTACTCCCTGCCTGGTTTCCCTTGCAGTCTAGTTTTGTTTGGCCAGACCTGGACACAGTGGAGCATGGAGCTCCACTACATACACACGGATTTGGACAGGCATGGATACAAAACAATGGAGGTGAAATGTCCTGACACCGGTGACTGAAGTCAACTTGCAATAAGTCCTTAGAAAATTTCCCTAGGAACCTCAGGGACTTAATGCAACTCTGTCCAGTTTGTTATCTTCAGGAGTCCTCATGGTAATGTGGCTTTCTGTTACTGGAGTTAGTGAGGCACAGATAACTGAAATAAAAGAAAATAATACATGGATTGAGCTCTGTGACCATTTTTATGGAGGAGTTATTATTTTGGAGCCTACTGTTACTTTTTCTTCCTTCCTTCCTTCCTTCCTTCCTTCCTTGGCATACTTTGAAAGTTTAATCAGTATTCTAACAAGTTTCCAGTTTGCTGATTCTTCTGTTGCAGAATAACTTGCACTGGAGAACTTAAAAAGCATCTCTAATTTCTGTTACTGTCAAAGACTGAATGGGTCCAACATTTCACTTTGAAATTATGTTCTTCTTATGAACTGCTTATTAGGCAATTATAGTGCTGTTTAAGCTAGAACTAGCTAGAAATTGAAATAAAATTATTTTTAAAAGACACAGTGGTGGTTCTTGTTGAAAGGCAGTTATGACTGTGCGGCTGTCAGATAGGGTTTGGAATAATGAGACACACAGGTAATCAGCATGAACTGGCAGGAACATTTTTTCCATGATTTCATTCCAAGGGGACCTGATTAGAAAAAATATTGTGCTTATTACTTTTGAACAAGCATTTTAAGTAGGCCTGGCTGAGAAGAGAATTGCATATGGCATGACTATTTCAGGCATCTATAAACTGTAAAATCTAACTAGAGAGAGTAAAATTGCTATATCAAGGATTAACATTTTAGCAGCTAACCAGTTAACCAAATGTTCTTATTACTTACAACTTAAATGTGCTACTCCCAAGTTTTGAAAGGTGCTCTAGTTGTGATTGGCTCCAATGTTGGTGAACAAGTCATATGAACTAAATACAGCGAATGGATATCATGACATGGTTTCTGTAATGCCTGTAAAGGTTGGTGCTTTCTTGTATATTCTAAAATGTTCAGTCTGTTCTTTGTTTCTCATTTTGCATTTACAAGGCTCCCTTCATTTAAATGGACCTCAAAACACTCTGCAAACCCACCATATACAATGAATTCTACTTTTCTGATTTATTAGGAAGTTCTTGTTAACTTTGAGAACACATAAAACTGATTAACATAAAACTGAACTGAATAACAACAACAGTAAAAAAGACATCTGAGTCTGCAATACTGTGAATAGCCCACTCTAGCACAAAGTAGAGAAATAATATGGAGTAATATGTCTCTGCAACATCCTGTTCCTAGTACCACTTGCCTTGCAGTAGAGCTAACAAGCCCTAAAAGAAATCTCCAGTATAAACAGAGAGTGTGAGAAGAATTTTTCACAAAAATATGCAATGATTTAAGGAAGGAAAAGCTGATCATTAGCAGAACTGAAGGAATAGCTGGGATCTCTTAATTCAGCATCCGTTGCACTGAGCACTGCCTCAGGCCATCCTGGTTCACAGATGTTATGACTGAGGTGTGATTCAACTCATACTGCTGCAGGAATGAAGAGCCATTGCTCTCTTGATACTGAATGCTTGAGAAGAGCACTGAAAGTATTTTCATTACTTTTTTTGTGTATATGAAAATGGAGTAAAAGGTCAAAAAATTGAAATATTATGGCTAACTCTAAGCCAATGATTAAGATTGTCTTAGAAGATGAAATTTTTATAGCAGTATAAAATTCAGTTTAGTCTCTCTGTTGCCCATTTTGCATGACTGAAGCCACCAGATATGGCTTTATTGCCACAGTAGATACCACCTTTAGGCAAATATAACTCAAACTGATGCACGTAAGAATAAAATCTGATCATTCTCTTTTGATGCTGAAAAGAAATAAAAACACAATGGGTGGCATCACAGAGCTCCCACAGATTTTCCTGAAGGGGCAAAGAAGTGGGTGACAACTTTGGAAACACAAAGCTGAGCTACAAAGCCCTATCTTCTCTTAAGTCTCTGAATGTAACTCAACAATGCTTTTAAAACTGAATATGCAATTATAAACTTAAAACAGCTGTTCAACCTTAGCTATCCAGAATTGTGAAAAGAAATGCTGTCATTCATTCTAAGACATAGTGATATGCCAAAGTTGAAGAACGTTTATTTGGTAGACATCTCCTATATGTTTTCCAATTAGTTTAAGCTGAATAAACTCAACAGACCAGCATTAGTAACAAACCAACAGAAAGCCAGTTGCTTGGAGCATCATATGGTTAATGGATTATAAAATAACTCTCAACAGGTAAATCTGTTTTCATTCCACATTTTGCCTGAATAACTTAGTTATGCCGTTGGTAAGACCGAGCTGCTCTTAATACAAAAACACATTTAAAAATGCAGGACCAGACCATGGAGCAAGGTTGGAAGATAAAGCTTGCCTCTCCTCAATATAGGAGAGGCAATTTACCAACTGGTAACAGCATTTTCAGCTTCCCAGCTTCCCAATGCACCGACTGCATGAATTGTGTTCTGCTAGTGCAAATGAGCAAGACTGAAATAATTAAATAAACAGACAAACAAACAGAAGAAAACACCTTGTAGCAAACAGATTCAGGTAGGAATATATGAAGATAAAAACCCCATAAAATGCTAACTGTGTCCTGAAACAGATGGATCAGCTTAAAATGAGTGCTATGTTCTTGAGCAAGAGCATGTACTGAGGCACGAGGAGGACTGCTGACATCTAGTGTTTTCTACTTAAACAAATCCTCTGCTTATACTTTTAAGGAGCAGAAGGGTCTAGACTTGATTGCAACGCCGGGGCTCAGAGAGCACAAAGTGCAAGGCTCCATGGCATAAATTTAGTGAGGGGGTTGCAGAGGATGCAGGCTTGAAATTCCTTGTTTCTGGTGCCTGTTCGTATGAGTTATGTTTTAGTATACCTATCCTTTTGCACACCAAGGCAAAGAGGACTGCAGGGGGGAGCTGCTTTTGAACATTTATTTTTTCTCCTTCCCTGCTATTCTTATTTTCTTGAAGCAAGAAGCAGTTTTTAAAATCAAGATCATCAATCAATGCAAACAAAAGTCAGCAACAGACACTCAGAAAAGTTTTGCCTTTCTGCCTCGCTTCCCTAAAACCAACAGCAATCACATTTGACTATATTTGCTTTACATGCAAAATAGAAAAAAAAAAAAAAAAAAAAAAAAAGCTGGAAAAGAGCACTTTCACAGATATCGTAGAGACAGTAAGAGCACATAAATATTGAATGCCCTCACTGTGATTGTCATTGTGCTTCCTTTTAACCAAACATAATTCTTCTATAATACTTTCATTGGAGAATATGTTTTGCCTCCCTACGCAAGTTCATTCTCTTTACTCTGTCTATTTACAGTTTGTGCACGCTGTCTGATTATGTTAGGACTGTCATTCTGTGCTGTCATTATTATCTGGATTGTTTTGTTAGCTCTGTTGCTGTTAGACTCATTATTTTCAGCCTGCTAAATGTCCTGACCTAGATTTGATTGCCTACCAGGTGACTCATTATTTAAATTAACTGTTAGATCTACATCAGGCATTACAATCTAATTCCTTGAATTAGATTGCCTGCTGATTCTTCCTCTTCAAATGATTGATAGTTTGAATGATTGTCATTTATGAAAAAAAAAAAAAAAAAGAAAAAAAAAGGCCATTATATATGAATCAGTATTTAACTATTACTTTTCTTTTATAGCTTCAAATTGGAGTTTGTTTTTTAGGCCTAAAATGGAGGGATGTGGACTGTAGAGACTTTACAGTAGAAAACATTGAGAATTTAATATTATGCCTGTAATAGACTTTACTTAAACCTCCTAGAAAGACAATGTTTGGCTACATTTGAGACTGTCTTTACCTATATTACAGATACTTTGACACACCAGCTACTGGGAAAGCTTTGTGGTAAATGCAGGAGGAGATAGTAACTTCCCCGAACATCTCATGCAATCTAAAGGTTACATTGAGAATTTCTTTTTTGCAGTGATGGATGACTGCCTGCATGAAGTGTATCATTATTTTGTGTGGGACAAATAGTGCCAGTACTGCTCATCAGTGAGAATAACTGGTTCACAATCTGTCTCTCAAAGATAAGACATGAAAAGGACATAGACCTCAGAAATGACTCCCAATCTGTTACCTTAACCACAAGACCATTCTGGTGAGGATATCAGCTTTTCTTAATGTATTTGTCTAGAGAAGGCACTTTGCATAAAGGAAGAAACTATTTTAAAAACTTTGTAACTATTATCCTCTATAAAATAATTTTAAAATGTGCCATTCTCTTACCAGTATAATTAATATTGTTTCCAGCTGACAGTCAGTTTTGACTCCACAAGGTCAACTGTTAAATTGCTGCAGTCACACTAAGCTCTAAGCCTGTTAGTGTTTTGCAGGAATGGAGTTTCTGCTTTTACAGTGGTAGGGATGGACTCCTTGTCTATATGTTCTACCTCTTCTTTTTCCCCAGAGCATTTATTCTCTTTGATTTAGTTTGACAGTTTTGAGTGAGGTTAGAGGGGTTCATCTTGTTTACAGCTCCTCTGGAAAAAGTAACGTATGTATATATTCATGTGCTAAAGATATAAAAGGCTTGTGTGTTGGGAATAGTTTGCTCGTTTTCTCATCGAAAAAGTTTTGTCTCTAGATCTGGTCATAAGGCCCAGGGAAAAGAAGTAATGGTACTTTAATTTTTGTAGGTGAATGTGTAAAAAGAAGCAGAATTCATCACTACAGCAAGGCTAACAGAAAGCCCTCAGCACTGCAGACTGGTGGCTCCTGGTGCACGAGATGGGAGTAGGTGTGGAGCAGGCACACAGTGAGGCTCACTGCTGGATAGTCTCAGCTCAGCAAACATGCAATCACAGGCCTAATTGTAATCAAATGAGTAATCCAGGCCCCAATCCATAAAACACATAAGTGTATAATTAACATTAAGCAAGTGTCTAGTCCTATTAGGCTTAATAGAAGATAAGCATGGTCTAATGTTAAGCATATACTTTGTTGAATCAGGACCTCTCCAATCTCCATATACTTCACAGCAGCAAACTTGAAAGTCTCCAAGAATATAAAGGGTTTTGATGGTGTGTGAACTCTGACAGATAGCAAAACCTGGGGTATATGAGGAATTTATGAGAAATGTATGTGTATACCAGAGGATATTAACAGTGACAATGGGGAAAACAAACAAACAAACAACAACAAAAAAAACAGAGCAAACAAACAAATAAAACAAATAAAAGCAATGCATTTAAGCTAACTTAAACCCTCTGGGGAGTACAAGTCAGTGCATAAAGCACTCTGCATTAATTTTTGTTGTGCATGAAGGGTAAGGAAGTGTAGGATATTGCTTCTGCTTGTTAAGACAAGAACGATTATTATATTGGTAGAAGATCTGCTCTGTGGGAAAGGAGCTACTCGTAATATTAAGAACTGGTGTGCGCAAAGCCCTTGGTGGCCAGAGGATGACCCACAGCAGCAAATAAGGAGCCCATGTCCATAGGAGCTTGCACAATCTGATTCAAAACCACATTGTCAACTCCAGCTTCCAAAGAGGGGGAATTTACAACACTTACATCGCTGGCTTTCAAAATTATCTGTTACGGAAAAACTATCTGGGTATTAAAACAGGTAGAAATTGCAGGGGGGGGGAATAAAAAAAAAAAAACAACAATGGGAAAACAGAGTGGGAGAGAATGGGAACTTCCACAGTCAAGAATACAGGACTATGTGCCAGCTACTGATTGCAGAATCGCATAAACGATCAAACTGTTCTGCACAGCCAGGGTAAAGTCTGCGGAATTAAACATTAATGCTAAGCTGCTTAAGATGAACGCTGTGACTCCAGACTGTGTACAGTAGAAGGGTTGACAGAAGACTAATTTCTAAAGGGGAAAATGTTTTAAAAATTAAGCATAGCCATCAATAAATCAGCCAAGCTTGAAATAAAAATAGGGGTTTGGATATATCCAGACATTTGAATATAACATAGCTATAAGAATAAAGGTTTTACAGAACTGTGTTCTAAAGTAGTCAACTATTTCTAACACTTAATGTCTTTATTCTGGAGATTGTGTTTAAAGAATTGTAACCGATGGTATAGTTCATGGATTTGTATCAGACTTCATATGGTACTAACACTACAATAATCATTTCTCTTAGAATATATATATATCAGTGCAGATACTCAGAGTGCTTTACCAGCATTATCTAATGACATGCACAATAGCCCTTTGAGGTAAGTATTGTAGAGAGGGAAAAGCTGAGACATGGAAAGATATTTCTTAAAGCTATTTTGTGAATAAGCAGAAGGGTAAGAATTAGAATTTAAGAGGACTTAGTTCCCCAAAATGACTAGGGATCGTTTCTGTACAATGGTTTTCAAATGTGATTAAACTATTAAAATGCTTTCATTCAAAATGCAAATAACACATGGGCTCTAGCCCACTCTGATGTTTTTGGCCTAATCTACCTCATTTCACCATTGAGGGCTAGATCCTCAAAGAGGCTTTGTAATCTGCCCCCTTTTAGCGAAGTGCTTACATCAATAAGACTACACACATACAAAGTTTAAGCATATGCATTAATGCCTCTGTGGATTAAAGCCATGCGGTTCAACACCTTAAAAGACTGAGTTTTAAATTTACATTTTAGTGTCATACACTGTTTAAGACAAGTAATTTTTAGTAGGAAGGGCATTGTTTCTGACAAACAGTCCAGCATAAAATTGAATATCTTTTTGCTCATGGGCTCATCCAGTAGCATCAAGTCTGTTCTCTGTTAGGTTGCGACTTCAGTAATGCACAGGTATTTCAGGGCATCACACAGCTAAAAGCCATCTCAGCCCTTCTCCATCTGCCCCAAACTTTGCCCTGGGGGACTGGGGAAGTTCCTGAAGGCTCTGGTTATTAGGGAGTTACACCTGAGCTGATGCAGATGTGCACTCAAAGCCTTACAGCATGACTGTTGTGGCTCTTCTTTTTACAGATAACAAAAGCAAAGCAAGGGTGGGATGACTAGTTTTCAGATACCACACAGTTTCCCTTTTTTCTCATTTATTTACCTTTACTGCGGGTCACACCTCATTGTAATAATGAATACTATCCATATATATGTCATTAATTTATATGTTTTCACAAGTAAAATGTTTTCATTGCTATTCTACAGTTAACCCAGTAATATGGCAAGTGTAAATACATCTATCAGCATTTCTTAAGCAATTATCAACACTGTATTTAAGCAAGGACATGAACTCTAGCAGACAATGAGAACTGCCTGCAAGGCAGTCAGTTCTGTGCCTTAAGTTTCAATTACAGCAAGCAGATATTATTTGCTATGTTTTGCTTGATTTGTGTTTTTAATCATTTGATTGTGAGTTTTGTCTTTCTTCTCTCTGGAAATGAAATAGTGAAGAAGTGTGCCTTTCCATCTGACTTGCAACTTACGGAATGATTCTTATTTCATCTCTTGAGAAGAATTTTTCAGAGCTTGTAGCTTGCTTTCAAGAAGACTGTACTTAAAATTTGCAATACTTTTTGGCTCCCAATGCAAGATGTCCCAAATGTGACAAACCTGGCATACAGGCTGACAGTAGCTGTCTTTAGCTCTCCATGGAGATAAAACTAAGATAACATGGAGTCATTCTGCTTTTCAATCAGAAATGAAAAATGTGATTCAACAGTACATGAATTTGTTCACTTCAGGGATGATTTTATTCACTGGTTCATCTAGAGGATGATCAGCTATGTTGGAATTTGCAAGTATCTTGTTTAATATTCAGCAACCTTAACATTCAGTAAACCGTGGTCTAATTTACGGTTATTAGTATGGCTGCTTTTGTGAATAGATCCTGAGTTAAGTGGGCTCCCTGAGCACTTCTGTAGGTGGTATTTACAATGATCCTTACAGTAATCACTAATATTTGGTTTTGAAAAACAATGTTTCCCTTTTGATCAGGGTTTCGTGTGTTTGAAAGGATGTGTGCTTCCATGTTAAAAGCAAAATGATTGCTTTTCACTGATGAAGAGAATTGTTTTCTGTTTTGTCGTAAATTTTTTGTACATTAAATAAGTTCCAAATCAAAGTGGAAAAAAAATGTAAACGTTCAAGAGAAGCAAAACAAGAGCATTCAGCTGGAGACCATCAAAGAGTATTACTACAGTATTTGAAATACATTGATGGCATTTTCTGATGTATTTTATTTATATTTCAACATTGTACTAATTTTTGTCTGTACAGAATAGGTTGCTTCTTTTACGGACCTCTCTATGAGTCTGCTGCAGTCCTGTTTATCTTGACATTCACAATGTGGAAGAGAGTGACTAACAGTAATATTTTGGAGGTGGAAACTCCTCTGCTGGGACCTTCACCTGGCACAAGTGACCTGCCATATGGTCGTGTGTCCAGATGATCACTGTGCTGTTCTCAGACACCATCAGGATTTCAGGATATCAGTTTCCCAGTAGGAAGAGCTCTCCTGTCTCTTCCAGTATAGGAATATAAGAAGACAAAGTGACCAGCATCTCTTACAGCAAGATTCCCACTTTTCTGTGCACTACACACATTTATAGTAAGCTCTGGACAATGTCTACTCATGGAGCTGAGGTTCTCTGGGTGATTCTCTGGGATGTTCCCAAGTTCAGGCCCTAATTATGTTGAGTATAGCTCTACCTACCTCTGGTTACATAGAAATTAGTGGAAATGCTTACAGTTTTCCAGGACCCAGCTGTGGTTTTGAGCAAATGGCAGGACAAGGTACATATTCAGCAGCTTTTTCCCAAAACCTAGTTTTGGGAAAGGGAAACCTGTGAGCTAGTGTCTGGCAGGGAGTAAAAGGGTGTCCCACTGCGTAGTTTAAAGATGAGGAAAGCAATAGCCTTTTATTAGCTCTGGCTTCTCATGCAGCAGTGCTGAAACTATCTGTGCTCTCAGAAAAGGGATGACATCTTCAGGGACCATCCTCTGAAACCAGCATGGTCCACATCAGATCCAAAATTGCCGCTGACCTGACAGCGTGAAGACAGAGGCTCATGCTATCCTAACATGATTACAATAAAACAAAACCTGAGTGTTGGCCCTTATATTCTTGGCTTTTTCTGGCCAGTTACTGATACCTTAATCTTCTCAGGAATGATGGGTACAGTGCCACCCCTGAATCCAGAAAATATTGCCCTGGTATATGCTGTTCCCTATAACAGTCTCAGCCATCACAAAGCAGAAGCAGTCTTAGAACACACACAGAATACATAAAGATTTACAAAGAAAGCAGGTAGAATACTTCAAAGAAATCTTCAATATTTTCTTCTGTATTTCTTCTCAGGTCTAAATCTTTCTGTAAGATCTGTACTTGGTAACGTAATTAGCCAAAGTCTGCAGAGGTAGCCACTTAAGCTACCAGGTTTCAGGGAGGACTGAATACCTCTCAGCCACTTCAATCCATTTTTGCAAATGTGCAAAAAATGGGATTACTGGGAGGTTTTGTATAAGTTTCTTTAACTGTAATTCCCAGGGAGTTCTTAGCGCTGCTCATCTAAGAGCTCATCTCCGGGGGTTAATGACTCGCAAATCTATCTTACAAATTTAAATAACTTGCCCTTAAACATCCAGGGTCGGGGTTAGAAATGCCACTTACCCTTTCCATCCCCTCTCTGCTCTCTGAGAAGGATGATAAAATTACCAGGAGAGACAGATAAAGATGAGTGGAAGGGTTAGGAAGGAGGAGAGAGGCATTTTTCCTCACTCAGCCCAGCTTGCGCTCTAACAGGTATTTACAGGCTCTGGCTCGTGGTGCTTGTACTCAACTGTGTCAATCTGCTTCTATCCACAGGCTGACTGTAGCTAGGAGCAAGATAATTTATCTTTCTTGCTCTTACCCTTGTCTGTGTCCCTACACATTAAGGATGTTTCTCAGGCAGCACAAATATGTGTGAAATCTCTTGATTGCCTTTGCCCCATGTGAAAAGGAATTGTATGCTCTGTCCTTGACCAGCTATTGTTACGCCTTTATAGCTAGCTGATGAATTCTCAGAGCACAGGCACAAATTCTGATGCACTGAGATATATATATATATATGTATGTATATGCTCTGTACTGGAAGGGCATATCTCTTGGTGACATTTCTGTCAGAGAAATGCACAGCACTCTATGTGCTGGATTTTCATATTCATGGGATACCTTCTTAGCAACTTTGTAACTATGGTGCTTATAGACTCCATGCATCTTTCCTCTGTCCTCATGGATTAGTGCTTTTGGGTGGGGAAGGTGCTGTATGCTCCTGCTCTTCATAAAGGTCATTGCTCCCTAAAAGATGAGTGTCACCACTAGGCATCACTACACTTGCACCAATGTTTTCCCAGTTGTCCAAAATATTGTTCACAAAAATTTCTTCCTTGCCAGCTGCAAAGAACAAAAGCAGTGATTTAATTAATTATTTATTTATTTGTAAAATGTGCAGAATTTCTGTGAGAGTTTTGCACAGCAGCTGAAAATTTCTTATGAAAAGACAAAGACTAAAACTAAGTGGGAGCTGGAGAGAGATGTAAATTATTTTCAGGTGGTCATGTTCCTCATTGTTTATTTAATTCTAGTTACAAACAGAGTCTTCCATAGATATTTCTCAGGCTAAAAAGAGTTTCTGGTGTTGGTAGAGTACTCACAGAGCAAAATCATGGACGTTAAAATTTTATATTCTGCATTGCTCCAGTGACAAAAAATGACACCTTCAATTTTAGAGAACAATACCAGTAATAAAATGATATCTGGAGATTATAGAGGAATAATCTGTAAACAAATGTATGACCATAAGTCACCCTTGGGACACCAATACGTTATTCTAGCATCGCCTCAAAGTATTTACATGTAATTTTCTGAGATAGTTTAGGCAAATGAGCCCAGCTCTAACTACCTTTCTTCTGGTTTAAATCCATTGCCAGTAGAATTGGTGAAAATGTCAGGTTTCTGATTCAGCCAAAACATGTACCGAAAATCTGTTTCTATCCATGGTGTTTGTTTTTTTTGTTGTTGTTGTTGTTGTTGTTTGTTTGTTTGTTTTTAACTCTCAAAACCAGTTATTTAAACCCAAATGGCTGAAGCACAACCAAAGATCAGAGATAACAAGCCTTTTGCTTTTTCATTGTTCCTTGGTGCTCATTACAGTTGCTACATCAATGTCAACTGAACATTGTTAGTTCAGATCAGGAAAACATCCACCTATCAGTGATTATAGATACAAAATCCAAGGTTTGACTAAATTAACCATTGTTAATTAGGAGAAGATGCATGTGAAGTATCATGTAGCACAGACACTGGTACGCCTGATCTCTTGACATTTTCTCACTTCTGACTTTTTCAGATGTATCAGAAAGAATATTATGGATTTAGACCTAACACTGTCTTCAGGAGAATTGTGAGCCAATTTGTGTTTTACAACTATAATTAACAGATGCCTACAAAGACAGTTGAAAATACTGGAGAAATATTGGGAATTATCAAAGAAATACCTTTGCAGATTGATGAAATTAACAGGAATATACTGAAGCTGCATAAATTAACCTCATATTTCAAATGCTTATTACAAATAATGAAGTTTTAATTATGAGAAAACCTTGTAAGTACTGCACAACTCTTCTGTACTTTGCATTTTTTCCTGTCATAAGAGCTTCATCAGAAGGCATATTTTGAGAACAGTTGCTGGCAATATATGCTGCATGCATTCCCAGCAAAGCATTTCTGCAAATGTATGGTCATAATCCAAATTAAAGATGAAAACAGCATAATTAATTCCAAAGTGAAAGCAGAGGCAACATGAATATTTCGAGAGCCATTTTTAGTTAAGTAGGGAGATAATCAAATATATGGCAGCTGAAGCCAAAGGAAAAATCTAGGATAAGAAGATGCTAATGTTCACTTACCAATGTAGCAAAAAGTCAGCTAACAGATGGGGTAGGGTCAAAGAGGTCAAGTCAGCTCTGGGACATGTGTATTAGGGAAATCAAGGCTTACAACTTGAAAGTCCGTGAAGGCTTCTTTTTAAATTCATCTGCTGCTGTGATCTTACAGACACAAATGTGCACCCACCAGATAGAATGTTTTCCTATAAACCGTTGAAGAGCTGCTATAAGCTATGTGTTGATTGTGGTGCATCACTGTACAGGTTCATTGCAGCTAGATGGGTAATTATTGCCTTAAGACACCCTGGAGACTTTATGTGGGTTTTGCTTACATGTAGTAAGATGCTCTCAAGGCAGCAGAAATGGACCTATAACACTGACAGTGTTTGAATATTGCTGGAAGGTAATCTTTACTTCTACCTACCAGTGTTTGCCTGAGGTGTATGTTCCAGTAACTGCTTTGGTCAGGTTTAAGATAACTGTTTCTGTGTGAATTCTCCCATTTCGCTAGGAGAGAATATTAAGCTGTCCAAAACCATTGACACACTTGATTTATTTGTCTAGAGGATGTCAAAACTCTTGAACAATCAGGAATATTGTGATGTCGGAGCAGCTTTCTTTCTCTCTCCTTGTATGGGAGTGAAGTTAAGTTACCCAAACGAGGCTGAATTTGAACCAGAACTCTTCATGGCTGTATATATATTCTCTAATAGTGATGCTGGATGGCAAGGGAATATTTATGGCAGACCCACATAACTACCACCGTCCCCCTAAGACGTCTGGTGAAATAGCCCAGTGCTTGGTTTTTCACCAGATCAGACCTGAGGGAACAGAGCCTTTACCTATTTACGGAGCAGCACCAGCTGAGTGAGTCCCATGCTTCTATTCAAGCTTTTCATTACTTTGGAGAAAGTTTGCCCATGCAAAAAAAATCTTGGAGCCTCAGTTCGTATTTTCAATTTTTATTGTAAACTGACGCTGCTTTTTTTGCTCAGAATGGTGCTGCTCCCCCGCCACCTTATCTGGTGTCTGTCAAAGCCATGTGTTGGCTTCAGATGTATGTGCAGCTCCTATTGAATTCAGTGGCATTTCTTAACCACAAGGATTCAATTATCTGCTCTTAATAGCCCATCCATTTCGAAAACACCTATTGCTTTCTCTAAGTATTCTCTTAACTCATCCCAGTATTGACTAGGTTTATCTGTGAAAGATCTGCTGAGCATGCCGTCAGGATACCACTTACCCGTGTAACTTTTTCTCCATTTTATGTTCTCTCAATTCTTATTTTAGTAAAATTTTTATCTTTTCTACTGCAGCACACATACCATTGTGCTTCTGTCTGTGCACACATCTTAGAAAACCGTGCAAAACTTTGATTTCAATGATTTCTCATAGAAAATATTGTCAGAATTTGAAGTAGCATCTCTGGGAGAAGCCAGGAGGCTGCAGAGAACTCCAGCATGTAACCAAAATGTCATTGTCTCTTTAATGTCCTAATTGAGCAGACAAGACTCCACATTTTAACATTTTGCCCTAAAGGACACCAGCAGCGATACGTTACAGCCTTAAAGACACTTCTGCCACTGAAAGATGAAAAGCTGAGTCAATGCTGTGGGTTTGCTAACCTTTTGGTTCACGGAGGCCGATGTTGTTAGGATGGGTACCTGGACCACACAGCATGCCCTCTGGGTAGCAAAGACGCTAAAGTATGAAACAACCATGGCTGTTCTCTCCACAGAAGAAACCAAGTCATTATTTTTCTCACATCCTGTCACGGCAGCAGCCCCTCCAGGTGGGTACCTGCAGGCTGCATCCTCACAGCAGACCGCAGAAGTCAATGTTTTACATTCAGACACCAATGGATGCTGCCGAGAGCTTGCTGAGTCCCCAGTGGCAGCAGCTCAGTATGGACAGCACATCATTTTCTTCCTCCAACCAGCCTACGGAAAATTGAAGTCTTTCATGTGTTCACCTTGACAGATCTGGGTTAACAGGATCCCTGACAGCCCAGCTGCCTTCCGTCCCGATGTCTCTATTTGGACACAGGCAGCATATTTTAGGAGGGGCAGAAAGATGAACAAGAGCAGCTAATTCACCCCTAGGAAAGGGCTGTGGCTTTGTGAAATCCTGCCAATCGTGTGGTGTCACGCTTTCTGCTGCCTTGTCACGGTCTCACAGGTTCGCACTCCCGATCCAGAATAGGGTTGACTGAAACAGAGAAATGGGATGCATCCATCTTCCTTTGTTTACATGTTTCCTGCACTTGCTAATTACTTCAGAGGACAGCTAAATTTTACTTTGCAAACCATATTACGCAAGGTATTGTTTTTGTCTCTCTTCCCGGCAAATGCAGTGTGTTTTTTCTTTTGGCACATAACATTGCAGTAGTCTCTGTGCTACCTGTTATTACTTATTTATCAGTTCAGTGACTCCACTATGCTAAGGCAAATAAAAGGTATTGTCTTTCACCATAGAGGACAACATTGCATTTGAACGCTTTTGTTTACTGATTGATCCCGATTAACATAAATTTCTAGGTTTTCATCAGGACATTTTCCCATTCATTAAAAATGCATGGAAAAAAATCCATGTGGCACTTCAGATCAGTGTCTTTCCAGGTACAGGGCAGGGCAGACAGACGTTTTTGTGGTGTGCTTGCTCCTTGAGCAGGTACTGAGCTGCCTCAGACCTCAGGTCACGGTTCTGTGAAATGCACATGAGGCTCCTTCTGAGCATGTATAACACAGGCACAAAGACTATGATTTCAGTCAGATAAAGCAAAGAATAATGTTAATAAAATCAAATTTTGGTCCGCACAAAGTTTTCATACCCAGATTATCTATGGATGTGAATTTCTCCCTCATCGGCGCTGCTGGCACCGACCCAACACGTTATGCTTACACAGATAAAAAAGTTCTCTGTCACACTGTAGCACTTCCCACACAGGAATAAGCTCTTCCAAAACACGTATGTGGCAGATCCTGTTTGTTTGCACGTTCTTCGCAGTTGTTTCACATCCCTTTGCAAAAGTGTGACTGAGCCAAATGAAAGCTGCTGGAGGGAGGGGAGTCATGACTGGTGTCTGCAGCGATGGGGATGAGGCATGGGGTCGGCATGGCAGCGGGCCCTATGGGAAGAGTGGGGAAGTGTTGAGGTTGATGTTTGGGGCTAAAACACACATGAAGGATGTACCCTTAACTTAAGCCTCCATGAGAATACTGTACAGTCTTTTTTTCTCCCTCTAATTGCAGTAATATATGGAACTGAGGAAGTCTCCTTTGTTATTCTAGCATGAAGTTAATTTTCACATTAATCATTGTGTCCCTGTGGCCCACCAAAGTCCCTATGCTAATTTGAATTAATCACTCTATTCTGGGCAGGTATCTCATGGTGTAGTCTTTCATTATTTCTATAATCTGCTTTGTTTTACTTACTTATTTATTTATTTATTTTCCTGTTGAAATGTACAGGGAAGGACAAGCAGAATCTGGGGATGGATAGGCAACCACAGACTGGAATGCACAGGTTTGTCACGTATGTTTTCAAACTGTCAAATACTGTGGATGGTGCAGTGGTTGCAATGTGAGTGCGGCAATCATTGTGCAAGTGAGATGGTGCACAGGTGTTTGGACTCAAACAAGTGGATAAATTTCTCTCTGCTATTCCAGAGGGATGTTCAATCTCTGAAGCTGTTGGAGGAGGAGGAATAGCAACAGGGTGAAATCAAGTTATTTATATTCTCAACAACACTAATCTGAAGTAACTTACTGGGTGAGCTCACAGGCATTGACTGGTGAGAAAGAATGATGACACAAACTGCTCACTGGTGGTTGAAATTAGGTCTGAGAAGGTCTGGTTTCTTAAAGACCTTTGCTGAGCTCATCTGGGTATTGTAGCAGCAAAACACTGACCAAAGACTTCACCTCAGCATAAAGTAGTGTGTTGTTCTTGTCATCTGATTATGGGTTCCTGGCTCTGTTAGGAAAACTCTTGTGTTTAGGGATCCCAAGTGGCTGTAATTAGGCGGGAAACTAGGCAGTACCCAGCTGTCTTTGGGTTTGCAGGATGCAAAATAAAAGAGCCTGGTGGGCAACACCCCCTCAAGTCTGCAAGGAGCTGCTGTAGGGCTTGTGATTGAATTCATACTCCTTCAGGCAGTTCTTACAGAGAGCATTACCTGGGGTGAAACCACACAGAAATACAGAAGGATCTTGACAGAGAAGGCTCCGTCTTTGCCCAGCAAGTGTCACCCAAGACAGTTGTCTGCCAAGCAGCTTCCAAGCCTGATGGCAGCCGCCACCACGTTTTATGCCCTGACTCTCTGGAAGAATTCAGTGGCCTACAAAGCAGACCTTTATGGTAATATTTTGAGGCCTTCCCCTTGAGATTAACCTTAATGTCTGTTCTGAAAAGCCTCTGTACCACAATCTGGACTATTAGCCTTGTAAAAAGTAAGTAAATTATAAGCAGTTACCTATGCATCTTTTCAACCTGTTTATTCTGTTCACTTTAGGAAAGGTGCCTGTCCTGTGATGTGCTTTATTTGTAGATCTATACAGCTGATATCTTGTGTGAAGGCTTAGGGCACTGTGCTGAATATGAGAGTCAGAGGGAGAGAATGAGCAGGAGATGGCTGGGACAAGGGAAGGTGGTCCTGTAGCTGCAAGGGAGCAAGGCAACCATGCAGAAAATAAGGATATTCCACTTTTGTATTTAAACATGCTGGGAAAGGAGATCAGTTGTCATGACTCTGGAAATGAATGTCTACATAGACTTTTTGTATTTAAATCTGATAAATCAGAGTTAATGGTTGCATAGAGTATTTCTGGTTGGTGTGGGCTCTGAAGGCCAAGGCTAAAAAATATTATAGAAGCAGATTCTTATTTTGAATTACCTACTCCTACCAGTTATTACATGGGAAGAAGCAGTCTGTCAGAGAAGCATCCAGTTAAGGGGATTCTCTGCCTTTGCTCACCTTCCCTTGTAGAAGTGGGACTTAAATGGGACTAAGGTCAATTTTCACCTGCACTAGTGGAACTCATTGTGAATTGCTGAACTCATGGCTGAATAAAGGTGTCTTTGATGATTTGACTCTTCCCTTGTGGAAAACTCTTAGTGAACTCAACTACAGGGTTACTGAATCCAGAGCAACTGTCAAGTTCACCACCCTCTGCACCACCATACTATGTGTAAAACCTGTAACAATGTTTTTGGTGAACTGGATGCAGACTCTGTACTTTGACCAAGGGCACATTTATACCTGTATGTTCAAAATCTTGCTCAGAAAGGTGTGGTAACTGTGATTAGGCAGACCAATCTCTAAAGACTTTCAAGTGACAAACTCCACGCTTTCCTCCATGATCCCCTTAAAAAGGTTTGTTAAATAGGGCATTGCACTTGCAAAGCCTTGCTTGTTCTGACATTTCTAAGTAATTCAGATTGAGTTTGAGTCTACTGGACTTACGTATTTGCATTTCAAAGACCCTGAGAGAGCTGCAGAGCCACACATTTCTAGGGTCTAGGACTTTTTTTTACTTAAAAAAAAAAAAGTTGGCAATTGTTAGATGAAATGCTGACTCATCAGTGATGTCACAATTCTTGTAACCTGCCTTGGTGTTTAATAAGGG
Source organism: Cygnus atratus (assembly GCF_013377495.2). Lineage (NCBI taxonomy): Eukaryota > Metazoa > Chordata > Aves > Anseriformes > Anatidae > Cygnus > Cygnus atratus. Next base: position 35,767,542 of record NC_066367.1, read on the forward strand.
ATTTCTAAAATGAACCACGGTGCAAAAGAGTGAAAAGCAAGGAGAAGTCATCTGACAGGAGATTAGCGAAGGGACAGAGTTGGATCTAAAGGTAATGTTATCCTTGGTGCCTCCCCTAAATGCCTGACTGCAGATAAGCAGGCTGCAGGATTGTACCTGCTTGTTGGGACCATTTATGAGTGCACAGGATTTATAATAAATTGCCAGTTCTACTATATCTTTCATTAGCTGATTGGAGATATATATATATATATATATATATATATATATATATATATATAATTTTTTTTTTTTTGGTCTCAAGTGAAGACAATACATTGCTAATACCCTGCTAGCCTGTATCCTGCCTTGGAGCCAGAGATAAGCTGCCATCCCTTGAAGAAGAGCTATGCACAATGTTTAAACCTATGTTCCAGCAACAAAAAATGAAAATGAGGGCAAAAGACTACGTGTTTTTTTTTTTTTTAATTTGCAAAACTGAGTACAACCCACCCCTGAGTATGGGTCTCTTATCAGACCTCCAGATTGTACTGGGTTCATATGGCTGCTTACACCTGATCAACTACTTGTGGTGAAATATGATGTCACCTTTAGCTATCATTAGTAATAGAACAGTAAACACAACACTTATTTATTTACATTATTATTTCAAATACCATCACTGGCAAATGAAATCAACCTTACTCTTAACTTGAATTTGCCAGTTTAAAAATCTACCTCTCTAATCTTGGTGCAGTGTTGAAGAGCACTCAGCAATTTGCTCACAGTGATGGTTGCTGTAGACTGATGGGGTGTTGTATTAGGTAAACCCTTAATTTTGGTGCTGTTAGATAAGTAGTTTGAGCTTTGAAACAAAGCCTAAGCAATGTAATTACATAGATGCTCTTGTGCACTCTGTTAAAATATTGACAAGATGTTTTTGCCTATACATCTTCTGGTCATTTGAAATATCCCTGGATTATTCTAATACTATAGTATACTATAATAATGGGTATTTACACATATAAGTTATATTAATGTTCTGATTGCTGCTTTGCCAGACAGTTTAAAACTCCTCCTTTTTCTAAATATTTTGATTACTACAAGAATGAAACCACTGATGTTTAGTTTTCAGAAAATCAAGGGATATCTTAATACTAACAAAATTAGACAAAAGAACAAAATGTACGTTTAATAAATTTCAGAAACTGGGATGATTTTTTTTTTGAAAATAAAAAATGTTTATCTAAATCACATTTTGCAGCATGACTATGCGTAGAAGTTTTCTTCTTGATCTACGCATTTTTTCTAATCTTATATTGGAATGAAAATCAAAATTAACAAATTTCCCAAGAAAATGTGCTTCATACTAGACTTCTTATATTTGTGTTTTTTGAAGATTTGATTGATTGTTTGTTTGTTTACTTACAGACTCCTGTGTTCCAACATAAAGTTTGAAAAGACTTTTTAAAATAAAAAAATGAAAATAACAAATCAAAATATGCTTTTTTCTTCAAGTTTAAAAGTAAATTATGTTGAAAAAAACAAATAAAAATGATTCCTTTCTCTTCCTTTAATATTTTTCATACTGGAAAACAATTAAAACATGTTAAAATTCCAATGAGTTGTGAAGACAAACTCATCACATCTTGGGGTATGAATGAATATTCCTGAACCATGTTCTGTATCTTTTTTTTTCTTTTGCTACCTATGTAGCATCTGCTAATGAGCATGCAGACTCAGCACTGTGCAGTATGCTGACCAGGAATTGATTAAGATATTCCAAGTGAAGAGACAGACATAAAACTGTTTGGACTCAAAGTCTAATGCAAGAATGAAACTGGAACCAATACAGTTGGTTTTTAACGCAGTTTAAAACCACCTTGTAGAGTTAACTAATACAGGAAGCTTGACTGAACACTTCTGGGTGGATCTGGCAAAAAACAGGAGACTTCGTCGATTGGTAACAAGATCTCTCTCCTTGAAAACTAAAACAACTAAGGTAATGATGTGCGTAATCAAATCTTCACTATTCAGGTGTAAAAAAAAAAAGTCTTTGTAAATATCTCTTCCCCTATGACTGCACATCAGAAGTCTATTTACAATTTGTTTCAGTTAAGAGTCTCAAGCCCTAAGCTTGAGAAGGAGAAAAATGAGTAGCAATCAAAGATCCATACATAAAATAGTTGCTCTGATGTTGTTTATTTCCAGTTCCACTGATGTCTTCTGCTTTCTTATAATTCCCAACAAAGCCTTTCAAGAACCACCTGGGAAAATCCGGTTTAATGATTTGCATCTATCATTTTTTTTGTCTAAACCATGCAAATTTTTCTTCTAGAGTCTCATGAGTTCAGGAGGTGAACTTCCTGGAGACACCAGTACATCCAAACACAAGTTGCAGAACGTCTGATTTTACATGGCAACTTCTGTTTTTTTTAACTTTTAGAATAGCTAAGAAAACTTATTTTTTTTTCCAAGTACAATTATATTATTAATATTAAAGGAAAAAAAATACATCACTATTATGTTGACATATGGAAGATAAGTATTATGAGTAAAGTATTCATGAATTTGCTTAATGGTCTTGCTGCTCCAAAACCATTGGATTAAGTTGTTCTTATGGTGGGATTAAGAGGCATACGTTGAAATAAAGGGCAGGAGTATTTGATGAATATTAACAAAACACAGACAGCTCCAGGTATAAGCAACGCTGCCTGCTTTGCCTATGCCAAAGCCCTAGAAAGCCAGGCTTACTGTTTCTGCCACACAAGTTGTCAAGGTTTATGCAGTATAAATTTCCACAGAAGTCATAGCTAGACTGCATAAAATACGCTAATAAATGAAACGGAGTAAAAGCTCCTGCAGTGCTATGTGCAGGATGACTGAAATGTTTTATTTGTATCTCAGTCATTAATTATCTTAATCTTTTTCATATAGGTTAAATCAAAATTCAGAGAACAGAAACATAGCTTTAATTGTAGGTCAAGTTCTTTGCCAGCAACTCTCACCTTGGCCAAGTCTGTCTTTTTTTCATTGATTTATCTTATGTACCTTATTTATTTGAGAGAAAATAATTTATTTTTTGCTAATAAAATTAATTTCTTTGTGTCCCATAAACATAATTCTTCTGCACAAGCTGAGTGTCTTCCCTGTTCTATACACTGCATTACAAATTCAGCATAAGCTTACGTCTATACGTATGATACTTCTCTGAGAAAAATTAGAATTTTACCTAACATCTTCTCAGAGGAGCAAAGAAGTAAAGAAGGACAGTTTTATGGAGTTATATGAAAATATCCCCAATGTCTCTTGGTCTGGTCTTTTGAGATATGTAAAGCGAAATTCTGGCTCAAATGAGGAAGCTTTGTCATTGACTCCTGGGCTTCAATATTTGAGCCATTCTCTTCTTCCTCACTGCAAAAAAATGATCAGATGTGTGTTAAAATATAAGAATAACAAACCCCAAGGCTAGTCTGCAAGGGGATTTTCTGGGGAAGGAGTGGTAGGCTGAAGGTAAAGAGCTTTTGCTGTTTGTTCCCTCCTGGGGCACAGCACTGCCCTTTCCTATCAGCAACAGGGCTGAGAAGTTGGTGACACGACACAAATCAGCAACCTCCCCATCTACATCCTACAGCCCGTATGTTCTTGACCTTTGCTTTGTGCTTACAGTGATTTCCTCCAGTTTTGCTTAATGCAGAGGGATCAGAGTGGGCATTTCCATCCCGAGCCCCTTGCGCACCTCATCCTTTGTAGCCATGGAAAAGCAGCCGCTGTGCCTGCACGGGGAGCGAGGCAAAGTTGCATTGCACTTTAAATTCATAACATAGCCTGTTCCATGCTGACCTCCCCGTGTAGACAAGCCCTTTATGAGATCATCTGCAGTTTTGATGATAATGGTGGCTTTATTTTCTTCTATTAGGCCTTGGGGTGCAAGAGCTACTGTAAATCCTCCTGCACTTGTGCATGCTATTTCTCTTTATTCCTATCCTAATTCACATTTGCTATCCCCTAGACCAAAATTCTGATGTAAATAAGCTTTTTATTTTCATTTTTCAAAGTTATAGCTCTGCACAGCATGATAGAAAAAATCCACAACTTTCTTTTTTTCTTTTTAAAAGAGAAGTGTTGTTGTGTTTTTTTCTTTTTTCTTTTTTTCCAAGGGAAGGTGTGGTTTGCATAGGAAAGGTCAAATGCTCCCTCTCACATTCGATTCATTTAATAGCAGGATGCTCTTTCTGGCCATCTGCTTATTGTTGAATTAATTGTCAATTAATTGTCTCTTAATTGAAGCATTTGTTTCCAATTTTCAAAGATTAGCAGGGTATTAAATGAGAGAGGTCAACACAATTTAGGAGAATGTTTTAAATTTTGCTTATAGAAGCTGGGAATTGTAGCTTTCATTAAACATCACTCTGGTATAATTTGTGTCATTAAAAGTGGCAATTTTAGCCAATTACTGCAGCTGTTTTGAGTTTACTTGCTTGAATGATTCCTGATTCCAGGACTTAGGAAGATCTGAAATCTCACTATTGCTTCTTGCTGCTACATTGCAGTTTAAAAATAGAATTAATCATATAAAGAAACCTAATAAAGTTATTTTTTACTGGGAAATATAACTCTTTAACAAACAAAACAAACAGATGCTAATATCTGTTCATAAAGGCAGACGCTAGAGCCTAATTAAGTGGCTTTTAGACCAGGGCATGCTTGCAAAAGGCTGATGAGGTGAGGGTGGGAGGGTAGGGGAAGCACGAGCTGAGCCCAGACTCTGCATGAGGTATTGTAAAAGGGTTCCAAATGCCTAAGGGTGATCTGCAGAGGCCAGAATCCAGCATTGGGAGCACAGTGACAGAGCTGTGGTGGGTGTAATTGCACTGGGCAGATTATTAATGTGCTTAAATATAAAGGGACTGAGCTCTCAAGCCTGAGGACCATTAGGTCAGCCTCTCTGAACCTCAGCACAGCACCAGCCATTGACTTTCCCATCAGCTCTTCAGGTGTGGAGCCCTGGAGGTTGGGCTTGGCTGATGAATACTGTCCAGAAAGTACCTAATTAATTCCATGGCTGCCCAGCACTGCTGGTAGCCATTGCTTTAACTTTTTGCTTCAGTTTTACATTCCATTAAGCAATTTATATGCTTAGATTGAATAAGGCCTTGATTCCTTAATGCATTTGCTTATTAAAAGGAAATATTAGTTTTGGATGATATATTTTTGAAATATGAATTTTCATTAATTCTTCCCCAGAAATTTTCATACTAGGAAAAAACCAAACCAAACAAAACAAAAAAACTGCCTGAGTTTTGTTCAACCTATAGCCTTATTACTCAGTGATTCAGCAGATTCCAGGTGAAAATCTTCTATATGTGGGGTTTGATATTGCAGGCATTTGTGTACTGAGTAATTTTAGTAAAGTTAGAGCCAGTAAAGCAATGCCTGTTCTCTCTACCTTGATATTACTTGATTTAAGAAACCACTGTTCTCTCCCCAGATTTTAGGATGCAGACCAGAAAGCATCTGTTTTTCCCAGTATCAATGCCTAGACATCAGCAGTCTTGTACAGAAACTGATACAAGCGTTCATTTGATCACATTACATCCACTATCTAATCACAGAGAAAGGCCAAGCTAACGGAGTTTGGGAGATCAGAAATATCAGTGCCCCAGTAGATAATACTGATTGCTTGGAGAATACATTATGCTCTGTCTTATTTGATAGAGAAGAAATTCAATTTGATTTGGATGTTTGCATGCACTTTGTCTGTATGAGGATGAATGTATATTCATCTGTCCCCTTGTGGGGAAACTCTACAAACTCTGCCCTTACCCAGCCCAGACAGTCTGATTTGTCTCTTCTCAGACATATGAAGTGGTGTGGTCAGAGTAGTCACAAGGCGAGCCGGTTCATATCAGATAGACTGTGATTAGCGTATTTTACAAAGAGATAAACAAGCCATTGAGAAATGTAAAACATTTCCCAAGCTACCCTTCAGCCCTGGGGCATGATGTCCTGTGGCTTCTCTCCTGCTGATTTATGGTGCAGCCTGCAAAGGGCAGCTCTGACAGAAGGCAGGAAACATGCAGAAGGAAAAAGGATCGGGCATTTGAGTTGGGAATTTTCACTTAATCTGTGGAGAAATGAATCCAGAAGTATGGTAAAATGGGGAATGCATTATTTCCTCTCCCTGGCTCTGCAGTTTGTCAGTAAATTGCCTCCATTGTGTGTAATAAGTGTAAAGAGGAGGATGTTAAGGCTGCCAGTGAGTATCAGGGTCCAAATCGGAGAATTTGGATGGGATCATGACTCCTTCTACTTACAGCAATTAACATACCATATGCAGTCAGGGGAGAACAAAATGATAATGCGTATTACAAAAGACCAAATCTGTGGCATGTTATATAAACCAGGAGAAAAGATAAATCTGCCCTTTACTTGCATTTAGCGTGAACCACAGAATCCAACAAATCTTTTCAGACTAAGCCCATACTTAACAGCTGGGAACCTGTTCTCACTGGGTCATGCCTGCTGGCTTCACATGATTTATTTCTGATTTCCATAAGCATGAGTGGAAAATATGGCCTGATTGCTTTTACTGAATAGTTACAGAAATGGGTTACAGTATTGTAAAGATCGTTTAGTGGTTGTACATTAAGCTCTTTCCAAATAGTCATCATTTGGTTAATGGCACCTACACAAATTCGCCAGAACAAAAGCTTCAAAATAGAGGATATTATTTATTTTTAAATAATGTGCTTTGTTGAAGTCCTTACCAAATGCTGTGTAGAAACATCTGGCAGAGAAAGGGAAAGATTTTAAATAAACTTTAAAGGGAGTAGACTCCACAGCTGAAAAATAAGGATTATGTAAAATGGAAAAGCATGTATTTTCTATTCTGTTGAACATTCATAAAAAGTCTGTCCCTCGGGTGTTTATCTATTTACTTATTAAACATGAAAAATCATGTTAGATTGTATGCATCAAAGTTCACGACAGGGTTTCCATTGCAGAAACTTTGGGGAATTCAACTCTCTGATAACCTAATTATCAATGTCGTATATTTTCTTCTACCTGTATCCTTTTATAGATGGGAATGATGTTTTATAAATGTTTTTCTAGTAATGTTTCAGTACACTAAGAATTAGAGTAAAATCAATCCTCAACCACAAAACCTGACATCCTCCCAAAAATATTGCATTCCCTGTCAAGATTAGTTCAGATGAGACAGGCTTATGCATTTTGTTGACTAATTACAAAAATTAGCAGGTTTGCTATGCAAAGTCTAAGGAACCAGTCTGCACCCCATCTACTAAAACCCAAATGGTTGCCTCTGTCAAGTCACTGAGGACAGCAAACAAGATCATAGAATTATTAAGGTTGGAAAAGACCTCCAAGATGGTCCAACCATCCCCCATCACCAATATCACCCATTATATAATATTATAGAATCATTAAGGTTGGAAAATGAACAGATGAACATCAGCTTTTTACCTTTTTTAACTTTTACAACTTTTTAATGTAGTCTGATACGTTGAGATTCTGTTGGGTCAATAGATCTAGCTCAGGGAAAGCTTCAGATAACTACTCTCAAATGCTTTCATTAGCTATGCATTCTTGCAAGCATGTCTTCACCCAAATTACTGTTCTATATTTTCTCAAACTGATATCAGCAATTTTCAGCTTATTAGTGGAGTTGAAGTACGAACACAGTTTCTAACAAAGGCAATTCCTGCAGGTACCCTAAATGTTCTAAATATTGCAAAATATCATTGTTTTCTTTTATAACTAGGAGGTAAGGTTATTAATAAAGTCCTTATAGACTTTGATTAATGAACCTCCACCATTCATTCCCTTATGTCAAGCAAATTTCAGAAGCCTGCATTTTTCTTAACACAAAATTTAATCTTTCATATAATCATTGTGTATTGCAGCTGTTAAATGTTGCTTGTTTCTGACATCCCTTTGAATTGGCAAACTGTTAAGATACAGATCATCGTGGGGTGCCTTTACTTTAAATGTTTAGAACCTCGTTGCATGTCTTTGTAAATTGAACACAACAATTCATGAGTTTTACCCTGGCTGACATTAAATAGGTGTCTTGTTCCCACTGTGAGTGAAACCCTTGCAGATGAGAAAAATGTGGGATGTGTGATGTGTCACCGCGGTGTAAAAATTGTCTGGCTTGTGTTACAAATGGCTTTATCTGCTTCAAAGCCATTGAAGAGAAAAATTGCCTTAAATGATTGTGGATTACTGTTCTGCCATATAAAATAAGAGGACTGTCAGCTACAGACCACTGAATGTAACAGGTGACTTGCTCTTGAGGCATCTGTCAGTAATATTGGGGGAAAATGCTGTGTTGTCAAAGAGGACCTCAGTTTGAGTGACATAATACTGGAGGCCTCATGCTGCCAATTCTAAAACGTTCTTGGAATTTATAAATATTATCAATGGCAAATTCCTATTCCTATCTGTTACATGTGGAGGTATTCTATAAGAAATCTCACCTTGAAAGAGAAATAGACACTCATCACATAAATAAAAAATAGTTCTTGAGTTGCTGACAATAATCCTAATTTGCTTGATTTAGATATATGGGAAAACTGAGTTTTTATTTATGTTAATGTTCTCAAACACATAGGCTCAGTACATCACATCATAGGCACTTTACAAGGAGCGTTTTCACATTTTGGAATCAGTCATAAGCCTGGAAAAGCAGGACAAAGAAATAAAATGTGGGACATTAAAGTGAAATGAATAGATTTACACATAGAGATTAGCAGATCCACTGGCTTCATTTTATCCAAAACCTGTTAAAGGATTTTTGAGGCGTTTGCATTGATTTTCACACTTCTGTGACGATTCTTTGAAGCACATCCACAGGTTTATCTGCTGATTTGAAAAACAGTTAATGTTTCAGAACTTATTTATTTATTTATTTATTTATTTTAATTCTGACATCTCAAGCAATGATATGAATATTTCCTTGGAAGTGCTCTTAAGCTTGATTTTTAATCTTTGTGCTTCCGTATCAGGCTTGGGAGGAAGACAGCATTGTGCTTTGGCCAGCAGTGATGCTGAGATCTGTAACTCTTCAGCGGATGCTCAGGCTCTAGCTCTGGGAAACACATTGTAAGACAACATTATCAGGGTTTCTATCTTCTTTTACTACTGTTTTCTTGAAGAGTTGTACACCCAACAAAGCTGCTCTCTGTGTGAGGGGCACGTAAGAGGGTGCAGGCTCAAGTCAGGTTGCTTTCTCCAGGCAGGCGGCTGCTGCCTTTCCCTCACCCTAGCACTGCGACAAGCTGAGCCAGCCACTCTTCTCGCTTGGTTGTTTTATAACTCCTCACATCAGCTCATCTTGGAAACAGATGAGCATTAATGCTGCCTTAAGAAAGGGAGCAGGAGCATGTAGAAAGTTAGCTTACAACACTTTAAATGATCATGACAGTGTGATGGAGCAGTGACGCTGCTGTGACTTGTAGATGCAAATCTGCTGTAGGCTGTATTATATCTGGTGCCCAGTTACAAGGAAGATGTGCTGTACTTAAGACATACTGCATAGAAATGCCTACTTTTCTACTAATAATTTTTCAGAAAATAAATGTTATGGAAGCCAGCAATCCCTCTGGATTGACTCACTGAAATTGACTGATCTTTCAACAAAGACTTCAAAAAGAGATATTTCTGATAGTTATTTTTTTGTTTGTTTGTTTGTTTTCAGTTAATCAGGAATGTTGTCCTAATTGCCAGTGTCACACCAATAAAGGCACTACATTATAAGATAACTCACGACCAGGAAATACCACCTACAAATTAAAGGCTGCATTAACAGTATAGCTACTCCCCTACGTCCAACTGATGTGTCAAGGTACATATAAGGCTCTGATTAAATGTATCTGTTTCTTCAGTCTCATTAAAAAGAAAAATCAATATCAAATTCATTCATTGGGAAACGCTGCCCCAAAGACGACCCCTGGAGCTCTCAGAAGAGCTGACTCTAAGTGCACGTTGCACAAAGAAGCAAGGTGCGTGCAGGCTGGGTCTGGATGGGCTTTGATCACAACACACTACACATGCTTTTCACCACAAAAGATAAGAGAAAAAGACTAAATTTGCAAAATAACTGAGTGTGTTGGCAGGAGAAATGTCTGTCTCCAGACCGGTGATTCTGTTGTTTCAGCAGGAATCTCTTTGATCTAATTAACAAGGGCTAGGGACAAAAAAAGGGCAAATCCGAGAAACAGACTCCTTTTTTAGCTACTGTGATTGATCTGAAGCATTGCCAAGGAAGCTCCTCCAGTTCCTTCCTTCGGAAGTACAGACCATGCTTCTGTCACAGCATCACACCTGTGCTACAGCATTTACTTCACTTTTTAAGTCCACAGAAAGAGAGGGTAACAGGAAAGAGGAGGCGTGAGACATAGATTTTTAGTTGAATCCTTTTTATCTCTATTGAGAGCGAGGCAAAGCAATTTGTCAGAAGGATTCAAAGACACTGAGAGGAGTATAGTTATCAGACGTGTTCAATAGCTGCTTTTGAAACTCTGTGAAAAGTTTTCATTAAGGAGAGCAGTCTGGCAGGTTCACCATCCGAACCGGCGAGGAGCGGAGGTGGGAGGAGAGTTACAGGACGTGCATGAGAGCCCTGGCGGGATGTTAGCCCTTCCTTTTTCAATTAGCCACCACAAAACTCATCTGCTGTGCAGGCTGCATCACAATACCTGCATCTCATTGGGTATGAATTACAACACTGCAAGGGAGGGATCAGACAGCATCTTCTGGATATTACTTTGCTGACTTATTCAGGGGAAAACAAGAGTTTCCACAGTTTTCAGACTCTGGAGATTCCAATTAACAATGATAGGATCTTTTAAAGTTATATTAAAACCTGTTTCTGGGGGATGATCCTAATGCGTCTGTACGAATATACAGAAACTTGAAACAAAATACACATAATATCAGCAAAGGTAGATTGTTTGAATACATAATAGTGAAGATTTGCAACCTAGGAGTTTTATTTAATAATTATTTTAAAAAGGCACCTAAAACACTTGAAAATATTTAGGGAAAAACTGATTTTTTTTTCCTGCAGTAAATAATAAGTAGGTCCTTTCCCAGAGGCAGCCTGGCAGCTGTTACTAGTGTTTTCTTTGCTTAATGCTAAGCCCGGTGAGCTCCCCCGTGCCAGTAAGTTGGAGGGCAGGGAAACGTGGCTAGTGGCCGCATCCAGCAATCCATGTTATTCCTTGCCCAGCTGTCTGGCGCTTTTGAGCCCTTTCTGTCTGTTTTGAGTGATTAAACTCAGATTTCTAGGTGCCAGTCGACATGTACTTATTTCATGCACAAATAGAAATGCAAAACACAGAAAATGATGGGTGAAATGGCAGAGGACTTACGGGCACAAGTATCATTAAATATTTTGGACATTTTAACCTTTGCTCTCACCAGTTTTGCACTCTAGACTACTTGATATGTTTTGGGTGAGACTCACCGATGGGCCCCATGCATTTAGAAAGCTGATGACTTCGTGGGGAGTGCCAGTGGGGAGCTGCAGCCACGGGTTGTCCTCTGCATCATGGTTTTGCATCTCTTCTCTGCCTCCTGTCCACTGCTGGTGATATTTCTTGTAGGCGGGACTCACCCAGGGCTTTGTCTCTTTTTATGTCAAGGATATCCTCATTTTTCTAACTGGAGCCATTTATTAACAAATAGCTTCTTTGTATTTCTCTGAGAGCCCTCGGTGTCCTCTTGTGCTGTTGTGCCCTGTCCTGCCTCAAAGCCTTTGTAATTTTGCTTTGTGTCTTTGGGCACCCAGGTGAACCATGGCAAATGTGTGTTGATACAGCAGGACTAATCTGGTCCTGGAATTTTGTGGATAAATGCATTAGTAAAATAGTGGATATGCTTAGGGCAGAAATAGAAGTGATTGGTCTCACCAGTTTGTAGGGAAAGGACACGGTTACTGTGACCTTTTATTGCATTATTATTTGCGAGACTTGCTTTGGGAAACACATCTTTTTTTTTTCTTTCTTTCTTTTTTTTTGAGGAATAAGTGAAAAAGTGTGCTTAAAAAGCACACCAAATAGTAATAAATGTCATGCTGCATTTTGTAAATATACATATTTTTTCGTGTATTGCTTTCTATCCCTACACACTAAAATTTTGCTGATGTTTTTTGGGTCAGGGTGAGCATAAAGGTGTTTCTGTGAATCCTAAAACTTCTGCACATGTTAGGATTGTGTTATAAAGCAAAATGTGATGTAAGTGGCCCACACACACTTGGTGAAACTCCTGGAGAGCACTGTATCTTGCTTTTCTCCTACCTGCTTGGATCTTTTCTATTGTGCCCTGGTAATGTCAGAATAGTTTGTACAGCCACTATTTTATACCTTTGTGAACAAGGTCTTTTATCTAATAAAAGCACTTCAGTAGAATATGTTACTTCTGAGAAACAATAAATAACATTTTTGATGCACCTTAAAAAAAAATTCAGCGTGTGTCCCAGTTAGATATGTTTAATACACCTCTTTGATAGCAAAACAAAAGAACCGTGTGAGCAAGCCATGTTGCAGATATATTGCCATTGTTCCTGCAGGGTAGGTGATTGTAATCTTTTATAGTAAATTTAAAAAAAATGAACTGCACCAATAAATTTCATGTTTTACAATGAACACACTCAACATGTTAATCTTTTATACAGTCATTGTCCAGAAGAAATATACATGGTGGACAGTTAAGACGCCCCTGTACGGCACCAGGGCAATATGCCTTCTATTTCAAATTAGGGTAGCCAGGCAGTTTTATTCTTTAAGGCTGCTGTAAAACCTTATCTAAATGAAAGATATTAAATGGTGAAGTTACATAAAGGTATATTTCATTACAGTGTTACTGGAAGGTGATTCTGTTTTTTAACCCTTCGAGTATTTCTGAGGGTTTAGTATAAAGCGAAGGAATTTATACTGGCCGAACAAGCCTTGCACATTTATGGCTTAATTGAAGATAATTGGCCTGGCCATCGAAGTGTTGACCTCAACATTCCAAGCTCGTGACATATAAAGGTTAACTATCACTTCCAGTAAAACCTTCCCGAGGAATTTAAAAGTTGCAATGCAAAGTTTGATAAGACATCTAATTTTCTTGCTGACTGCAATTTTGCTATTTTTAATTTAAAATTAATCTGGCATCTGATTATATTTATAACATGTGTGCCCTGACCAAAAATTATTAATAAAGTACTTAATGTTACTTTAATAACTGCATAGATTTTTGGTGTTGTTTTTTTTTTTTTTTTCCCCTTTCTCAAAATGGCTACTGAATTGTTAAAGCTATCTGTGTAGCATAATTACTGTGAAAATGAATAGGAAAATATGGATATTCTTCTATTAAAAAAATGTTTAATCTGCTTATGGAACAAAGAAAATTAAAATAACCAATATTCAAAATATTCATATGGGATATTCATAAATATTTAACATTGCTACCTCAAAACCATATACCATGATTTAATGGCAATACTTATATGACATACTTTATTTTGTGGGCTGCTATAATAAATACTATGACTGAGTTAACTCTGAGCTGGGGTTAGGTTGAACTTGGATCCTGTAGGTAAACTGTATCGAAAAACTAACACTGCCATCTTCCAGTCACAGGTTTGCCATGGGGACACATTGGATTTTCTAGTGCTGTATGTACCACCCAGAAGTGCTATATATTAACTTGTATCACGTTTCTATAAGAAAACATGATTTTTAGGTATTTATGACTGAGCTGTAAAGCTTGTTTCTGAGTTAAATGCAGCGACTTTCATCTTATCTAACAAGTTTGCCTCTCCCATCTTCAGACAGAACCAACTTGTTCTATTAAATTGTGTGGTGTTTGCACTGCAGTTAATAGTTACAAACACATGAAAGATTGCACAGGTAGTAATTGCACTGGACGTATGTCCATGCAATATGGGCATATATGCTATTTCAGATGCAGATGAATCAGGCTGTAATTTCGCAGCTAGTTTGAACAGGTCCAAGTACAGATTAGCATTGCATATATCATCCCGTCTTCCCTAATTCTGTCTGTTTAAAACCTCTCCCACGTGAGCCAACAGTTCTGCTTGAGTGACATTATACTGAACTGGAGCAGGAGCGGATATGGCTGAAAATGAAGATAGATTTATTTTTTTTTAAAAAAAGAGCGTGAAAAGAAAACAAATTTCAAACACATGAATACCAGTGCTGGCATACGGGAGAGGGGCTGGACTCATGTGGCCAAGACAAGAGAGGATCTTAAACCAGATATAAAACTGTGTTCAATTTTATTTCTTTTTCACAGCAAGGCCAAAAACTTCATTTCAAGGGAAATGGGGAAGAATTTTCACTATTTTCCCAATGGCATGTACTGTTCATCTTCAGTTTTTACTGTGCTATGAGCTGCTAGGGGTCATTTATAGCCACATGAATAATTAGAAAATGTTCTTATGCAGGTGGATGTGTTCTATGCTAATCACATTTGTCCTTCTAAGGTCAGAGGAAAAAGTGGAGGAGAAAATGCAATATTTCACAACACACTGTTAATTACTGTAGCATCTGATTTCAGGGACTTTTAAATCCAAACACCCCTTCTTACTCAGACTTGGTATTAAACAAGTGATTTTGAAAGAAAAACTTTAATTTTCTGCACACACACGTGGCTGTTCCCATCATGACTCCCAGAATTCTTACGTTTCCTTAATTATTGCTAGCATTCTTAGTCAAGACTCATTTTATGGACCCCAGGTTACAATGCTTCATGTATGGAGCCACTGGTGGTTCCTGATGGAAACCCCTCCAGAGGCAGGAGAAGGCAACCTGGGTTCACACCTCTGCGATGCTGCGTGCTCACTCCAACCCAACCACAAACAGCACTGCCATAGCTCTCAGGAGTTTCTGACTCTGTGACTCAAATAACTGCTTTCACGAGTAGCAATTGCTGTGGCTCTGAGGACTTTTAGCCGTACATTTATTTATTTATTCATTGTTTCTGCAAACATTTCCATAAAGACAACTTTCTGGGGCAGGAAGGGTACTACTCCAGCAGCAAAATGCCTCAGAATTTTCCTCCTGTAGTGGGACAACATTTGAGAGGTTTTATTGGTGGCATTTGTTGTCATTTTGCACTGCAGGGACTGTAAAAGATGCCTGCAGTGAATCTGAGAGCTTGGCTGGGAGGACTGGCTGTTAGCTGCAGACACTGCATCTTAGCACTGCTTTGAGAGACTTGAAAATAGTAATATTTTATGTGGGATGCAGAGCAAAATTAGATATTTACTAATAAAAAGTTATGATAACCTGTAGTGAGGTGCTTTTCCAATCTACCCCAGGGACATCAAAATTATGGTGTTGTCTTTTGTAAAGCTGTGATCAAGCATTTCTGTAATAAACCCTTGTTTCAGGCACTTGTAACAAAATGTAGAAGAATAAGGGGACCCATTTTGGCTTAAGCCTGTCATTCTATAGAAATACTTCAGCACGTGTGCAACCAATTTTCAAGTAGCTGACCTGCAATTTTTTTCAAAATGGGAAATGAGTTGAGAATTGTCTCAGGTGGTTATTTTATTTTCAAAGGTGGGTTAATATGTCTAACAGACTGGGGCAATTTGAGAAGCTGACCAGAGCTTCAGCACCTGTGTTAGTGCAATCACTATTTTTTTTATTTTTTTTTGGTGGTCTCATAGTGGACCCAGGAAGGCACTGGAATCCTTTTATATTAGACTCTGAACATTCCTAAAAACAGTGGAAACACATACAGGGATGAGACCTCAGTTGAAAAGTTGTCAGGAACTTTTTCCTCCAAGGTCAGGTGAAGCTTGCTTTCTGTCAGAAACGTGTTGCCTGTGTTACTGTCAGCTGACATAATTTTTATGGGCTCTGTCATTTAGCTCTCAAAATCTCTGACTGGTGCATATTTGTTCAGTTTATGGAGGTAGAAAGCACATTATGCCTTTACTTCATTAAAATAAGATCACGGGATCACCTTTCTGAGTTAAAAAAACAGAGCAGGGAAAGGGGTTCATATAATCCCATTTTTTGTTTAGAAGACCCTCCAATCCCTGTTCATCACCTCTTATGCAAAAGAAGACTGAACTGCGTGCAGAGCAGTGTCTGTCTTAGTTAGACACGATACCTGAGACAAGAATTCCTTTTGATGGTGTTTATTCCTTGGACTCCCTTTTGAAATTAAAGGCAATCCAGGTAATCCAGCCCCTTTAGATGTGCAGGGTGAGAAGTCACAAGGACCTGAGACAGCCTGGAGACACGAGTTGGCCTCAGAAGCCCAAATGTGTACAAATTCCTACCTCCGCTCTGCCTTGGACATGCTTTTGGCACTGAGGGATTCCTGTATGATAACCCAGGATTAACAGAGGCAAGAAGCTCCCTTGTCGATATGTTGTGCCCAGTTCCAGCAAAGCAGCTGTGTATGTATTTGACTCTAAGCACGTGCATTTATGTAGATTTACTGGGGCTTGCATGAGTCAAGCTGCATGCTGAAGTGTTTTGTAGAATCAGAAATACAACATTTCCGCCAGCAGAATGGAGAAGGGAGGCTGATAATGGGGGACCTCTGGCTTTGATCTAGACACACCTAAACTAGTGTTTCATTTTAAGTGTGAGAATAGTCCTAAAGAGTAACTCGTGAAGCCAAGGCAGGGCTCTCAGCAGCGCTGGAGGCTGGTGCAGGGGTACCAGCTCCCTGCTGGTTCTCCTGCCCTCTCATGCATTTCTGTGGTGGAGGGAAGGGAAGCGATTAAACAGGCTTGGAGCTCTCTCTGATGCGCAGCACCAGAGACACAGTGCTTGCATTTATACTTCACTCTGCATTGTTTATTAGAATAACTTTATTTGACATATTACATTGCTATAAATGATTCTGCTTTCTGAAGAAAAAAATCTGCATTTCTACACAGATAACACTGACTTAGAATGAATTAAAATGAGCTAGAAGAAACAATATATACATGTATATCTTAAGTAGGAATAGCGTTAAAAAACAACAACAACAACAACAACTTCTTCATTTAATTCTTTTGTAAAACATTTAAAAAAAATCTATTTTATCCTTTTGTATCATAAAACTCATTTCCTCCCTTTAATGGTTCCTCACAAAAGTCCTCAGTGCTATAAACTCTAGTTTTAGCACAGTATATTTATGTAAAATATTGCCAGCATTTTCTTTGAATCAATAAGCAATTTTCATGCCAATAGATGGTAGAATTGGTGTACTTTTTTGTAATTTAAAAGTAAATTGTATACTTTCTTAAAATGTGGGACAAATCACTTTTTTCCACTCTGATAAAATAGCAGAAATCTTGTAAGTGAATCTCCCAGTTTCTGCTCAAACTCTCAATGAGCAGCTCTATGAGATAGCTCTTCTGCCACGAATTATTAAGTCTGTGTCAGGGAACTGAGTGATATCTAATATCAGACAATATTTTAGATTTCAGAGAGACTGCTGCATAATTAATTTCAAACTTTTTTTTTTTTTCCATAGAAAATACATTTAGATCACCAAGAAGTTCATCTGTAAATATCGAGTTGATTTATTGGGGTTTGTACAAGTCAAGCTAGCCAAGCTGCCCAATAACTCAATATTAATGTGCTCTTCTCTTGTTATATGTAAGATTTATTTATTTATTTATTTTGCTTCCTTGATTGTTTTTATTTATTTATTTACTTTTATCTATTTTTGGTTGTTTAAGATCTAAACTCCCCAGCAAGCTCAGGAAGAAGCAACGTAGAGCTTACCAGTAGAAAACACCTTAAATTTGTCTCCTCACTTGTGGCTCCTTGCAGTGAGTTGCTGCAGCCCTGAGCTGACCCATGAAGCAGCCTGGGTTTTTGCTTTTCTAGTCTACAAACACATGAACTTACTACTTGAAAAAATGAAGTCGTTTGTTTAATAGCTTTCAAATGTGCAGACAACCTACTATGATTAGCTTTGTTGGTTTGTTGCTCTTTGTTGGCATTTATGTACGCCTTGGTGGCACATTGTTAAACTCTGTGCATTGAAGAAATGGAGATGTATAATGCAGTAGCCACCCTCTTAGGTGGTGTAGTGGTTGATTTAGGCTGCAATGCCACAGAAAACTGAAGTCTGGACGACCCTACTTTGGACCAGCTATTTATTCTCACTATTTTCCCCATGTGAGTTCTAGCACCCCTGCAGATATATGGCTGAAAATTAACCCAGCAATTCAATATATATGGCTCCAGCTCATGATTTGGTTATAGAAGTGCTAGTGCTAGCAAAAAAAGGAGAGAACATTAACACACAATTTAGATAGAGAGAGATCAAACCTGTCAGTAGCGGCCAAACCTTGCACCAACTTAAAGTGATTGGGGAACTGCAACCTTTTAGCTCCTTTCTTCAACTTGAGAGATGCATCTTACCTATAAAGCTTTATGGAACGGCAAGCGAAGTGCAGGGCACCACAGCATGTGTGACTTGTGCTGCGAAGAGGCATAAATAATTAGCAAATGGAGTGGGGTTTGGCATGGTTGGTTGAGTGGCACTGACCTTGAGCATCCTGAAATCTGCTCTCACCAAGGCAATTAGTGGCCGATTCAAAGGGCAGATGAAGCAGCCAGGAATCGATAAGGCGTGAGACATGCCATGGCCACTGTCCTGTTTCCTCAGACCTAGATGCTTTTCCTACTACAGAAAATGTTAACAATGTGGGAACAATTGCATTATATTTTACTTATGATATTGAATAGTCACATGTTTGCATGATATTGCCATAGAAAGCTCTTTTGACTACAGTCTTTGATAAGGTCTGTTTAATAATTATGTCATACACTATTATTAGCAGAACATTTGAGTAATTGTAAATAGCACATCATATCGCTACATTTTTACACCAGTAAGAATTAAAACATTTAATAGAACCGTGGGAAGTGTGAAAATAATTTTTCCCCTGAGTATAAGAAAAAAACAGACCAAATTGTTTCAAGAATTGACTTTAATTGCAGTAAACAGCACACAGAATAAATAGCTATCCATCATTATGCCTTACATTTGTCACTGTGTCAAAAATTCAGAGCATAAAAAAGTTGAAATGATTAAATAAAAATGTGATGGTGCACAGGACATCCCACCCACTTCACAGTTTGGTGTGAAAAGGGTAAAACATTTTGCTTTGTGCTGGTAACACTGCCAGCAGACATTGTAGGACCCTAAACTCCAGTCTCCATAAAGATAAGTTTAGACCACCCACCCATAACTATTGCATGAGTTTTTCTATATCTTTGTCTGCATCTTCTTTTGCAACCATCTCACCTTCTGTTATCAGTGAGGATCACCCCAGTATCCCCTATCTTGCCTTCTCTTATGGCCATCTGTGGAGGAGCTCCTCTCTGAACCCGTGCTCAACACCCTGTGGGAAGCCCTTCTTCCTAGCCTGACATCTTCCACATCCCCAAGGCAGACTACTGCAGCAGGAGTTGTTATCTGCCACAGGTATCACTGCCACGCTCTGTCGCTGTGACTAAGCAGATTGCTGAGTCAAAGTGAGCAAGCTTAATAAATTTGCATTATAACAGCAGACAAGCTAAATGGTAGAGAGAGAGACCTGGTGAAAGACAGAGACTGATTGTCATTCATTTGTATCAGGTGGCTAATATACTTTCTAACAAACAGCTTTAATCAGAATATTTTAGGGTTACTTATTCAATACTGCATTTGTTTAGGAGGCATTTCTGTTAAAAGTGGAGTTATACCAGAAAGGTCTGTGGTTGCAATACGTGCAGAAGTTTAGGTCAAGTGACTCTGAAGGTTCCTGTGGTCATCCTGACCTAGCCCACAAAGGTCAGGCTCTTGCAAGGGAAAAGGCCATCTGTGAGGAGGAGAAAGTTTTCGTATCCACTTCCAGGATATCCCTTACTGAGAGAAAAGAGTTTTGTTGTGACTTGAATATGAGGCTGGCCATGAGAAAAAAAAAATACATACATATATATATATATATATAATGGTGTAAGAAAAGTATCCCACCATGGGAACAGCTTGATTCCCTCACTGCTCCTACATCTCTGACTGTCACCAAAGAATAACAGCCCAAGCACTGTGCTGGGACAAACTTCCTAAGAAGATCCATGAGCTGGTGCTTAAGGTGCCCATAGACACATGGATGGCTTACATTGTGCCCATCAAGTATTTATCTCCTTTGTAGGAGATAAATGTTGAGTGTACCAAGCACAGGTGGAACTGACTTTATATCATGAACTGGGCGATGGCATTTCCCTAGGAGCATAAGGACCATGAGCCATATACTTTGTGCCCACCCAACCTGCAAGGGCGTCCCAGCAAAGCTCTCCTCCCTTTGTGTTTCTCTAAAGTTCCTGTTTGCCAACGGCCTTTCGTGCAGCCCAGGTGCATCTCCTCCCAGCTATCATCTAAATTGTCTGAATATACCAATATATATGGTCATTTGTTCAGCGATGGCTACTTGCCCAGGAAGGCTAGTGCTGAATAAACCTTGAACGCATTTTTGCAGCTTGCATTTGGAGGGCTGCCTCTGACATGGGAGATGGTGCTCTCCATGCTCTTCGTGCAGTGGCAGGGCAGCAGATGCCGGAGCCCAGCATTTCCAACCTGTCAGCTGGGTCTCATCCCCCTTTCTGTGCCCATTCCTGATGCCTCCTCCCACTCTAGGCTTTGGATATGTTCAGTTGTTTGGGAATCTAAAACTCAGGCGCTACAAGTTTGATCTAAATCTTCTTACATTATATCCTAGCATCCTGTCACAAATCATTACAGTGTGTAGGAAATTCACATCTTTTCCTTTCTTGCCAAAGATATTAAAACATTTCTTTTTCAGTGTAGCTGTACATCCAAATAGTTAACAATACCCACCAGGCTTAGTATATTAAAAACCAGCAGCTGTGGCAACTTCAATGTCATTTTCTGAGTTATGCTACTTTGACTGTGTTACAAGTTCTTTAAAATATTTGGTATTTTAGTTTTAAAAATGTGTTATGATGAAATGATCCATAAGTTAGTAGTTTTCCAAAAGCCCCTGGCTCGTGTGTGTGTGTGTGTCTGTGAGTGTGTGCAGAAGAATATACAAAGAATCTTGGCAAATAATTAAACATTCTAATTTGAGATAATCTTTGATTAATGAAGAAGCTGCTTTCGAATGCTCTTCTCTGGCTCTGATAATTGATCTCTAATTGTCCCCTCTAAAGGTTATATATTGCCTTTCCTCATGATTGTGTCCTCCTAATGCCTTATAACTCGGATCCAGCTATTAGCCACGTTCATTAATTCCTCTTGAAAATGCTGTGAACTTTCCAAATTGAAATAGTGCTTTATAAAACCAAGTTTAGTTTTATACTAGTTGTGAGTCTCTTGAGAAAACTACACCAAGAGATGTCACAGCCATGATGTGTAAATTACTCAATTCTAAATTATTTTAGAATTATGTATAAACTATTTGAGGATGTTGGACAGAGGAAGTGTAGGAGGATAACTTAATTAAAAATAATGGCACAGGTGCTTTTTTTTTCCTCTTCCTGTAAGTAAACAGGTGATGGATTTGATGTTAAGTATGTTATGCCTAAGTGGTAGATGCATTTAGGCAAAAATTGGAAAACCAAAGAATTTTGGATCTGTTGGAATGTTTGTGATAATATAAAAACCCTGCTTTGTTTCAGAGGGATTTTACTTGGATCTCTAACAAGCTGGGAGAACTAAGCATATTTACTTAATTGCTTGCCTAATTGAGAGATGAGGCTTCTTCATAGCATAAGTTGTTACCTTATTTCTGGAATAAGCTGTTTTTTAACCTCATTTCTACTTAAGAAAGAAAAAGCCTTTTAACCTCTTGTTTGGCAGATTTCCTGTTATATAGCTTAAAGAAAATTGGCTAAACTTCTTTCTTTCTGCTACAAGATACTAAATTATGTACCCCAAATGTCGGTGTGTACCTGGTGCTTGACCACATCATTACAGCAAAAGACTTCCAATTACCCAGCCTACTCTCTGCTTAGTTTGATATTAAAAAATGCATGTGGTACTTGCATAACCACAGATTTTTACAAATATGTCTAATTAATACAATTTGAAAATGCTTTTACTTCTTTCGCTCCTGAATTTTTCAGTCCAATTTCATTAAAGCAGAATACTTATTCATGCGCTGCTTTCCCCAATTTTGGCTTAATTGTTTCCAGTCTGTACAGCCCGGCTGTCTGGAGATGTTTATTACTGAGTAAATGTATTCTGGAAGGAGAAAGCTTGGCTAAATTGCTGGAAAGAAAAATTCTACAATCTGACCTTATCAAGACAGGATCCAGAAGGTTCTTATTTTTCATTTTGACTGGGGACTGTTAGCAAGGAAAAAACAATCCAAACAAGTTAACTAAAGTCTATCACAACAGTCGTTGGAGGTGGGGAAGGAAAAAAAATGCTGTCAAGTTTATAATCCATTCTGCAGAATTGCAGAAAAAGTGTTACATATCCTGTAATGATCCAAAGCTATTTTCTTCTGGCTTTGGAAAAAATAAACTCAAATGCATTTGGTATTTAGGGAACCTTTTAATATACTTTAAGTATATGATAACACAGAATGAGAGTACGGCATCAAAGTATTCAATAATATATTTTGAGTGATCTTTAGCAACTCTCCTGAGCATTTATGACTTGCTAGAGGGAAATGCACTTTTCAAAGATCATGAGCAGTCCCTACGGAGACCTGTAACCTTCCTCAGAGCAATTCACCACAAGCTGATAGGTCTCATCACAGCACAAGGGAGGCAGTCAGTTTAAAATGCTCTGGAAATGCCCTAAGAATACTAATATGAGCCCTGCGACTGCTGAGTCACTGCCTGCACCCTAAAGTTCAAGCAAAGGGTGATCTGGGGATTATAAATATCGGTAGGAAGTCAGGTATTGGCACAGATTCATTCAGAGCTTGGCCGGTTTGTGGTCTGATTTGCTTCCTGATCAGTTTATTAGGTAATCAAAGAAAGATTAAATCTTCAGTCAGAGTGGGCTGAGCAGGTCAAAAGTCGGGACAGAAAGGGAAAGAAGGAGTGTATGGGTATGGAAAGGATGCTCACAGACACAAGAATGTGTGTTCGATCATCTAGCAAGAGTTTGGCACTATTGTACCCATCACACCTCCCGGATTTTTTAATACAGGGCAAAGTTTTGTCCCCACCTCCGTCCCCTTGCAGAGCAATGTCCTGTCCCTCTGACAGTGTGCAGTGTGAGGTGGCACCAGCCCACAGAGCTGCTGGTTTTCTCAGACTATTTGGCATTAAAATCTCTTTCAGGAATTTCAGCTTTGCCGAAATGATGTATTGTTTCAGCGTGTGCTGTTCAACCCTATTTGACTGAAAGCTGCAGAATGAGCTCCTTACTACAGAAGATGCATGAATACATCCCCTTCCCAAGCCCCTGCCTCATTATTGTGGCCTCCCCCAGGTGTCACACCCCGCTTTGCTGCCTGTCATGACCCTTTATGTACTACTGCTTCCTCTGCTGCTCCAAGGCTGTTCAGAAGAGCAGCCTTCTATTTACACCAGGCATAGCCCAGCTTTGCATCTTCAGCCCTTGGATGGTCCAGGTCTGCTCGGTGCTTCTGATTAATCAGCACTGCACTGCGTGTGGCACTCTGTTTTTTAACTGAGACAACACTGCGTGTGGCACTCTGTTTTTTAACTGAGACAACACGCATGTAGCACAGCTTTGCTTGTTATTTTCTGACCTGTCTTTTCTTCCTGCTTCCCTCCCCGAGTCTTATTCCAGATGGTAACTGCTGCAAGAGCTTAAAAATAAAAATGAAAGTGTGAAGTACATTTGTTTTTATGGAGCTGCAAATGGGGGGCAGAGGAGGAGGGAAAATGCACCGGTATCTTTTGTCTAGCTCGGTTAAATTAATGTCCTCAGCTATTAGTCAACCTGCAGAGGTACAAAGTGCATCGTAAAGACATGGTACACAAATACTAAAACAAAACAAAAAAAAAAAGAAAAAAGGAAAAGAAAATAAAAGCTCTGGTATTATGGGGCACCTCGCAATCAAGTCTTGTTGTTATTATCCCTTTGCAGCTGGTCTGTAACTGATTCCTGATTTTTTCTGAGAAGCTCTTTGACCACAGGCAGGAAATGTGCTGCAAGTAGATGCAGTTGGCAGTTGTCCTGTGGTGTCCAGACACACAGCTGGTCATTTGGTGGGTGAGGAGCTGCAGGTTAGCCAATGGCAGAAAGAGGCCCTATCTGATACAGACACCTTTACCTGCCTTTGAGAGGGCCTTGGAGAAAGAGTGGCTGGGATAAGCACCATAAATCCACCCCTGGAGCACTGACATTTATTTTTAAGAAGGTTATGCAAAACATAGCAAGCACCTGCCATGAGAAAAGTGGGTGCCAGGTGCCCTGGTCTCTTTTCATTCTCTCAAATACCCCCTTTGGTGCCAACCTGCTGTCCCCTTGGGAAGGGCTGACTGCAGCCCCCCTCCTGTCCCTGCCTTCGGTAGAAATGACTTGGACAGTCGCTGCTGCCCAAAGCAAACATTAACACCAAATATTTGACAAGGGGGGGGGGAAAAAGTGCTTATCTCTTACAAAATGTTAAGATAGACAGTGATAAACCATTCCTCACAGCAACAGGCTTTTAAAACATCTGTGTGTGTGCATTCTGCTTGGAAATGTGGTGAAGACATCAGCAGTACAGACATCTTTTATTAGTAGCGGCTAACTCAGAGAGATACATGGAAGTTTCATTTATTCAAAGTATGTTCTCTCACTGTTGCAGCTACGGTGGAGATATCAAAGCCAGGGGGAGTTACTGTTCTTGTTTTTCTTTATGCGAAAATCACTTAACCCTGATTCCCTTATTGTCCGTCTCTGGGTATTATTATTACTAGTGCAGTGGTGGAATATTTTTACCTAAATTTCACCACAGTAAGGTAAATAATTTCTTGTTTCTGTTGTTTTTTGTTGTTGTTGTTGTTGTTTTTAGAGAGACTCCACTTTAAAAATAGATTTTAAAGGATAAATACTATGTTTAAATACTCAGAAATAAGTAAAAATGGTAATTGATATAGAGTATGAAGAAAAACATTATTAGGAGCAGGTGACATAACAGGGAAAAATCCATACGTATTTTTGGAGGTGTGCCTAGCAGTCCAACTGAACAGGAAATATGGGAAATACACATAAGACATGCAAGATTTCAGGAGCTCACTTTGGCCACCCAAAACACAGCAAACAACTTAGAATTAGGGAAAAAAAAAAAAAAAAACACTCTTACAGTCAACTCTCTGTAAGTTGAACTTACATGGACAGGGAGAACTTTTTTCAGACTTAACCAGACACAAAATCAACGTCACACAACTGCTGCCAATAGGCCAAATGAATGTGTTAACTGTGGGTCACTTAAAGAAGGGAAATACAAGCCTTTGGGGCCTCGGAAGGAGGAGAAAATAGAAAGTGAGAGCAGGTGTAGGCCATCTCGATCAAGCAGGCTTTAAATGTGGCCTGAGCTTAAGCACAAACTTTTCAGGCAGAGCAGGAGTGTTGATGGGGTGGAGAGAAAGCAAAAGTAGTCAGAGAGCTGGTGAACCAGACTCAGCACACAGGAGACTGAAAGTTTTATGCTGCTGTTTACCAGGTTGTTGCTGTTAGGCCTGAGGTGGGATGTATCATGCCATCCTAAGGTAAGATGGGCAGATGGCATGCTTTAAAAAATAGCTTTGGGGCTGGTTTCATGATGACAGACAGTTTTTCTCAGCAGCTGTGTGCTGAGCAGTGCAGTGTGGGCTCCTGGGGCACCGCCTTGCCTTCTTGCTCCTGTTCTGGCTGTAGAAATTGTGGTGTTTCCTGCTCAAGGGCCTCCCAGGTCACCTTGTAAGACCTGCCTTTTTCTGTTAAAGGGGATCCTTTATTGGGTTGTTTTATCCTCTTGGCAGTAGGAGTGCTGGGGCCTAGCACCACCAACATGAGCCTTCCTGACCTGATGGGCAAAGTGTCATGGCTGCTGGTCTGGCATATGGCATGGATGAGCTTCAGGGCACCCTTGCTTTATTTATGGTCCTGTGTCTTGAGAAGAAACTTTAAGTTTTGCTAGGGTAACAAATGAATTTAATGCAGGCATCAAATGTTACCGCCCTCCCATTGCTTGCCCAATAGCCATTTTGAGAGGCTGGTGTTGGGGCTGCCCTTCCTGACATCTGCTTTCTCTCCTGGCACACTCTGAGACTCCTGCCACCTTGTGTGGCCTCATTCCTGTGTACGTTGCTCTTGCTCTGGCTTGTGGTGGTTTCTACTCCACCTGTCACTGCTCCAGGGGAGTGGGGGCATGGGAGGACAGACCATTATGTTAGTTCTGAAACTTCATAAAACAAAAATACAAGGTGACAGGTTTGCTGATTTTTTTTTTTTGAGCTTTGAATTAAAGGGCAAAGGTTTTTGTCTGTGCTTTTGAAGAGTAAAGAGGAACAGCTGGGAAGAAGGGATCAATATTCCTCCCATCATGAAAGTCCACAAAAACATAGTAAGCCTCTGCCAGCACAGCTGTTTTTCTGCTGCTACTGACAATCAAGGGTAAAAATCAAGATATTTTTCAAAAGAAAATGCAATGGGGAAGTTTGCTCTCTGTTTTATTTCCAAGGGTATGCTAAAAAGTTAGATTGTGTTTTACCTTAGTTTCACCTAAATGGCCAACAAAACAAGACACAAATATGCTTCAGGGGTGAGTATGATACTGGATTCCTCTTGCCTCAATAGCTGAAGTGCCCCTACATCCTGTTTCTTTCTTCAACCAAATTCCTGGTGGTACAAAGCTTCTTGAGCAGCAGTCCAGTCCTTGCTGGTGGACTACAGGTAGTAGCAAGTCCAAAATTTCATGTGACAGTGAAAAACAGAGTAAGGGTACTGCAAGAAATAATGGATTGAGGCTAGCTTTATCTGGGACCAATAATAAGTGCCTTTTTTTTTTTTTTACTGGAAAAGATGAGATGTTTTTGTTCAGTTGTGTCAAATAGTGGGGTGTGTACTGCAAATGGAAATCCAGATAATAAACCAGCGTTAGTGCAGGCTTATGTGCACAGAACATGAGACTGGAGTTGTAAGCTAACAATGTAATTTTGAGATACAACTGACTTCTTTGCCCCCTTTATCTATCCTTGTTGTTGATTTTTTTTTGAGAACTTCAGAGGCTGAATAAAACAAAAAAAAAAAGTTTGCTAGTTCCAGGTGACTATGCTCTTTTTATGTATAAGGATGTGTACAGCTCAAATGCAAGGAGTGGTGATTGAGCTAACATAGGAATGTCTGGGTAGTTTGAGATTATTTTTATAGGAGATCAAAGATGGATATAAGCTACTCATCTCTAATTTCACCTCTAATTCTTCCATTTCCCACACTGACAAATCCACACCATGTAAATGCCCATTGCTCCCACTGCCATGTGCTTGCTCATTTTGCTGAGTTCTGGCTGTTATGCTGTGATCTGCTCCTTCAATAAAGCAAAAGAGCTAGGTTTAAAACCACTTTTGCTATAATTGTTTGTGGCTCTGTTCTTGTTCCTGTATGTGAGAAAGATAAAGATCAGTTTTTTAACTTTGCTATGGTGACAAAGGTGGGGGGGGGGGAAGGGTGCGGAATTATAAATCCCCACCCCTACCTGGTTTTCAGTTAACTCTCGGAGGTCATGTGTTCAGTCCCTGCTGGGGTCAGAGTCTGGCAGGGTCTGGCACGTGATGGTCGTTGCTCCTTAATGCAAAGCCCAGCATTTGCGCAAGGGTTTCCTCATCCTCTCACAAGAATGGCTGCCAACCACAGGGTAATGTGACTCCACTGTGGAGGGGAAAAGATCAGTTTTATATGTAAAATTGCTTGTAACACTGAATCACTTCTGGATGTTAAGGTCAATATGTGCCTAAATTGCTCTAAGTAACTGAGTTTATTATAATTCCTCTGTCACATTCCCTTGCTGCAGCTGTGACACTCTTCTGTGTAATTTATTTAATTATACAGTTGTGCTTGCTGCTGTGTGTCTGTTGTTGCTATGAACATTTACATTTTTTTCCTCTACAGTTCTGTAACTTAAACAAATCTATTAGAGTGTATTTAACCTGAAGTAATCCAGAACGTGTGTTGCTCTGGGCTGTGTTTCTCAGGAACTTCCTTCTGCAATTCTGTATTCACAAAAGCAGTTTGCTTTGTGTAAAGATGAGAGGGAGGATCATCCCTTATGCACTGCCCACAGCTGTAGGTTTTCTTTGTGTTTAAAACAGCTTCAGTCCACAATGCTATTGGTGTTTTCAGTGGGTGTATTTTGACAGCGTGGACCTATATGGCAAACTTTTGTGCTCATGTATGTGCATGACTCCAATTTTCCAAAGAGTTCATTTGTATGGTCACCTGAAAATGTCAAAGGTCTGTGGGCTGAGCCTTGTTTAGCAACCTGGTGAGCGCCTATTGGAGGGCAGAAAGTGCAGGACCTGCTATTTTCATGATAAACTTTCTCTGAGGATTTGATACAGCTTTTAAGTAGGGATTCATTGTATGCCCCTGTCAGCACTGTGTTGGGTAGAAAGACTGTGAGTAAAAAAAAAAAACTAAATATCCTGGAATGCTTGAAGAGAATGCTTAAAGGGGGCAAGGGGACTTTACATACTTTTAATGAAAGCATCAAAATACAATTATAGGCAGAGAGTAACTAAAAATATTGTAATGAATCTAAAAATGAGAGATTAGTATTCTTAAGCCTAATGGACATTCTTGTGTAAGTCTGATAAGGTGGCTTGTTAATACTCACACTTTTTTCTATTTAGTTGGTAAATTATGCATAAAGGACAAAACAGAAGTAGTCACCCAGACATTCACTTCATTTGTTTGACTTTTTTTATCCATTGTCTTTTATGGTTTATCCGTTGTCTTCTGTGGCTTTAAACAATAGGTGAAATATGCTGATATCTGTGCTGATACAATATGTAATAATGAATGTTAATTTTTACTCTGTATGCTCTTTTTTGAAAATTAAATACTGCCAACAGTCACTTTTTTTTTACATTGAATTATTGGACATACCAAGAGGTGGGGAGACTGCTAAGGAATGAGATAGAGTGCCTTTGGGGCAGGAATAGGAAACAAATGAGAGAAGGAATGTGTGGGGAACAAAAAGGAAAACAGATTGTAGGAGACTTAAATCCTGTGGTAGGGGAAACAGTAGAGATATCAAAAGAACAGTCAACAGAAAGGGGGAAAAGTGCTGACTTCATATCATCTGTATCTATTAAGATGAAACTGTCAGGAAATTTCTAGGAAAGGAAGAAAATGCCGAGTGCCTTTTTTCCAGAGAAAGGTGGTGGAGGCAAGGTGTTTCTCTTGGCATTGTTTACTTTTACTGCAAGCTGTATGAAAATATCTTCATACGGAACCATGTTTATCTAAGTGGGAAGTTCACTTTGCATTTAAGGGGTTTGAATTTTAATTTGAAGAGGATACAGAATATAGTTTTCAGTCAAATTAAGATAATTGGATGGAATAAAGCTGTATTGTACTTGTATAAATGTTATCTGCATGTAGAAAATAACTCGTGAATTATTGTGAAATAACAACATGGGGCTCTATTCTCCAGCAATTAGAAAATGTCATAAAGCCAGCCATCAAAAAAAAAATAAATCTGAGTTTTCTTCTATGAAGCATAATTCCCATTTGAAGGACAAAAGTGCTTTCTTATTCTGTTCTCAGAATTTGATCTCAGGGATTTCATTCCTCAATAGGATTTTGATTGATTTTATTTTAGTAGTTTTATCTTATTTCATAATGTTTGTATTAAATCAGGTACCTCTGAGCACTTAATCATTTTTAGTCTCTAGGTTTTTGTATTTAATATTATACTTGCTGTCAAAATTTAATATAAGTAAGAATCATAATAAACAAAACTCATTGATCAGATGCAGTGAACTACAGCAGTGACAGGCAACCAGAAGCCTGATGCAGAAATTTTTTTGTAATAAAGAGACACCTATTGACTTCAGTCAGTTTTGGGTCAGGCCTCAAATGGAAACAACCCATCTATGCTTTCCGTTCAGGTCAGTGGGTGACCTGGAATATGATAGCCATTAATCCACTGTAATAACTGTGTGTCCTTACTGAGAAATGGGGATGAGAGAGACAAATGGTAGGACGCTGCCCTGTCTTAACATGACGTAAAAATGAAGAACCTGCAGCCCAGATGAGAGGGAGCTGATCTGTAAAACCAAACTGTCCTTCAAGCACCCTTATCATCCATTTGCTGGTCATACATGGCGAGGGAATTGACTGGCATTGCCTGTGTGGGCCCCGGGGCCTAGCTGCTGGAAGCTCCCAGGCCTTACTTTTAGGCCGTGTCCACAAGAGGACATAGGCGATGGTGATGTGCCATGTGGACCTGCTCAGTGATACTCAGCTCCCTGCCAAGGCTACCTAATGCTGCTGTGCTCAGAGGAGAGCCTCAACTGAGTCATCTGTTTAGAGAAATTAAAAGACCTGTTCCCTCAGTTCAGGAGCTATGTCCCTGGGGCGCATTAAACTCAGGCATTAGAGAGGGAAGGAAGGAGCCTGACTGTAGGGAAGACTACAGCCTACTGCGTGGTCCTTTTATCTGGAATGAGACAGTCAGGAAAACCTGATTTCCAGCCCTTCCTCCAAGGATTTTCCTCCATAATTAAATATTCATTAGACAAGAGAACTATATCTTGATTATGTGTGTGTACTGGACAGGCTTTGATAATGGCTGTGGGATTAGGACACCTGTGATAGTGTTGTAGATAAAAGAAATAAGCTTTTGGAAACAAAAATGAGTTTTACTTTCCAAGTGCTCATTCTAGTATTGCCTGAAAATAAGCCCTAGTTTACTGGCAAAGCCCATAGCTTCTTAAAATTTATAATTTTACATGATTATACAATGTTTCAACCCATATGGAGACAGTACAAAAATAATGCATCTACAAAACCTCCCAGGAGAAGGTGAATATTAGCAAAATGAAAGCTGCTGGCACTCTTTTACCCTGGGTTTGGGGGTGAGGGGGGTGCAGAGATGTTTGGGGGGGGGGGGGGGGGGAATGTTCTGAGAATAAAAATTAAATGATAGAAAATTAAACCAGGTAACCAGCATCATGCTGGCCATTTGGATAGAGTATAAAGAGGTTTGGATTAATTGGTGCTAATGAGACTGTTCTATTTAGGGGGTTATATTGAAATACCGTTATCCTTCCTGTATGTGGTGATGAAGCTCTTCTGTATGGTCTTCAGGGGCTGGCATAAAAACTTGATTAAAAAAATTAAAAAACCTAAAAATTTATATTTAGGTATTTGTACTGAAAAAAATAGAGAAATGGATTATAAGAGATTTTTTTCATAATATCTATAACCTAGAATATACCATTCCACTGGCTTTAGAACCCTTTTTCCACACACAAAAAAAAAAAAGCTAGGTTGTGTTAATGAATGCAATACTCAGCTGGCTACAACCTGTATAACTATCTGTTCTCTCAACAGCTTGTTTCTGGATGTCTCTATGTAATATACTATTAGCTTTAAGGAAAGAGCTGATACTTGTAGAAGAGATGTACTTAGGATTTTGCTTTTCCCCCCTCACTCTCTTTTGAAAAGCTGTATTTTCTGGTGGCCTTGTGTCACATATTGTGTACTTCTCTCTACTATTTCTGCCTATCCCCTAGAGTTTTTCTGTTGCCCCAAAACTGTTGGGGATGTTGAAAAGTTGTTGACTATTGTGTGGTCTAAATGCAGAGTTCCCTATGCTGGGGAAGGCTCCAAGCACCTCAGCAAGCCTCCTGGCTGCCTTCTGTAACAGAATGTGGCAGACAGCACTGGCAAAGCTTGGCCCTGAAGTGCAGGGTACGTGCTTTGTTTTCTATGCCAATAGATCTGTCTAGCCAATGCACAAATGCTATCTTTAACACAATCTCTGAGCATTATACTCACAGAACTAAGTTTCTACAAGGATTAATGAGCTTGTAAACTCTGAAGTTATTTTGGGGGTATTCTTTTAGCAAGTAGAGTTTGTGCTTGTAGCTTGACTTGGGCTTTCCCCCTTTCTGGGGATGAAGGAGCTAAAAGCCCAGCATACTTGGTGTGGCTAGACTTAAAATATTTTAAGATCCTGGTCTTGAAAGCTGCATTTCTAAGGATGCCTTTGCTATCTGTATCCTCCCTGCTCTACCCCCATATGTGAGCACAGATATCCCGTACTATTTGGTAAGGAAGAAAAGCTGAAAGAGGCTGGAAGCAACTTTCAGTGTAGTAGTGCACCTGCTAGCTTTAGGAGCACAGACTGCAGAAACAGTACTGCCTCTGGCTTTGAGAACCTGAAATGGTGAATGATGCTTTGGTGTTTGGTGGTCTGGCGGCAGAACTGAGAGGCTGCTGATATGGCTCCAAAAGGGAATAGCAATATATTTGGGGGGGGGGGGGGGGGGCGGGGCCACTTTGGTTACAGCAATATGTTGCTATGTATTTACTTGAATTGATCAGTTTTACTGTTCTATTCAAATATTTTAATGTTCTATTCGAATACTTGTTAAAAACTTTAAATCAAGAAAATGTGGGATCTTGAGTGATGCAGCTTTAGCGACTGCTTATCAGCCACTCGTGAATATGCATACTGTAGAAGTTAAACTGTGGCACTTCTCATTTTAAGGTGAAATTGAATGACCTGAAAATGGATCCATCTTCCCCTGTGCTACCAGCAACCATTTTAGAACAAACTGCCTTGCGGCTAGGATGCAGTCCAGCAGACAAGAAACTGGCTTTTCACTTAGATGAAGAAGATGAGTTAAAGCATCTTCGTGAATGCTTCTGCATCCCAAAAGTCAAGGATCTGCCTCCAAGTGAGAATTATAATTACAGTGGGATGGTGTGGGGGGAGGGGGAGAGGTTCTCATCTTCTGCATATGTTTATCACAAATCATTGGAAATCATTGTCACTTATGAGATAATTGAGCAATTGCAGTCATATCTGAGCACAGTATGTCCCTGGTGTTACTAAATCAATCCATCAACTTATTCTAGTACCAAAAGCTTTATGCTCTCATTCCCTTCCTGAATAAAATGTGAGGATACAGTACTTGCATGGTGCTTATGCTGTCAGTCAGCTGCTTTGAACAATATAGTGACTGATTGAAAATTATAGGCAGAAGCATTTCTATCTAATGGCTTGAAACGGCAATGTTGCTTACAGCTTATACCAAGGAAGCAACTGTGCTGAACTATAATATAGTTTGGTATTACCTATCTAGTTACAATTATTTTAGTTAATGAAAGAGACGGTACATATATTATATTAACATTTATGCCTTATTGCTGGTAGCTGAGATTTTCTTCCTGAGGCCAAATGGAAGACTGTGCCTTAGAACAAATAATTGATCTGAGCAAATAATTCATAATGAAACCTTTATTTGAAGATCGCTTTCCGACTTTCCTCATGCATTGCCTACAAAAAGATAACTGTACGTGCTTCAATGTAGCCATGTGAAATATCCCCTACATTTTTCTGACTCATTCCTGGTGTGTAGGTTGTTCTGAGGAGCCTGGGTGTGGGAGCAGGGGCACCTTTGATCAGGTAACTGAGAGGACCTGCTGTGCAGGGAGCTGAGCAGCTGGGGCAAGCCAAGAGGGAAGCTTTTGCTTCATATCAGTAGTCCTAGCAGAGAGAAAAATACAAAACATTTCCATGTTTGTGTGTCCTGGTGCTGTGCTGGGTGATGTTGCTGATGGCTTTTGTACCCGCTGCTCCTGTTGCTGCTGTGTCTGGCCTAAACCAGGGAAACCTGGTGGAAGCATCTACCTCCAAAGGTGTTGTGATCTTTGGCTCAGCTCTGCTTTCCAAGTACCATCTGGGTTTATTTTCAGCTCACATGTTGAGCACATGGGGAACAAAACCGTGCCTGTAGAAATGACATATTTCCTTAGGTGGTAAACATGCATAGGCATAATTGCTCCTTTTCCACCTTGGCAGAAAGCTTCTATCAAAAAATAAGGAAAAATAGCATATATCTTTCTTGCAAAATATTTTCTTTTTCTAGTAGAACCAGGTAAAATTGTTTCCCTTTTTCTGAAAAGGGACAGTGCTGATGGAACTTGAGAAATTTACAGTTCCACTCACCAAGTTATTTTGCAAAAGATCTGTGACAAAAAAGTGTCAATTGCCTGAATTCCTGGACACTTTCTGAAAGTATCTTTGCCTTGCATGGAGATGCTGAAGGCAATGATGAATGCTGGGAATGCAGTCTGCTCATGTCCTTAGGATAGGGAGGTGATAAATCATAGTTGTCTATGTACTGGTGGTATTGGCTTATCTTTTTCCATGTTTAAATCATTGAGTTTTGCTATTTATATTATTCAGAGCAGAGCTGGGCACTTCACAAATATTTAACCTAGATGCTTCCCCTGCTTGAAGTAGGTGCTCTCAGCCTGTCTGCCAAGATGTGGTTTTTACCAGTCAGATTAAGAGGGTTTCCCAAACTCCCCCCTAAGTTTAGGTATGATTATTCTGTACTCGTACCACTTCAGCTGCCACTGTGCTGCTGGAGCGTGGTCTCCAGTGCAGTGTAGGAACAGGATCTTATGTCCCTCCTGAGCTGGAAAATGCTAGAAGGCAGTCTGAGTGGTCCTCATGCTGCTATGTGTGTTCTGGCTGCTCTGTTACAGACCAGCTCAACAAATGCATCTGAACTGAAGCTATGTCCTTGACTGCAACATGTCATGAGTCTCAAGATTATGGAAGCTCACTTACCAGTGTAGTGTTTCAGCAGCTTCAAATTAAAAGATCTTTCTTCTGAGATGTACATAGAGGTTTTATACCTTATGACAGTGTTTACTGCATCCGTTCCAACCTCCATGATAATCGTTTTTCAATTACCATAATATTCAGACCAAAAGACTGTATTTCTTACCCCAGTTACTGTAATACATAGACCCGAGACCATAGATGTCTTCTAGTGAAGATCAGCAGCCTATTGAGTAATTCCAGTTGAACAGCATAGAGAACCCATCATTCTTGGGTTCCCAAATTGACAGTTTTTCCTCTTCTTTTTTCCCTGTTTCAGTTTTCATTACTTCAGCTGTCAATAGGAACAGCTTCCCTGCTGAAAAACAGCAGGGGTGTGAAAATATATATATTTACATTGTGTGTCTATGGAGTAGAGAGATATCTCATGACGTTTATCTTAGCACAGGAACAAATCCTAGATAACGTGCTTAAGATAAACGTCATTACAGAGATTAGCCATCAAATATTCTTTATATATTTACATAAAATGCTACAATGGGGCGTTAAAATTAAGCCTTACAACAATCAGATAAGAACATCCATAGGAGACATGCAAGATTATGTACATTAAAAATATTTAGAAAGTCATTATAATAGTTTAATTTTATCAGCTGTCACAGTTTTCCATACTGTTTGTTACATTAATCAGGTAGAAACAACCAGCAGACTAACTCCCTGGCAAATCCTTGTGCTTTTATGGGTGAGCCTGAGGGACAAGGCACAGGTGAGCAAATAGGAAAAGATGACAGAGGGTGATCTAGTGAAACATTCACATGGTTAGCTCAGAGAAATGATAACAAAGTCTTGTTGATGCTTTTTCTTGCATGGGGAAGGAGGTAGGAATGACTAGATTGCAGTCAGGTGCCAAATCACCAATCTGACTAAGGCTGTGGCTTGTGTTCTGTCATTTTATAAAGGAATTGAGTATCATTTGGGTTTCTTGGGACTAAAGAGATGTCCCAGGGTGCAAGCGTTGAGCTATGTTTCCCTGAAGAGATAGGGTAAATCTGTCTCTCTTTTTGGAGGACTTGGGAGTAGGAAGGGAATAGGAAGATGTGGAAGAGGTGATCTTTCAGCCTTCAGTAGGGGATAGGATTCAGGTAATGTATAAGCAGATTTAGTTCTTTCTGGTTAATGAAAACACTGTATATTGTCCATTTTTGGACCGAATATTTCTGACAACATACTTTAAGGACATGTTTCAGTAATTATCTCCTGTTTGTTGTATGCCAACCTTTATTTCATCAGTTGTGCTTGTTTTTATTTGAAAACTGTGCATCTTGTATGTCAACCACAGTTCCACCAGAAATAAAAATGGCCACTTTCATGAGAAATGAGGGTAAATTGGGGAAGATAACTAATCTTAATATGAATGCATGATTGTAAAAAAAAAAAAAAAAAAAAAAAAAAGGAAGCACAATGACAGTGGAGGTTTTTCAAATGCAGTGAAATGCTGGTCAGGAGAAGGTGTGAAATGATGAAGATGCTGTAAGAAGAAAAAAGAATAGTTTGAGAAACAGCAGTGGTTCAGAATGAGTCTTTTAATGATGTTATAGAGGATGAAATAAGCAGCCTTTTGTGAAAAGGAAAAGATTACAGCCTGGTATAGAGTTGATAGTGTGCCCCCCCCCCCCCCCCCCCCCCCCCCCCCAAAAAAAAATCCAAATAGATGTAAAAGTAGAAAAACACACTTTGTTAAAGAAATGATGCTGGCCTTCTTTAGCAGTAACCCAAGAGGTGTTATCTGGAGAGGACTGTGGTGCAAAAAAAGCTGACTTATAATTCCTTACCTTTATTTAATGCTTGCTTGGAATATAAAGAGTGTTAGTGAGATTTAGAGCTCTGAATTCTTGAGCAAAGATCCTTCTCTCTATTCCCAATGAGACAGTATTGTTGCATTTCTTGATAGGGAAAGAGCTGTTAATAGAACCAATTTAGGAGCATGAATAATATTTATACCTCTCTGCTTTCATTCATATTAAAATCTGGATGAAAAACAGACATAGTATCTGTTATACAGATTAGGCTGAAATTGCTCTCTGACTTATGCTTTTTAAAAGCTTCTAAAGCTTTAATTAAGAAATTACCTAAGTTGTCTATACTTTTGAAAAATGTGTTTCTGGTGAAGTTCAGTGATGTTGGTAATTGTTCGTGTGAAAGAGTAAGACACCTCTTCCAGGCATCTAATCTATTTTTCTGCAGCTCTAACATAACATTTTTCTGACAGAAATGCAATCTTGTTTGATCCTAGCATGTATATTAAGATATTCATTCATCTGATCTGAGATATATCAGCTATGTTTACCAAAAATACATGTAATGTTAGCTTTTAGGGTTTTGTAAGTACATGTGTAGATGAATATAAATTACTTGCTACTACTAGAAGGTCACCATCATTTGTCCCTCTAAGATTCTCAAACATGAGAAATAATAGGAAAAGGCAGTGTTTGGATTGATAGATGATGACACGGGGTAATTAGATTGTTCAGAACCTCACTAGAGCTATTATTTATAAATTTCCAGCGCCTTGCTTTTCTCCTAATCATTGAAAGGATTTGTCAACGTAGATTTCCTCCTCCTCAGATGATGACATGAAGTACAGCCCACAATATATGCTGACAAGACGAGAACTTTTGAGACTGCCTTAAAATATTCTGTGCAATGACTACATTTTTCTAAATAGCAGTTTAATCATGCAGGTAGATCTTACATGAAAGACACAGATTTACCTAGTCTTAGCTTTTATTAAAGGCACAATTCAAGTAGTTTCACGACCTGAAGTAGGAGTATATTGATGATGGAAGAAAAGTGGATGGTCTGGTCAGGGAACTGCTCCCTCTTCACTTACCACTGGTTATGAACCTGACAAAATCAGTGCCAGTGGCTGCTTCCTGTGCAGCCCCAGAGACCTGGGGATTTAATGCTGCCTGAACTCACATTAGTTCCAAAATAGATATAGATGGACTTGGCCAAAAATTGCGGAAGTGCAGCAGAAATAAATGCTTCCACATTTGTATTCCTTCTTGGACCCTTTTCATGAGGTCACTTGGACGGTGTCCTGTGGGGAAGGTCAGGATGTGGCCCCTCTGTTTGCACGTGGGGCCCACGGCACCCTGGGGTGCTCTGGAGCAGGCAGCTCTGGGTGGGTGCATTCCCTCCTGTGCTCATGCCCACTCATGTTTCTGTGGTTTTCCTCCACAGCTGACCTGACCCTGGTGAATGGAGATGAGAGCTGCATATACTTCGCTGGCAATTCTCTTGGGCTCCAGCCAAAACGAGTGAAAACTTACCTGGATGAGGAACTGGGCAAGTGGGCTCGAACGTGAGTGTGCTGTGGTGTGTGAAATACCAACCCATGCTTCAGAGAAGGGCTGTGTTTTATTTTGGGGTCTGCCTCAGAATGGCTCAAGTAGAGTGTTAAACCCATCCCGACCCAGCAGTAAAACATGTTCAGTGTTTCCATAGCACTATTTAAATCTCCTTTGAAGGTATGAGCAGTAAAAGTAGCAAAGAAACTTCCAACTTTGATAACCTGTGC
Source organism: Cygnus atratus (assembly GCF_013377495.2). Taxonomy (NCBI): domain Eukaryota; kingdom Metazoa; phylum Chordata; class Aves; order Anseriformes; family Anatidae; genus Cygnus; species Cygnus atratus. Next base: position 35,805,872 of record NC_066367.1, read on the forward strand.
TGCACCAGGCAGCTCTGTTTTGGCTCCTCTGGAGGGCTTGTGCAGTTTAACCATCCCCTTCAATTGCTGCATGTGTTTATACACAAGATGCACAAACTCACTTGGTTAGTGCTGCTTGCTGCTGAACATGATTCAGTTTCAGGCCCTGTGATTTTTCTAATTCATATTTTAACCGCTTGTGATTCACTTTGTGGGTGTTGTGGTGGGGCTGGCTTCCCTTGAAATGGCACGGAGCACAAGTGGTGCTGCTGGCAGATTACCAGCTCCTCTTTAACCAAGTTTATGCCTGACAAGTTCACTTTATTTAGAAAGAAGCATCGCTGTCTCATCAGGAGCATCTCTGCAAGGAGCTGAGTGTGGATTGCAACAAGCTCTGCTGAGCAGGGCTGAAGTAAGAGAGCCAGGAGGACGAGATACCTTTCAGCAGTGTCCCTTATAGGAAAAGGACTTTGTCACTTCAAATGAGGGACTTTTAGAAGCTTCCCCCCCCGTATGTCTGCATTTTCTTACATTATACTTTTTTTAAAATGTAGAGTCTGTGCTTTGAGGTATCAACACCTGTCTGAGCAGCTGGAGTGGGGAGAAGAAAAAATAACTAGAAACCAGGGAGCTGAAGGCAGGAAAGGAAAATAACACCCAGATGAGTGAGTGAGCTGGGGAAGAAGAATACATTACAGGGTATGGGATGTGAGTGGAACCTATGTGATTTCATGGTGAGAAAGCAGAGGAAATATGTGGAGGCAGAAGGGGAAAAGCTAATCCTGCTCGCTGGGCAGCTGTGTTCGAGGAGAAATGATGTAGATGGAGGCTGCCTGTTGTAAATGTGAAAACTTTGTAGCTGCTGTTTTACTTGTTAATATATAGATGCTGTGGGTTAATAAAAGTGGTTTACTATTCCTTATTTATTGCTTATTTTCTTATAAGTGAGAAGAAGGTTGAGAATGAATGGGAGTGAATTTGAAGTTTGGGAAACATACTTTCCTTCTGGTTATTCATTCAGCACGGCACTGCAGTTTCTCTAGTCATTTGAAAAAATTGCAACCCTGTCCACTTCTGTATGATTATCGTACTTTATCAGGGAAATAGCTGAGTTCTTTCAAAAGCTAAAAGTCAGATAAGTCTTATCTGTTAGTGATGCACTGGGAGTGCAAACATATTTCAGCTCCCTCACTGTACCTTTTTATTGGTTTGCTTCCATTCTTATGTTTGCCTTTGCTACAGTGAAGCATAATTCCACCCCCCATTATTAAAAAAAAAAAAAAAAAAAAAGAAAAACTTGAAAGAAAAGGGTAAGCAGCATCTTTCTCCAGAAGACCAAACGTGCCTTCAGTAGCTGTATTCAAGGGGGAAATATGGCTGAGCATGATTTCTAACCATCAGAAGAGAGGGAGCAAACCTAGGAAGGCTGTTTGCCAAAAATACAGCTCAAATCCCAACAGATTACACGGAATATATCAAAGCTTAAAATAAATAAAATGAAATAAAATTCACAAAACCCTGCTAGCTGCAGGTGCACCTAAAGCAACTGAGAAAGTCAGGGTAAGGTCAAGGTAAACCTGAACAGAGCAATTTATGTATAAAGAAGCTGATGTGGGCAGGGACAAAGGATCAGGTGCCAGGGGCTGTGGAGGAATAGGTAGCTGGAACACATAGTTGCTTTTATTCTGGTCACCAAGGGCAGAAGGTAGGTGTTACTAGCTGAAGCCTGTTCAATGCCTTGTATGTTGGCAGCGTGGAATTTAATGGCTGTGGCTTGGATAAATAAGTAGCGAGTATCTAAGAAATGGCATATGAATTAGACACATCCTTCAAGTCAGCAATGATATAGATTCTGTCTCTTAGAAAAGGCGATAAACCAATTTGTTTGTTGTGTCATGGGACTCGTCTCAAACAGCCACTATATTGTCAGTTTAAGCTGTTTTCACCACTTATAGCTGATAGCAGGAGTGAAAGGGAAGATTATCTGGGAGCTGTCGGCAAGGGCAGGGAAGCTCGTAGCTCCAGCTCTGGGTGCTGATGGCTGTAACTCATTAGAGCAAGGCCTGCAGGGGAAGAGGCCTTTTCATGTGTTTTTTTCCTCTTGTTGTGTTCCCTCTCGCAGCATCACAGTCTTCCTCACACACACAGTTCAAATGGAGGGTTATAGCTTTCTTCTCGTACATCTGACTACCGCGTACCTGTTCTGTTCTGGGATTCTTTCTTGGCATGTTTCTTGGTCTCCTCTTTTATGTTAATGTATAGAGACTACAGATTCAAGCCTCTGGCGTTCTTAGCGGAGATCTAAAAAGAGCCTTTGAGGCTTCATCCTTTTTTTCCTGTTTTGATTTCTGCTAAATCCAAGATTTCTTGAACAGGGGCAAAAAGATGATTTGTCTCCTTTCTGCTTAGCCTAAAGTCAGTAACAGTCTTTTTTTTTTTCTTAAATCTAAAAGACCAAGGTTCAGGTTACTTGCCTAGTTGGATAAAGGCCAGTAGATGCTTTGCAGTGTCTTGTTTTCCCTTTTCTCTGTCAGAATTGTTTACACAATTAATGTATTTTATAGAATCATTATTGCGTGCAAACATACTCGGAAGTGCGAGACGTTGCCCGCTGCAGTAACTCATTAAAGTGGCACTGTGAAACCAGAAGGCAGCCTGCTGCAGCACAGCTCCGTGCTTGTGAAGGGCTGGAAGGGTGACTGGGGAGGGGAGAACCTGTGATGGGGAAGTTCTGAGGATTAGCCTTGTTCAGTTGAGCAGAATGAAGACTGAAAGGCAAAATAGCTGCTCTCTGCAAATGTATTGTGAGGTAAACACAGGAGAGAGAAAAGGAACCACGTTATTTAATATGCTGGTATAGTAAATATAAACTGGAAATTAATGTATTTAGGCTAGAACCTAAATATATATACTTCAAAGCACTGAAGCAATCTGGTAGCAACCTTCCGGTACAAGTAGAGTAGAAAAAAATCCAAGTCTAAGGAGGGCTTTGCAATATAGCACCTGCAGTAGCAAAAGGCTGTTTTCAGTGCACCAAAAGGTATCTTTGGTTCTATGTGCCTGCAGGATATAACAGCCTTGCAAACAGGAATGCAGCTTGGTGGGGCTCAGGCAGACCCACTTCTGCCATTCTGCAGGAGTCATCTGCTTTGTGCATTTCAGCAGATTGCATGTTAGAGCTGTAAATGTATGCTTTAATACCTTGGTTTTTTTAGTTTTTCCTTCAATCTACTGCTCCATACAGTTCTTGTTCCTTGTACATGTCTTCCTTTCTTTTACTTTTTTTTCTTAAGACCATCATGAAGGTTAAGGGTTTGTGTTGGCTCCTTAAATATCTTGCATCACTTTTGGCAAAGGAGCAAGAAGGAAATTTCCACTTGAACAAGATTTGGATGAGCACAGAAGATTCCTGAAGCTGGCAATTAATTTAAATCCCTTTTGTTACCTCCTTTGAAACCTAGGATCATATGAGAAAATGTGTTTCTAGCTCCCCTAGTGAGCTTTACATCAACCAGGCCTCAGAAAATAAAATGTGGCATTGTGATTTCTTGCCAAATTGAAAATAAAATGGTAACTGACTAAAAATTAATTTGCAGAATAAGAAATTCTCTCAGTAGTTCAAGAAATAGTTCTGTTTGTATGATGCTTTATGATTTGATGGGCCATGTTTTGTATCCATTAATTTAAGGGCCTTGACTTAAATCTCTCTTACTATCTAGGGTGCAGTGGAAACAAAATGAAAGGTAAGCTCCTCGTGTCTGAGGGGAGTGCCAGAAGCACTGAAGTTGTCCTTAAAGATTATTACCCCCAGTGCCTACCAGAGCTGAGAGAGGGGTGGCATAATATACAGAGATAAATTCTCTGAGGCAGAGCATAGAATTTTACAACCTAAGTGTAATAGGATGTATTGTGCTATCAGCAAAGGCTACAGAGTTTCATGTGATTAAAATAAAAAAAAGGGTCCAAGAATATGCCTTTAACTACCATTTTAGCTGCAATAATTTTTGTCTCTTGGCATTTATATTGGCCATCAAGAGGGAGGCAAGCTGTAAGATGTGCCATAATAATAATATGAATAATAATTAATGCTGTCTCTATCCTCTTTCACTATACTTAATTTTTCATGTTTTCTTCTCAAAATAAAATATTCTCATGCCTGAAATCTCATATCTGTTTTCATGAAAACTTGGAAATTTATTCTGAAATTGTTAGTCTTGTGTTTTGGTAGAGACAGCTTTCACCAGTAAATTCCCATTAGGAGGACACTAATGGCTATAAAATCAGAGAAAGCTAATGAAAGAGAATCCCATAGGTAGTTAGGGCTTCTTTTTCCCATCTTATGTTCGCTATCCTCTTTCAGAAAAAAACAGGTCCCCTTGGGCTGGGAGTCACCAAAAATCCTTTTTCTTTAACTGTCTGCATTATCCCTAAGTCCCCTAATCACTATATTACAGTTAAGGATAAGAAGGGAAATTAGCAATAAATGTCTTGCTGTTTGTGAAACACATACCGCTGTCTTCAGGGAAAGCAGTAGCATCACATCCTGATTGGAGAAGCTAGGAAGAGCATTTTCTCCCCCTACCCAGCCTTTGCTCCTCGTCTACAAAATGTTCTTGTAAATGAGTGCTATTTCATACTGCCTGCTTTCTGCTCTCAAGATCTCATCAGAGTAATTCTGAAACTGAGAAAAGCAGTCAGCTGCTGTACTGTGACCTTATCCAAATTAAGGACTGAGGTGGGCCTCTTCATCAGTGGAGGATTAAACTTGTTGAATATAGCAAGACAGTATTTTATCTGCAAGAGGTTCAGTTGTATGTGTGTTTCTCTTCAGCTATTGGCCTAAATAGTAGCTATTCCAAAAAAAAAGTGTTTCACAAGGATAATCATAAAATGGTTAAAACAAATTGCACTTTTGGCAGCAGTTTGTATTTTCTTCAGGGCTGTGGTTCTTCTGCTGTTATCTCTAAGAGGTGTGAGTTATGCACAAGTTAGTCAGAGCCTGACTGTAAAGGCATCCAGGTTATTTGTGGGATATAGAACAAAATTCTGCCTGATGCAGGAAAGTTAAGTGGATAAAAATCTTCTGAATAGGCTAAAGCATGGGAAAGTTAAAGCATGTCAGCCATGCATGCCATCCTTTTTCCTGTCTTAATCTGCCAGAAGTCTTATTTTGAGTGAGTATGTGGGCTTGTTCCTCCTTAAAAGGTTTGTTACTTGTCCATTTTCTTTCTCTCATAACAGCTTCTAGGGCTCTTTTTAATTTCTACCCAGTTTCCTACTAGTGTAGTCCCTTTTTGAAGCAGCTTTATACTTGGTTCACATGCAGCCTGGCAGGTACCCTGTGGTGCTCAGCAAATATCAAAATCATCCAGTGTGAGATGGAAGCCTAGAGCGATGTTCCCCTGGATTAGCACCATTATTACTTTTCTCAATCTGCCTTCATTTGCATTTAAATCTGTACTCTATCTACAGTATATTTAAGAAACTCTGCAACTTTTTATTTTTGTATGCATGGTGGCTACTTTAGAAGTTTACTTCTATCACATTTGAAGCAAAAAAATAAAAATCGGAGCAGTTAATCCAGAACTGAATGTATACATCTGTCTCTCCAGAGTAGTGGTGCATTCATGTCTAAGGTGTCAATATTATCCACTACAGATGGGAACAGTTTGCAAAATAAAGTTTTAAAATGCACTCTGTTAAAACAAAAAGGTTTAAACACACACAGATCTAGAATAATTTGTCAGGGAGAGTGAAAGCAATAAAAATTAATGCACAGCTCTGCTTGGGCAGGTGCTTCCCTGAATGCACATGAAGTACCTGCTGCTTTATGCAGAAGGGTGAGCTCAGACAGGAGATTTGGGTGACAAACTGTTGGACGAGAAATACATATGTCTGGGAGGAAGGCAGTGTTGAAGCCTACTATCCTCTGCAGTGATGATGATCAACTAGAAAGAAATGCAGGAGGTGCAACTCTAGGGTGATTACAGCTGGGTTCATGGGTGCTGTCCTGCATGGGGCAAGACCATGCCCTGTCCCTGCCTGCCCCTTCCCAGGGCTCCCTGCACCGTGCAGACACTGCCAGGGAAAATCTCCTGTAACTTTAAGGGATTTCTAGAGGAATTTTGGCATCAAAATAGTTTTCCAGTAATTGAAAAACCTGTAGGAAACCAGTAAATGTTTTTAATTTGTTAGTTTATCTAAATATCTATGTTCTAATTGCTATAATAATAGCCATGTGCTCAGTTTTGATGAGTCTTCCTCCTCCAAATGTGGGCTATCCAAATCAATTACATTTCTTAGGACTGATCCCAAGGAAGCAACATCTGTTTTCATCTCTTGCCTCTTCTCTTTCAGAGGTGTTCATGGCCATTTCAATGGTCAGCGCCCATGGGCTTTGGCAGATGAGTGCATCGTGGACCTGATGGCTGATCTGGTTGGTAGGTGTGAACTACATGAAAAACCTTTCTCTAGAAATGGAAACAAACTTATTTTAAGATGGAAAGTCCTGATACTTTGCAAGCAGAAATTAATTCCTTGTATTTTTTGTGCCAAAGTAATTTTTCTGACTGCCTAGTATGTGGCATAACATTTTAAGTCTGTAAGTGATTTAGGAGATAAATGTAGGTAATAATATATGAGCATATGCATATCAAGAAACTAATTGCAGCAAAGGGTTTCTTGGAGCATCGTAAACCACTTGGTCTAACACGTGAAGCCCTTTTAAAGGGCACTTGGCATTACAGATTCTCAGCCTCTCTCCTGGAAGTGAACCAATGAACTTTCCCTTTTGAAAAATGATTTCTACCTAGACATTTTCTGCTTTTCCTCGTTTCTTCATCACTTAAATCTAGCCTCATATTTGAGAGCTGCTTATGTCAATGAAGCAGATAATTGGGGCAGGACCTGCTATTTGTAAGTTCCCATTACCCTGCTGTACTCCTCGAGGAGCCTGCGTGCTGCAGGATGTGGGCAGTAAATGCAGCTGGTTATTCTGGAGATTGAAAAGTAGCCCTGGAGACTTCTCCTGGTGAGTTTGCCAGCCACAAAAGCAATTGCCTGAGTTTGAATGCAAATTTCCTCCATCACCTCTTGCTTTGACCTGTATGCAGTTGCTGAAATAATCTTTCGTTGGGATTTCCTTCAGACTTCTCCCTATTAAAAGGGGAAGAGAAATGTTGCTGGCATAGACTTCCACAGATCCTTTCTCTTCCCAACCCTTACAGCTGTTGTCAAGGCTAGGTTAGTAGATTCTAGTAAGATTTGGCCAATATTTCCATTTATCTCTTGAGGGTAACTGTCAATACTGACCATATAAACCATGTTATCATTTGTTCATTTATGCCTTCTGTAAGGAAAAATATTAGTTATGTTGACCTATTGTATGCTAGATATTGTCTTGTGTAATTTCTCCTCCAGCTATAGACAAGCGTTCAATGAGAAGGGTGTGTTTTCTCCTTCAAGAAAAGGTAATAGATTCTGAACAGCAGGAAAGACATTAAGGAATGTTTAACAGCAGGCTTATTTATAAATTTAACCGCTAAAGCAAATGAAGGGAACATGTGCGAGCTTTCTGACTTCTCCATGAAGCTTCCTAACCAGTAGAGTATAGGAAATTATTATTGGACCATAACAAGTACAGAAAAACACTTATACTTGGCCTATCTGTGATATAAATACTGAGATAGCATAAGTATCAGCATGGCTACACTGAGCATCACTGTGCTGTGTGGAGCAATCCTATTTGCAGTATGAAATAAAACCTGAAATTCAGATCTGTTCTTCTGTCTTCCTGGGTTCTGGTTTTGGAACTTGTTACCTGGTGCTCCTCAGGAGGTGAAGAAAGTGCTTTTTTTTTTTTTTTTTTTGCTTTCACCATGTTCAAGGGCAAGCTCAGTGCATATATCTGGTACATATCACAGAATATAAAAATGTGAGAATATAAGGGTAATCTGTCAAAATGGTGGGCACAGCCGATTTAGGGGTTAGCTGATTTTTCTCTGATTTGGTTAGTCTTTTCTGGCAAGTTGATGTTTTTGTTCTGGCAGTGTAGAACTGGGGAGCTGTGGGCAGGTGGAGAAATGTGACTTGTCACACAGCTACCTTGATGAATAGTAAGGGCTTTTGGATTGGAAACCTTGAACTTAATTAACTGGAGGGCAGTTATGAACCCCTTGTTGTCACCTTTTTTGGCATCAATTCTGCAAATGTCTGCCATCGGTCTGATGGTGAAACCTGCTGCCCCATGGGGTGATGCTGTGGGCTGTGTGCTGACCTCCCCCCGGTGCCTCTGTCAATTTGACTACAACTTCAGGTTAAATGTCACTGCAGAAAGCAGAGAATCAGGCTTTTCCCCTTTACCATTTGACCTGCAGAGGCTGCCAGCTCAGTGCGTATTATTTAACTAAAGAAATATTTTGGCTGTGAGGAGAGGGAAATGAGAGCTTTGCTTAAACTTCACCAAACTTCACCTAATTTCTTGTCAGCCTCCCTATTGTTCTTTCCCCAATCTCATCCGATGCCACTTTTTTATCAAATAGGTCAGACTACTCTGAACTTATGGCAACTCTGTTCATTTCAAAGTGTGATACATGTATTTTAGATTTCTATGAAAATGATGACGGCTGAGGTCACCCTACCAATTAACCTATTTTAGTTTTAAAATACTTCAGTGGAAAGCTTTTCATAGTCCTGTTTTCCTCAGCAATAAAGGATGTGTCAATATCAGTTTGGATTTTGTTCTCCAGGCTTTTCTCAGGTTTGTTTAATTAAAATATAAAATGTTCTTTGGGTTGAAATCTGGTCTTCAGATACACACAGCAGCAGGTTTTAGTTTAGATAGTACCCTTATAACTTTTTTCATGATCTACGGATGATGTCCTTAGAAGGGAAGCCAATTAATATTTCCCAAATATTAGATACATTATAATAAGTGGCATTAATATTTATATAACAGTGAAAAGATAAAAAGAATAAATGTGAGGAAAATGTTTTGCTAAAATGATATTTATTATGTACTCCAGCAAGGTTTATTCCAGCGAAGTGTGATACCAAGCGTGCATGACTTGAGTGAATTCTGAATTGCCCTTTTTGGTGATTTTAATGTAAGAGTATAAACAGAATTTTACTCTTTTTATTCAATATTTAATTTGTTATGGAAGAAGAAGAATTGTCACTTTTCACTCTAAGTAGCAGTAAGCAAAAATTATTTGAGATTTATTCAGGAATCTGCTAAAGACTGTAAAATATCTGTCCATTTAATGGTTTATAGTGATATAACACCTTGCTTATTAAATGCAGTCACATTTTCTTGTTCAATGAAAGTTACAGTAGTAAATATGTTGCGAAATGCAGAATCAAGGTCAGTGGAGGCCAAAGCTTTTCTCCACACTCACACCAAGCAGCATAAGGTGGTGCTGGTAACCTCAGCTGCTCCTACCAGACTCTATTAGAACATTACAACCTTGGCAGGATCACCTTCTGATGGAATGAGATTAACTGTATGGATGCTCCTCTACAGTGTGCACAGGCCTCTGTTGAGGGAAGACTGAGTGCTGAGCAGATTTGTAGTGACTTTGGTAAGGTTTATTTGAAATAACTAAACTGTCTTCTGAATTGGGGCCCTTAGTCCTCTTTTGAATCACTTTACAAAATGCTTTTTACTTATTCTGGTATGGATCAGGCTCTTGCCGCAGTCAGAATGGAGAAGGATGGCAGTGTCTGCCTAACACAATCATAACTGTCTCTGAAGTTGTACTTTGCAAATGCTGCTTCCTCTTATTAAAGAGGAGATTTATCAAGCAGAACATACAGGTTTTAGCCTGTCTTGGAGATACGGTATAAAGTTAGGAAATAAAGAAAGCAAACATAATTGTCTCCTGTGTGCTGGGTCTTTGAATATTGTAATAGGTTAATTGGATCATGGAAAGGTTGCTTTCTGAAACACAGTGCAGGTTATAAAGGATAACAGTTTTCCAATGACACGGATGAGGTTTGTTTTGTGGGCATGAAATTCAATAATGGAAGGCTTTTAATAAATATATAATTTACAGAAGACCAAGACTTACATGACAAATGTAGTGTCATATTTAATTTGGGATGCTAGCATGCAGCCAAAAGTGATCTACAGATTAACCATTTGTTTTATATGGAAATGGTACAGCGGGCAAAGGATTGCTCATGCAGAGTTTGCTGTGAAAGCCACAGATTTCATGGAAGGAGCAGAGGGAGAAATGAGAACAATACCATTTCTTGATGCTGTCCTTTTTTTTCAGCCTCAAGAGTTCCATAGAAATATTAAGACTGCAAATAACACTGTTTTTGAGCTGCAATCACTCTCTAGCTGTCTTCTGTATCTGCAATAGAACAGCAACAAGGTGACCCCTTCCAGCAGCATGGAGCCTGCAGATACAATGCTGTCAGAGGGAAGAAAAAGCAAAGGAGAGCAGTTTAAGCGAGGAGAAGAGCTTATTTTTCCCGCTGAAGAACTAAGTTCACTTATACCTTCTTCCCACAAACTTGATGAAGTTCTGAGTGTCTGGAGGAGGGAGATTATTCAGGACACTTTTCATCCCCCCTGACTCATCCCCTGGACAGGTCCTTCAGAGTCCCTGACAGCAATTGACAGATCTTTGTCCAATACTTACAGATTTCAGCAACACAAAGAAGGGCCACTGCATGCCTCAGTCAGAGTGGTTCTTGGCTTTTCCTGCAGTGGCAGAAGCTGAGGCCTGCCTGGCAAGAGTTTATGAAGAAACCATTCATATTCACAGATTTCCAAGTTTTTGGGTTATATTTCCTTGTATTGAGTTCAGCCTGTGGTTATGTCTTGCCTAGGCTGGTGAAGTCATAACTCAGTGAAGCTACGCTCCATGGGATGTGGTGTGGGAGTGTTTCTTCCTGTGTTGGCTTCCTCTGAGGTTGGGACAAGACAAACACAGGATACACCTCTCTCTTTCTTGTGGTTTCCCTTCCTCTTTTTGCCCCATCATGTTTTCCTTTCCTCTTTCTGCATCTCAGGGATGCTGCTGCCCTCCCTGCCTGCACACACTTGTCTTCATCCCTCCCTGCCCACAACCTCTTTCCACCTGCAGCAGACTCCGCCGATGGGCGATGACTGCAGCAACAGCACACAAGCCCATCTTCCAGCTGAAGAGGACTCAACACCCTGATTTGTCAGGGGTGAATTACTGCTTTTCAGTGACAGATATTAGGCAAAATGGAAAGAAATAAGGATTGATTTTTCTCCATATCTCAGTGCAGTGCCATGCCTTGCAGTCCCTCATTCTGCCTGAAACCTTTCACCAGTGGTTGATAAGGGTTTGCGAATTCGTTACTAAATACTTTGTAATAACAACAATTAGTTGGTACTCCATTAGCTCTGCCTGTGATTAGCTGTAGCCAAAAGGCATCTGTTATTACCCTCCCTGGGGCTACGTGGGTGTGGCTTCTTGCTAAGCTGCTGCGTTAATAATGGCCTGATATATTCATAGGACGTTTTTGCTAGTTGTTTTATTGGGGATGAGGTTAAGTTTGACATCTCTGTAACCGCTTACAACAGATGATTGTCTCAATATGTTTTCTCGCTTGCTTTACATATAAACTTATGACAAAAATAAGTCTGCAAGGCTTGCTTTACGTACAGACTTATGACCTGATTTTTGTCTGTGGTATTAATGATAATAAATCTGCTAGTGCTTTGCTGGGAAATGGAAATACTTCATTGTTTTTTGTTTTCTGTGGCTGACCTGAAGAGAAATATTTTCCTGCCAGTGTGGCGTAGTGAGTCAGACAAGAAATCTTTTTTCTTCACTGTGACACCTCAAAAGTTTGTTTACTTTCTAGTCTTTAGAGAGACATTGACTCAAAACATACCTTTTTCTCAATGCTATACTAGATTTCTCTGAAACTGTAAAGAAAATTCCAGCCAGTATGTGTGTGTGTGTGTGTATATATATATATATATATATTCTTTTTATTTCAGGAGCCCAAAGACATGAAGTAGCCTTAATGAATGGGCTAACTGTTAATTTGCACCTCCAGATGGTATGTCTTTTACGATGTTTATTTGATGCTGTGTTGACAAATTTTTCCTTCATTTGTGAATGGTGTTAACAAGTATGCCTTTCCTTTATTTGTTAATGTAAGCAAAATGTTTTGTAGGGACCTTACAAAGAAAGCACCATAATAAAGCATAACTTCTCTTAAGTCTTGGGACTTGTATCTTGAACGACGTAATGTAGCAGTCCTCAGAGAGGATACCTTATTTAAAATTCATTTCTAAATAATTGCTCAACTCTGGATTCTACATCAAATTTCAGAACTTGAGAAACTGGAGATTAATTTCTATAAATTTAAAACACATATTTTAGTCCTGTTTATATAACCATACAACAGCACAAAAATCTGTTTGGTTTTATAAAATTGTTGCCTTAGACGTGATTTTGTTATGAACAGGTCTACTGATGGTTATATAAAACTGTCCATGGTTCTCCAGTGCTACCGAAGTCTTGATTCAACTGAATAGGTGAAGGTTCATGCAAAAAAAAAAAAAAAAAATGTATATCCTCTGGACCTAGTCCTCTGTAACAGGTCTCTGACCTTTCTCAAATTAAGACACGTGAAGCAGGGGCAGGATGGGGCTATATGCAGCTAATTAGCCTGGCTGCTTTGCACTGAATTAGGTGCAACGCAGCCAGACCTGTGCCCCATGTAAGCAGCCCTGATGTTTTAGGGCAGGCATGGAAATTCAGTTCTTCTGTGCTGTTTGCTATACTTCTGCTTCAGCTTGGGAGAGATAGAGTAGGGTGAAATCCTGACTTCCCTGGCCACAGTAAAGCTTTGACACTGACACTGATTCTTGTAAATGCAAATTTTCACTGTTGGATTTATAAGCCCTTTGTTATGAATCTATGAAATAGAGTATTATAACACTTTCCTACTTTGATAAATGTTATATGGACAAAGAAATATTTGTGATTTTTGGGGTATTCTCAGTAGTCTGCATGAAAGTAAAACAGTCTTTATTAAGTTACATACTGGAAACATCTCTCTCATCTCTGCTTTATGTACATTCAACATATCTTTTTTTTCCTGTTCTTAACAGCTATCTTTCTTTAAACCTACTCCAAGACGCTATAAAATTCTTCTAGAAGCCAGAGCCTTTCCCTCTGACCACGTAAGGAATTAATATTTCACCATATTTGTATTATTAATCATATTTTTCCAAAGAATATCAGTAGCTTGATTTGAATATTTATTAGCTCATCTTGTCCAAGTAACATTACAATAAAAAAAATCTGTCAGAAGCTCTTGAGAGCTCTTGAGCTCAGCATATTTTACAGATCGTAGCTTTACTCCTTTTGTTCAAATAAAAAATGTTACAAGAGGAAAAGATTGAATGGGCACATTGATTTATTAGTCTTTTTTAAAGACATTGAGCAAACTACTGACCGAAATCAACTGAAGTTGTAAATGTTTTATTAATTCTTGTTGCTGTTTTACTTTATGAAACCAAATCAATACAAATTCACAACATTAACACTTATATATCCCCAGACAGAGATGGAAATGTTTGTTCTTAGCACTTTAGATTACTAGTTCAAACATAATTTGTCTGCTATAAAATAAGAGACAATAGTCCATGCATCACAGCTTAGAGCAAATTAATCTTTGGGTTTGTGGCCCACTGCTGCTTTATCAACTCCATAAATTCATAGAAATTGATAACAAACTTGATCTCTACAGTGTAATAGAAACAACTCAAACTACTAACAAGTTTATTTGTAATGAAGGAGGCAGCACAGATGTGTTAACTCAAAATTGCCTTTATTCTAAATAATGCTCATGCTATTCATGCATTTGTTCCAGGTGCACTTGTACGTTTGGACTCCATCTTCTTAAATTTCTATGACACTTCATTAAAACCCTGTGCAACTAATAACACTTTGGTTCCTGTCAAGTAATTTTGAACTATCTTATAGTATTACTTGATGATTTTATGCCATCTCCCAAACTATTATTTATTGATAAAAATAAGTGGGTAAGAGTTTGAAAATAACCTTAGAGTTGAGAGCTCGTTTCCTCCCAGCTGTGCAGCAAATTTAAGATGTGAGGATAGCGTGGGCCAGCATATATGTACCTACCAAACCTCGTTTGCACAAACAGCAGTGCATATGTAACAGCCTGGGTTTTAGTATGTGCTACCAAGCAAAATGTGCAGACCAAGGACTACAGTTAAACAGCACGACCTATAGATTGTGCTGCTGTGTTCTCACCTTGGCTGTTATCTGTGCAAGCTTTGCTTGCTGGCGTGTAGTAAAGCACGTCCTCCAATGCATTTCCACCCTCTTTCTGCTCCATGAGCTCATCCTATAGGATTTAGGCTTTGACTTTATCCTTGCTGTCTGCTGTGAATTACATTCTAATGTCTTTCAAACCAAAGGAAATCTAGAATGTTTTTGGAGGAGTCGGATTATCCTTTCAAGCAGTAGTTTTAGTGAAAGGCAGGCATCTGAATCCCTTTTCTGAAGTTCTGCTGTGCCTGGCAGTTTTTTCTTTTAGTTGTCTTATGTAATTACACTAACATGCTATGCGTGGAAATCTCTTGCAGTATGCTGTTGAGTCCCAGCTTCGGCTTCATGGACTTGATGTGGAGAAATGCATGCTCATGATGCAGCCACGAGAGGTGGGTGAGACATAAGTCAGCTCTCCTCACTAATGCTAGGGGCAGAAGTGTATTTCGTATGAGAGTAGTCGTATATTCCCAGGTATTTTAGTGTCTGCCTGCAGAAGCTGTAGTCCGTGTTCTTTATAACACTTAAATACTTATTTAGACAGATTTACACAAGCCTTACCTAAGTTTAAATTAGGTAGAATTTGAATTGCATATTCTGTTTCTGGGTATGCTTTTTGGTATTAGAGCCCATTTTATAATTGTCTGGTTCAACTAGTGCATTTACCTTAAAAATGTTACTTTCCCTATTTTTCCTGTTTGTAAAAAGCTGACAGCATCCTGAGAGAACTACAAAAGTATAGCAGTTCATTGAGAAGCCCCAATGTCCTTTTAGTGTCCTAAGGTAAAAGATTGCCATAATATGAACAGCATTGTGTCTTTATCAGCACAGAATAAGGGAAAGGTCTGCTTTGAGTAATATGCAATTCAGATTAATTTGAAAGATTGCCTTGCTTCACTTTTTGAAGTATTAAGAACTTTGCCACCTAACTATAAACTGATGCTGACCTTTTGCTTCTGAAATCTGAGTCATCTTGTGAGTAAAGAGCCCATTCCTGAATGCTTGATAGATTTGCAAAGATTGTTGAGATAATAACAGTTACAATACTTGCAATTCAACAGTCTTGCCCAAGCTCTTTTCAGTAACAAGTCTAATTTAATTCTAGGTTTTCACTGCCTAATTGATCCCTAGGTGGTGGTATGTTTTACATGATCCCTTGCTAGGAGGATGGGGCAGTAACTTTCCTGTAAAGAATCAAGAATGATTTTTTTTTTGGTTGAAGTTCCTCTATATTTAATGACCCCAGGTTTGGGGATTTTTGTACTTTTGATGATTTGAGACTTATTGTTTTTGAAATATAAATATGGCAGGTTTATAATAGCTTCCTGTGGGATATGGAGTTTATCAGAAAAGTACAGAGTGAAACTGATAGACAACTTTTAAGCCTCGCGAGTGTCACAAATTTCAGATGCCACATAAAAAATCATTATATATGCTGTTTTTCAGTGTAAATTAAATCTGTCTGAAATATTAAAGAGTATGAAGCATGCTAGAATATGAAGTGAATAGACACTTTAAAACTGGTACCTTCAAGATAAGTTTGCTAATGATTTTTTTGAAGTAACTTACTCATAGGCTACTTTATTGCTCTACCTTTGTATATCATTACCATGATAAGGATTTGCTTTTGATCTCCTTATGCAAGCAGCATGGCTCATGGTAAAATATAGATTATGAAATAAGAAATGACAGTTTCATTACTGTCAGAGCTGATGTAAAATGCGTGCTTTAACTTTGTTTTAGGGGGAGGAGACCTTGAGGATTGAAGACATCCTTTCTGTAATTGAGAAGGAAGGGGACTCTATTGCTGTTGTTCTGTTCAGTGGGGTGCAGTACTACACGGGCCAGCTGTTTGACATCCCCAGAATTACAAAGGCTGGCCAAGAAAAGGTAGGATTGCTCCAAACCCATCCTTTAAAAAACAATTTTAGATCGATTTTCCTTGTGAAATGTTTTAAATTTCCACTTTTTGTGGAACAGAACAGCATATGTGGAAACCTCTGGGGCTGTGATAAAAAGTAAAAGCATGCTGTGCACAAATCCTCTGGGGACTGTGCACTGCATGAAGAAAGAGGGCTGCGAGAGCAATCTCACAGGTGGAACTTAAGGTATATGGAGAAATTATTCATGACTATTGACTTCTACCAGGCTTTCATGTAAAGACAGAATTTCAAGAAGTTCAACGGAGAAGAGGGAGGAGGTAATCACAGACCCAATCTTTAAAGGTTTATTTGTGCTAGATTTCTGCTTTTTGGCAGACTTTCATGGTTTTCCTCCTTTCCTGTGGTCTCACCGTGGTGGTGTTTGCCCCCCGTGAGCAGGGAGGTGAGCTCCCACACAGCCAGCGATGCTCTGATTCCACAGATGAGTTTTCAGAAAACAAGCACCATGTGAAGCACATCAACATCACAAGATGGCTGTGTTTAAGTGATGACTCAGCCTTAGGAACTTGCAGACAGTGTGTGCTATGGGCATAGCTGTAAAATGTCTTTAACTGTCTCAATTGCCTCGAGAATCCAAGAGAAAATAGTTTTTAATTAAGTCTTCTTATCAACTGGAGGTCACCAGACTTTCTGTAGGGGCAGCCTCTTACTGGATGTACCTTATCTAATATAAACCACTCAAGGAAAAACTTATTAGTATCACTGGGTCTTTGCAAATGAGTTAACTATTTATATTTGATATTTATCTCTTTGGGGAGTTTCCTGGCTCATATCAGGGTATACATCTTCTGTTGCTGTAGGATTGGTAGTGGAAACTTTTCTGTATATAAAAAAAATTCTCACTGAGCAGCGCCTGGTGACAAAATTGGTCCCAAACAGTACAAAATGATACCAACTTCTTGACACAGATGCAGAAAGCCAAGGAAGAAAGGAAGGAGAGGAATTAGCTGCAGAGGCAAAAGGGTCTGTGCATTAGCTCCATGTAGCTCTAAACAACACCCTCATGGTGCCTTTCTTTCCAGTACTTTTATTGCTAACAAGTAGTCAGAAGGCTAGGCTGAAACACTTGATGAAAAGGAAGACAGGTGATTAATAGGCTGATGCCAGTCAGTGCCATGCTCAGTCGCGCTCCTGGTGGCATCAGAACTTTTGTTCAGCCACCAACACCTGTTTGTGTACTGCTTCTTCCACAACCCTCCTCTGTGAAGGGTCTAAAAAGTGACTGAAATCTTTCTCCTCTACTGTAAATTTGAACAATCTGGGAAAAAAACCTATCACTTTATCTCCTCTCTTAAAGACGCTCACTGCACTGTGAGACACGTGATCCAAGCAGCAGAAGTGCTGTAGCTTCACTGAAGTCTATAAATGAACTCAGAATGGCCAAGATCATGTATTCCATGGGAAAAATAGTCACCAATAATTCATTATATGGAGCAAAAATGTATTTGATTGTCATTTGAGAAGATAAACAGGACTTGCTTTAGAGAGCTAAAAATTTCCATAAGGCAATGCAAATAAAAATGTTAACTCATGCAGGAGGGAGCGTGGGCTGCGGAGTCCCCATGAATGCCTCCTCATGGACGTAGACACAAACTTTGTACACCTATACAGAAACTGTATCGTCTTACTAAAGAGGAGAGCCATTTCAGACAACAGCTCAGTCCCCCAGCAGGCCCAGATAGATGTCAAACGTGTTTCCACCTGCGTGCCTGTTAGAAGCACCATGGGTGCAAGTGAATCTCCTCTTCCAGAGATATTTCAAAAAGGAAGGAGAAGAAATAAAGTATTTTAATTAACCAGTTCGTGGTTAGTGCATGTAGGACTAGGATCCAGGTAAATTCATGACCTGAAATGTCTAAAGTGTATTTAAAGAAAAGTAATTCAGCCTTGAAGTGCTTGAGTGCGCAGAGAGCCTCCAAAGCATGAGACAGCTCTGTTGTTACCCCACTGTCAGATACACTTAGCTCAACATCCTTATGAATTCTGCTCTCTGGGTTAAGTGATATTTGTTTACACAAAACCACTATATAACATACTGTTACATCACACTTAAAAACAATCTTCATATTGCAAATATTTACTTGAGCAGCTATTAAATCAGCAATTCATGAAAAGTTTGTCGTGTTAATAGCGGTGGGAGGTTTTCCTGTATCCTGCTGCTTCTTGGTCTTGGATTCTGGTTACAAAAGAGCAAAGTGTTGGGTCTTCATAAGAAATTGGCTCTTCTCTTCTGTTCCCTTATGAAATATTACTATTTTTGGTTATGGAAAGAAGTCCTGATGAACTATTGTACAGTCGTTAAGAAGTGAGGTGCAAAGGGAGCAGGTACTGTTAATCTCTCTAAAGAAAAGTTACCTGAAATTTTTCGCATTTAATTTTGTGAAGAATTTTGCTGTGCATCCAAATGAGCCCCGTGTTTGGAATGCAATGCTAGGAAATTTTTGGCTAGGACTGAATGCTGACGCTTCTGTCCATGTCTTACCAGAGCAAGGACGGCTCAACTCCTTGCAGTCTGTAGTTGTCAGTGGGCTGTCCTGGAAGCAAGGAGCATCTTGGTCCCTTACTGATGATTGTTCCTTAGTCCTTCTGTGTAAATATAGGCACTTATATTACTTTAACAATGGCAATCAGCACTGATCTTGCGTATGTGAGGCAGTAAACATAACTATACTGGGATTTCATCCGTCTTGACTTATAAGCTATTTCGTAAAGTCTTTTCCATGTGCTGCTTGGAGCAGACCTTTGCTTTTACTCCTCCCCTGCCCAGTTTGGACTAATTAGGGAATATTTTGAGCATTTAGGACCCAGTGCTCTTCCTCAGTGGAGACAGTGTAGTTTGCTGTGCAGATGTTTCACTCTTCAGAAGCTAACTCGATGGCTGAAGGGGAAATCCAGATGCCATGCAGCAGACTGAGAAAGAGCTAGCTGCACGGGGGTTTAGTTTGTCTGACATCCAGTCCTGTTTCTGTCTTGAGGCTGACAAGCTTTCAGGACACTAACTGTGTGAGCTTGAAGACCACATCTCCTTCTAGAGCTTCTGGACATGATGAAACCAGCAGTGGTTACAATGACTCTTATACACGAGATATTAATACAGAATGGCTGAAGTCCTTAAATTTACATTACAAGAGGGATATGCCTGAGAAGTCATATTCACAGGAAAAAAACCACAAGGCTCTCCTTACTGGTGATGAAGGGTAGTGAATGACCCCATGCTCCTGAGCAGAAGAAACAAGGCTGGGGGGAGCTGACAGGCAAGAAACTGAGAAGGGGACAGTGCAAGGTAGAAGTGTCATTTGAGGAGGAAAAAGAATTGCTAGTCAAGCAGTGTAGCAGAGAGGAAAGTCCTACACAGGTGGTCTTAATTGTAATGTACAATGGAAATAAAATTCTGCAGTGCTGTACCCTATCAGGGCTTGGCTAGAGGTCTGAGCTGCAAGCTCTGGAGGTCTGGAAAATGTCCTAGGATTCTTGAGGTCAATCATTTATGAATTAAGTTACTGATTTCCTTTTACATTTTTTAAGCTAATTTCCTAAGTTCTCTATGTATGTTAAGATTCCTTCCAGAGCGAAAGCTCTGCACATAGACAGCTTCATTAAGTCATTAAATATTAAATGAACTAAATTAAGCTTGAAAAATTACCTCAGGCTATTTTTCCATCTTAGGTCTCTCAGATAAATCAAAATTACAGTGTATTGTGTGAGAGACTCATCAGCACGCTGAAGAGGATGTAACAGTTTTCCTTGTTTCATGTTTTTGTGCTTGCTGGAGAGGATGGAGGGGGCTGAATCGTTTTATTCTTCTGTCAGTGAAGAAATGGCTGACTTCTAGGAGACTCTAGCTCTCAAATACAATTTTCATTTCATAAGTTATATTGTACTTTCCACTGTCTCTGTACGTATGTAAAGTATTCTAATCTCCTGAGTCCCAGTAGGAAGAGCTTTAAGATCCTTCATCTTCATTTCTTTTCCTGCCTCTCTCTAAATGTCCCAGCTTTGCTTGTGTGAAGCTATCATTTCTCTCCCTCTCTCCAAATGTCATTGTCCATGCTGAGTTGTTACCTGCTGGTTAGCAGCAGCTACCCAAGACTCTTTGCAGAAATGACTTTTAGATATTAGAATAAAACAGAAGAGGCAGGGGAGAGCACATGTCCTCTTCCTTGCCCATAGCAGATGGAGAGCTCTGTTTTCCCCCAGCTTGGGGAAGCAGTGTTCCCACGCAGCCCCTGTTCTGTGTGGCTTGCGCAGGGAGAGCCGTTTCAGTTTGTTTTACTTTTTTCATGCAATCTGTGTGGCTAAACATTTGCTGTTCACACAACTCGTGCCAGACGCCTTCCCAGGAAAGCAAAGCACTAACATCCTTTTGCAGATGATGACTTGAACAAAACACTAGTGGGCTTTTCTGTAGTGATGTGGAAAACCTGTCTGCACCAAACGAAGATTTTCAGGCTCATTAAGTTTAACAGTGCCCTGTAGGATTTGTCAAGCAATTTCAAATCAGTGGGGAGCTGCTAAAAGGTCTCAAATATATCCCATGTGTGGCATGTTGGTGGCCGTCCTGTTTGAGGGCTACAAGTGCATGGTGTTGGTGCAAGACAACACTTGCCAGCCAGTGTCAATGTCTCCTACAACAAACCACTGGTTTTTGTTTGTTTTAATTTTGTTCATGTGCTGCCAGATGCATATATTCTCCAAGACTCATAATGCATTACAGTTTTCCTGTTTTCCACTGAATCCAGTGAATCTCTCATAACAGTTTTTCTAAAAAGTTTGTGTGGGACATATGTATGAAGGTAAATCTGTCAATGTTTAAATCCAGAAAACTGATGTGTTGAAGCTAAGTTAATGTCTTAAATTTTCTTATTCAGTAGCAGGTTGGCTTTAGTAGCTTATTTCTCTGAACCAAAGCCATTTCATTTCTGGATGAGAGCATTCCCATGGGCATTCAGTGTGCTTCAGCTTCGCCATTTCTGTTGATTTGGCTTAACTTGCTCCTCAGTGCCTCAATGAGGACAAAAACATA
Organism: Cygnus atratus; assembly: GCF_013377495.2. NCBI lineage: Eukaryota > Metazoa > Chordata > Aves > Anseriformes > Anatidae > Cygnus > Cygnus atratus. The sequence goes on from NC_066367.1 coordinate 35,827,111, forward strand.
GAGGGTGTGAAGGCTGGAATATTTATTTGAACTTTGGTTCTGTTTAATAGCAAATGTTTATATTGTGCAACCTCTACAGCAGTGAGTTTTCTTCCCATCACTTTGGGGGGTGAATTCTCAAGCTAACTTCACTAATGCCTCCACTAGAATTAGTGTCACATCTTAAAATGCTGCTTAATTCAAATTGTTAACTATCTTACACAGAAGATTAAATATACCGAAGTATTGTTTAAATAATTTAGCTCAGACTCCCTTCGTGCAAGAAACAGCAAGAGATTCTTAAAAAACAAAACAAAACTTTATTTTATTATTAGATGCTGTTTTTTCTGAAGCCTGGGCTCTCACTCTTATTCCTACCATGCTGTTTGCAAGCTGACTGTTTGTGTTTTTTTTAAAGCAAAATGCAAAATAGCATTTTCTTTGTAGTCCAGGCACAAAAGGCAGTTTCATTTATCTGTCCTTAAATAAATAGCAAAGACATGAAGACATTTTTAGTTTAAAAAATGCTGCCATCCAGTGGCAATTTTGTGTGTAAAACTGCTACTTTGTGATCTATGCCTCTGTGGTGCTTATTTTTTTAATGCCCTACACAAGTTGTGGTATCAAAAATACATCACTTTTAATGGAGAAATGGCAATGTATCTGAAAATTTTAGGGACAAATACACAAGTCCTTAAAAATCCACGTGTTGCATAGGATGTTGATCCTCAGAGTTTGGAAACTGGGGGGCAAAAGGAACCTTAAGCGTAAGTACGAAGTAAAATTCAATGTTACTGTGTGAATAGTGTTGGTATGTATTTTACTTTTCTGTTTTTCTGGCTAGGACTTGTCATGTAATACAATTTATTGAAATATTGTCTTCATTCTGAATACTTATTTCAAGTAATTCCACTTTACTGCATGAGAAAAAAACTTGGGAATCTAAATCATATCCAAGTGTCCTTGAAGACAAGGCCGTAAAACAATTCATGATTCTAAACTTTATGGAATAGAAATCTTGCTTCTAGTTAAAATTAATAACAGATGGAATCAATAACATGCCTGACTAGAGAACAATGTATACAACTCTAAATATACTTTTTCAAAATAATTTTAGTAATGATAATTTTGGTAAGTAGCATATTAAACATCTCTTTCCTGCAGGGTTGCTTTGTTGGATTTGATCTGGCTCATGCTGTTGGGAACGTAGATCTTCATTTGCATGACTGGGGAGTAGATTTTGCCTGCTGGTGCTCCTACAAGGTAAAATTAATTCATTGTTCGAGATTTTCTGTGATCTCATTTATGTGATGGGTCACCAAACAGGTAAGATGAAAAGAGCTGAGCTGTTGATGAAAGCTTGGGCTGAATGTTGTGGCTGCTGGTTCAAAGAAATAGATGGACGCTGGCTTTAGTAGTGGTTTTGTTATAAGAAGTTAGAAAAGATAATAGCGGTAATTTTTTGTTTGACCTGTAAAGTCTTGTGTGTATTAGTGGGTGGATGCTAGTGGTGGCTGAACATCTGCTGTGATATTCATACTGATCTGTGGTCACAGTATTAAAGGCTCTCCTCTTACTTACCACATGGAAAAAATCTTGTAGTTATGCGATTTTCATAAATGACCTCTAAATATGAAAACATCTTTGTCTAAACACAATTTTAGATCATACAATAAGGTATCTTTTAGTTTTCTTCAATTTATTTTGAGATTAAGAAACAGTAGGCACAGTTAGGTGAATTGTTTGGCATATATATATCGTGATATGAGATTGCTTCAGCCTTTTTTCTTCTAGACTTCAAATATCATATGTAAACCAAGAATATTTTCAGAACTAATCTGCAAAAATGCATCTGCTTATACCTACATTAACACTTTGAGACAGATGCTAAGATCTCAAGTTAGAAACAATGAGAAATATTGAAATTTGTCTGTTTTATAGAGCAGGGTGAGGGAAGAAAAGCTCTGTTACAGATAATGAGCACAAAAAATGCTTACGTGATGATTTTTTCTTTACAGTATTTAAATTCTGGAGCAGGAGGCCTAGCTGCTGCCTACATTCATGAGAAGCATTCCCAGAGTATTAAACCAGCGTAAGTTTATTTCTAAACACATTCAAAAGGTGCTGTGAAAGTACATAGCAGTCTCAGTCACAGACTAGTTATATGTATGCATGTATATACATATGTTTATATGGACAGATGCAGAAGAAATTCCTTGCTTCAAAGAAAACTCAGACTAATATTTGTTGCTGAGTTATTGCCTTAATGAAAAGGGTAGTGCAAGTTTAAATAACTTGGTTATCTGATTTTTGTTAGCTCAGAAGGGTTATTTTATGCTAATTTTGCTATATTTTGAAATTGTTAATGTATGTGCTCACATCTTAAATAATTTCCTCCTTGAAGTCTATCTGTTCTAAACTAAGTATAATCATAAAAGAGAACGCTTATAATATTAAAAATAAGTAACCCAAATCATGCCTGTGAGACTGTTTAATGTAAAGAGAATACTTAACATCTTGCTTTAAAAATGGATTTTTTAAAATCATTGAAGTCTCTGATGGTGAACAAAATCAAAGACAATTTCAACTCTGTCTAATAGCTCTTTAATACTGGCATGTTTTCATTAAAATTATATCTACCAGTAAAGCTAGGAAGCATTACGTGGAGATCTGTGTTCTCAAAGATTTTATAATCCATGAAAAGCTGTGCTGAGAACTGAGGTTAGCTGCATTAAAAAACAACTACCTGTTATTTAGGACGTTATATGTCTGTACTCGATGTATATTAAGAACAGTAGGATTAGTACTTTTAATGCATTGACAAATGTAAACACATTCTGGCTGTAATCTTTGGAGAAATTGCTGGCACTTGCTTTTATTTTAGCTTGAGGAAGGCAAACTAAATCAGGTTTCAGAGAGAAATAATATTATAATAAGCAGCTTCACTGCACTATTTGCTGGTTTCAGACTGTCTAGACTCCCAGGAGATAACAGAATAACGCTGATAAGTTCTTCTCAGTCACCCATAACAGAAAACTCATTAGGATGACATATGACCTGCTGTGAGCCGATTCGATCCTCACATATTTCAAATACCTGGATATTTCTTCTGGAAAAGTATCTGCTGCTTCCCCCTTAGGTGCAGGAGTTGGTCTCATGGCCAAACCCCTGGGCCATGGCTGTGGGGAGCAGGGAAGATGCTGGGCAGTGGGGAAAAAAGAGGGCCAGCCAGAAATCACAGAATAGCAATAGGAGGAATGAAAAAAAAAATCAAGGACTTAGAGTATTTCTTTCCCCTTGATGAAATTTTGAAACTTCAGTGAGGGCACTAGCTTGGTATTGTAGGTAAGGTTTTAAATTAGTTTTTCCTGAACTTGCTTCTTCATACATAGTCATTAACTTGTGTATTGAATCTGGATGCTGAATGTCTTAAATACAAATGCCTGTATGAAATAGTTTTGTTTTTCTCCAGCCTGGGACCCAATTAAGAATATATTTTCAAACTCCCTGCATAGATCCTTTGCATTATTTAATCATAGCTATTTCATATTTTCTGAGATTTGATAATCACTCATCAAATTGTTTGTAGTTAATATGCCCTGTTTGCATGGCTTTTCTTTCTTTTCCACATCAACCAGCCATTTCAGGTCTCCAGATAAGATAGTGAGACAAAGGAGAATTTGTCTATGTCAAAGTATTCAATTTTATAGCTGATTTAAATGCAGAGCAATTTGCTATATGTTGTACAATCAAATAGAGTGGAATTTAACTGCTCTGGAAGTTGCAGTGTTTATGTTGTATCTGAAAAAAACGTCTTTGGCTGTCATCTGAATCAAGGATGACACCCAGTGGCCAGACAACTTCATTTAAAAACAGGAGGACCAAACACCGTTTCTTTGCATCCCAGCCCACACATAAGCAGCTAATTAAATTCCAGTCTGGTTGATAGCCTTTTGTCATATAAACCACCTGAAATATTGTTTTTAACTCATGATCAGTATTTTGCAAGTCACTTTACCCACCTGTATAGATTTCTTTAATTTGTTTCATCCTTCATATTTTCTGCAAGTTATTGACTGGGTAGTTATTTTTATATTGGATTAACATATGGTATTTTAATATAAAAATGTATGTTCTGATCATAATTCAGAGAGGCAAACCTGAAACATTTGCCAAGTGCCTTTTCCTATTACTTTGCTGGGGCAAAAAGGACTTAGGTACTTATTGAAAACCAAACAGCTTAATCCAAATTTTTTATTTAACAGCCTCAAGCCCAGCTACTGCCTTTCATCAAAGACACTTGGGCTTGTTTTTTTTAAGTTCTCTGATTTCCCTAAGTGTGCTTTTTTTTTCTCATTCCAAGTCTTGCTAATGTGAATATTGTAAGCAAATGGATGTTTGTGCTTAAGCTATGCCCAGTTTTAGAAATGGGGTTCCCTCCAGCTGCTCTCCACAGGTGCTGCTCCATCCAGCCGGCTCCCTGGACTACAAAACAGTTATTTTCTGCTTTTTTTCTAATGCACCTGGAGCTCTGCATAGAGATATGAACTTATTAGCCTTATCACCAGCAACTAGGGCCATGCCAGAACTGGTCTGTGCTTTGAGTCTATAGACTGAGGTTGTGGCAAACCCTGTGTTTCGTAGCTCTGAAACAAGCAACCCCAAACTAGCGTTATGCAGCCATACCATGTGTCACATCCCAACAGACAAAAATCAGCACGGATTCTACTTCAATTTATTCATGCACAGGCTTCCCACAAGCTCTTTTGAAACCAGCAATTCACCAGTTAGGAAAAACCATTTGTGTCCAAGAGTAAGCTTTGATCATTAGGCCTGATGGCCAGAAGATGGAGGCTATGGACAGCACAGGCTCTTCTGCTCTCCTCTATGTCACTGCAAACATCTTCCTGTACTCTGGCTTGGCTTAGCTTAGCTTAGGTATGGTCCTCTAGTTCACTGCAAGGGCCGTGGGTCTAAAAGTTACATGTTGTAACCATCCTAATTAATATCTGTACCTGAATGTGCTGAGCAGTCCTTCACTAGTCCGCTATCTTTCTTTCCACAGCTGTAAAACTGAATCAATCTGACATATAGGGGTCCCATATATCCCTATTCTCTCATGATCTCAGCTCCTCTGAAGTCTCTTTTAATATTCGAATAGTTCTTTTTAATACCTGTTCTATATATCACAGTGCAATATATTCTTGACTAATTGTGCTAGAGCAATTTTTCGCTTGGAGGAGACCTGGACAGAGCAGAGCTATGAAACACTACAGACACACTTTGGCCAGCGGCTGTAGATTGATCCTGAGCCACCAAATTTCCATGTAAATTCAGCTGGGTTGCAGAGGGGAGACTTCCAAGAGACAGCGCTAAGGCGACAGAATAATAGTGATAATCAGCTTGAGTCACATTTTGGGTTCAAGAACAATTATTTTTTTCTGCTGCTCAATTTCTTCATTTATATACTAAAAAAAAAAGAAGAGATAAAACTTGCTAAGTAAGTTACCTACAAAGAAATGTGAAAGTTGGTGAGGACCTGGGATAGATGTCACAGCAGAAGTCAGGTATTCACAGCAGTGTATCTGCAGCTGTAAATGCACACTGAGTTTAACCCTGCTGTCAGCTGGCATAAGGGATGGGAGGGGACAAACTCACAGAGTCCTGAGATAGGAGAAGAAAAAAGTCCTAGTTTAATCCCTGTAAGAAAAAATAAGGCATAATTTTAAAAGATGAAAGGGAAATAAATGTATGTAAAGCAGCCAGGAGAATAATAGATAAGCCTTGGCAGAGGATTAAATGAAAGTTGTACATAGTCTAGTGTTTAAAGCAAAAGGATTTATCAAGACTTAACTTTAGCACAGACTAGAGCAGGTAGAGTTTAAAAATAAAAAGTTTTGATGTGAAGAAGTGCTGCGTGTGCAGGAAGCAGCTGATGTCCAAATAGCATGTGGGCTTTTGCTATAGGATAAAAAAAAATGTTATCAAAGAAGAAACAAAGGTAACTATTTCATAGTGGCTTTGAGGACAAGGTATCTTCAGACAAATTCTTCATACACAGAGGTGAGATGTCAATTTCTATTAGATCACTTTTCTTTTGGACTTCATGGTCCCAATGAAAATACCAGAGCACAAATGGCTTCTTTACTGAGACTTGCCTGTCTTTTTGGTACGTGAACTTTTGCACTGGTATGAGGAAAAAGTAAAGCTGTTCTTGGTTAAAATATTCCTAGGTATAATAGACTGAGATGGGCCAATTCTCAATGACCCTTGGAGTCTATCATATCTGACTATATTAGCATTACTGAAAATTTTAACTGAACAGAGCACCCTGGCCTGGCTAAGAGGAGGATCTGGAGAAGCAATACCGAGACTTCTAGGAAGCTGCACACAATGCAGCAAGGTGGAAAGTCAGTGGTCACAGAAGACAGTGTACACGCTGCTGTGTGCAGAAGGGTTTGTCACTGGTCCCAGTGCACTCAAATTGTGGGGTAATGTATAGGCAAGCTATTCGTGGAGCGTAACGTGTCCCTGGAGTGCATAAAGTATCCTGTATTAAGGTAGAAATGAACTGTTTCTTTGCCAGGGAGATGAGAGCAATTTAGCTCCTTGAGCTAATTTAGAAACCAAAAGTTAAAATCTCCCTTGGGAAAAGACTGTTTAGGAATAAAGGCATTGGCTAATTAGGCTTAATTGCATTGTCTTGGGACAAGTGATTTATTAGGCCAATCTAGACCCATGATGGGCCTGCAGGGGTGTGTTCTTGGATTCACCAACAGAATGGCAAATATCCAAGAGCATTTTTTAACTTTGGAATGAGTCTTTGGGACAAAAAGAGAGGTTAATGTTCATTCACATCTATTTCCATTTTCATCTTTTCAGCTCTGTACGTCCTTTTATGTTGCTTTCCTGATTGTCTCCTTGTTCTTTGTCAAGCATTTCTCTCTATCTTCCTTCAAATCCTCCCTTGTAATTAAGCTGCATCTTCAAGCAGCCTTGCTTCCTTTCTCATTATTCATAATCTTCTCATTCTCCTCCCTGAAGGTATTCCATTATGTTGTGTCATCTTTGTCTTAGTTGGATTTTAAGGTCTGTGAGAGAGGAGCTCTCCCCCTTGTAAATTCAAGGGACCATGTACAAATAAATTTGCTGTATGTCAAGTCTGCATCACTTACAGCATAGCTGGAGTGCGTGTGAAAGTAATGTGCTGTTGTCATCCCCTTTGTCCTCCCATGCTGCACAATTTACTATAAGTTTTGAAAACTTGATCTTTACAATGGAGTATGTGGAAAATCAGATGTGGTTCCGGTTAAATTTCTCAACTATAGTAATTCTAACAAGTATGGTGATGGACTGGTATCTGCTCTTGATGCCTGCTCTGTAGGCATCAAAACACTGAAATAAGCGAAGATAAACAGTCAAGTATAAGCACTTAGCTTCTGTGAGTCATATCTTCTCTCAAATAGTATTTATAGCATTGGTGGTTTTGGCTGCAGACATCTGCAGATAGCTTGCAGGCAGATTTGGGGGTTTTATGTATATTTAAATCTTTGCCTGACAACTTGCTCTTTCGTTTGTCCAAAACTCCAACAACAATATGAAAAAATGTCTTTTCAAGCATTTTTCTCACAGCCTTTTTTTTTTTTTTTTGGCTGAGGCTGGTCAAATTCTTGCAGGTCTTTATGGTATTCATTCTCCAGCAACAGTTTATATGATAGACCTCAGCCAATTCAAATTTCTTTTGCAACTCTCCTTCTGGACCATGCTGGCAGGACATAAACCACTTAGTCTGCTCTGCCATGGCCCCTTCCCACTCCTACCCTTGGAAGCGAGAGGGAAGTGGCTGTGTTCCTCAGAAATGCGATTTCCCATCTGCAGCCTGAAGCTTTTCTCATCAGATGGTGTAAGACACAACTGCTCGAACACATGAAAGGAACCCAACAGGCTTAAGCTGATGGAAAGGTGAATGTAGCCTAGGGGCAGCTCTTACATCCCTGTTAGCTGGCAAGGAAAGGATCCCGGGGCTCTCCTTGGAGTCTCTATGGTTGCTGTGATTTCTTTCTCCTACTTCAAAGGACATGTGTTGTTAGCTGCTTGCTCTTTGTGCCTTGGTTCTCCACTTTGAGACAGGTAGTTTTGAAAGCATTCTTCTGCTGTGCCTTGATTTTATCCGTAAGGGAAGGCAACGAGCTGGCTTCCTTCCTGCTGAATGAGCTTCCAGAGATGCAGTGCCTGAGTTGGCGTCACACACCTCTGACAAAATGGAAAGAAAACCTCCTTTGTATGCCTTGGATCACAGAAAGATCTCCCCTTTTATGCTGCTCTTAATCTGTGTGTTTCTGTACCCACCTCACGGAACCTTTCTCTCTTAGGGAGGAAAAGTTTATTTTCAGTAAAATCATCAAGTAAATCTTCTGTCACTTCCGGTAAAAGCTCTCTTCTGTGCAGAACTGTGCTGCTAATGCAACCTTGCATTTGGGATTTTCCCCTAGATGTTGACTAGATGTTGACTCACTTTCAGTATTTGATTATTGTTCTTTTTTTTTTTTTTTACCATAGATTACCATTTGGGGTACTTGCTATGAAGCTTTCCTCCTAAGATTCTAATTTAAAGCTGTTCTCTACACGTGCCCTTTAAAATGAGATTTGCTATGTATGTGTTATTAGACCACAGTAGGGAATTTGTTTCTAATTCTTCCTTATTGAACGTGCTTCAAGATCATGGCATGTCCCACAGAATTGCTCTAAGCTGGAAGTACCAGCCATAGCCCTTAAACTTCTGTGCCATTAGTACTGTTACCTTTTTATTCACTTGTGTCCCCTGCAGTACATTTCTGTAGTTTTCAGTTGCTGATTCAGATGGGATCTCCTGTGCTGCATGTCCCCCAGAGCTACATGTGTCCCTCTCCTGGCTGAATTCCTCTCTGGCTTTAGCTGCAGCTCTCAGTGCATCTGCACAGCTCCTATAGTGATTCATATCACAGGTGGCACTTGAATCAAACCATAAGCATTTTTAAAGGTAATTGGAAGGTCGTTGCTGAGGTTAAGGAAATAACTCAGCCTCTTTATTTCCTGCAAAGTTGGTATTCTGTGTGTATGCTGGGGGGTGTTGTGTGGATGTATATTCATATTTTTTTTCTTCATTTACCACTTGTGATTATTTGTTTCCATTTGTAGTGCTTCTGCTCCCCATACTCCCTCTTCCTCCTGGCTGAAACTTCTCCCCAGGATGATGTTCTCCCCAGGGCACGTGTCTTCACATTTTTCCTTCCTCCTGGTCAATTCTATTTTATCTTCACTATGGCTGTAGGCAAGCTAGATCACTTCTTTTGCCTGCCCCCACCCACAACACCTTTCATAGTAAGTCCAGCAAAGCATGTTCACAGACTGTTGTCCTTTTCTCCTTGTTATTTCCATACACCTCCACTGAGCAAGGAGCTTCTTAGAGAGCTTCATGACTCTTACTTGCTTTAAGCCATCATGCCTCTTATGTGAAACACACATTTTCACAGCTGTTTGGTAAATTCTGACTATCACACTCATTATTCCTCATTTGCCACTGAAATTGTTGTCAGGGCTTGCTGGCAGTACTTGTCTGCATGGAAATAACGGGGCAGCTACAGCAACAGAGGTTCGGTATGGGCTGTGAGACTCCACACAGAGACCTACATTCACTCAGGTGCCTGATGAGCAGTTTCCTGTGAGATTCTGGGGAGGGACAATATACATCCCTCTTCCCTTTCTCCTAGTTTGAGTCTGTGTGGCATCAAACCTGGGAGCTAATCACACCAGTGCAACTGTTTGAGGAACTTGCAGCTACTTTCTGTCCCATGGCATGAAAAAGTTCTTCAACACAAACAATTATTTATTCATTTGTGTACAACTTATTGAGCAAAGATTTAATATGTCCCTTACCTAGTCCAGTTGTGAGATTTTGTCAGTGCATGTTGGTGGTCAGTGCTCTTGATATGGTTCGTTTTTCACGTAGAACAAGACCATGCCAGTGTCCTCATCTAGTGGCCTCTCACCATACTCTGCCATGAGAAGAGCTTGGGGATCCTGGGACCAATGTTGGACCTTGTGTCTTAGGGCTTGAAATACGGGTGTTGTGTGTGCTGCTAAACTAAGGGATACTGCAGCTTTTTAAGGAAAAGTCCCATTTCGCTCATGTTCTCTGGTGGGTGAAATTTCAGCTTTTTGAGCAGAGACTCTAAACTCTGAAAGCTGCCCATTTCTGTTCTCCCGTAATTTCACGTCTTAGGCTTCAACTTAATAAAATCAGTTTGAGTTCTTCTCTCCTTCAGTACTGTTTAGTGTCAGCAAATGTTTTGTAACACAATAACACTACTGCTGGGTTCTGTGACAATTCTGATGCTTAAAACTTTGAATTCAATTAGTTCCAGCCACTGACATACATTTTTTTTTTTTATTAAAACTCATCTAATGTGGTTTGCCTCTTTCAGGCAAAGAGCAGAAGTGATAATTCTTACATTTTTAGCTGATGTGGAGTCTAGTATGACAAAGGTCTTACATTAATATTGCGATTGCTATATTCAAAAATAACAAAGACCCAAGGAAGCACGTCTTCTCAAATCTTAAAATTTTTATATTGTAGGTCAGTCAGAGACATGTATTATTCAGAAATCTATCTAGATACCATCCCCTCAAAGATTCATTCAAGGGACTGAGAAGACTATAGTTCAGTAAATGCATCATAGTAATCAAAACCAGTGAAGTCTCCTTTAAGTCAGAATTCACATTTAGAAGTACTTCTAGGAAGGGCTGTTGCTTTTGTTTCTTGTTTAATTTAATCTATCTGAAACAGCCTAGAAAAAAACTACTGAATTCTTAAAGAATATAATATGCTTTTTTATCACCATAATATAATTGGGAACTATTCAATACTTTATAAAAATCACTCAGAACTTTATTAATAATTTCTATGAGTAAATTGGCTCCCTGCTTGATTTTTAATTTCTAGTGCTAGGGAGAATATTTGATTTCCTTCTACTAAACGTGCTAACACACTGTTGGCTGTATTCCCCCTTTTCATATATCTGATATTCCACTAGTGCAAGTGATATATGAGCACTTTGTGGTAATAGTTGTTCATAAGCTGATTTAACAGTTCTTAATTCAACTTCATTAGCCTTAGAGGGGTTGTTTTTCTGTGAGATCTCTTCCCAGGATTTAATTTAGCCTGCGATTTTGTCTGCTGCTTGATCATACCTTTCTTTTGCCTGATCACGGTGAATGAAGTTATCCCTCATCGCGAGCGCCCTAAGGTTTGGCGCGGAGCTGCGTGCGGCCTGGCCGGGCCCTGATCGGATTCGCAGCAGCGCAGCCATTTCTCTTCTGCACACCCCTGTTGCTGCACCTCATTTCCTGCTGTGAAAGTGAGCTTGGTCTCCTCCTGTTTTGACCTGCAGGGGTAATACAGAGGGACGTGTTGAAATTGGTGTATTCCCACTTGTGTCAAGTCTAAAAGACTAACAAGGAAAAAATCAATTCAAGAAGAGCATGTGCACCTTCTGTCTTCAAATACCTATCAGCTGTAAATCACTGTGTGCTTGATTGACCAAACAGCCTAGGTTTTTCCACCCAAGAGTCTCTCTAATTGTGGCAATGGTAGCATTGAATTCCCCACCCTGAGAGCTGCCCAGTTACATTTGGAAAAAAAATATGAGGAAAAACCTAAAGGATTTTGTAATTTCGGCCTTTGCACCTGTATTCTGAAGCATCATTATTTGGATTAGGAAACCTTTTTCATGATTTTGATCTAAAAAATCTGATGCTAGGCAGAAAGTGAATTTAACCTTTTTTTTTTTTTAACAAGACAAGCCTCAAAATAGTGGGAAGGAGTTGTCCCCACTGTCAGTGGTACCAAAAATGCAAGCTATTTAACAGAAGAAAAACGTCACGCCATTAGCCTCTAATACAATCATTATTTTGGTCAATACAATCATTACTTTGGTCCTTTGTCGAAGTAAAAACCTCATTGATATTAAATATGAGAAGTTACTACTTTCACAGTAACAACTTTTCATAAGGATTTTTTTTTCCCCCACTGAGTTCTAAGAGACTGGTCCATTAATAATGTATGGCATTGCTCACAAGTCACATATGCTTAATAGTTAGGAAACATTTGTAATGAGTTGAAAAGGGTAAGGGAAAGCATCAGGGTATGTGAAAGTCCAAAACTACAGAAGTCTGAGGCTAATAATTACCTGAGCTTCAAAAGCTTTTCAAATTCGAACAACAGGTCCTACTTGAAATTAACAAGCATTGCACAGAATAGAATAATGAAAAAAGTCCAGTCTTATCATTTGAGATAAAGAATATCTAAATAGATATAACGGGGTGGGGTGTGGGGGGAAGCTTTATAGCTTCTGGCAAGGTTTTCTGAAGGAGACAGAGTTAGGTTTCCAAATATTACTGGAGTCTAACAGGGGCTAGCTGCTAATTCCCCTAGTCCCCCATGCAGATCCTGGCCTCTGTATGTATACTGTGAAATACTCTCCGTTACTGACAGTTTCACAGTATATGAAGAATTTCAACTACACAGGAGGGTTAAAATCTCTGAATTCTGCATCTCTGTGATGAAACTGGGAGTCACTTTACAATTATTCTTCATTTTGATTAAACATACCCCTCAGCACCACACCAAATATAAGTATTTTTCTCCCTTCCAGTGAGCTGTCAGCAGGGGAGCTCTGGGCCTAAGCAGGACCTTGCTGTGGTGCTCAGTATTAAGGGCATGGAGTGCAAGCAGGCAGTTTGGGGCAGGCTTTGTTAATAGGAGTTCACTTCAACAGCCTGCAAGCCCTCATTTCAGGTGGTATAAATGTAGAAAAACATTGTCCTTCCATGTGAGTTTCAGTTTTTGTTTCAGCACATTTGTAAAACATCATGTAGAAATCAGCAATGGAGATATTGATTTATTTTTTGTTCTTGGCATAAGTGCCAGTTAGATGACGTGGATCAAGAAAAGTATTAAATCCTGAACTCAACAGAAACTCAAAACTCAACTCGAAACAAAGACTGGAAACAACTTCTGAACCTGAGAGGATAATTTGAGGAAAGGCTGGAAGGAGGGGAAAAAGAAAACGGTGGCATCAGCCATTACCTCCAACTCCCCTCTTCCCATCTGTATTTCAAAAAATCCAGTATAAAATTCTCCAAGGAAATCTATTTCTCCGTTCTTACACGATCCTTATTACTAAGTATGTGAAAACATGTTAACGAATATATTCTCACCACTCACCAGAGAGTTAGGGCCGTACTGAGCAGCATTTCTAGAGATGAGGGCTTGAGGCATGGAAAGACTAAATGACTCATCCGTGATCAGGCAAGTCTGTGATAGCAAGAAAATTGAAACTCCTTCTCAAACTCCGGTCAGGGAGCCAAAAATATGCTATGTAAAGCAATGAACATTTTTTCTGTTTTCTTTAGGGGGGGATTCTTGCTGTTTATTCTGAATTTTGGCATTGAATCCAAAGAAACACAATGATGCTTATGTGCTTCCAACAAAATTAATGCAATAAAATTGAAACAAAAAAATGCTCTTAGAAAACTGCAATAAAATTAATGCAGACTAGAATGCAAAGACTGTGCCCCAGCTGTAGAGCCTAGGGATCGAGTCTGTGCTCAGAGTTTGTGGGAAGCAAGCTCCTTGCAGACTTGCTAAATTTGCATTCGTGTCATCCAGTGCCTGAATCCCAGCCACACAGCAGGCAGTCTCCTGGCAGCAGTGGTGGGGTCGTACCCTGTTGAAGTGCAGTGGGTCTGGGAAGGTAGGAGCGCAGATGTGGCCTTTGCTTCTCTCACCTGCTCCCAGTTTTCAGATAGTAGTTGCAACCTCCTGTTTTTTTCTGTCTCTGGTTTGGCCTAGTCAGGCAAAACTTATAACTCTATAATGTGTGGCATACTTTGCTGCTCTCTTCTCTGTTACAAGTATTAGGTGTGTTGTTTTTTTTTTTTCAATGAGTGACCTACAAATATGTACTTGATGCTACCAGAAAGCCTATGTGAAATTTGTAAGAGAAGCTACAACCTAGTCGCCCATGTCACCCTCATCAGATTTTTATGCTGTCACTCAGAGAACGAACAGCAGTCTGCTGATGAGTTACCAGAGATCTTATCAGTCCACCTAGGGGAGGAAGATTTTGGGAATGAAGAAACTTTACAACGGTAAACTTTGAAAAGACCTTTGTAAAGAAAAAGCTGTCTAATAGATGCAAATATAGAAAAGAGCCAACAGGAGAATCAACACAGTTATGATAAATGTTGTGGAAGTCATGCTGGGAATTCACACTGTTTGTAAATCCGAGTGAAGTGGCTTTGCAGGGTGATACAAGAGTTTGTTTATATGAGCTTGGCTTCTGGTGTTTACTTCTGTCTGAATGCAGCAGCAGTAGGAGATACTACTGCTCAGGACCTCTGAGGCCTGTCTACTCTTTCTGTCCTTACTGCACTCCGTGGAGAATGCGCCTCGCTATCTGGAGCTAAACATTTGGTCAAACTGGAGATTCCTATATATTCCTATATACAGCATATTCAGGAATACTTTTGGTCTTTGGGAGTTGGCCATGGCATTTATTTTATTTTTTTCATGTGCTTTTTGAAACATGAAAGCTGGACAGAACAGAACACTGGATGTGGCACTTGTGGCATGGTACATCGTAATCTTCTCCTAGGTCATCACAACGACTGAGGCCAGATGTAATTTGTTCCCAGCTTCAGGCTGGCCCCAGCCTGCAGGCTTTTTGTTTTTCATTTCCAATCTAATTCCAAAGATTATGTGAGTTGTTTACTTAGCACATTTTCTGCTAATGGAAACATATGGGAGATGTGGGCAACCTCCATTCTCACACCACTCAGTAGTGTGCTTCTTGGTCTTGTGCTTGTATGGTCTTACAAGCCATAAGCACGGGCAGTGGCTGTAGAAGGGATATACTCTTCAGCCAGCCAGTTGTCATGGATGTTTGGGACTGCAGAAAACTGAGTTATCGTTGGCTTTTTCATTGCTTTTCCTGCATGAAGTTGCCTTTGTAGACAGAGCGTGTCTGTCTCAGTTCTGTGTTGTTTGTGAACTTTTCTTCTAACGATGAGAGCAGGGAAAAGTCTCATGAACTCCTTAATGCTGATTCTTACTGATAGATAGAACAGTGGCGTGAAAGCTCAAACAATCCTTGCCAATACCCAGAAGCTTTTACAAAATAAAACGAGGAGTGAATGAAGAGCTTAGTTGCGGCACAGCAGCTGCGCCAACCGCTTTGCGGACTGTCCCCAAACTGCCTGTTTATGATTTAGCTTAATCCACAGTTTCATAAACATGGAATGGTTTGCTGGTATATGCTCCTAATATAGACATCATTGAAGTAACGCAAATACAATTTCTAGATGGCATTGTAACCTGATTATGGAGAGAAAACAAACCGATCCATACCCAGCGAAGCCAGCTAGTGTGATATAAGGTACTACTAATTTCACACCGCATTCCTGTTGTTGCACTTTAGCATGCTTTCTCATGGACGTAAAATGATTTCTCTCACAATGTAATGACAGGATGCTTCCAGTGCATTGCCCTGGATTGTGCAAGTTGAGCTGCATTAATAGTATTTCCCTGTTTTCTGTGTCGCTACTCAAGAGTTTCTATTTCTTCTTGCTGAGAAGGGAAATGAGACCCATGGTGCTTCAGGCAGTAAATTATAAATGAGTAGCATGATCGTCTGTAACTTTGACACAAAGGTCAAAGGAATTTTTTTTTTGTATTTTTTCTGTGTTCTTTAACTGGATCGTCTTTGATGTCTACACTGCACATACATCATGATCATTATATCCCACACTCTTGCATCATTAATGGAACTACAAACGAGATGGCTCAAGTTATGAACAACTAGTGCTTCAGTCTAATGCGTGCGGATATGAAGGAGGGAAATGAGCTAAGTAAAAATACTTATTGAAGAGATTGTTCCCTGGTGTAAATGCGCTTAAAGGGAGTAGGACTAAATGAGAGGGTACTGCTCCTTTCTGGAGTCATTTTCCAACACAGTAAGTCTTTGTTCATTGGTTTGTAAAATAAGAGAACATTCTGGGGTAAAATAAGGAATTTGAAAAATCTTCCAGCAATATTTCGTTATATGCCTGCTTATTGCATGAAATTTAGCTAGTAACAGCTTGCTTTAAATTGTATGTTGTGCGTTTAAAAATGATTTCTGTGCATAGACTGGAAAGCTGCAAAATTCCCTGGGAAAGTCTCGGTGCTTTCAAACGATGGAGACATGGGTTTTGTTTGTGGGCTAAAACAGAGCAATGTGTTACTTTATTTGAAAAGTTACTCTCTTACAGAAGTAGGCTTGTATAGGTATGCACATTCCACAAAAACTCCACAACTCTTCTGGTGCTAACTTACTCTCCTTTTTGACGTGCCAGCAGTGGGTTTCACATCCATTTTTGCTGCCAGATGGAGAGGTTAGCTGCAGAAGCACTTCAGGAGCACCTGGGTACCTGGGACAGGTGACCAGATGTCATCCTGGCACACACCGTGAGCCAGACGCTGCTGGGACAGCCATTTCAAGTGAAACTAGATAAGTGCTAAGTTTGGATACATCTACAAATAAAGGGCAGTGGCTGGTAAAACATTATTATAGTGGAATGATCGCAAAATTAGTCTCTTTTCCCCCCAGATGCACTAATTTTTAACACACTTCACAAAATAGGTTTTATTTGCAATGAAAATATTTTAACTCTGGAGTCCAGTTGCCAAAAAGTCTAAGGTGTTTTAAATACAGGAGAATTGCAGGAGGCTTTTAAGATCCTTCCAAGCCATTTTGCAAAGATTGTGGTTTGGAATTCCAAATCAATTTAGATCTTGGTGTCTTTGTTTTTCGAAGCAAGAATAATCAAAATGGTGACTGCATTTCAAAAAAACTCATTTTGCATGCAGAGTAACAACTCTTTAATAAGAAATTTTACTGCAGCATCTTAATGTGCAGTTTTATTGCCTATTATTTTTAGCGAGCATTTTTAAAGCCTTATGTTTGGGGTTTAACACCTTAGCTATTTCCCATCATAACAGGTTGAAATTTGGCATAGCAGTGGCAACCCTCATTTCAAATTTTTCACAGAAAATTGTAAACACCAAATTGCGAATTTGTAAAGATTTTTAGATTCCACACTTTGAAGCCTGTCAACTTAAATGTCAAATAATATGACATCCATATGGACCATTAGATCAGTGATAGTGTAGGACCAGAGCTGCCTCAAAGTGCACATCCTGTAGTGACACCTTTGAAGTTCTTGAACAGCCAAAAATTAAAATAAAATTTAAAAAAAAAAAAAGTTATGGTAGGAAAGGGCAAGACAGCTAAAACTGTCTTTAAAAAATCCTTCATTCTGTCAGTTTGGAAAAGTTCTGAAACTTCAGTGTCCAAGTTGTAAACATGATGCTGCGGCAGAGGTCTGACTTTAAGCCAGCTTCAGAGTTAGTGTGTTTTGAACTCTAGAAACACAACCAGAGTGCTTCTCATTGGGTTTTATTGGGGCAATATTCTGGTTGATGTTCATTTTATCTTTAACTGTAGGATGCAGTCCAAATAGAACATGTTATTTTTTTCTCCTTGCTACCAAGTAATAGTCCGAATGTATTTCACATATTCTTCTGCTGTTTAAAACTTTTGGAGTTCATGTAACATGTGTCATTGGTATTAGTAGTATGTTGTAGTAACATATAGTATTTGGAGTCTACAGTGAAATGTCCTATAGATATTATACAGTGCATATTAAATAGCTGGAATATCTTTTATGATTCAAACCATCAGTAACTGAGCCACTTGGGCAGAAGCTGCAATATATTTTATATTGGGCATATTCATTTTGGCAATATAATATCTCATTTGAAATGAATGTATATTGCACTATTGATTTTCATGGGTCTTAGAATAGTAAAAACATCACAACAATAAAAAAATCCATGCTTTTTTGTATACTCTAGGTTTGGATGCAGCACTCAGAGCCGTTCATAGAAGTAAACATAAAACTGAAGTTATACAGAAATACGAAGTACTTTATTTTACACTATGCAGTATTCATAAAACAAGTCTTTAACTCAAATGCGGTCTTCATTTTGTAGAGCTAACCTCTTCTAAGCACACTGCAAAGAAATGTTCCTGCTTTAGAAAGAGGCAATGCCTTTCTATTTCCTTGTTTACTTCCAGAAAAGCTAATCTACCATGAGTTTTACTTATAGTTTTTTTTCTGTTAGAAATTTTGAACACTTGCCAGGGTTCGTTCCTAACAGCTCTGCTACCCAGCATAGAGAAAACTGAGTAAAAACCTAGGGAGAAATATCTATATGTCCATCCCTGGAGATCTTAGACGGTCAGAAAGGAGTCAGAGGTGGCAGCTTCCTAATAGTATTGATGCATGGGAAATTTCAAGTAATACTGACGTGATCAGTCAATGATATTACCATCTAAGAAGTACAATACTAAATAGAGATAGGAAGAAAAAATCCTTGGTTTTGCAATATTGACTTCATCCGCAGCATGGGGAGCTTCAGCGCCCTGGACACCAGGAGCTTCAGTGCATCCAGCTGCTTCAGAAAATCATTTGTAGTGATATCCTTGAACGTATTTTTCAAAAAAAAAAATTGAAAATATTAATAATCTAATGTCACCTTAATTTAAAAGCTTGGACAAATGATATTCAAAGTATTTTTTTTTGTCCCCCTGGAGATGATCTAAAAAGTCTGATTTTTTGGATTAAGTTGGTTCATTTTTCATTTTAAATAATCTTTTTTGAATAATATGCTCAGTTCAAGAGAAGAAAAGTTTATTCCAGAGCTCACATCGTAAGGTAAAAGCAATGCCAGCACAAACTTCCTACTGAGGCCCTGTTGGCTGTCTGCTGCCCATCACTAATTCCTCTGCTTGGTGAGACCAAGGCAGATTTTATAGCACCTTTTAAGTTTGAATGTTCATTAAAGTACGTTTAGGGAGGTTAAGTTTTTAATGCTTTGGAACAAAACAGAGGAAATATTTCTGTTCTATTTTTCATTTTGTAAAATGAATTCAGTCAAAATGGGTATTGTCGGGAATCAATAGTTAATTTGAAAGATGTGGTACATTTTATCATTCACTGTTAAAGAGAAATTTCTAGACAATAAAATTCAGTTTTTAGTGTTTCCTATTTATAGAATGTATTGTGGTTTTATGCTATTGTTAGAATTACAATGTATTATTAGAAATATATGTATTTCTTAAGTCTTGGATTGCTAATCATTTACTTTGCAAAATTTTAGGTTAATTGGCTGGTGGGGTCATGACTTCAAAACACGATTCCTCATGGAAAACAGTATGTACTTTTACACTTTCAATTTACCTGATTTGACATATTTATATACAGACAGCATAGCTTTTGCAGAAGTTTGAGTAGGAAGGATAGACCTTTGTGCTTTCATGCTTACATTAACTATATTAAGCTCAACTCATCCTAAATATGTAATACAGTGAAGTCAATAAAATAAATGGAATAAATTAGGTCTCTGAGCATATGGGTCTGACTGTCTGTTTCCAGACGTTTTGCTGACAAGATGCAGATGTGGACTATGGATGGAAGTTTTGAATCTTTTTAAAGTCGTAAGTTCTGAGGAGTGAGATTCTGTTATTCACGTGGGTAAACGTGAATCTTAGATATCTTACCTTGGGATTAGTTCCACTGGAATTAATGAGAAATGGTAAAGGCGCCTGACATAAGTTGTGCAATAGCTCTTATGTTTCAACATCTTTAAATCCTTTGCGCTAATGATGGAGGGAATATAAGACAAAACCAAACCTGCTCTGAAATAAACTCAGTATTTATTGTCCCAAAGCACAATGAGAGATGAGGACTCCTTTCTAAATCTGCCAGCTATAATCTTCCTCTCCTTTTAAAGATATGGCAGAGAGACAACCCTGAGGGATCAGGAGGAAGAAAGGAGCTTTTTGTTTTGATCGGTTGTTTTGGTTTCAGTATATTTCTAATTTTCCGTGGCAGCCCCTACTGACGTGGCTTTGGCTGGTGAACACCTCTCTAATAGTTTCAGTCTGGTCTTTGTTTTCTGACCACATGTAAGAGTGGCTTTATGGAACCCCAGAAGGAGATGCAAATTACCTTGAAATACTGTTAGAAGAAGAAGAATGTTGCTTATTCATTTCCACAGACAGTTGCGAGGCAGAAGTTGGGCAATAATCATTATAAAATTAGCCAGTCTGCTGTGCATGAAGAGCATTTCCTCCACAGCATCCTCTTGCTCTGATGCTGAAGCATGAAATATAAATGATGACACAGAACTTACAGCAAAGCTTTATGGCTTTATTAAATGGATTTTGTGAAATTTCACAGCCCAAAGTCTATGCAACTTCTATATGTGGCCTGAAGCTACACTTAACTGCATGTGCAGTCTCCCACGTGTCTCGTCAGTTTAATAAAGTCAAGGAACGTGATTCCCTGATCATGCACCGTGGCTTCTCATGAGCATGCCTCTGCTGACTTGGAATTTCTCTGGTTTATGCCAGTGGTAAAAGAGATTCAAGTGTAAAGGTGGTTTTAACACACACCATTTAAACAAATTAATTGCAGTTCTCTAGTTCCCATGAAGCCACTAATGAGGTCTTTCGCTGGATAAAATTGGGCTTCTCTCGAAGTTAAAAGTATTAGCTGTGAATAGATTACTATTTCCTTTTAATGAGCGATTCCTACAGACCATGTTAGTGAAATATTTTATTGCATGAGGATGGACTTCAAGATAAGGTCTGATCCATTAAAAGGAAGAAATCAAAAACACTAATATAAGTTATTCATTTTCCAGAATTACAACTAAGCGAAGGAATTAATGGATTTCGGTTATCAAATCCTCCAATTTTACTGGTCTGTGCTCTGCAAGCTAGTTTAGAGGTAAGTAATTGCTTTATTTTGAGCCTGAATTTAAGAGTATAAAATGTTAAAAAAAAATGTTATGGATTTTATTGCTGTGTTCCTTAAAAATAAATAAATAAAGTCCAGAAAAGCTAAAAAGCCAAGGTTGGTAAAAACAACAACAAAAACAAAACTGAGAAACCAAGACTTGTAAAATCGTACTAATTCTTTTACTGTTCTCACAAATTTTGCTGTCAGATTTAGGATCCATGAAATTTGCATCTTCAGCTTTTGGACAGGGCTCAGCATTGGGCTTTTAGGGGCTCAATGCAAAGGGCAGCTTTTCCAATACAGACATTCAGAGCTTGCCTCTCTGCAACTTGTGTGAAGGACACCAATAGAGATTTTCCTAGGAAAGAATCGTGTAACTCTGGAAGGCTGCATGGAGAGTTGCTTCTACTTGTATTTCCCTGTGCCAAACAGACGAGCTCTTTTATGAAAAAACAGATGGGGCTACTGGGTGTCCTGGAGTCCAACAGAACCGATGGCTCTGTGAATGTCATCCACTGTAGTCCCTTCCATCACAAACAGAAAAGACAAAAACTGTCTGTTAATGCTTCCGTAAATGGACGATTCATGAATGTGCTGTGGATCTGGACTTTTGCCTTTCATCTCTTCATTATTTTTCTGGTGGCCACAGGCGCAGAGCCTCACATGTATCCAGGCATAGAGTTTCTCTTATGGGTGGTTCACACCTGAAATGCTGGACTTCTGGTATTTGGAGATGAAAAGGATGGTTGTACACAGACCTCCCTGTAGTAAATTTTTTCCTAAGCTGCTTTTCAAGCCAGCCTTGGTTAGCGTGGTTTTGCAGCAGCATAATGAGAGGAATTTATTTCTGCCAGCATTCCATTAATGTTAGCGTAACAGCAAAGCTGATGCTGGTACAAAGAGCAATGTCTGTATACTGTACATCCCTCTTCTTTATTTACTGAAAAGCAGTATTTTAAGCAAACAAAGTCAGAAAATTGCCAGTTGTGCTCTCACCAGCTTACATGCAATGCTGAAGGACTGCAAAGGGCACAGCAATGCGTCTTGTTCTGCCTGACAATTTATTTTGTTAGTCCTTAAACATCCAATATATTTTTAAACTTTATGTGACCTTCGAGATAAGCTGAAAGCTATTCTGCTATGACCCAGATTGTCAGTGCTCCAGTTTGTGCGGGTTGATGTCATTTAGCCCCACTGCAGGGAGCCTCAAACAATGAGCGCTGAGCAGTTTCCATCGCCTCCCCTTTCCATGCCTGCATTACCTTTTGGCACAGCCAGGATTTCCCAGTGCTAATTGCTCTAATACAGTGGGAAACAAAATAGTTTTCATGTCTGGCAAGAGATGGCTAGTGAAATTGCATGCCACCTTCACTGGGACACATTAAACAGAAGGCAGTGTTTCCAATGGAAACAATGAAAACTGCAAGTGTTAATGCATGTTATTCCTCAATAATGCTTAAAGTGACTGTTATGGCAGTAGCTGCTCCCTTTTATGGAAAAAAGGGGAGCGCTCTACAGCCCCATTTAAAAGATCTTTTTCCAAAATTTCACCCAGGAGGCCAAATATTCCTTGCGCAAAGCCTGAGCAAACAGATTTTTGTATGCAGCCTAAGGAGCTCCATCCCTCATATTGCTGCAAAGCCCAGAGGAATAGGAGACAGGTCTCCATTTTACCTCCAGTAACAAGCTAAATGGTCATGTGTGCACTCTGCCAGCCTGCATGGTGAGGGAAGCATCTCTGCATTTTTGTTGACCTATGCAAGTAATGACTGCTGGTGGCTCTGGTCCCTGTCACATTTGTTTCTGTGGCTGCAAAGCCTGTCTTACAGCAGCCATATTTTGTTAGCTCAGAATAGATAAAGAAAATGTAGGGGCTTTTGGTTTTGTGCCACCTTTAGTAGTTGTGATAACATTGTAGAGTAATAATGGGATATTCTAAAAAAATAAAAAATTCCAGTTGCTGCTGGGAACCAAACTTTGTTGTATTTGGAGTGGAACTTCTTAGTTACCTCTCTGTACACTCTTTGAGGTGTGTATGAAGTAATTATATGTGAGTATATCAGTAATGTTAAAAGTGTGACTCCTTCAGTCAGGAGCAGTGATGTTCTGAGAGTCACAACTGTGGATTTTTGTGCAGGACCTCAGCCTTACCTCTGATTTTGCAGCTGCAGTAAGCAGAGGTATAATAGTCTTAGAAACTGTATTGCAACTACATCCTGCGATCTGATTTGTAGAGGTGATCGGGTACTTAGATGTCTATATTCTCTCACTTTTTCCCTGCAACTGCTTGCATGGGAAAAGGGAGGGCTTGGGGAAAGCAGGGATTAGTTGTTTCCAGTGTCATGTTTTCCATTGTTCTCTGTAACTGAGCCTTTCCATGAGTACAGGCAGGAGAGGAGCAGGAGCTGCCTGGCCCTTTCCCCTTCCCAAACTGTTGTGCCACATTGTTTGTACTTGTTTGTCTGACAAAGCAACTGCCATGGTTAAGCAATCACTCTTTCACATTTCATGATGTTCTGACATAATTCTATTTCTATTTTATTTTTTGAGCTCACCAGTCCTTGTAGCTGTATAAAAGCACAGAGCTGTTAAACCAGAATCAAACAATTTTTTCTTCATGTGAACTAGCAGAGACAGACCCTGAAACACTATCTGTTCAGGGTGTAAAACAGTAAAATAAAAACAAATTTCGCGTCCTCAAAAATAAGTTTGTAGATTAGTCATGTTTGTTTTGGCCTTTGGTTTTACTTGAGTCACAAAAAACTTGTATGTGATTTTTGTTTGATGCAGTCCTGTTGTATGTATAGAGAATTTATGAATCACCTTCAGATATGCAAATGGATGCTCTCTTAGGAAACTGTTTTTATATGCAAATTCATTTATGTAAGATGTGTACAGAAATCCTTAACAACAGACAAAATACTCTTTCATTATCTGAAAGTAATAATGTTGTCCTGTGTGTCCAAAAGCCGTATCTTGCCATGTGTATGTACAATATCTATCTGATATTAGCTCTTGGTTTCCAAGGTAGTATGTTTGGAGAAATCTGCTATCTAGCAAAAAAAGAATGACAGAGTCCGGTCCCCAAGTTACCAAAACTATCTAATTTATTAGAAAGGTCAGAAATGGCCTTGGTCACCTTTGCTCTCTTTCTATTTTCTGTAGCAACGCATTCCATAATAATGATTTAAAATCATTACAGGTTTTTGGTCAAGCTAGAATGAAAGCACTGAGAAGAAAATCTATTCTGCTTACTGGCTACTTGGAATACCTGATAAAACATTACTACAGTGAGGATAAAACAAATCCAGAGAAGCCCTTTGTAAAAATAATCACACCACCTCGGGTTGAGGAAAGAGGATGCCAACTCACATTATCTTTTTCCCTTCCAATCAAGTCTGTGTTTAAAGAGCTGGAGAAGAGAGGAGTAGCTGTGAGTAAATCAAACTTCATCTTATTCACTGATTTGCGAGCATCTGCCATACCAAAATAATCATTTGCCTTTCGTACATATATAATCTCATATAAGGCCAAAAAAGACTCGGAGTGATGAAAATTGCTTACATAGCAGCTATGATCTTTAGCTGCACAAACGATCAAGCAAGTAGTGCTATTTTATAAATTATTTGTTAGTCTTCAGGTTGTCCTTTCTCTATGGATTAATTTCCAGTACTTGTGTGAGTGACATCCAGCAGTCACTGCTGAGGGGTAAAGCTGCTTTCCTGTTGCATGATGGTGCAGCCATTATAGCTTTGAAGGATAAAGGAGAAAAACTGGAAAAACAAAAATATGAGCATGTCAGAAAAACAGAAATTTGCACCTGAAATATGAGGTCCCAGTCCCGTTTGGCAGCTCCTCACTTATTTGCCCTCCAGCAGTGAACAGAGCGCAGGTGGCTCTCTCCATCCTCAGCTCCACAGCTCACATGCCTACAGCCCAGCACTAGCAAGGAGCTCTCAGCCTCCACCACTCAATTTCCTGACCTGCTCTTCGCAAGGCATCAGGCTGGACGAATTAAAACGGTGTCATTTCCTTAAAGGTGTGTTTTAGTGCTCAAGAAAGAGAGGCCACTGACTGGTGGTGCCATGTAACGGCATGGTTACTGGTGTCAGCACTGCTCAAAACCAATAAAAGCTAAATTTAAGACTATACATTTGGTGACTTAGAAGGTGAGGCTGATAGCGTAATGCCATATAAATGATATATGAGTTTTATTTCTGCTGGTGACTCATGTTCCCAAAGGGCAGCTCTTATAGGCGAAATATGCTGCTGTTTTGGTGCTGCCAGGGAATTCCAGGAACTGCTGCTTTTAAGAGGGCACAGGGCCTTATGCTGTTGGCTTGTCTTCACAATGCGGTAGTGTGCTTCAAATATGAGAGATTATTCTATTCAGCAAAACGTTTAAATTCACAGAGGAGAGAAAGAAAAATACTGCAAGTCCTGTGACATTACTTGTATCCATAGAACAAGACACTCTATCTTACTGGGAGGGACGTTTCTATTTTGCAGTGGTGTTTTTGTCACCTGTACACCTCATCAGCCATGGGTTGCTGTAGGTTCCAAGGTAGACCTTAGCATAAATTACAGGGCTGGATAGTCAGTTCTGAGCCCCTGACTGGCACTACCAGAGTCCTGCCTGTCCCAAGCCTTGCATCCTTTTTTATTGACCACACACCGCTCTCCTTGCTATATTCTTCACAATAATGCTCCTCAAGGTAGTTTCTTCAGTGTCCTAAAGTCTTCACGTATGTCTGCATAAATACCGTTCTTCCTTGGTGTAACTCTGTGGAGACAAGGATGACACTTAAAAATACGGCTTAACAAATAAATTAGTGACCTGGATTTACTAAGCGTTCCCTTTCTGTTTTGCAGTGTGACATGCGAGAACCAAATGCTCTTCGCGTTGCCCCAGTTCCTCTCTACAATTCTTTCCATGATGTGCACAGATTTATTGAAATCCTGGGATCTGCAATTACATCTTCAAAACAAACAGCAAACAATACTGTGCTATCTGGTTCTTATTGATGGCTCAGCTGTATCTTTTAATCTATTTCTGACTAAGATGCATTTATCCCGCTGAGCGATTCCTTGCTTCGAGTAGACTAAGCTATATCCCATGCAATTTGCAGAAAAATGACTGTGCTTGAATAGTTATTTACAACAGACGTAGTTTTATTAAAGCTCATATTTCCACTCTGCTTTGACTTTGACTTCATGAATTAGTATGCTTTGTATATTTTAATGGTTTTTTTCTTAAACATTTTATGTAGTTTTATTACATTAGCTTTGAGAAGCATGGAAGAATTGCTATCAACTAGAATGAAAAAAAAATCCCTTCTTTATTATAAAAATGATGCATAATAAAAAGTGGAAAATAGACAAATCACTAACAGTTAAAAGATACAGTCCAATTTACATTTTTAATTTCAGTCCTATTTAAAGTACATGGTTTACTAGAAAACTAAAGTTGAACAATTAGTTGTTTAAAAATTGCTGCACACTGACTTTTTCAAAGGGCCCCCAAATTTGGTTAATTAATGATATAATTGAAGAATGACTTTACACTACAGATACCTTCTTTCCTGTGATACAGCTGCCTAAACCAATACATCTTCTCTTTATATTTCTAGGTAGTCATTTTGAAGATGATAGTCTTGAGAAAGCTGAGAACAATTTTAAATTCCTGTAGCCTAGTGTGCTGCATGAGCACTTACCAAGGTTTTAACAAGGCTTATTTCGGATTAGGCAAAATGAACTCTGGATTGTTTCAGCAGCAGCAAAATATCCCACTGTTAACTTAGTGTGGCCCAAATTTTTACAGAGATTTGCACTAGACGGCTAGGAGCAGTGAAGAAAAACTACTTACGTTTAACC
Source organism: Cygnus atratus (assembly GCF_013377495.2). Taxonomy (NCBI): domain Eukaryota; kingdom Metazoa; phylum Chordata; class Aves; order Anseriformes; family Anatidae; genus Cygnus; species Cygnus atratus. The sequence goes on from NC_066367.1 coordinate 35,853,913, forward strand.
AACGCTTTACCCAGAGTAGTTTTAAGACATAAATAAAACCTTGGTGTACTTGGCTACTGAGCACCTAAGTTTCTAGCTATTCAGCATGTACCTTTTTCTTCAAGAATCAGCTATCTGTAAGCCTTTCTCTCTGATGATTATTGGTTTGATACACTTAGAAAATTACTGTTGGTAGTACTTTTTATTCCACTTTAAGGGTGAAAAATGATTTGTGGGAAGTAATTTGGGCTACTCCAGTGTTTTGGGTCAAGGGCATTTTTGCAGTTTGAAATTCTTACACTTTCTGAGCATCTCCCAGTGCACGTTGGGGCTCCTGCAGTGGGGGAACGTTTGCAGTGTCTGCCTGCCCTTTAAAATTCCCTAAAGAAGGGTAGTTTTAAAAGACCTGCCACAATAATACCTATTTCATCAGTTGTAGCATGTAGAGGAAAGCTGAAAGGACTGCAAATAAAGCATTAGTTGGTATTTTTAGCAACTATGAAAAGTTAGAAGAGCTTCTTACACGAGAATATTGTTATAAAGAGTAGCACAGGACTCTTAATCACTGGGAAAGCTCTGGCTCACTCAAGAGGTTTTGATTGCATTGACGTCATCTGTCCTTGATTCAGCTGAGACTGTGCCATTGTGTTGCAGACCAGGTATCTGTGTTTCAGTAGCAGGGGTTTTATTTTTGTATGTACATCTGCAGCACAGCTACTTTCATCTGCTAAGTGACACAATCATAAAAAAGGACAATTTTGCATGAAGCGACTGTTGATGAGAAAAGCACTGAACGTGAAACGGTGACAGTCCACAGTAGTGAAAAGTAGTTTATTTCACTGCCAGTACCTTTGAAGCACTTGTGCTTCTATTCAGCTCTGGCTAACACTCACTTAGGTCTTTACTGTAAAATTAAGCAAGCTTTATATAACTCCATATGTCACACTAGTCATATTATAAAATACCTTATTTAGATTTCAGCTGCACTTTGGTTGTGAGGCAATCCCAGGAAGAGTAAGCACATCCAAATCCCTTTCTAAATAGCACCTAGACATCAAGTTTAGACAAGGTTTGGTTGGAAGTTATGGGGAGATAAATGGTGACTTTACAGGTTCCAGCCTGGCAGAGCAGTTTGGCATCTGCATTAAATGCAGTAACTGAAAAATCCTTGTATCTCTGATTGTGGAAAGTGAACTATGTAGGGTAGGTAAAATACTTCCTGAATCTATACAGTCTGGTTCTTGAGAGATAGATTATTAATAAACAATCATTAATATTTTGTCCTTCAGCAACACTTTAGGTTACAGGCAGAGAGGCTTTATAAAAAAACTGCGTTTTGTTTGAGGGATTTGATAAAAACGAGTCGGTCAAAATTCACAAACTTCAACTTTGCTGAGTAACTTTTTCTTTTACCTATGAGCTGTGAAGATAAACATAAGACTCCTTGCTTTTATATGCATTATACATAAATTCAGAAAATGATTTCCATGAAGTAAGGAGAATGAAACAAAATGACAGCATAAGCACTAGTTTTACATGTTCTTTCGTTAGTTCTTGTAAAGTTTTGCAAAATGAATAATACTGAAAGTTAACATTAGGTGTCAGTATTTTACATATTATTTAGTGAGAGAATATCAAGTGAAAGAGATTCAGTACAAAAAAAAGAAGTCTGCTTTTTCAAATGCTCTAAGTTATCACAGTTAGAGTAATATCAGTAATAATTATGTGTGAAATAATTAATTGTATATACCCTAAATGTTTCCTGGTAGTTACATCTCTGATTTAAAATTCAGCATTAAGTACTACCGCTTTCTAATTGTGCTAACATTGAGTTCTTGGATTGTCTGAAGAAATTACATTTTTCAAATTAAACTGCAACACATGAGTGTCTGTAGATGACAGAAAATTGATACGTAGGTAGAATGAGAAAAAGTCTACAAAATGAAAATAAACATAAATATGTAGATCCCTGGTGGATGTGATCTTTTTCAACACAGCACAATATAATACTGTACAGATCTCTTAAATTCATTGTAATTGTTGAAAAAAAAATAAGGGGGGGGAGGGGGGAAAGAGAGTTGGACGGTAGAAATACTATAGGATCTATTTGTGCATTTCTTTTACTCTGTTTTGGCAAAGGAAGACTAGAGAGAAGACAGTCCTCTTTCCTAAGTAGAAAATGATGGTTTTGTTTTCCAAAAGAACAATATACTTTGAGTGAAGAAAAGGTATGGCAGTTATTTATTTATTTATTTATTTATTTTTATTTAAGGTTTGTTGCATGATAGAGAATGAGATGGGACCATTTGAAGAAGTAAAGATGTAAAATATTGGGAGTCCTTACTCTGACTACTGCAAAATCCACTCTGCTTTCATTTTATCAGCACAGTATTAGCAAGAAGAAGATGATAGATTAAACAAAAATGAAAAGAGAAAGAAAGGTAGAAAAAAAAATGACTTGGCTCTAAATGTGTTGTCTAGAGGGAAAAAAAAAAGATGGAAAATAATGAAAGAAATAATTAACTTTTCAAGCTATGTTATGTTGTTACAGTTTTGTTCCCAAATATAGCAGGACACAGGTGGGAATTACCCATGAAATGCTAGTTTAAGAGGTAGGCATAGGTCTCAGTTGTGTCCATAAAGCTGAAGAGAAATCTAGTGCTAAATCCCCAAAGGGGATCTGCAGGATTTGCAGACATCAAAGCGGTGGCAGCAATATAATGAAGACATGGCCAAGGTAGGTAAGTTATTACATATATTCACTTATAAACCCCACTTTTAGTTCCAGATCCAATCAACATGTCATGATCTGACTTGTTTAAGGGCAAGCTGACCTGCTCAGAGTCCCTTAAAAATCTCAGTAGGTTCCCATCTGAACCTCTGAGCATGTGAGCCGATGAAAATATGTTTCCGAAAAGCTAGTCACACTTTATGACTAGCTGAGAGATAGTTTTGCATCATAAACCTAAACTTTTGTCAATATTTGTGAAATATATTTAGAAAGCTTATTCAGAAATGAGTAAGTTATAGATCAGTAATTTATACTTTTTTATATTCCAAGTTTTATTACCTAAACTTACTCCTCTAAGCATCATTTTATGTTTCTAGTTAAATATAAGTGAGAATTGATTGGAGTATTTCTCAATGGAATTCTATCTTTATTTCATCATAATTGGTTCATATTTGAATAATGACAGATGAACTACTTCATTCAATTGCCGTTTTAAGGCTTTGAAGTCACAATAGCGGCAAAGGATTTAAATCCTGAAGCCATTATTAAGTCAGAGAAGACATCAGGGAAAAGGACAACTTATGGTGGTGTAATTTTCTAGACAGAAAAATACTTCTGCAGTTGCACTTTTTTCTTTTATCCTTTTTTTCTTTCTTTCTTTTTCTCCTCCTTCATCTGGACACTTGGCTGTTGTTAAGAGGATCCACTAAATTTCAACAAAATGAAGTGGCCACAAATTCTAGCAAAACAAATGGCTTCTATCCACTCTGGAAGAAGACATTAGAAAAGCTGAATGAGAGTCCACACTGTAAGTAAACTTCTGTAGTTATTTTGTTATGGAGCTAGCTACAAATCATTTAAAATTCTAGGCAGCTGCAATACTGTGTTTCACCAATAAAGAGTCATTAGATCTTTTTTCTCTCTGACATTTACATCCAGTCCTGCGTACATGTTAATACTCCAAGGTATGAATTTCAAAGTTCCCTTTATCTTTGTGTACAGTTTTAAGCAATTAATCAAGTGATAAAAAATAGCTTTAAAATTATGAAACGAATCATGAATTTAAAGTATATGTTCAAAAAAGTTGCTATATTATAATTTGTGGGGGGCAGGGCCTCTTACCAACTGAGCTAAGTGCAGAAGTTCTTTTTTTTTTTAACTTTTTATTGAAGGATTTTAAAGAGATGGTCAAGTTGTTAAAACATGACCAAGTTTTATATCAAGGATAGTTATTTCTCCTAGGAGGCTACATCAAAGTGGAAGACACACAGAAATTTTTCGAATTTTATTTAATACATTTAAAATTACTCCCATGTGGGGCAAGATTTATGCAGGCTTCTGAAATAAGCATGGGGCCACACAGCTCTGAAAACCTTTCATTTGAAATAAAAAGAAATAGCATTCTTACCATCACAGTGCCAGGTGTAAAGATAAAGATCTATAGGAAAACTTTTCCAACTCTTTCTTTGTAACAGAGCACACACTAGAGATGCCACTGCAGATTGAAAGGAATTATGTCTTCTGGGATGCAACCCGCCTGGTAGATTATAGTTTGTGTAGATATCCATACAAGCTGCAGACTAACTCATGGGTTCCCCTATTGCAACATAGAGCAAGTGCCCTGATCCTGAAGATATTGTCTTGAGCGGGACAAGCGTTACTGTGCATTTGTGGTAATAGAGTATGAATCAAGCTTCCTGAGACCAACTTGCACCTTTGCTGCTCTGCAAATTTGCCTGGTGCCTTGGTTTACTATCTAGGAGGAAGCATGATGTGGTGGTGGTTCTTGCAAGGAGAACTGGCAGCAGATATCTGCAAAATTCACACTGATGCTTGAGCACAGGACGTTAGGAATTGGGACCTATTAAAATGTCATTAATGAATCTCAGTAGAAACATGCCTGTAACATACTTATTTTAGTAGTGAGGTACACCTGACATCATGTTTCTTTTTAATAGGTGTTTTATTTGAAGTTCCACTTGGGAGGTGAAAGGAAATTTTTTAAGAAATACTCATTTTTCAAGTAGGGTGTAGAAGCAGTTTTAATGTCTTAGCTGAAAGTTTATGCAAAATGCTCAGATGCTGTTGTGTGCAATATCTGGTTTAAACCAGTGTAGTCAAGAGAGGTCAGTAATTCTGACTATGTTTATCTTTTTAGAGTAATCCTTTGCATCTAGATAACTTAAAAAGAAATGACTGCACATTAGCAAGGATGCTCCTACACTTTCCTGTACTGCTGCCTTCTACAGAGAAAAATAGTTGAAGGTCTCCTTAGAGAAAAATAGGGTGTGTGTGGAAGTCCATATTCAGCTACCTCTGAGTTGTTTCAGTTGCATCTAAAATGGTTATTTTTCCCAAATTTCATGGCTGAGTTTTTATATCACTGAGACTAGAAAAATGATTTTGATGTGGCAGCTATAAGATGTAGAAGCTATGAGAGCAGGGCACTTTGGTTTTGTGTAGAGAAAGAGAAAGGAAAACTCCAGCTTAAGGTATGGAAGGCCTCTGTAAACTGATTTGTCAGGTACGATTACATCAACAGCAGTGGTATTCCAGCCTCTGCTATAGATACCAATCATATTAGGTTGTATAATTTTAAAAACACAACTCTTAATACCTTTTCCGATCTTTTTTTTTTTTTTTTTTTTCCCTGCAGGGTACAAATGTGCCAATAAGCTTCTTTGTTTCTTGACTTTGAGTTTCCGATGGATGAAAGGTAAATGTAATGATTGATAACATACACTTTTTTATAAGAGGCTGTCCTAAAAGGTCTTCAGTACATCGGCTTGGAAAGAGGTTTTATCTGTTAGAATGAGACGAAATTGAAGGATCAGCCTTTCATGATCCAGGACCAAGGCAGTATATATGTCTCCAGAGCATCCCAATGAAAGCAAATATTGAGAAAACATGGCCAGTGCATCCTTTTCAGGAAAAAAGAAACAGCAGCTACCGGAGTGATGACAGCTATTCTAGTAGAGAAGTGTGTGGTGGGGCCACCTCTTACTGAGAAGAGACCACTGGCGGGAGCATTACCCCAGGAAGAGGGCCCTCTATGTTCCACCTTTGTCAGCCTAAGGGAAGTAAGTCCTTTTTCTTTTTCTTTTTCTTTTTCTCTTTTTCTTTTTCTTTTTCTTTTTCTTTTTCTTTTTCTTTTTCTTTTTCTTTTTCTTTTTCTTTTTCTTTTTCTTTTTTATAATTAGATCCTATCAAACAGCTCCAATTGTGTAGAGCTGTGGTTGGTGAGGGCAGGCAGGGAACCCATGAGCTGTAGCCTGGAGAGATGGGCAAACATGCCAGAACCACTGAACCCAGGAGGAACTGACAAAACGGAACAAAAGTGCTATTGCTGAGCTGTGAGACACCTTCCAGGATGTACAAGCCATTTATTAACAAAAAAGAGTCCTGTTCAATTAGTTAAACATGAGACAAGTCTGGTAGGACCAGGGTGGGCAGAGGCACCTGTGGGAACTTCTGGTTCAACTATAACAATCAGATCAGAGCAAGAGTTTAGACCTATTTTTCACTGCTAAATTTAGGTTAACTGCTCAGTGCAGCAGTTGTAGATAACCCAGCTGAAACCAATTCCCTCAGCTGCTAATGCAGCCTGCCTCCTGGGCACCTCGCTTCCTTTCCACACAGTGGAGAACCTCAGTTCACAACTTGATTTCTACACTTCACCATCCTGTTTCTGGGTGTTTCAGTTCTAGATATTGTGGAGATGTGTTAAAGAGCAGTTTGAGACTTCAGAGCTAATGGTTGATTGTACTTTCTGCTTTCTTACTTCTTATCCTGCTTAACATACAGTTGTGCAGAAGTGGCTTATTAAGATGATGGTATATGCCACATATAAGGGCATACAGAAAGCACTGGTACTTGACTGATTGATCTGAAAATCCCATTCACTATCATTACTTATGACTCCTAGTTTGAACGTAGTTCAGTGGCAAATTAATTTAATGACTTTATAAACCTATTTATGTCATTTAAATTTCATCTGTTGTTGAAGGAACTTGAGTTAGACAGGGTAAATTCCTTCTGGACCAAAGCAGTAGTGACAAGCACACTAAATTTTGGAAAGAAATGGCTCTCAACTTCTCAAATTTAACTAATAAATCAAAGGCTATTACTTTGTATCAGATATGGATGAAGGATAATGCAAAGGGTCAATTTTTAGAAGATCTTAAATTCTGTAGAAGTATGGAAGTAGCATATGACTGCTTCATTTTCATTAGTATTCTTATTTTATTCAAACTTTCTTGTTTTAACTGGATATTAAAACTGAAGTGATAAAATACCAGAAAAAAAGTATGAATCACCAAAATTACATGCTAAAGTCTGTTATCTTGACATTTTTCTGAATGAATATTGAAATGCCTAGCAAAACAGATCTTGAAGTTCCTCCATCAGTAATCAGACCCAGACTTACTTGAAAAAAAATAAATCTTTTTATATTTAGTTATGAAAAGCATGCTCTTAATTATAATGATGTTCATTAAGACCAATGCTTTGCAAGACTACTGTTTGCAATTCAGAGGCTCTTCAAAAACATCTGAAAAAAAATGTAATCTACAATAACATCTACCATGGAAAAATATTAGAAAATGACTGAAAAATGTGCCAGTTATGCATACGGTATATACATACATCTATACGTGTGTATGTATGTGTGCTCTTTCTCAGAGAATCACAAGGTTCAGTGTTGTCTTCTATTTTTTTCCCATTTATGGAGTATATAAGGAGTAATTTAATTTGATGAAATCAAACTTTCAATGAAAACAAAGACATTAGCTCTGAAATAAGACATCAGTTTTTCAAGGCTATACATCCTTTGAACTTGGATGACATTGTCTCTGAGGACAAGATGTTTGAGTTTTAGACTTTAAAGCCTCAAGCTGGAAAAATTAGTCCAGAATCTGTTCCTGTAGGATGGGAAAAAAAATCACTCACTCTTCAAAAGATCAGGAAAAAAAAAAGTAATTTTCTATTTCCCTTAAGTACCTTTTATTCAGTTACTTATATTGGAAGAGGCTCAACGGCCATGAATTTTAGGGGCTTATACTTCTAATCATCTGGGCATTTATGTGCTTACTGCACAGAATGTTGAGGAGAAAAATAACACCTTAGAATATAAGGATAAAGCGATCTATGGGTAAGATGATCTTAAGAAACATTGCTGACTAATTTTAATCTATTTAATTTAATATAACGAACATAATGGTTTGTGTAAAATTACATTACCCCTGTTATATGCCAAATCTGTTCAGAACAGCTGCTTTGCATTCAGTATATCATAATGACATACACTGCAGATCTATAACGCTGAAATTTTTTTTGTGTTAAGGTCCTCTTTTAGATATGCAAGATTGTGCATGAGTGAAGAAGGGCTGGTGCCTCCATCATGCAGTTGCTGCTGAAGATAACTAAGAGAGCTCTTGGCTTTGTGGAGAAATGAGTAATGAGCACGAGTTGGTTTTGGAGATCCCACTCCAAGGGAAGAATAAGCCAGGATTAAAAAGCCTTGTAGGGAATATTTTTCCAAACAGACCTAACCTTCAGTGCTGTTTTGCTCAGAAGAAATGGAAAGTTCAAGAGAACTGCATCTTGAAATAAAGGTGAATTGGAAACGTGAGTGGGGAGGTAGGTTAAAGGGACTGTAATTAATCAAGTCTTCACAAACACAGAGGTTGCAGCAGAAAAGTGGGTCTGTCCATGTCCGCAACCAAGGAGTGGGGACTGCTGACTGTTGTGTCACATCTCATGTCTTAAACTCTCTCTTTCCTAAATCCAAAATACTCCTAAAACCTGAAAAAAATACTTCCTAACCCTAAAAACCACTTGCCCTTTGAAGTGTTGGTTCACTTTATCCTCCTGCTGCGGAATTTGGAGCAATAGAAATAATAGAAGTGGATGAACGATGAATGGTTTTCACACCTCAGAATGTATAAAACTGTCTGATAAATCAGTATTTTGATATACTTCCCAATCCCTCCCCCAAATCAGGGAAGAGTGGAGATGTTAGACTTTACACCAGGTACCTGCTGTTGTTGCTTGAAACTGATCTTTTTGTGATAACCCGGATCTAGGTTATCTAAAGGATCAGAATACAGCAGTGCTGCATACTTGCTTTAGGACAGTCCCTGCTAAATTTGGCAGATATAGCATAAAAAGGGGCTCATGAATTCAAGATTACAAGCATGAAACAGAAGAAAGAGGAGGACAGGGTGGTCTTGAGAAATAAGGGAAAAGGAAGTATATGTCTTCAGAGACCACAGACTATAGAGATTAGGAGGAACTGAAAAACTGAAACAATCTCAAAAAGCTGTAGAATGAGGGCTATCAGTTTTCTTTTTTGCCTGCTTAAAGTGAGAAGAAGTTAAATGCATTTGTGGGGACATATTGGAGTGGTCTAAGTAAAGGTTCCCTTCTTATTTTCTGTAGGTGCCAGCTCTGAAGACGTTTTCCAGAATGTTTAAATAGCCAACATCTCTAATATTCAACCCGAGGTGGTACAATTCTTTTTTTTTTTTTTTGTCTTTTTTTTTTCCCCTCCCCTAAATCTGGATAACTCTGTTTACCAATAGCCAATATGATTTCCTATGACATCTCCCATATCTTATGAGCATGGGCAACAGCAATTGCCTGCCTGAGGGACTGGGGAAAAGGACGATGGAGTACAACTGTGTACAAATCTAGAGGTGTCCTTGAATTGCATGGGCAAATAAAATCATATGAAGGGATTGGAACTGACATAATGAATTGTTTAATGCAACTACCTGTTTTAGTCTTCAAGCCTTTAATAAACTGATTTTTTTTTCTTTCTTAGTTTGTTTCAGGCAGCATAGTCCCCCCTGAAAGCTGCTCAGGGCATGAGAGAAGACGATCATGTGTCTGCAGAGGACTTTTACTTCCTGCGTCTGACTTTCTCTTGTTTTTATTGACTTTTTTTCTTCTTGCACAACTGCCTGGGCAGTTCTGACTCACTCTCAAGGGTAGCATGGGAGGGAGCAGAGAGAGAGACAAGCCTAAAGCACAGATAAAAGATGCATTAGGAAGAGCTGAACACTTATTATTTTCCACTAGATTTGATGGAGACTGCATTATTTTTCTGAATGTCTTGTATTGCTATATGCTTACTTTTATCTTTTTTCCAAAAGTGGAACTTGATACTGTAGAAATAAGCCTCTTCTTTCTCAAAGCCTGAAGAAATAGAAAGGAATATGCCAGAACGTCTCAGCTTTCTTCTGCATTCATCTGCAGCATGGGATTTTACAGGACTAGCTATTTTTCCCAGCATTATTCACCATATAGCTGATGCTTTTATAATGAAGGTAGAAACAACACTACCTGGAGTATCAGTTTCGTAGAAAGGAAAGCCACTTCATATTTTGCTGTGAAAACATTGACAGTTTTTGAAACATCTCCAGTCAAAAAGGCATTGATGTGGAGAGTTTGGGTCACACTTGAAGCCAGTGGTAGCAGCAATGAGAAGAGAAGGGTTTTGGAGAGGATTTTGCTAGCACCAGCTTGCAACTCTGACTTGATCATGAGTCCATGGATTAAGATTTTACCATACAAAGTACATGACTCATTTGCCTTTTTAAGGTCCGTTATGGTGTGATGTAAAAGTACCATTTTGGCAGTTTGGCGTTGTAGCACTTCTAGCATTTGGACGCCTAACGCTCCAGAAAATGCATTTACACTGCATTTAAAACTTGCATGTAACTAAATCCTGTCAAGGAAAGTCTTTACATAATGCATCAACATATGCTTGTTTTTTTTTTTTTTTTTTTTTTTTTGTCTCTTTTTAGTACAGTATAGATATATAATGGGTTGAAGTGGCTTTTTAAAGTTATTAAAAATACCTCTAGGCTAGGCTGGCCTTTAAAATAAATGTTCAGTGCCATAAAACACCTGGAAGACAGGGAGAAAAGGACCAGCTTGGATTTATGTAGAACTTTCATATCTAGTAGTTTCCATTAACTTGTCTTATTTTTTTTTTAATATATTTAACAGTTAAAAGTAAGGCTGGGTAGAGTTTGAAAATTTTTTTTTAAAAAGTGTGAAAATAAAGAAATATGTTCCTAATTTTGAATTTTTCTAAATCCAAAGTGAAGACAAAATAAGTAAAGGTTCAGCAAATTCTATCCTAAACTTCTGTGCTGCTTTGTAAAGTATGTGTTATCAAAACTTTAGCAGCGCAGCTATTAAGAGATGTTTTAATGCGAGATTATTTGTCTCCTAAAATTTGAGTGTTTTGGCTTTTAGACCTTGAGTCACAGTGCATATGTTCCTTCTATATAGCCGGCATTAAACTGTTGGAGAAGTTCTTAGGATCTATTTTCTACCACCTGTGACAATTTTTTAAAAATATCTTTTGCACTTTTAACACTGCAGTAAGTAAAACGGATTGTTTAGGAGAAAAATCAGCTCAGAGCAAAAGGTTTTGGAAGATGATACCGGAATGTTTATAATGCATATTACGGTTGAGAGGGTTGGGTGAATTTAACCATTACTGTATGTTTACACTGACATTTACACATAAGCTCCTACATTATAAACATTTATTGCTCAAGCAGGTAATATTGGAGACTGTTGTTATCTTGGGCTATAAGCCTGTGGAATTGTTGAATGGCCTTCTTGATACATGAGTTCCTAGAAACATTTTTTTTTTTTTTGGTGTTTAAGTATTCAGAGCCCTTACAGCAAAGAATAATGGCTACTGAATGAACATCAGCACTCTGAGAGAGCAAGTGCTGTGAACAAGGAAATGAATTAGGGCCCATGCAGATATAATTCCTTGTTCTCCTTTTCAATTTAAATATTTTAAAATCCACTACAAATGCAAAAAATATCATCCCTCTGGTGAAGAATATGGAATTAATACACTATTTCTTCATTATCACATAGCCTGCTAGTTTCCTAGTGGTGGTGGTTTGTTTTTCCAATGAATTGCAAAGTTTTGGAACTTCATCTGTTTTCATTAACAAAAATTTTCATCTGGAACCAGCAATTGCACACAACACACAGCTCTTCCAGGCTTGTGCTTGACTGCTGCCCACACTTAGTGTTATCATGGCTTGATTTACCCCCGAATTAGATTGGCTGCTAGAGGAAGGTGTCTGCTATACTAGCCAGACTATGGGCTGCCTGTCAATCATCCCAACAGAGTAAAGACTGAACAAAATGAGAGAAAAAAAAAAGTCAAGTTTTCTTTTCCCCTCAGGAGGCGGCTGGTCCAGAACAAGTCTTGGATGCCCTGTTCAAGAACCCAATTAAACTTATGATACTGTTTGAACTTATCAGATGTGAGTTGGTAACAGCTTCTGGGCATTCAGCATCCTCAGTCAACAGTGCGTTTTAAAACTGTTGTTTTAGCTTTAGTGCTTTGTGCTCTCTGTTATGAGATATGGAAATCTGGATGTTCACCAGCTTGATGACATGTCTCATAAGCAATGACGCCATGAGTCACTGAAATAGGAACAAGAAATCTGAGCTTCAGAAATGATGCTCTGTCTCTAACTTGCGCAGTAAACACACAAAGACCAACCAATGGAGCAGCAGTCTGCTCCAGGTAATGCCACTGTAATTTCTGTGTCCTGTTTAATTTTACTTGGATTAAATGAGCTCTTAGATTTTGCTAAATGGGTTTTTGCACATCTAAAGTATTTTCAGTCTTCCAGAGATCACACAGGAAGCTTGTGCTGCATAAGTTTAGGCAGTATGCAAAGCTGCCATCTTTTTATAGAATTTTGTCACTACTGACATACTGTCAAATGGATTTGAAGGAAATCAGACAGAGTATGCAACTTGACTTGAAATGTTAGGTGTACAGTGAAAGACATTTTCATGAAAAATGTCATGTCCTTGGTAATCTAGGCTTTCGACAAGGTAACAGACAAGTTCTGCTGTGGTATTTTATACATTTACTGATGGTCACTTCACATTTTGGCAATGAAGTCCTGTTGTCCACACTGCCCACAAATATTTACTAATGGTAAAAATGCCTTTGCTTTCATTTGAGGAAAATTTTGAGATATCTAGCTACAATAGATTTTTCAATTAGTGGTTCCCTAGAATTTGTTCCATACTACAAAATCTATTGAACAATGTACTGTTTATAAAAGAGCAAGCAATAAAGTAATGCCGATGCAGGTTCTTTAAGCACTGGCTGTTAGCTTATGGAGAAAGAGCTGTGTTGCCTTCTCTCATCACCATTCAGGCATAGCATCTACTTTGCTGTTCCAAAAGTCCATCTTTAAAGCACATCCCTAAAATGCAGTGCCTACAAATAAAAAGGTTTTAGTTTAGGGCTGTGACAGCCAGCTGTCATGCTGTTCAACTCCCACTCCTGTCCACCTGCATGCATTACCTCTTCAAGTGGTGATCATTTGGGAACAAGGACGGTCTTGAGTCTGGTTTTGGATATTTAGCTCTAAAATGAAGGTTGTAGAAGTTAGCACAAAGTCAGCAATAATGATGTAAGCATCATTCATTCTATTGACTGATAGTTCTGTTACTCCTTCAGCAGTGTTATGTTTCCCCTTGTTCTTTCAGATTCTTCTTGGGCCCTTGAAGCTCTTGTTTCCCATGTGCTTCAGGAAATGATAAAGGTGTTTGCTACACAAACTCTTGCATCTTGTCTTGCTGCAATAGGAAATTACTTGTCTGCAAATCTTTTTTTTTTTTTCTTTTTCTTTTTTTTCTTTGCATCATTGTAAAATTTCTCATATTCCCTTTCTAGGTCTTTCTTAGCTCCACTTGAGCCTCAGTCCTAGCTCCTGTTTACTAACCATCTCTGCTCTTTCTCTTAATTCAATTGAACACTAATCTTTGTGTCAACAAGACTTCCTTCAGTGTTGAAAAGCACTTAGCTCTTCACTTTAAGCTGTTTTCTTTCAATTTAAGAAAAGTCAACTTGACATGGGGCATTTGCCAGTGAGCTGATAGAGGGTGGACAACTTGTAGTTGTCCTTGGTTACCTGGGAGCATTGTATTTTTCTGTTTTGATTCTCATGTAAGAGGGACATTGTCCCAGTTTTCCTTGAGGAAAGAAGGAGACAAAGAACCAGAGACATCAGGGAAGAAAATGGGGACAGGGATGGTTGACAAAGGCTGCTGGATGAAGCCTGTAGGAGGAGGAGGTGATGAGAATGGTAAAACTCAAAGGAAAATAGATATTTGTGGGTTGCACCCTGAAGCTTGTACTGCTGATTCATGCAGATTGCCTTCTTATTCTGTCCCCACTGACCCCAAGCTGGCAATATAATATTCTACCCAAATCCAACTGGCAGATAACTTGCCCCAAATATTGGGATGTTCTGCAGGATCCTTCTTCAAGGACCCCACTGAATTCGTTGCTGGATATCTGCATTAGTGGAGCATGTGTTCTTGAGGAGTTCCACTGGTACTACCTATCAATTACGAGTCCTTAAACTTGAGGATGAACTTGATTTTCTCAGGCTGTATGGCAGTTCTTTGTTTCACTGTGAGAAATAACCAAAAAATCCCCCTAATCTGCCAAAGTACAAACAGAAGGCTCTGCATCCTGACCAGCACCACAGCAGTCCTTGTGTGCACACCACAACCACCGTGCCCTACAAGGGAACCCCAGCTCCTCCAGGAAGATGAATGCATGCTCTGAAAGTCGAGCTAGAAATATCAAAAAGATGCTATCGTTGCCTGCTGAAAGGTCTTGGGGGAAGACGTTTGTGGAGGCGTGAAGGGGTTTTTCTGCTGGGCCAAAGACAAGGAGCTGTGTGACGTCCCTCCCTCTGGGTTCCTCCTGCCTGACAAGGACGGACCACAATGTTGTGAGCTGCTGGGCAGCAGATGTGTGTGGCTGTGCTTCTCCAAAGGTTGCTTAACGAAGAAGTGCTAAAACAGAAAATCAAAGAAGCAGAAGTGTTAATCAGAGAGGCAATAGTTCAAGTCTTTTTTTTTTTTTTTTTTTTTTTTTAAGTAGCAAACTCTCTGATTGTCCAGCATTTCCTATTTTAGAAATCTAAAGTAACGGTACGGTAAGCATCATGTTTACTTAAGCTTTGTTTCAAATCAGCAAAGCAGATTTGTTGTAAGCTATTTCAGTACTCAAAGGGTTTCATTGAAGGTAAGAAAAGGGAAGTTGTCTTGAGGCTTAGAATTGTAATTCCTTTTAGCATTTCCTTTTAAACATCATGCTTACCTTCTGCAAAATCTAATTCTCCCTGTTTGTTGCAAATTCAACAGCGGAGATATTTTCACACTTTAAAATTTGTCTTTTTATCCAATCCAGAAGAGTTTTGCCCTAGACTTGAGTGTAAGTTACTCACTGGTGAAATGGTTTAGCTACTGCTCTTGCAGGAAGTGGTTTTACTCTACTTTTTTTTCCTGCTTTCTTTCTATCTTTATGAGCTGAGGGAGATTAACCCGAATGCTGTCTATAGACATGTGACCTAGATGTTTTCCGTTTTTTGAAATAGTTAAACTGCTGCCGGTTGATGACAGTTTGAGATGAGACAAGGACTTCTGTGAGGCTGTAGGTAAGGAGTCTTAAATTCATCTTTTTGCAATTCAGAAAACTTGTTGCTAATGATTTTTAGAATAACTCTATCTATATGTGTTGTGTAGGTGTTAAATGCAGGTTGTGTTACATAATTATTTTATTTCTATTGTTTGAAAATTTGGAAATAATAATAATGTAGAGGGTACATGTGAAATGATGCTTTAAAGGCAAAATTAGTATTCAGAATCTAAAAAAATCTGTAATGTCCTATGCAAGAGGCAACTGTATCTGATCCTCTGCAATATCCCAAGCTACTAATCACTTCTCATATCCCTTCCTTTACTAAGTAGTTGTCCCCAAAAGTGGAAAAGGCCAGCAGCGCTGGCTGGGAAAGCCAGTTAGGCCATGTTTCCCAGCATTTGCCTTTGCTGGCTGCAATTTAGCAGTATTTGATTAACTCGCTTCCTTGCTGGTGACCACGAGGGAGGTGATTAGTAACAGTGGATACTGTAAGAATTGGTGAGTGGTGAAGGCTGATATCTAGAATTGTATAATATCCTGAGTTGGAAGGGACCCACAAGGATCATCGAGTCCAACTCCTGGCTCCACACAGGACCACCCAAAAAATAGACCATGTGTCTGAGAGCATTGCCCAAATGCTTCTTGAACTTCAGCAGGCTTGGTGCTGAGACCACTGCCCTGGGGAGCCTGTCCCAGTGCCCTACCACCCTCTCGGTGAAGAACCTTTTCCTAATATATAACCTATTTGGTTGGTACTTGATATCGCTAGAGACTGAAGACACTGATAGAGTCTCTTGCCCTGCTTGTTGTCAACAAGCTTTGTACCACAGTAGTACCACTTTGTTCATCGGTAGTGCTAGTAAGAATAGGGCATGGGGAGGTGTAAAGAACATTGTACAACAAATGTCCTTGGTGTATCCGTGGGGAATCTCAATGTTCTTCATGGAGCTGGTCAGTGGAAATGCCATGATAGCATGTTTCCTGCATAAAGCTGTTTAGATTGAGCCTAATTAGTTCTCTGCTCTGGTGCTAGCCAAAAGATGCTTGTGTGTCCTGAGGCACATTTCACTCAGAGCTTTTTATCAGAAAGGTAGCTTTGCATTTCTGTCTGTGGGCACACTACTTTCTGGCTTTTACAGTCTTACAAGGAAATAACAACCCACAAAGATGTTCAAATAACACAATATCACGTTTTGATTATGGGTCACACAAAGGAGAGTCAGAATTAGAGACAAAGATTTGTTTTCCTGAAAAGTTTGTGACATATACTCATGCTTGTAACTGATAGCCTTATCATAAGAAGCAACTTGTTTTTCATTTGGAAATATGGGTCAGAGTTGAAAGAAATCACACATGGCTTGAAGCTCATTTTGAAATTGTGCATACTAATTGGAGACAGATTTTAGAGCAGTGTTGTAAGACTACATTTCAGATTTTCTGTACTTTTTTTGGAGAAAAAAAAAGCTGTCCTGCCTTCATACACAAAGCAGCACAGACAGGGAAATTGTATAAAAAGAACACATTATCTTCCTGGGCTATGTCTGTACTGCTGCAATGTCTTAGAGTCATTTGAAATGCATTTTTCCACAGAGCTGTGTGATTTGGTAAAGTAGTTTGAATTCTCAGAGTTATTTTTCTATATTTTCTCCCATCCCTGCAACTTACCTCTTTGTGTCCAAATGAAATGCATTTAAAAGCAGCACCTCTTGTTCACTTTACCTCTCAATCCAATTACACGTGCCACATATATTTGTGCATTTTCTTTTCCAAATAGAGTGAATAGCTGAACCACTTTCTGTATTTTAAAGCTTCTACTGTATACTACAATTGAATTACAAAACAAAACAAAAAATCCTTTGCCTTTGGTGGCAGTATTTGTTGTATAAATTTCCTTTTGCGTTGATAGAAGAGATGCTCATCTTCTTCCAACCAAATGTGGGTTCCTGTCCCCATCAGTAGGTCCTGTCCTGTTGGCTGGGATTTCCAGGGCAGTAAAGGAGAGGTCTGTCTCAGTCCATGGGCTCGAGCATGTTCCTCCCCACCTGGAGCGAGGCAGGAACCAGTAACCAAAATGGTGACAGAGGCTCTTTTCAATTATTCTCCGGATGTTTGGGTGGCATAACACCACAACCGCTAGCAGGGGCTAACTTAACTGGAGCCGTTGTACACAGCTCTGATTTGGATTTCTCTATTTCTGGCCCATGAATTTACTACTTTGCAGTGACAGACATTAATGAGACGAGCTTCAGGCCCGGCTCTAAAGCTTCAGGTCCATCGTGATCAGCAATGCCTCATGCAGAGGATGGCTTTTGCTGTGCTGCCCAGAGCCTTCAGCTCATTTCTGTGCTATGGAGCCTCGCAGACTTTTAGCAGTGGGAGATGCTCTTTTCTCCTGGCCTATTTCTACTGAGTCACGTGGGGCTCAGTGAGTTATATGCAGTGTCTTCCAAATTCTTTGAAGACCACAGCATGTAATTCTGATACTAGTCAGTTTGTCTTTTTTTGGAGATACTGCTGCGCTGTGTCAGCTCAATCAGTTTGAGTTGCTAACTATTGTATGAGTTGTTAAAGCCTGCATACTCCTAAAGACTGTCCCTCGATGTTGGGGAAGTCTCTCTGTTAGGTGTGTTATTATCCAGAGACCTGGAGCACAGCAATTGTACTGATTCCTCCTAATCCTGTGTGTCTAATCGGGCTGAGCTCTTTTAAAGACAAAAGAAAGCATCACTGGAGCTAGTTTCTGTGTTTCCCTCCTCTCCTACTTAAGACTTCTACATGGATGCATCAAAACAAGTTCTCAGTGCTACAAAGACAGAAGCTGGCACTGGGGAATGCCATCTATACGAAGGTGCTTCAATAGCTTTCACGGTTTCATTTGCTAACAGCATTAGTCCTGAAGTAGTGAGATGGGGTACAATTTTGGCCTTTGACTGTGTATCTTCCATGATAATTCAAGTGCCATTCATAGCACAACTGAAGTCTTCTTTGCCTGATTGCACACCCTGTATAAAACTATGCCCTTTTTCTATCCTGTGGTGGTTTCCAGCAGCTTCTGTCACAATGAAACTAATTTCTGTACTGTTGACTTTGTATCAGAGCAGGCTGACAGCCTCCATTTCCTTCAGCTCATTCACAACAGCACAATCGCCTGCTAGGTGTGTTTTTGGAAATGTGTGAGCTTGGTCCAGGTGAGGACACACTGATGTTATCTGCTTCTGGAACTGTCTCACACAGCTGGTCTACTTCTATCAGTGGTCTTGATGAATCTTAGTTTCACTGATAATTTCTTTATCAGCATTTGAAAGACATAAGTGTTGGCTCTTTGGCTGTTCTGAATGTTAAGGCTGTGCATTCATGCACTTGTTATATCTTTGGTTAGCTTCCCTGCCTTGAGAAATACTATAAAAAGGATGTTTTGAAGCCTCACTACAAAACAAACACAGCTAGCTTCTCATTTGCACTGGTATTTCCTCAGTACACGTCTATTTTCATTTCTAGAGTGAGACCATTTCTGTGGAGTCTGTGGACTTTATTACAAATTGAAGGACAGTCAGGTGGCAACTTCCAGGCTGGCTGAAATAGGAGCAGAGAAAATGTTATTGCATGTTTTTTTATGAAAGGAATCTGAATGGGAAAAGCAGGCATTAATTTTCTGGGCACAGGTATTTAGCTTTTGCAAACTGACAGCAGTAACCCCTGCTACAGCTCAGTCTGCAGACGCAGTCAGGTCATGCTGGAACAGATTTTCAGTGTATTACTTGCCTCATGCTGAAATCACCTGGAAGTGCTGATGCCTGGCACGTGTAAAAGTGAGTCCTGTTTGCCAGAAACTATGAACCCAAGATTCATGCATGCTTGAAAATTTTGGCCTTTTTCTGTTCATTTTTCTGTATTTATGTTCGCCTTACTCAGCATGAGAAAGAACTGCTTTGGGAATTAAGCAGAAATGTATTGAAAGGTTACTTAACAAATATTGGAATTCTCCAAATTAGCTTCTAAACTTCTGGGGTATGTGCAAGTCATGGAGTAAAATACTAATTCAGATAGTGCATGGTGCCCTACCGAATAATTTCTTCAAAAAATTAAATAAGCAAGTTTGACATTGCCGTAGATAGTGGCCAACAGCGGTTTAAGACACAATATAGCACTTCCTGCCATTCCAGATTGACAAGTATTAAATCATTCACTTGTAGTTAAGCTGGGCATTGTGGGTTTGTGCTGTGGTTTTTCATAAATATTTCTCCCAAAGCCTGTGCCTGATACACTAAACAGGCACAATCCTTGAACAAATGACCTTTAAGTGACTTCTGATTCCTTCTCCAAGACATGTGCCAGACCTTCAGCACATCTGCAATGTAATAAGAGGGGAGGGGAAGAACAGAAAGAAGAAAAACAAGAAGTAAATAAGGCTGAGAGCTGAGGAGCTGTGCTTTAACTACATATTTGCTTTTTGTTTCTTCTTTTCCTGCCCCACCCTGAGCAAAGCTACCACTGTATTTGGTGCTGAATCAGATATCAAGGTACCTATCTGAACCAGATACTGAAGCTCCTCCTAGACCTGGCGTAGTGCTTAGAGCCTGTACTTGTTTGCTGCTCAGGATGTTACTAAACTTTCTTCTTTTGTGGGCAAGGAGGGAAATGACACGGAAAGTCTGTGAAGACATTGAAGTGCTGGAGTTCTGGCTCCAACAGTAACATTCATGGTTGGCGGGTCATGGCCTGATGGATGTCAGGATGCTCTCGGCATTTCTGGTGTCTCCTCTGGAGCTGTGGCTCGGGAGGCACCTGCTGCCTGGCTGGCTGGATGTCTGCTTGGGATGGTGGATTTGGAGGAACCAGGCAGTCCACAGAGGGAGATGGACCCAACGTTGGCATCCATATGGGGATCCTCAGCCCACGTGGCGAAGCTGGCTGGAGCCAAACCCCAACACGTGCTGCCCAACAGCCGGCTGGTAACACTGTGGGCATCCACAGCAAACAAGGACAGAAGCCTCCCAGGCTGGGGTTCTCCCCATCAAAATGCATTTCTAGTGAATGGCTTTGCTACAGATGAATCAACTTTTTCCAGGAGTATGTTACATTAAACTTTCCAACTGGCTGAGCTGCTCTCACAAGTGCTGCCTTTTTTGCTTTTGGCTGAGCAGTTCTGAGGCTCAAATTGGAGAGGTCTCTAGTATCACCAGAATGTTGTATGCTTGGTTCTGCTATTCAGAGGGGAAAAAAAATAACAATTAGTAATCATTAATCAAATTAGTGTGATGATTTTGGGGCTAGGACATGGCACTAATCCATTCACTCTTTTTTTTTGAGTGTCAAAAGAAGTGGAACCAGCCCAAGTAAAAGTATCTCAGCTCCTCCTCAACAATTGCCCTTGGTAAAGGAGACAAGGAGTGTCCCCAGTCAGCATAGGCTTAGAGAAACTGGTCCCTTCAATTCATGCTTGAATTTCCCGTGGAGAATTTAGCACTGGCTATGGATTGAGTAGTACATAGTTGCATAGACCTGAGAGTTTCAGAGACTTGAATTATAAAACTTCTTTTCTAGTTTTACTTTTCATCTAAAGTTTGGAGCTTTCTGTCATATCTTTTCAAGAAAGCAAGAGAGTGAAGAAAGGGAATCTATTTAGATGTGGAGCAAAAAAATGTATAAATTATCAGAATGAAAAATGTTCAATGCAGAGATTTCTTACCAGACTTGTTTCTTGCATCAAGATACAGATGTTTAGGGAGTTAAGCTGATGTATGATATAGACATTTTAACTCGGGTATGTAGGACTGCAAGGGCTCACTTTGCACACAAATTCAACCAGTAAGAAACATGAGCTCCATTAGCTCTGGAAGTTACCCTATAAGTGACAGCTATTTAATGTGCCTCAGAAGAAACCAAACCAATGGTATCCTACAAAGGATGGTGAGAAGAGCCTTGCTGTGGTGCTGACCTAGGGGGTCTCCACCTGACCTCAGGTGTGCAGATAGTTTGTGCAGTGCATGGAGGAGTGCGACATGCCAGCCTGGTCCTGCACAGCCACTGCTGCTACGGCCAAGGTGTATTCATCTCTCATGAGGAAAACGGCCTTCAGACACCACGTTATGCACTACGGAAGGAAAGAGACTTGGGGAGAGACTGTTTATCAGGGAGTGTAGTGATAGGGCAAGGGGTAATGGTTTTAAACTAAATGAGGATAGATATAGATGAGATATAAGGACAAAATTAGTTACTATGAGGGTGGTGAGGCCCTGAAACAGGCTGCCCAGAGAAGCTGTGGCTGCCCTATCCCTGGAATTGTTCAAGGCCAGGCTGGATGGGGCTTTGGGCAACCTGGTCTGGTAGGAGGTGTCCCTGCCCATGGCAGGGATTTGGAATTGGATGGGCTTTAAGGTCCCTTTCAACTGAAGTCGATCTATTATTAAAAAAAAATAAAAATAAAAAAAATAAAAGTAGTTTTCAAACACCCACCCATTTTAAAATGAACAGCATTTTGAAAACCATCAGTTGGAACATGCAAATTAAATTCAGGGCCATCAGCTCCGTTTACATCACTACTCAATTTTGCTATTTAAATACATGGCTTTTTAATTTCTGCTCTTAACAATGTAGGGGGCAGGTGAATGGCTGCCACTCTTCTCACTATGACTGTTGGGGTTTGCATGCTAGATCTGGCACAGTTGCACTCCTGCTGTCAGTGCTGCAGACTGGCTGCTCCTACCGAGTGCAGCACATCTGGGGTGCAACTAGAGGTGCAGGTGGGCTCTGGCCCCCGTCCTGCAGGGAGCAGGCACACAAGGTATCTGGCATCATCTTGAATCACCTTTGTGAAATAATGTTTTGATGCTTGGTCCTACACAAAACAAACCAAGTTTGCAATAATAATTTTAGGTGCATTTAACGGAGCCTATGCTCAAACTTCTTGCATAATCAAATGATATTTTGACACCCTCGGTATTTCCCCTTTGCTGAAAGCAGACATCTTAGAAGCTACACATTGTGATATGAGATACTATCACATCAAACAAGCCTCTTTGTCTTACGCCCCCTGTGCCACGCAGTGCCGGGGAGCAGCGTGGTGGGGCAGGCACGCCTGATGCCTTCTGCTCCACTCTGGGGCACGTCAGAAGCGGCTGGTGAAGAAAACAAAGCAGGGGCCTCACGAAATGCAGAAAAGGGGCTCACTCAATGCAAGCCACAAAGAATTTCCCCTTCTAGTTCCTGCTGTAGCTTAAAAGTTTTCTCCTAAAATTGCAAGTGCTGGTTGTGCTGTGTTTCACAGAGCCGTCTCTTGCAAGAGCAGCACCAGGAGCTCTGTAAAGGAAAGTGGAAATGGAGTGTGGGAACAGATTAGAAGTGTCTGGAGCTTTTTTTTCCCCCCTCAGATGGGAAGTGGGAGCAGTGAGAAGAAGTAAGGGAGCAGCTGTAGGATCACAGCACAAAAACTGCTGCAGATACGTATGGAGAAAGCTGGAGGGAGGGTAGGAGGCACTTTCATGTGCTCAGCACGAGGGATTGAACATGATAGCAGGGAGTGGGAGGGAAGGGATCTTACTGTCCGAATAAGGGAAAGGCCTCTTGTTTTAGACTCTACTGAGATAGGCTGTGCTAGAAAGAAGTTACTTTTTTAAGTTTACTTTTAAAATTGTTTTTATAGTCTGAGAAGCTTTAAAGCCTGTCCTATTCAATAATCTCGGCATCTCTGTTTGACAGACTAGTCTTTTGCAGAGTGATGGGTATATGGAACTGCAGAATGGATTAAGGTGGGGCAAGTGTTCATTAAAAGTATTAAGTTGAGGGATTCTTTAGGATGCCCCTCAGCAAGAGGAGTAGAGCTGGAAACAACTGTCACCATTTTGCTGAGGGCTTACCAGAGCACAAGGGGACATTTTTGTCTAGTGAAGGAGATGCTGCAGCTGCAGGAACTTACGGACCAGGCAGCAAACTGAGGCATGACTTACAACTGCTCCAAGTGTTTGGTAGCACCCAAATACTTTAAAGTGTGACAAACTGCATGTAGTCTTACTCCCTGGTGAACATGAGGTGCTTCCCCCACTGTGGACCAACAAGCCCTGTCTGATATGGAGCAACAAACATGGATGTTAACGTGACTCAGGTCACAAATGTGCTGTAAGGTCCTGCCCGAGCTGTCCTTGTGATAGCTTGTTTATATAGCCGCCATCAAATTGAAAGTGAAATTTCTGTTGGCAGAGCTGTGAACTTATAGGAAGTTTGTTTCTTTGGCTATTCACAGCAGGCTTTCAGGCGTTTTAAAAATATTTTTTTCTAATACCTCAGTTTGTCTTGTGGTGCTAACTCTTCCACTTCTCTGGAGAGTTTGGGCTGTTCCAAAATTACCATCACCACATGTCGACTTCAGGTAAGCATGGAAAGTTTGGATGCATATCTGAATCTCTGTGGGGAGAAGTTCTGCAAAATTGAGCTGGAAGTATTTCAAGCAGTCTTACTTTGAAATTTCTGTCACTTCTGCTTCTGCTTGTATCTGTAAATACTGCAAGAATAACCTTTCCCATAGTATCTCATCACTTCAGATCTGGCAACATTAAAAGTAACAACACTTTTCTGAACATTTAGGCTATAGGAACAGATTTCTTTCAAGCACCGGAGAAAATTTGTGATTCTTATGTGATCTTCCTAGAGAAAACATTGAATTTTTTTTCTATTCAGAATTAAACTACTTTAAACTAAAAAGTTGCCGTGTGGTAAGTGTCATATTCAGGTGTGAAGTGAGTTTGTAGGTAGTCAGTCTTATGCATGGTGATTGGAAAGCCATGGCTCTGTGCTGTACTTATTTGCAGTATATAAATGTATAGCAGAAAGGATGGAGGTGGGAGGAAATGATCTTTTTCTCACCTGAGGAAGGTCAGAAGTAACCTAGTACTCCTCTGGGCTTTCCTAGTACTTCTGAGATATTATTTGGTGTTAAATCAATTAAATTGTTGTGATTTTTTATGATGCCGGGAACTTCTTGCTGTCATTGTTCTAATGACTGAACTGCACTTATTCTTCTATTCAATATCATAGGATGCATTAGAAGTGCTACATATCAAACTATATATATATATTAAATACCGTGTACATATGACCAGTATTCACCATTTGAAGCATTGTCTAGCTTGTACAGCATGGAAAATGGAGGCAGGTGTCGTGGATCAGATGCTCTCTAGAAAGAAATGAAATGCTTTGCCAGCAGGAAGACCTAGAAGTAGCTTTTTTTTTTTTTTTTTTTTTTTTTTCCCCCAGGCATGTTCTTTTACATATTCAACTAAATTTCTACTATGGACGACTGTTCCCAGAACATATGCAGGCCAAACTGCACACAAGGGATACTTTTAGCTTCAAGTTCTACTTGAAAGTGAGATATTAAATTGACACAGGAATGGTGAAAATAGACTCCATTATGCTATCCCATATGATATACTGGGATAGATGAACTTTCAAAACAACTGTTACCTTTCTTGAGACCTTCACATGCAATATAATTAAGAAACCAAGTAATGCAAGAGACATGACCATATGCAGTCACATGCTGACTTGAAGAAGCTCTTTTACCCCGTTGCATGTGTTGTTGTTTTTTCCAGTAATATCTTAATGATATTTGCTAGCAAGTTTTTGTTTCTGCAGTCCGGTAGTTAGCGGGTCATAGAGGATTACAGGACTAGAGATGAATCTGTATTCATTAAATATGGTTGTGAAGAGTTTGTCATTGTATCTGTGCGACTTCGGAAGACTGTCTCCCATTCTCTTTCTTTTCTAATTCTCAAGCCATTTTCTATGCAAATAGGAAAGCGTTTCCAGAGATAACAATTCTCTGGCCTATAGGGTACAAGTAGCTTATTCAGATCTCTATTTTTATTTGTCAACTGATCCTGCTGTTTTTAAGGGCCTATGGATAACATGGAAGAAACCTAGAGGCTTTAAGCTATCATCTTCTATAAGTTTTCAGAATGACACAGAGGAAGACCTTTAGCTCTCTGCTTAATTCTTGTTTGATTGCCAGTCTAGCACATCTGTTCATATTTTCTGTCTTCACATCTCTCTTCATCCTATCCTTGAGAGGAATTGAGCAACAGTTTGTAAAGATTAATATTTCCACTGAAACTGTATATTTGGTTAGGATATTTTGCTGCCATCTGCCAGAAAGTGGGACTCAGTATAAGCCTTCTATTATTATTTTATCCTTTTATTTTATTATTATGTACAGTGTTATTACTAGTGGAAAAAAATAGAATAAACTACAGTCAAGCTTCATAGCACTAAGCCACTCCTCATATTTTTAGTGCTGCGGTCAATAGGCAGGAAATCACTGAAGCATCCAACTGTAACTGTCTGTAGGTTATTGTGCAGCGTAGGCTCCGCACCCCTGTGGGTCTGTGACACACTGTAAGTGGAGAATCACGTATACCTAAGATGTACAGTAACTATCAGGCATGAGAAATGAAGCAATTGCATCTTAACATTTTATTTCTTAGAAACTCAGTCATCAGCATAAACATATAGTATGTTCTTGTACCCCAGATTAAGTAACATTACTGCTGTACAGTGGTGAAAGTCTCTGTGCTTCCCCCTTACAGTCCATTATAAAGCATATTTCCCCACCTGACTCCATAATGCAATAAATGCTTTGGCTTTTCTCCTTGGGTGTGCTTAGTGCTACATTTGTGTTGTTGTAAGCCCATTAACTTCAGTGGGCTCACCATGAACCAGAGGTCCAAATCATGTACTCCATGTACAAACTTGGATGAAATTATTTTAGATGATAACACAGTTTGTTCCTATTAGATATTAAACTGATACGTGAGACTGCAGTCACAAGATTTATGTAGCAGTTAACCAAGTGTTATTTTTATGAATAACACTCTCCTTGTATGAGACTAAATAAGGTTGATATGGTCATCATATCAAGGATCAAGTTAAAATCTCATTGGTAAAAGATTCTTTACCCTAAGAGTTATTTAACAATACTTGAAAACACTTTTCTTGTATAGCACTATGGCCTAGGAAGTCTGCTATGATTTTGGCCAAGTTGTGCCAAGACCTTTGCTTTTAGGTGCATCCTTCATAGAGACTAGTTTATATACCTCAGAGCATACATAAATTGTGATTAATGTGCTGAATTGCATATTCCCCACATGATAGCAGACAAATTATGGTGTGACTGAGCACTGGAAGAGGGGGTGATTGCCCAGAGAGGTTATGGAGCCTCCTTCCCTGGAGATATTCAAAAACCATCTGGGTACGACCCTGAGTGATGTGCTCCAGGGGGCCCTGCTTGAGCAGGGGGTTTGGACTAGGTGGTCTCCAGAGGTGCCTTCCAACCTCAGCCCTTCCATGATTCTGTGAAATGTTGGGCAGTGAGATACTGCTACAAACAAAACAGAATGGGTTTTCTACTCTTCCCTTTGACACAGGAGAATCATGGACAACTGTACATGTGAATTCTAGCTGTCTGAAGAACTGTGGGCCATTTTTGCTTTTATTTGTAGAAAGTCCTTCGATGCTGGACTAGAAAAGAGTGACTACAAAGCCAGCTTTTAGAAACATGAGGTGAGATGACCTTTGTGATCCTTGCTCAGTGGGTAGTCTGTTCTGAGACATCCCTGAAAGTCTAACATGGCTGCAAGAAGTAAAAAATTAAAAGGCCGTATAATAAATATTGCTATAAAAGTGATAATGATCATTAATGTTAATGGTCATGGCTTGTGTAGGAAGTAGGGCATATTAACAAACTCACCAAAGTTTGTTGATGACGTTGCAAGTTTAAATGATAAGTGAAACTGCGCTGTTGAGTTTAGGACATTTAACATTTTATTGCAGATTGAACTCTGCAGGAAATTCTGCTTTATCTGATACAAAGGGCTAAATCAGGAATAAAGCCCAGGCAGTGGTGAAGCAGTGTCATTCCTGATCTCCTGCTCTTACTGGAGATGTGACTGATGGTTGAAATTAATGCTACTTCCTAAGTACAAATTATTCCAGGCCGGATGACATCTTTCTGAAATGGAAAAGGCATAGGAACATTACATCTGCTTTGCATTTTCACTACAATGGATTTTTCTAATTTTCTAGTCCTCAGATAATCTGGCTTCAGGACTCTTCTGGGCGCCAGCCCAGGACACGGTATTTCTCAGCAGCCTCTGCTGTTTGTGCCCTGGGTGCAGATGTGTGATATGTTAGCTGTGAGAGCAGCATTGAGAAAAAAAATAAAATAAAGACAGAGCACAACGGGAATAAGAATAATGTAAAAAGCTATGTGACAGTTTACTTGTTGTTGCCTCTCTTTACCTGTAGTTGTTTCATCTGTCCCCCTTCATTTCCATCAGTTGTGTGTTAAGCACTTTCTGCCCCTGAGCTGTATTTCAGCAGAGATAATGAACAGCGTGGAGGAGGCTAAGAGCAAAATCCAACAGCAGAAATATTTACGTAGGTGTGTTGATTTTAAACAGTTCTTTCACAGACACAGCAATATGTTTTCTCCTTAGCAAGAATGCTCTGACTCACCGTATGTGGCATGAGCTTGTTTTTGCATTTGTTAACACTTACTTCCTCTTCCATTTTTATGTTTTTTTGTTTTGTTTTGTTTTGTTTTGTTTTTCAGGTTTGTAGGTTTTAGTGTAATGGTGAACCTAGTGCTGATTTTTAGTTTTCTGTAACATTATTGTGATAGGTTTTGATGGATGCTGTTCATGTATGATGTTGCTCTTCAGCAGAAGAATGGAATTAGTGAATGCAACCACATGCATTTTAATTTTGCAGTGTTTTCACGTTATGTTGAACCCTTTCATGTTCATTATGCTTCTGACTTGATGGTCGTGTAAATATAATGAGCGATGTTGGAAGAATTTAAAAGTTGATTTTGATGAATATTGAAAATTACATACAACATTTTTCTCTCTTAATGTTGAAAAACAAATGCAACAAATTCTATTAATCATGAATATATATATATTTTCATTTCTTGGACAATAGTACTTGCTAGAAGTACTTGGTACAAGATGCTAATGAATTAACATTTGCACGCTGTCTTTCATTATACATAGCCGTAGGAAATGTAGGCATAGCGCAAGTCAAAATTTAGAAATACTGCTACCCTCTTGTTTCTTGAAAACTAGCTCTGCATTGCAGAAAAAGCAACTGTGTACTAATTTTACCAATACTGTACCAAAACTCATTAAATAAAGTTCTTCGGTAACACTAGTCAGTCTGCTCACCATATGCTCCATTTGTGGACACAGCAACATGCCAGCATGGATTAAAAACCTGATACCAGCAACACGAAACTTCCTCTAGCTCCATGAGCTGCTGTAGGAAGGGAATACTTACTGGTCATCACTGTGAGACAGAAACCATATTTAAGCTACTAAAGACAAAAATGGCAATGAAATGAACTATTTAATTTCTACTTTTTTTTTTTGCAAAAAGGTAAAAACTAGAAACATGAAGGACTTTTTTTTTTTTTTGCATTGAAAATGATGTTACTTTGTTTATCATCTCAGAAATTATGATTATATAGATAATAGAGACAAAACAATTTTTCCCAATCAAAAGAAAATTTAAAATAATTGAAGTATTTTGGCTGTTATCAAACAGGATTTTGTGAAAACACTGCTTTTAAAAGAAATGTTATGGAAAATGTTTTTTTTTTAAATGGTTTTGCCAAGACCCAGCATTTTGTGAGGAAGCCTGACGTGATCTCTGCAATTTGCTGTGTTACTCTTTCAACCCGAGCCTGATTCTCAGAAATGGGATGGCTTTACAGTGTGCACAGATTTGCATGCACAGTAACCTTTCAATTTTTCACCTCTGCAATACTCATTGCTTCCACACCACCTTTGAAAGTCAGCTGTACATTTAGAAGTTGGGGTTTTAGAATCTTATCCATTCATCTTCCAGATATGTAAAATGTCACTTGCCCATTTGACACCTTTAGTTGTTATCTGAGCTCTGGCTTCAGTTTAGCCTAATTCACCATGGGGATGCTGTGCTATTTACTTCCAAGCACCCCAAACAAGAGGACCAATTCATGGGAAAAGCAACTGCAAGTGCTGACCTACTGAGGCTGCTAATTTCATTGACAGTACAATCCCTTTCTTCCCCCACTGAGGGCTGTTGAACTCCTGAGGCAATCTCCAAAAGTGGCGCTTTGTGCAAGACTGAATTGGTTTTGCTCTCCCAGCCAGAAACATGATTTTGTCCTTTCAGCTCTGCGGTGCTCCTTGTTTCTAAGTAATCTGATCTACACACTCTTGAGAAATTAAAGTTCTCCTTTCTCACATCCAATGCGATTTTTTTCCCCATTCTCAGATTCAGTTTTCCCCTCCTGTATCATCCATCCAACCTCATGTTAGTGCCTTTTCTTGCACCTGAACCTTTACCTGACTTTTTTCCCACCCTTTTCTGTGCTGCATCTCTTCCACAGTGTCCCAAAAGATATACATCCAAGAGGGGTTTTCAGTATGTTCCCTGTCCCTTTTCTCTTAAGTGAATGCCATAAAATTATGCTGCTCTTTTGCTCCAGAAACCAATATAAACAAAATGAAAAAAAAAAAAAAAAAAGTCTGTCTTGGTTTAATGCCTTTATCCAACAAATCAACCGTAGGAGGTTTCAAAACTAAAATTTATATCCAGATGCTAACTATTTGCCAAAAGGCAAATTAGCTAATTATATAATGAACGTGGAGTGTCTCACAAGCAGTTGCACAGGGCTTGGCAGCTCTGCCTTCCAAAGTAAGTGAAACAAATTCCCCTGCAGAACCAGTCTGAACTTGGCCCTGATGCTGCTAATAACAGTTTGGAAGCACCAGATCGTAAAAGCGTCAGATAGGATCCTTGCTCTGCTTTCTGTTAAAATTTTATCCATTTCCCGACCGTCTTCCCTTCCGTTATTTTTTAGAGGTTTTAAAAAAAAAAAAAAAAAAAAAAAGTGGCTTGTAATTACTACCAAATTCTTGCAGGAGCAAATGCAACGCCGTTGCGTTTGTGGAGCTCATATTGAGGGTGCCATCTACTGGCATGCAGAGCCGATAACGCTGTTAGGAGTCTGGGCAGCAAAGGATTTCTACCTGGAAATCCTAAGGGAGCAGCTTTTGTAACTTGTGTCTTTAAGATCTGCATGATATCACCACGCTCTAGACGAAGACAAACAAAATCTGACAAAGGAAATGCTGAGGGTTTGTTTTGTTATGTTGTTTCCTGTAAATTAAGTGCTGCAGAAAGTCCCATTGTAATACTCTGATATATATGAATTAGTCCCAATTTCAGGGAAAATGTACTGAAGTTCAATAAGACTAAAATCAAAATTTTCAGAAGTCTTTGCAGACTTGCAGTTTACTGACTGTGCTCCTACTTGAGATCCAGGGCATGAGTTTGTCACAGTATTAAACTTTTTTATAGCACATCATGTACTGACAACCCCAGACAGAGAATACCTAATTACAACTCATAATGCTCCCAAGAAGAGATATGTCAGAGTTTTACAGGTGGGAGATTTCAGAAGAAAGTCTGAGAGA
Organism: Cygnus atratus; assembly: GCF_013377495.2. NCBI lineage: Eukaryota > Metazoa > Chordata > Aves > Anseriformes > Anatidae > Cygnus > Cygnus atratus. Next base: position 35,884,640 of record NC_066367.1, read on the forward strand.
CGTGCTCCAGCCAAACATTGGATCAGTGACAAAGCCAGTGTTGCTCTCGTCTCTCGAGTCTGATCAGCTCTCCAGCCTGGAGCCTACTGAAAATCTGTTGAGAAGTGATTTTGGTTTGATACCAACATGAAATACAAAATGGTTTGACTCTCCAAGTTTAGAAGGAAGGAAAAATCATTTCCTGCCTAGCACTGCTGCAGATCTTACTGCCAAAATGGCAGAGAATCTCCGCGACATGGCTTTGAGCGGTGACTGCTCTGAAGGGTGCTGAGAAGTGTCTCAGAGAAGAAGAACACCCCGTGCCACTTCCCAAAGGTCCACATAAAGACTTTGCCCCAGTATCATGTATCAGCTCTGCAGCAGAAATAGAACTGAATACTCCTGAGTGGCAGGTAACTCCTTAGCTATACTTTTCTCCTCTCTTTCTGTAGTTCTACTTCTGTAGGGATTCTCAAGCAATTAATTCAATGCAGGAAATGGCCAAAGAGCATCAGCTTTACAGCTGTTTGCATTGAAGTTAGTGTTCCTATCAGCACAATACCTTGGGTAATGCCTAATATTGAAGTACTATCTTCTTGCTTCTCTCTTCAAGAGAGCTGTATTTCCTCCTATTTCCATACCCTCAACTTGTATGAGTTTAAATCCCCTTGGAGATACTCAAAAGCCATCTGGACATGCTCCTGGGCATACCTGGGGTTGGACAATATGACCCCCATAGGTCCCTTCCAACCTCAGCCATTCTTTGATTCTGTCACCTCTCATTATTGTCTTCCATATATATAGCTGAAGGCTGTTTTCTGGAAGGAATTGATTTATAAGGGCCAGGAGAGGGTAATGCTATGAGAGCACCACCACAACGCCCTGTGGTCCTGCCCAGGGACATGCAGTAGCACTCCTCATCTCCCTCTCCCATCTTCCACCGGTACCATATCTTCCTTTGCTCTGAAGCCTTCATAGAGATAGGCTTTCTTGATAGCAGGGAATTTTATCTTCAGAGGCTGGGGAGATTTTGATTGAAAAAATTCAAGCTTTTCCAATGCATTTGGAAAATACTGATTTTCAACTGTTTACCTAAATGGATTTCCATTTCCATGGATCCATAGTAGGGAAACTGGCATTTCCTGCTTATGTAGTATCTAGTCCATACTATTCTCTGTTTTATTTACTTAGAAATATAAACAGCAAGGTGTTTTGAGACCTCCTACCGTATTACTTAATCCCCAGTTTGCATATAGTAGTATCATGGTGAACTAGGGGGAGAAAATAGAGCGAGGGTTGGACTCTGTGCTGATGTTTTGTACAGGAAATATAAAGCAACTTTTGTCAATGGAAATTTTGGGGGCAATTTGAACAGCTAAAGCACACTTTGTTGGGTTGCAACAATGCTGAGACAGGAGACTGAAAAGCATCACAGCCAGAGAAGGTAATCATTCTGTACAGTTCCCTCTGGTCCCTCCAAGGGCATGACAGCTTATGTGTTCAGTTATTTCTTCATTTCCAATTTTATGATCACAGAAACAGAAATCTCATCCACGCTGTTAGTAAAATTGTTAAAATTAAGTGGGTTTTTTTTGTTTGTTTTTGTTTTGTTTTGTTTTGTTTTTAGATCTGAGTTTGACTCTAGGATGATAGCAGGGTGATAGTGTGGTCCTTTAATGCACTTGTAACATGCATGTATTGAACTGTGGAGGTAAGATATGTTAATTGGTTTCAAAGCATGTCATTTTCCTTTGAAAGATTTAAAATGTGTGGTGTGAGCAGGGCCAAAGACAAAGTGTAGTGGCTGCCAGCTGGACATGACAGAGGCTTGCAGGGAGATTACACCATAGAGGAGAATGGCTTTTGAGATAAGGATAATCTTTTACATAAACTAACTCTTCCAAGACAGTTGGATGGGTGAGTGATAAGGACAATAATAAAACTACTGACTGACACAGCTCATAGTTATCCTGGTGTTCAAAGATGATCAATAACTTGCTGGCAAGATTGCTCAACTTCTCCAGATTACAGTGATGTATAAACTGCACAGATACAATTTTTTTTTTTTTTGTAATGAAGGGTCCTTAGATTAATACTCTTCTTTTATGTTCTTCAGGTCAATCCTGTAGCCATGGAAAGGTCTACAACTTCAGATATGGCTTCTGAAAAGCCAAGTCCTTCCCATAGTACGGGAGCTGTTCAAATGAGGATCAAAAATGCCAACAGTCACCACGACAGACTGAGCCAAAGCAAATCTATGATTCTGTCCGAGAATGTGAAAGTTCCTGAGCCTGTAAGTAAAATATTTCACAAGTCTTACCAATTTTTTAAAACCTACAGAAGGTAGGAGCTGGTATCTTAACCACGCTTTTGATAATCCTTTGCAAGGAGGGATTTATTGACACTAATACATTTTTAACAGTATGGCTAGGCATTGGATTAACAATTTTCCTTTGCCGAAAGACAGAATTTGGCTTTCATGGCCAGGATCATAGCCTTTCAACTCTCGAGTGTTACAGTATTTAAATACAGCTGCTGTTGAGAATAGTACTTACATTATGCCATGGCATCTAAAAAGACAAACACTGAAACCAGACAAAAGAAAAAGAAACTGAAGTTGCAACTCTGTAAATAAAGGACAACTTTGTCAGTAACAAGAAAAAAAGTCTTTCTGTAAGAATGGATGAATTGCAAAAATCAGACACTGAAGTTATCTTAATATTTTAATAGTTGCCAGAGTTGAAAGAGTTGACTCATTTTTTATCCATTACCATTTTTTTTTTAAATTAAATAGTTAGTGATGAACTCTATTGCCAGTTGTGTCCCTGCCCCTGTACTCCTCCTGAGCTACTAAACAAACTGATTGGTATGAGTCTCCCCTGGTTAATTTTCTTCCATAATGGTGGCAACTTGCAGCTGAGGCCATATGATGTTACAAAATTATTTATGCAATGTTAGCCACTTTTTGGACTCCAGATCCATTTTGTTCTCAGAGAATGCAAATGAGGGAGAAAACTCTGTTGGCTGGGGACAGAGTCCCAAGTCTCAGTCATTTTTCACAACCATGCAAGCTATTGATTTTTTGTTTGTTGATCTAATGGATTCCTATGAAATATTCAGCTTTCTAACAAAGTTATTAAATAGAGAAAGCCTACTATAGCAGCTGTATTTTCTGCCCTTTTTATGCTAAGTTCAAACTCAAAATTCAAACTAGGTTAAAAATGCAACATTTTAATTATTAGTTTCTCTGCTATAGCTTAACTTATTTCAAGGACATAACATATATTTCTGGAGAGAAAAATCTCTTTAGGTCTTTGCATCTGATAAGATATTCATTTCCTACCCATTTGAACATTTCCTACAATTTCCTACAACACATTGTACATGTTTTTTCCTTTTTATCTGAAGTGAAATGTTCCACTATTACAGACCTGAGACGATGCTTATTGTAATTTTCTGGGAATACTATAATGTATTATCAGGAAGAACGGTACCTTTGAAAAAGTTTAAAAGTTAAGTATATTTAATGATGCCTAACATATTTTATTGGCTGTGTTTAACAAAAGGCACTAGGCTGCAGTTGTTTTTGACAAGCATGAAAACATCACAGCATGAGACTGCAAAAGGAATTATGTAGAGAAATTACAAGTGATCCATCTCTCAATGAATTATCCACCTCAATAGCCTGCAGAACTCAGCTACCAATTAACACCTACTTTATTACATGTTGGGATGTACTTAATAACTTTCATGTGTTTATGCACTATTACCTTGACTGATGCCTCTTGTACAATTAGGCATAATTGGCATATCAATATGCAAAAGTTAAAAGGATTAACCCTCTTAAAACTAATGAGCATTTCTGTATCCAGCTGCTAAATGAGACAAAATTAGCATTTTTCACTTTTGGGCAGGATTTTATCATGCAGTTTCTCATTGTTGATATTACCTTGTTACATAACTTTAGTTTGGGGGATAGTATGCTGGACTGTTACAGAGCAAGGGCTCTAAAAAAGTTAAATTAGACATAAATATTCCCTGCCGTATCCCAATAGCCATAGCAGGTACAATATATGTTCACTGGCTGAGAGCTGAAAAGTTGTTTTGTGTTACATTTGTTTAGTAGCTAATTATATAAAAGCGGAGTTTTACTGAGTATATGTCATTTTACCAAGCAAACTTGGCTCTGATATAATAGACTGAAAGCTTGCCATGCTACTAATTCCCTTTCTATTTCAATTCTTTTCATCTCTTTTCGCCATGCAGAATTTTCTGACTAGATATTGACAGACCGAAAGTGTTTTGGCGTATTTACTTAAATAAGCCTCTTAAAGTTGTTTGCTAACACCCAAACTAAAAGCAAAATTCCTAAGGAACCAAATGTTTTCCAATACATGCTTAAAATGCAATGTAATTTGAGTTAAAAGACCACTGAAATATCAATTGCATGTATAAACCGCATACTGACAGATCTGAATCTGTGCATGTGCCTTGTGAAGAATTTTGGGGAAAGTATTAGTGGGAGTAGTCTCTGGCTGTCCAAGGGTCTAGAGAGAAAAAGATTCAGCTGATAAATACACACACACACTCACACAAATATATATACATCTAGTGATCGTGTAATTTCATGGCATACTTTTTCAGTATGCTTATAAACTTTACTTTTGCATTTAAAGGCACACAGACCCCTACTGAAAGATACGCATTACCAGTATGCTAAGCAAAGCCAATTATTTTGTGCTAGAAGGAAAAAAGGATCTATCCTGATTCTCTATTTGGAAATTTTCAATTTTGAAGAATCTGTTTCTCTTTAGATCATTATAGTCCATAAGGTATCCACTGGTCATGCTTATTTTCTATTTTACATTGACTGAACATTTTTGTCCGATCTTCAGAGAGATTTTTCCTTTTTAAAACTAGAAATAGCTGAATAAGGGACTCCATATTACCCTTTCTCCACCCATATTAGGCATGTGCATTATACTATATATTCTATTAATAAATGGGTCAAATCCTCTTTACCCAACTTATGCAAAACCTGACTCCAGTGGATTAAGGCAATCAGCATTTCGCACATTTTGAACAATCAACAGAACTACGTATTTATAAAACATACTTAAAAAAATAAATAAAATTAACACTCCGGACATAAAGGGCAAAAAACCAGGCACAAATCTAAAAAGATCGCTGGTGATTTATAGAGAAGAAAATACATAATTTTCTCTAAGGGATTTGTTGTATTCTAAAGCATTTGCTGTGATGCTTGTAAGCACACCTGGGGCTATACTTTTGAAGGTGGACAGATTATTTTCTGCAGTGTGACAAAGAAGGATATGCATCATACATCAGTAGGGCCATATGCACTTGTGCATTTTGTAGTAGTAAAGATGCAAATAGGGGATGCAGAAGCTAACTGATGCAAAAGCGAAATGTAGATTCGTGGGGGTTTTCATTATTTATTTGCTATGGAAATGCTTGAGCATTGTGCAAAGGTTGAAATTGATATTAATGTAGAGTTTAAAGAGCACAAATCACGAAGCTGGACACACACTGTGGTAAGCAAGGGCTCTTTCTGTGCTTAATGTTAGTGTTTGAACCAGCAATGTAAATGAATATTTGCTATTTTCATCTCTTAAACCCCAGGGAAGTGCATTTTGCTTCATTCAGGACAACTTCGAACAATGAAATGTCTTATTTTATTGGTGTCTATATTAAGAATTAGAGCCTATTTAGACATTCCAAAATGTTAATGTATTAGAGCTTTTTGTTATTAGGTTAAACAGACTGGTAGGTTTATTTATCTCTCTAATACATTATCAGAGGAACAGGAAGCAATCTTCTTTTGTTTCTTACTCCTGTGATCATAGAACACTTGCCAAAGTTATGGCTAGCCAAAAAAGACAGAAATAAAATTGCTAAAAATATAAGCCTTCTGTTTAGCAGAGTTTTTGAGCCATATTTTGAAATTGTAGGGCTTGTACATGTTTACTTCAAATCAAGCTTATAGTCAAGTTTGAGGCTTTGTTTGTATAGATTGTCCTGAAGAAGGTTCTGATATTTAATTAAAATGACACTAAATCACATTGAATTGATAAGACTTGGCATCTCAAACAAAGGTAATTGCCCGTATTGGTTTTGTACAAAAATAGAGCTGCTTGGAAAATGTGCAGCCAACACAGACTGTCAACTCCATTTATAGATCAATATGTGAAAACCATTGATCAGGCAGGCATGTGTAACAGTAACACTTTGCATTTATTTGTTGTTTTTATACCATGTTAAGGCTTACAGGATTATCGGCTTCCAAAATATTTTGACTTCCTCATAAATATGATATCTGTTTAATGTTAATTACAAGACAGACTCCAGCCCTCTTTTAGAGTATTTTCAGTTTCATTGCTATGGGTAGTTTTAGCTGAAATGGATTATTTCAATCTCTGAGAGATCATCACAGCTTCTTTTATAGTATAGTCTATTTAGGGAAAGTTTCTGAGGATTCATTTTTTCCCAGTTTACTCTTTTTCCTGGAGGAAAAAAACAGACAAACAAAAAAACAACACACAAATCTTGACAAAATATTTCCAGAAGCAGGAAACTTCCTGCCTTCAAAGTTGTGTACATTGAAGGTGGAAAGTGACAAATATTCTCTTTATTGTGTTCTAACAGTGAGTGCCCAGGCTTTATTCTCCCCAGATTTTATCATCATGCACTAGTCCATTATTTATGCATCTACTTTTATCACTGTGAGGAAAGAGCTGTGTTCCCTTCAAGGTGTTACACAAATCATATAATAGCACTGGTACTGAAATAGAAAAATATATGAGCTTCCCATGACTAGCGTGGTAGTTGTTAATAAATGCAAGCTTGCAGTGATGAGCACTGTGTTCCCCTGAATAATTCAGGGCAGGTAGGAAAGAAATAGGTTTGAGGGAAAGCAGTGAGTCCATAAGCACAGGTCCAGTTTTGCTTCTGGAGCAGGAATACTGTCAAAAAAAAAAAAAGGCAACCAGAAAACACAAATGGAAAAAAAATAAAAATCTGTTGGGTAACATTAGTTGTTCTCCTTTCTAGTGCAGAAATTAGATGTCATATGTCCTCTTACTTCATTCACACTGGTTTTGTACTTTCAAACTCAATATCTAATGTGTGTTGTGCCTGCAGACCCACTCGCTCAGCCCTTGGCTCTGGTTTTCCATCCATTTCTGTCTGCTTTTCCCCACTTGAGGGGCAGGCCTCATGTTTGAAACCATAAACTTCTGTGTTTTAGGGACTGAAAGCAGAATATACATTAGGATATTCTATGGTTCAATTTACCTTCTATAAACAAGTTTCCTCATTGGAGCAATGCAAGTTGTCTCCCAACCCTTTTTCAGGATCCTGTTTTGTCTGCAGGCATTTTTTTCAGCTGCATATCAGAGCAAGGCTCAGAATGAAGCCTTTTGTTTTTCTGATTTTTTTTTCTAATTTTTCTTATATATAGCTTATGAGATATTCTTTGTTGCATATATGTATTATAGCACTTCATCTGAAAGAAACTTGGCTAGAAAAGAAGTTAATTTTATTGTTAAACTAGCCATTTATTTCTCCTCCAGACATTTTCACTGTACCATTTCAGCTGCATTGCTTGATAGGCAGCATCATAATGAGATCATAGAAAAATGAAATAACCAGCACCTATTTCTTCTTAAAAGTACGGATAAACTCATTTCAGCTCCATTAAGGGAGTGGTGAATGTAACTGGTTTGGCTTCCTTGTTAAGCCAAACTGAAGTTCAGACGAATTGGAAATGCTGATTTTGACTTTTACTCAGTGTGACAGAAGGATAGAAAAAAAAAAGGTTCAAAAACCTCCAGGTTTTTTCTTTTTTTTTTTTTTTTTTCAATCTTACATTATCTCATGCTGTGAAAATCTTTACTCTATTTACCAAGCACAAATTAGTCTTGCCAAAGGTTCTGAAAGTTTGCTACTTCAGCTTAGATCCTAAAACTTCAAAGAGAGATGCAACTCTACAAATTAGTGTATGTGCTCTGCCATGGCTATTTTAACTTGAACTTAACTAAATTCGTTTATAATTTAGTACTGATTGAATGCTGCCATAAATGTACATGGGATACATTTTTTAAAGTTAGCCCTCTGATTACTAATTTGAATAAAAAACTCTAACCTTGTTAGCATCTGGACTTATTTCCATAATAACAACCCCTTCAGAACCTACAAAGTAATGAATAATTGACAACAAATGAAATGTTTTGATAGTTGTCGGCACAAAGCATGTTTAATGTTTTGTGTTGCTTCCTAGCTAATTATGTAGATGACACATTTGTCAGACCTTGACTGCCATTAGAAACGTGTTTCCAGAGGGGAGAAAAACAGGCTATTCATAGAGTAATTAACTAGAATGCTCAATGACCTGTGAGAGATTCAAATGGCTGCCAGTTCAGACATTGTTTTGTTACAGAAGCAGAGGGGTAATTAAAATTCCAAATTACAGTGCTATGATGAAGCATTTGTTTGTTGACAGTATACTCTTACTCTAGTTTGTTAATTCTTTTTTAAATTGCTTCTAATCCATTTTATAGCTTTAGGAGCTCCGTCTTTGAATTTACCGACAACTAATATTATGGCAAATTGTTCTTCAGCGGAGCTCTGCGGGCCTGGGGAGCACAAGGTGGGTGGGATGGCGTGGCTGTGCTTTCCCTGAACCGACACACCATGTGCTGTCACCCAGACGCGGCCAACGCGGCACATCTTGTGAAATGGTACGTTTGTAATGCTGTGCTGGGGGAGATGTCTGGTTACGTGAAGAAGGAGTAATGGTAATTAAACAAATTGAGGAAGGCGTCCTGAGATGTTGGAGGGAAAGCCCTGACGAGGCCGGTAGGTGAGAACTTTGGGATGCCGGATTCAGGGCAGAGCACTGGAGGCCGACCAGCTGCGTGGAGAAACCAGGCCCCAAACGTGAAGGATGGGGCATTTCCTAAGAGTCGCCCCTGTCTTTGCCAGCACCCTTCGCAAGCAGCAGTGGACGTGACAGGACGAGGCGTCTGCTCCCGCAGGAACGGGGGCTCTGCGAGTGCAAAGTGTTAAAGTTCCCCGAACAGTGAGCTAAACGCGAGCCCGAGTGGAATATTTATTTACTTTGCCAAAAGTGAGAAAGCGGTTTTGTTAAAGAGATCTGACAGAAGTAACATGGTGTTTGATGCAGGGGAGCTGACAGCGGCATGGAGTGAGCGCTGATTATCCTGAAGACACTGTCAGCTAGGATTGATTTCCACTTTCTCCGTTTATGTAACGGTTCCTGTAATACAGCTGACCCCAAATCACGTTACCTTGTCATTTCTCTGCATGGATCAAGAAGAGATGAGCTGAAAATAGCTAGGCACTGACCTTGAACTTGCCAGAAAAGCGAGAAGTGACAGCGGGGGGTTGCGGCGCGGTCCCCGCACGGAGGCGGGCGGCTGCTCTGATGCGGCGGCAGCACAAGGGGGCAGAGCAGCACCAGGGATCCCAGGTGAAGCAGGAGCCGGCAGCTGATGCTACCGAAGCACGAGCCCAGGCCAAATGGCTTTTCTTTTTTTTTTTTTTTTTTTTTTTTTTTTTAATTGGAGGGATGCTAGATAGGAAAAGAGCTGCTGACTCCAAAATCTTAATGTTCCCATCATCTGTCGCTTGGAAAATAGGAATATTCGAAGCTATTCTTAATAGTGAAATACCTTCCCAACTGAAGGCATTGCTAGGAAGTTTTGCATCCTCTCCGCGAATACCTCTCCATCATTTTCTTAGGATCTAGTGAGAGAATGAAACATTTTTATTATCATTAATAGAGTTGTCTGTGATTTGAGGGATGCTTGACAGGATCAGTGCATTCCTCAAAGCCTACAAATCCCTTTGAGTTTCACAGAGAACTTAATGTAAATATTTAAAAATATATATATTAAACCTGATAGGATAAACTTAAAAAAAAACAAAAAAGTGTTTTTTTTTTTTCTACAGCTGTGACGTTTCTGTCTTTTCTAATGTATGCCCTGAGGGGGAATAAAATTCAGTTGTGAAAATATTATTTCATTTACCATCTAAAAACATGCTCTACTTTTGTTTTGTATTTTCTTTTCATTTGTGCTTGCCTCTCAGCAGCCCTTTTTGTCTTTGGTGCTGGCAGTGGCTGTGGAGACAGGAGGATGTGGTTCTCGGGGTGTCACTGCAGGTGTGAGAGCTCAGGGCACAACCAGGAACCCCATAGCCACCCTGTAAGTTAGCCAGCCACAGTTTCCACCTTCATTTCCTTTCATTTGGCAACACCAGGGCACGTGTGCCTGCTGGAAAGGGGATGACAGTCTGTCCAACACAGGCCTTGCTTCTCTGCCTATCATCTGGTGGGTCCCTTAAACACTGGCCTTTTCACCCAGGGAGGGTCAGAGTCTTCCTGTCAGGACACACAGGGAAAGACAAGGTGCAAATAGTTTGTTCTTCTTTTGAAATTATTATTTTTTCTGTATTGTATGGAATAAAGATGGAAATTTATGGAAATTTATGGTAAGGTCAGGTATTGGCCACATCACATATGTCTTGTTTCAGAGCAGTTGCAGACAGGCATTGTTTCTTGGTGGTACCTGGTGACTGGGGCTGTGTATAGAAGAAAAAAGGAAAATGCACCCCTCCCCTTCATTCTTTCCATCAAAAATGTGCAAAAATTATGAATTTGATATTAAATGAGGTGAACTGGAGCAGCTCCAAATGTTTCTCTCCCTTATGTCTTAGTTTGTTCAAAGCCAAAGGACGATCATGGGGTTGTATTAAGTGCTTGGAGCTCAAAACTTGCTTGTTCCAAACTCTGCCAAATGAGGCTTTTGGTCTGTCCTGGTAAGGAAAGTGAGGAGAATATGAAAACCTAGACATGAGATTTTAAATAATCAGAAAATATTATTTTCTGAATAATATTATTTTCTGTAATTTAACGTCTAATTTAAATTGAAATAATCTCACTGCTTTTGTGTCTTCTTCATTATTTCATAGGCCATTCCACAAATCCTTTTTGTTTGTTTGTTTGTTTGTTTATTAGGAAAACTTATTTCCTGTACCTGTTCTGAATGTGCTTTTAGTTTTTCTACTATGCTATCCTGTAAACAGTGACCCTCAAATATACAGATTGTTAATGATACTGAAGTTACCACCCTGATACTAAATGTCCCAAAGAATTATGCTCGAGCGTGTGCAGGGAAGAGCACTGACACTGGTGAAAGGACTAGAAAACAAGACATATGAGGAGTGACTGAAGGAATCGGGATTGTTTAGTCTGGAGAAAAGATGGCTGAGGGGAGACCTCATTGCTCTCTACAACTACCTGAAAGGAGGTTACAGCAAGGAGGGGTGTAGGTCTCTTTTCTCAGGTGACAAGTGATAGGACACAAGGAAGCGGTCTCAGGTTGCAGCGAGGAGGTTTAGGTTGGACATTAGGAAGAATTTCTTCGTGGTGAGGGAGATCAAGCATTGGAACAGGCTGCCCAGGAAAGTGGTGGAGTCCCCATCCCTGGAAGGATTTAAGAGATGTGGGGATGTGGCACTGAGGGACGTGGTTTGGTGATGGGACTTGGTAGGTCAGGTTGGTGGTTGGACTTGGTGATCTTTAAGGTCTTTTCCAAGCTAGATGATTCTGTCATTCTATGAAAGCTATACATTTTTGCTACAAGTGTGACATAGCAACATGCCATGATGTTAGAGATCATTTTATATACTTAATATTTCACTTGGCTTCCATGATAGACTTAACTTGTAATTATTTACTGCAACCAAGGGGAGAAGGAGCTGGACTAGAACTTGTCATGTTTCTCCTGATCCCAACCTATTTGTTGGTCCTTTCTTCTGTCTCTTTACCTGCAGAACAGGATTGAGGATGATGCTTATCTCCTTTGCACACTTTCCCAAGTCTGCCTCAGAGCTGGGTTGACTGTTATGTTTCAATCATGCTCATAACATAGATAATTTTGTTCTAATCATATTAACTCTATTAATTGAAATAGAACTATTCCACAATTATAGCTAGTGTAACTGAGAGGGGAACTTGGCCCCAGGCCCTGTACATTTTCCTTATCTATATTCTCTGTGCTTAACTATTTCACTATTTTTTTATTAAAAAAAAAAAAAAAGAAAAAAGAAGTCTTTTGGCTTCTTCATTAATCGGTTCTGTTCCCTTGATTCTATACCCATGTGCTTTTAGGCTGCATTGTTTCTCCCAGGCTTTTCATGTTTTATAATATATATTTCAAAACGTATAGTTAGAAGTATTGTTTAAAAGAGTCTCTTTGGCAATATGTGTCCGCAGACACTGACAAGGAACATAAGCTGTGGAATTATATTCCTCTTCCACTATTTTTATTAAGTACTGTATTACAGCTAAATTGTGGCATCTAACACATTTCCTTTCAAAATGCCATAAGATTTGAAATATGTAGGTACTGAAACTGAGCTGATATCAAACTTCCCATAGCTAGTCTTGGGCACCTGACCTGCACAGTTTCCCACAGGGTAAAAGTAAGCTCCATTTCTTTAAATTTCCAATGAGAAGGGACATGTGTCTCCTTGCATTGAGTTACATTATATCACACCATGTGAGGCAAAGTGACCCAATGCAACATGACAGGAGAGGTAAAGAACCAGTTTTTTTTATCTTTTATTACTGTGCTGAAATAATTGCACTACAGATGCAATGAAATGGGGATCAAGTTATTTTGCATGTGCCCTAAATACACGCGCTATTGCACAATATAGGGACATGCACACTAAATGTTGTTTAATACACTCAGAAGAGATTTTAAAACAGACAGTGGAGTGTCCTTGTTAGGCAATGTGCCTATTCTTAGACAAACAGTTGACAGCAGCATTCTCCTGCCCTAAATCAGATCAAATCCCCTTTGAAGCCAGTGGCTCTTTTGCAGCAAAAAGAAGTGTAGGATCAGATCCAGTCATGTTAGCACAGCAGTATTTTATTTTCTGTTTGATTTCTTGTTTGGTGAGATTCATGTCCTTAATGGAAGCAGGTGCTGATCATCTGTGATTTTGTGTTTATGGATGTGTGTGCATACACACACAGCAATTTCACAGCCGTGGCAAAACTGAAATTCAAGCCTTGCCCTTCAGAGGGCCCAAGACCCTACACCTTGAGAGAAGGAAGGAACTTGGCTGCTCAGTGGACAGCCTGTGGAGAAAAAAATAAATAAATCTTTGTTTTTCAGTGATAAGTAATACATTACTGAAGATGGCTAAACTTTAGAAACAGTTATGCTCTTCTTTTCCTGTTTATTGTCTGTCTAAGCTGCCACATACTCTGAAAGTTACAGTAAAAATTTGCATTTAGGAGTACAGCTGAAACACAAACACAGCAAAAATGCGCTATCCTTTCTAATCTCTGAATCTTCCCCCAGTTTTGGAATCAAATTTGAAAGGTTGTGAAATACTCTATCCCATTTTCCCTCACTTTCCTCTCCCAGAGCTCTGCAAGAAAGATTGTTTTCCTGGATCTTCCATCCGTGGCCAGCAATGGAAGCACTGCAGCTGTGATGAGCGAATCTGTCCTCGTGACATTTGTAGCCCCAAGGCAGGTAGAAAACCCAGAGAAGCATCCAAACTTTTGTGTATTTATTTGGACCAAACCTGGGTTTTCGACCAACTGAGCTTTACATCAGCAGTTCTGTTATCCTTAAGAGCTCATTCTTCTTGACTGTGAATCTGAAGTCAGACTCATACTTTATAATCTCATTACACAAAAAAAACCAGTGTTTAAAAATTAAAGTGCCAGGTGCCAACTCTTTTCAGTAGTTGGCTACTTCAACTTTGAGCTTTCCATTTTTTATCAGCAAATGATAAACCGAAAATTCACTGCTCCCAGTTTAGATCTTTCTCAAAATTAAAGTGTAAATCTAAAGTGGCCACCTGTAAGCACTAAAACCTGAAGACATTTGGACACAAGTTAAACAAATTGTTTTTAAAAACTGCCAATTGGTTGCATCAGGTTTTAAGAATAACTTTGCAGGGAAGATCCAAAATATTTGTGTTTTAACCTTTTCAGTACTGATTTTTTAATATTTTTTTTTTGGTTGGGGGGGAGGCATCTCTATATTTTTATATATTTGTTTTTAGTCAAGAAATTGAAGGCCTGGGAAAAGAAATAACATGCCTGTAGACAAACTATTACAGGAGAATAAAAGTGACAGCACCATGAACATCTCGAAAACACGGGAAAGATTGGGGCAGTGGGGTGTTGGTGGTGAAAAGTACAGAGCAGGCAGGGAGTTGAAGGACCTGGAGGTGGATGGGTGGGCTGGGAGAAGCAGGATGGTGAAGCTGAATTTACTTCAGCTGTGTGGAGTTGTGGGCTTCAGATGGATGAAGGGTTGTCTTCCTGGTCTGCAGAGCTGGTGTTTTGCTGGCATTCTGGGAGGGCACTGGTCCTCGTCTTAGAGGTGTGAGTTAGGAAGGAGCTCCTCATCTCTCCTGCAGCTCAGCTGAAAGCTATGCAATGGGTGTTCAGGTAGGTGTGGATTTCGATGTATGGTAGTTTGCAGAGTATCTTTAATTATACTGAATTTGGCCAAAACTCCTAATCCTTCAGTCTTGTGGATCATATGAGCTTTATGATGATCTAAACAAGAGAGACTCCCCAATATACCCTGAGCATTTTACATGCCCGCACACCACCAATCCCTTAAAAAATGCCACTGTTTTCCAGGAATCTTGTTTGTTTGTTTGTTTTTTCCTTCATGTAATTTTTTTCAAGATTTATTGCAGATGAGCCTGATTACATGAAAATTTACCTTTAAAGTACTTCCCACTTATCACACAGTTTCCTTACCTAGAAAATCCCAGTGCAGCCACTGCTAATGCTTGATAAGATTTGTACCTGGTAAATTCTAAATTACATTAATGCACAAAGCCAGCGATGCCAGGCTCCCTATTGTTACAGTTATTAAAGCTGTAACTGAAATGATATCTCTCATATTGATCTTCAGCGAGCAGCTCTTATCCAGAAGCTTTGTTTCACATTAAAGACGCTAATGATTGTCTCCACAAAATGAGCAGCTTAATAGTTAGAAAAAGTTAAATGGAAAAAAGAAAAAAACTTTGATAGCCACCTTTGATAGCTCTTCATTCCAACATCTCTCATAGCCACAAAGTGCAAGCCAAGCATTAATAGACCTTTTAATAAAATGACTTAAAAGAAATCAATGGGATTCCTCACAAAGCCTAATTTCCAGCGAGATATATTATTTAAATGTTTGTATTCCTTTTGAACAGCTCATGTCTTCCCATAGCTGCCAGATTTCTTCCTGAAATTTCTCAGGGTATCTTCTTAGCGTGTTCATTTATTACTTTTCAATTTATTATAATTATTATTTATTACCTTACAGATAATTTTTTAAAAATGGTGAAAATGTATGTCCTGTAGTCTTCCAAGGCTGAAAAAATTGGAGGGAGATCTGGAGAGAGAGAAGCCATTGCGAATATTTATTTGTGGGGAAGGGGACAGTCAAGTTAGATGTGTACTAACTAGGAGACATTTTAGGGCAGCCAAAGGTACTTTGGTTCCTTCATGGACTTTAAGAATCTTTTTCCATCCTTATCTTCAAGGGAAAATGCCAATGTCCTATCAGTAGAGCTCTTCAGCTGCCATTGTCTATGGACAGTCTCTGGTAGTTAGATTCTTCTGTTCATACTTCCCAAAATGTCTTCATCACATTTTAGTTGATTTCTGTTTGCTGGATGAAGAGAACAGAACGTTATTAACAAGAACATTGTGATAAAGACCTGTAAGACCTGAAGGACCTGAGGAGTTGACTAAGGTTGGAGTTCCTAGGTGAAGAGAATATTATTGCCCTTGATTTTTTTTAAACTTTTTTTTTTTTTTCCCCTAGAACTTCTGGGTAGATTTTCTGTTAGTTTTCACTTTGTTTATTTGTTTTGGCTTAGGGTGAAGAGCAGCTGTTGGATTTCTTTTTGGATTTAACTAGACTTTTCTTTTTTCCCTCATTTTTGGCAACAGCAGCCAGAATGCAAGATAGGTATTTCCATCAGTTCATGTAATAAAAACAGAGAAATACACGCACAATTTTTCTGTTCTCCTATTTCATTTATTATATTTGATATGTGATATGTATCTATTTAGAGATTGGTGTCAAAGCGAAAAGTTTTTGTTTTACTTTTTGTTTTTCTCTCTTATGACCAACCAACAGAAAACCACAAATTGTTCTATCCAACTTCTTTGGGAAAGCCAATTCATATTTACTATTTTACATAAACAGGGATATAGTATGCTGGTGAGGTAGAACCTGAGGTATTAAATCAATTTGCACTACTACAGGCAGTAGTTAAACAGAGGTGATACCCTTTGTGGGATGGCTTTCCCCTGCTAAGCTCCAGTCAATCTACAGTAACAGTTAGGTCAAATCCTTCCTGCATTGCATGTTCATAAAATAAATCAGAAAAAAAAAAGAGTACTGTGTTGAAGAGAGGAAGGATAAAGAAAAAAGTATAGAATAGTGGGCTATGCTGAGTTCTGCAGCCAGAAAAGAGCATTTCCCTTGTCTCTCAGGATCACATGCACCCTGGGTGCTCAGCCCGTATTTCTGCTGTGTTTTTTCCAGGCTCCAGTGGAAAAGCCTGGATTAAGCTAATGCAGGGACATGTTTTGGCTGCTTATTATTTATTACAATTTTAGTTCCAGGTTTCAAAAACAATTAGGGAAACTGCTTAATAGGAAAATGACTCTAATTACTTGTTAATTGAGGTTATCTGCTTCATATTATTCAAAACATAAATTGTGTTGACACTTGTATCCAGATATGATTACTTAATAAACAGACTGAAGATACATCATGAATTCATGTGCCCCCCCAAAAAAAAAGGCATTTTATTTTATCAGCTATGATTTAATCATCCAAAAGTTGTAAAAAATAAAATAAATGTTTATTTGCATTAAGCTCAGTTATACAATGTTAGTTCCAAAATGTAAGTTATACACTTCAAATAGTGAAAAGATGAAGTATTGACATTTTAAAAAGTTAAAAGGTTTATTAAGCTTATGTGAAATATGTTCAGGCAAGGGTATGCACACAAGATGAAACGGGGTCCTGTAAAACACGGTGTTACCTCCTAAATAAATAATTTAGATGATCAAGTAACTTATTCATGAACAAAACATCTGGGTTCAAATAACCTACTAATGTTAACACTTGCTATATTAATGTTTACTTCTGTATGATTTGGGGGATCTACAAAAAGAGGAGTGCTATTTTTATAAAGAATAAATTTATTTTGGGGGAGAGAGAGGAATCTGAACAAAATTATATTTTCTAGAGCAAAATAATTCTGTAGTGTGAGAATAAAAGCAAAGTATCCACTTTTCCTCGCACATTAGTGAGCTCTGGGATCTCTAATTTTATTTTTTTTTTAAACACAAATATACAGTCCCTATTTTTGAAGAATTCTTATGCCATGAAGTAGATTTTGTAATAAATGAACAGCTAATGACACTGAAGATCATGATTCTACACCAAGAAAACCTGAGTATTTGCCAGCCATATCTCAGGGCAGTCAACCCTTTTCAAAGTGATTTTTTTATTATTATTATTTTTAAGTTTTATTTTTTTGGCAAATACTACAGGTTATGATCATCCTATGTTCCTTACGAAAACAAAAATATTTGTTACAGATAAAAATCAATATATAAAGCTTAAAAGTAAGATTTTTAAGCTAATGACGTGACTGGATAACTTGTTGACAAAAGAGATTTTACGTGCTTTTCACTCTCGATTTTTTCCTGTTGGAAATGAAAGAAAGGCCTCTCTTCAGGCACAGCAGCCCTGATTTCAGGCTGGGACTCCATTTCTGTGTCTTTAGCTTGGGACTATCAATTGCTGAGGCATTTTTGGAGATGTGTGCCTCCACAAGACACAATGGTGAGGCATGATATTGCAGATAAAAGGGGGCTGTTTGCAAGCTTCTCAGAGTTATTTATTCCTTAATATGAAAAATAACTATATCAATATGTTTTTTTGGTCTTGTATTTTCCTTGGCTACGTACCTTTTTAAGGCTTTTTCTACACAAATAGTACTTTCTTCTACTTTGGGTTTTGCTAAGGAACAAGGGAGATCTGCAAAGCCCATGAAGATGGAAGTTTTAGAGCTGTGTTTGTGGCCATTAATTTTCTCTTCTATGAATTTTTTCCCATTTTCCCTCTGTTTGACATTGAGCCTAAGCTCTGTTCCTGACTCGTAGCCTATGGCAGTGGAACAGGGAGATGAGACATCACGGAGATGTGGAGCACACATAAAAAGGGAAGATGTGTAAAAACTGAAATGACATGGCAGCTGAAGCAGCTTGTTGCTCAGCTTGGTTGCATGTTTGAGTGGAGAAAGGGAGGTAAATTGTGATATGTAAGAGAATAACACTCGACAGGGTGTATGGTTGTAAGGTATATGGATGCTCAATCATGTGGTGAGGCAGAAGGCTAAAGGACAAGTGCCTTCAGTAGCCGCACAGTGGATATCCGTGTGACCTACAAAACAGAGGGCATTAGGCTCAGAAAAATATCACTTACAAAGCATATGCAAGCAGTTTTAAGAAAAGTCCATCTATACCATTTGATTACCTATTAATCTTTCAGTAATTATTATAGAAGAATTAAGTTCAGAGGAAAAAAAATCCTCAAAATCACACATTTATGTGTGCATCTGCACCATAAATAGATGAATTTGCACAGTAGTATGTACACAACCAACCACTTCCAACCCTAACTGGTTATACTTAAGCATCTATTAGAATTATATGTGCCCTTATGCTAATTTTTTTTTCTGAACATTTGCATCAACCTCGATATCTGTGTGTGAATGTGCTGGTGTAATAGAGCTGACAATCTTCAAATCCGGAGCAGGGTTTTTTTAGGTCAGTCTCCATTTATTGGATTTGGAATATCTGAGCGGTGAAGAAAATGGCCCTTTGTATGCCGATGTTAGAATATTTTAAGATGTTTATTCAGAGCATTGTTTAAATTTTGATACTTCTGGAGTCACATAGAAAATAGTTTGAAAATCAGTTTCTATGGCAATATGTAATAAATTATGAAGGAATTATAATTTAGGGAGATTTGTCTTCCATTGTGTTCCATTTTGGTGCACACATACTTAAAATTGCAAGAAGATATAAGCAGATATTTTAAAAATTGGCATGAGACAGAGTGCCAGCTTGCTTCTGCCTTTCTGAAAGTATGTGCACCTGTATATATGAGACTTAAATTATTTCATTTTTGATTTGGCAACTTTGCTTGCAGATAAAAAGACAATTACATAAAATGCAGAGCACTGCAAAATCAATTTCATTATTTCAGCATGTGGAAATTGTACATTCCAGGTAGTTCTGTTTGTTTTTTAAAACACTATGCTGTGTATTCACTGTTTCATAAATCTATAGTCACTGAGTCTAGGTAATAACACCCTGAGATATATTGATAAATTGAGCATTTTTTATACTGGCACCTGTTAGAGAAAGAGACAGGCTCTTTACACAGTGAAAAGCAGCCAAATGCTAAACAGAATAGAAAATCTTCACCCTCGATATTATATCACAGAAGGGAATCCCACAACTGCTGGACCAAACTGATGCCTTTCTTATGTCCTGGAGTTTTCCAAATACTTCTAGTTCTGACCTCTTAGGAGTGCAATAATTTCTAGAACTTTGTTTTCATGTCTAATTTTAAGTTCTTAATGACAGAATTGTTACAGGCATGCTATAATGGTGATGCAGCTATTAATAGTGATGCAGCAAAGACAGGAACAGTCAATACATATTTATTTGTTTTGAATAGCAATTCAGTTACAAGAAACAGATTATGAGCTTTCTGAGATACTAATGACTTAAAATATATTGGATGACATCAGGCAGTGATGTTAGTATTAGAAAAATTTAGCAGAATATAGCAAAACTTTAGGAAACTTAAATATCAGGCTAGAGCCTGAAAGAGTTTTCTAAGGTGATCTTTGCCTGTTGATTTCAATCTTAAATAAATATTGGATTGTCATGGATATTATGAGAGGTTCAAAAAGGGTTTGATTATCGTTCTAATACATTTAAAAAAAAAGAAAAAAGGTGTTATGACTTAGAAAATGTGGGGAGGTTAGACTTATGCAGTACTAGATTAACTAATGGGAAAGTTGTTTCAGGGCTTAAATAAAAAGAAATCAAGTTAAGACTATTCTTACTGTCAATCACCATATTTGAATAATAATAATAAATAAAAATTTTCAAACAAAAATAGGGGCATTATTTTTTGTTACTAGTCTCATTGAAAATGGCAACCATATTTATGAAGTATACTGAAAGTTTGTAAGTCATTTGACTTAATAGTACGTGACATTCTGATTAAATATTAGCTATGTGCTGTATCAGTGAAGCACACGTTAAATGGATTAAGAACTGATTAATTTACACGTTTCAGAAAGTAGTCCCTGGAGAATCATCATCAACTGGGTGGATTTTTAGAGTTGATCTCCAGGGACTGGTACTAAGCCTGACACTAATCACTCTTTTTATCTGTGGTATGGAAGTAAATAGAACAGTTCTAACAAAATTTTAAAATAAAGCAAAGACTGATGGACTGGCAAATAGGGCTGGGTAAAGGCACTCGTGGAGAGTGATCTGGATTGCTTAATGGCTGAAAGTGCATTTTAATTTATCCAAATATAAGTATATATGGGAAACATAGGCCATGCTGTTTCCAGAATAAGGAACCATATTATGAGGTTTTACTGCAAAATGTAGCTTCTGTGGGTGTTTCAGTGTGAATGAGATTGACCTCTCCGTGTGATAAAGATTGGTGACAGCAAATGTTCATTTCTGTTAACCATGCTGATGAAAAGGAATCTAGAATACTCATACTAGAATAATGGAGATTATGCAAGGAAGAGGCAAAAAAGGGGTATTGGAAGTTGGGGGGGAAAAAAACAAAACATTACCAATGAAGAACCTACAGGCTGTTTAATGTACCTGAAAGAAATTAAAAAGCAAATTGATTTCCTTCTTACCTACATGCGGGGACAACGTTGGATACCAAAGAATTCTTTAATGTAGCAGAAAAAGGCAATAAAAATGTAATCTCTGGAAGTTGGAACCCCTCCCCAAAATAAAATGAGAGTTGCAGTATGTTTTTACATTTTGCAAAGACAAGTGGGAAGTTATCAAGAGAATTGGTAAATTCCTCAATTCGTTGAAATGTGTGTTAGTGACTTCACTGACAGTGTGGTTTATATGTATGTATATTTATGGACTGAAATATGCAGTCAACTTTCTGTTTCCATGCACCACCATGGTTTCTAATAACATTTGACTCATTTGTTTTGTTGAGGCACTTTTTCTTTGGCAATAAGTCTGGTGACTCTGAGCAGCCCTCCCAGAGTACACCTTTATACACTGCCTGCATTTTGGATGGCAGCAGACAATTCTTGTTTGGTTTTGTTGAGGTTTTTCTATTGTATGTAAGGTAGGTTACTTCTCTATCAGAACAGAATAAGGAAAATCAAATCAGGGGCAATTTCCAGTCTGTCTAGACGCTTCAGAAGTTTCAAACTGGATAATTCCATTTCTTCTTTTCTTTATCTTCTGTATTACTGTTATGTGATTTGCTGTCAGTGTAATGCCACAAGACTAAAACCAGGAGATTCAGTATGCTTAGATCAGAAATACGCACCTTTTTTCTCTTGCACATTACCTTTGCTACATGGACCAATTTATGGAATAAGCACGAGTGTGTAGTATCACTTGAAATGTTTCTTGGCCTATGAAGGGAAAATAATAAAATAATATTTAGGCAATGTGGACAATAGTGTTTTACAATTATAGTTCTTAGCTTGCTGAAACACAAGTGGATGACTTTATTACACAGGTTACCAAAAAACAACAACACCAAAAAAGAAAAACAGAAACAAATCAAGAGCCCTGCAGACAAATACAAATTTGAGGAGTTAATTTTGTAATTTTGGTGTGTGTGTGTATATAAATTAACTTTTGCATTATTTTATTTCTAGTCCAACAGCAATTCTTGGTAAGAGAGCTAGGATACTAATTTTGCGTGAGAGGAAGGTAAATTGCATGTAGAGAATCCCAGTGCTGAGTAACTGTTAAGAATCTGTTAACAATCATTGCTAATCACTGCTGTTCTACCTGGTTTGCTGCAAGGTTGTGATTAAGAGTAAAAGTGAGAAATCTCAAAGGAAAAAAGAAGAAAGACTTCATATATTTTCAGTCTTTTTCTAGCAAAATGTGATGATGTCACATAGAATAGGAAGGAGTCATCCCGCTAATTGACCTTTGCAAAATTGCCCATTTGCTTAAAAAGCTACTTGAAACGGATCAGTTATTATTTTGATTACTCTATTTCTTTCATGTTAGTGATTATAATGGCACCTGGTAAAATCCGCTTGAAAACTTTGCTTCATTCTTTCTTCTAGTGCAATGTACTTTGGTCTTCTGAACAACACTGATAAGTAATACTGACTTTTTTTCAAGAGAGATTACAGTTTTTGATGATATGAGACAACAGAGGTGGAAATACATTCACAGGCTTACTTAGGTTATTAGTGCAGAGGGAAGCAGGAGCAGGTGGCAAACTGGATGGCCATCTAGATGTTATCAAGCTGACAGGTATCCAAGTGATTGTGTGTTACAGCCTCTAATTTTGATCTCTGACTAGCTTTTAATAAGATTTAATTACGGGCTTTTCAGCTGTAAGCTGTGTTCGAAGATGTTCCTTCCAATCACATTAAAAATATACTTTGCAGAAATTCCTGTACTGACCAAAACAATGGATTTTTCCGTTGTAAAAGCCAGTGTTTTACTCCTGTACTGCCTGGAATTAGCAACCTAAAAGTTATACAAGAGGTAGTTTCACTGTTTCTTCCCCCCCCATTCGGATGGATTAAAGAAGATGAAATAAGCTTGGAAGTGAGACCAAAAAAACTTTTTTTTTTTTTTTTTTTGTTCAGGTTCCTTGATTTTGTCACTGGACATTCATAGCGACTTCTTTGGCTTGTGTTCCATGTAAATCTAATTTCATTCGGGAGCCAGGACTTTTTCAGCACTGCTCCTGTGAAACTTGGACACAACGATTTGAAAATATGTCCAGACCAAAACAGATCAAGGCGTCACACATGACTGATTCAGCGGAGCATGCTCAAAGACAAGACGGATGTCTCCGTGTAGCAAACAATTCTCTAGGGTAGGGAAAGTGCTCTCAAATCCAGTCACCCCAGAATAAACACTAAGTTAGACACAGCCTAAATGTGCCTTCCAGCACAGGCTTCCACTGCTGACTAGATGAGAGCCCCAAGCCAGGCTGCAGATCCAGCCATGCCATTGCTTTTATATCTCTCTTCAGCCTGCTAGCAAGCATTTGAAATCATTAAAGCAGAGTTGGGGTGCACCCTGCAAGGGGGAGGAAGAACAAGAGGGAAAAAAACAAAACAAAACAAAAAAACACTTGTTAGAATAATTCTGTGAATATGTTTCATTGGTATTGCAACTCATTTTATTAATTTTCCATGAGTGTTTGTAAGTGTGATAGTTTGCTCGCCAGTGCTGGCAGAAACTGGGAGTCCTGGAAGGCTCCGTTGGAAATATTTGCTGCTTGGATCTCTTTGATTTTCTTCTTCCTTTTGAAAGCTTCAGTTATCTAGTAAAAGACCAGAAACCATAGTATGCAACTTTTCTGATGACTCTCCTACAATGTATGAAGGGCAGCTAGAGGTATAAATAGTCTATAAAAACTACATGGGTTTTACAAGTACTTAAAGGTTATTCAAGTAAACTTCAAGTAAGATGTTAATAAAGCATATTCTTTTAGGACAATTAACAAAAATATTAATTTGTTAGGCAGCTTACTATTTAAAGTAATTAAATTGTTAAGTGTTGATTTACTGTTAATCAAACTTAGGGAAGAGAAAGATATTCTAATTTTAATATTACTATTTTGTCCTAAAACATCTTCAAGAAGCTTTTGGACCTTCCCCCACCCCAAAAACAAAGACAAACTTTTCATTGCTACTAATTTTTATTAAAAAGAGTGCCTTGATATCGAGTAGGGTTTGCTCAGTTATTTGTCAGGACAATGACACAAATTAAAATGGATCTTCATTAAGATGACTATTTTTTACTGTGCACCTTAACCGGTGCCAATGTCTTCTGCAGAATGTTTTATATTGTAGAGTATATATGGAATGTGCATTGATGAACAATTTTAGACAGGCCTGATTTGGCTCTCACTGCTTTCATTATGACCCATATCAGATTTTTATGTACTGTAGCTACTGGGACGTGTGGTGCCCAAGGTAGATTTAAGCTAAGTTGGTATTGGAAGCAGTGTAAACTCGGCTGTGCTATGGCTCCTGTGGTCATGGCTATGCTCCTCTGATGCTTGAACCACTTTGTTTCAAGTTAACTCTGGTATCCTTCCACTGCCATTTGCAATGTAGAACAATTCTTAGACAGGAATCCATGCAATTTCATCATATCATTCATTTTTTTTTCCTTCCTTTACCCCCCCCGATCCCCCTCAGTACATTTCTCCCCCTACCCTAGCCTTCGTATTTCTGGCACGTATACGTCCACAGGTGTTATTAAGTGTAGGGTAGCATGTGGTGTCCATGCTTCAGTGCTATTGCAGAGGAAGGACTTCCTACAGGAAAAAAATGATCACTTTCAGTATTTTGCAGGCTGCCCATCTAAGCCCATCATTGCCTGGCATCTACACACTAAGGGCAAGGATCCAGCGAACTTGTGAGTGGGCACCATGCCATGTGAACAGATGGGCATGGAAGTAGGCAGCCAGTAGACCATGTATGTGCATCAACTGTGGGTGTTGAGGGCAAGATTCCCAGTGGAGAATGTCCAAACAGCTGTCTGGCCTGAGCCAACATGCCTACGACCAAGCAAAAGTGCCATCCCTAAATCCTGCTGAGTTGGATTAACCTTCAAAAATAAAAATTGCTTCTGCAGTAGCATAAGGTGAGTTTTTGGCTTGTTTAAATCTGAGAGAAAGAATTAGGCAGGCAGGATAAAGACAAGCACTAAAGTAGAGCCTACTAGACAGGACTGTGAATTTGTCTAGGAATATTAACAGTATTTTATACAAAGGCATTCATATGGAATATAGTAACTGATGACTTACAGGAGTGTGACATCAACGTTAATTATGCTCTTTCTGTTGAGACGGTCCTTTCAGGAGAGACTGAGCTTTTGAGTGCATTTTGTTTGTAATGTATGTGCTGGATGTGATTTTGTAAAGGCAATTCTTCTGGTTGTTTTTGCACACTTACATTAGCGAGCTGTAATGATTTTTTGCTTGCACCTCTGCCCTGAGAATACTATTCTGGGGTGCAGTTTCAGGTCAGAGTTGTTGACACAGTTGCTGTCTTAGCCAAGTTCCCACATTTGCTGTCTTTATTTTTCTAAGATCTAAAGGGGATGTGAAAAGATAATCTATCATTTTTCTCTGCCTGTATTAACTTTGACTTTTACCTTTTATGGACATAACATCAAAGAACACATTTTTGCAGATGCAAATGTCAGAGGCAAAGAACACTGAAATACTGATGTCTACTGCATTTTTGCTCCTGCTGTTTTCACTCCTTATTTCCTCTATCATCTGTAATTTTAGCAAAGCACCTGCAGTAGTTAAGATTAATATATTCTAATCAAATGGAGGACCAAAAGTAACAACTACATTGTGTATAGAAGAATATGAATAGGAAACTTATCAATATATTTCATAATATATATTTTTGTGTGTGGCTGGATGAATGCTGTCACAGTGTGCACGTTGCTGTATTTGTTACATATTATAGGCTGTAACAGAAAAGGCTAGTGCAAATGTATAAAAAGCTTTGCTTTAAATGCTCTTTTCTTGAATCAATGACTATTGTATTTAATACAATTAAGGCACATTGAAGCTTTGATACCAGGTTCCAGTCTGATTTCCAGTCGGAAAACCTTAGGATTAGATGCACTGCAGCTGTTGGTCCCTTTGTCAGGCTTTGACCCCCAGGTACACGAATCTGAGCAATCCGCAGTCAAGTTTAGAGCAGCCTTAGGATTTCTTTTACTTATATGGGTGGTAAGAACCTTTTGTAGCTGTCTCCTCTTCCAGATATGATTTTGGCAGATATCCTACTCCTGAAAAGGCTGCAAATGAAGCCAACGACATCAGCTGGGACTCCCTCAAAGCAAGGATCAATTGGACAAATTTCAAAGTCCATTTGGGTAGCTAGAGAGGAACAAAAGGGCTCCTACTTTAGGGAAAATCTGCTCCTGGGAAACGGCAAGACATTAATGGAGAAAAATACCTAGTGCCTCTTGCAGGCTTGCCCTTGGAGTTAAAATATCAGCCCTAATTGGGTACCCCAAATTTGGAGTATTCCTCCAAAAATTTGGGGAAAGTAGGTGATATAGTTTCAAACAGACCATGCTTTGTAATCAAAATCA
The DNA here is from genome assembly GCF_013377495.2 of Cygnus atratus. Lineage (NCBI taxonomy): Eukaryota > Metazoa > Chordata > Aves > Anseriformes > Anatidae > Cygnus > Cygnus atratus. Next base: position 35,911,137 of record NC_066367.1, read on the forward strand.
CGATTTATCCTCTGATCACAAAGTTCATCCCGACACCAGCTGAAATTTAAACCAGAATCTGAATAATGATTTTTCTGTTATTTCATGAATGAAGCCTCTGAATAAATTGAGATGTTTCCACAAGAAAAAAAGCACTGTGGTGCTTGTCTACAGTGACTTCTGAAGCCAGAGAGCACTCCCACGTGATTAAATTGCCTTGATATAAAATACCTACCTTCACAGGCTGCAGTAGGAAGGAGGACCCTCTCACTGTGGGAAAGGTCTATAGGATTCTGATTTATAAGAGAGCAAGAGGTCAAGGGAAGCAAAACCATTATCATTATTTTCACAGACTCTGGAGATCTGAACTGAATATAGAGGGCAGTGTGCTCAAAGGGAGACATGCAGAGGGAACGCAACACAATCCTGCTTTTTCTTTTCCCCCTTTTTTTTTTCTCCCCACTGACTTCAGTCTGCAGATTCTGCTGAGAGCATGTCATATGTAACAAACTCAAGCCTGTAAGGACTGTGAAGTGGTTTTCTTATTAAATGATGCATAGAGAGATTATCTGGTCTGTAGCCAGCGCACAAAGGCTCCATCCATTCAAGTTCCTATTTCTGAGGAAAGCATTCGGTCACCTGCGTAGTAATGAGATTTCGGGGACTTGGGGATGGGGAGGGAGAAGAAGGAAGGCTGGTGGGGACAGGACTGAAACTGCACTTTATGCCTCTATCTCCCTGCAAGCCTCAGGAAAAAAAAATCAGAGCATGCTAACATCATGTTACACTGCCTTGTAGTCTCTATTACTTTTTCTTCCGAAGAAATATCTTTGGACAAGCAAGGAGAAAAACTCCTACTGTGGCTCTAAAGTCAGCCTCTGGCGGACAGTGGTGGGAGGGCTCCGAAGCAAGCCAGGAGAACCGGTGGCCAGAGCTGTGGGCAAGGAGCTGCTGGGACACGGGGAGCTTGCCCTGGGGCTGAACGGGGTCTTCTGCTGAGCTATTGCATGGCTGCAAGGCACTGAGAGATGGGTGGGAAGGGGATTGCCCCCGCTGTTTCCTGACCGCATCCTTTTCTTGAGGATGGGCCAAAAACTCTTGCCTTCCAAGATGACAAAGGAGCATCTCTGAATGGGAAGCCTCATGGGGTTTTCTCAATGCCTTTCAGAGCATAAGAGAAACTTTATCATATCAGAGTTGTTTCCAAATAATTTCTGTAGATAATGATGGACCTGCCATACTGCTTAAGACCGGCTCTTTAAAACAAATCACTTGGAGCACAGCAGTGAGTGAAATGTTACAAGATTTTCCTTTCTCTTGCCATAGTCAAGGTGTCTTTCAAGAGATGGGGCTATTAAGAAATGGTATAATAGATTTTTAAGTTTCTCTATCTAAGCAATTATGAGCTGTCACTGCCATACCAGAGTGACGAGGAACAAAATGACCACAGGCATCACTAAATCAGGTATCACCCCTCCTTCTCTGAGGGAATGATTTTCACAAAAGTTTATGTGACTAGTTTGTACTTTTATTGCAAACTTTCAAGCTGCCACCAGTAAGTTCGATCCTATAAAGAACTGAGTGTTCTGGCCCTGTTCCAGAGAAACACTTAAGTGCATTGGAGAGTGCTTTGCTGGATTAAGTCCAGAGCTGAGCAACATGCAGGAGCAAGTTCTTGACAGTAGGGGCTTTCTTTCTTTTTGGGGGTATTTGTAAAAGAATCTCCTTGATAGTTGATTGCAGTGTGGGTAGGATGAAACAGAACAATAGTTAGACCCCTAAGAAGAAAGGTCAAAGTGTGAACAAAGTGGTGATTTTTTGGTAGAATTCTGACAAAGACTTCCATGAGAACCACCTTCTTGGTGGAGAAGTAGGGTGGCCAATGGAGACAACCACAGGCATGTCATCCCAGGGTTCCTCATCCAAAGCAGAGCTCTGCTGCACCAGGTGACTGAGAAAACTATGGCTTTCTGAGTTGACAGGTTGACTTGTGGGTATATAATCTATGGCTAATAATTTATTCACTAACCTTGGAAACCACCTAGGAAGGTCTTACAATTACCTTAATTATTTAGGGATAAAAGTGAATTCAGAGTGATGTTTCAGGAAATAATTCACTGTCTATAGGTTGCATTGCAGCAGTCTGCCTCGACCTTTTGAGAAATGTCAGTTGGTTTTGTTAGGTTTGGTTGAAACCAGAAAGAAGTATGCTGCTTCTCAGTGACTAGATGAATTAGGTCAGAAATACGCTTGTAATGGGAAATAAAATCCAAATCAGTCCTCCAAGTCTCTCTTAAATCAATGTTGCGCTATTTGAAAGGGCTAGCAATGAGTTAGTGGTGACGAATTCCCAAAAAAGAGGGAGAATTTAAAGAACAAATGGGAACACAGAAATGAAATTGGACATCAGGTTATGGTATATTACTTCATTAATGTTAAAATAGCAGTTGTCAGATGGTTGTCCCTTCTCACCGGGATACCAGGCATATGTAATGGAGGCTTTGCCTTTGTAGGAAGTATGATGACGGATTAGTGCTTAGATGCTGGAATAACTCTGGTAGGAGATGGATACCCTTTAGCTAAGTGAAGGGGGGGAGCTGCTGAGGCTGAATTTAACAAAACCAGACTTGCCCACAGACTTGCAAGTGCTCGCAGAGTGGATTTTTAATGCTGCAGGTGACATTGTTGCTGACTGAAGAATGTTCATCAAATCAGAAAACTGCTGATAAGCTGTGTTTCCCAAAAAGGGATCTCACGAACTTCTCCTGTAAATCTCTGCCTTTCATCATACCCTGGGAGGTGAGGTAGAGGACTTGTGACACTTGTTATTTAGGTTTTGCTTCAGTTTATTAGGGTAATCGAATGGAGATATATAGAGAAAAAAAATGTCAAACCATCTCCTTTATGGTCTACTTATTAAAAACTGCAGGAAAGAATGAAATCAATCCAGACCTTCCTTTGAATATTTGACTAGCTCAAAAATATACCATTGAAAATTGTTAGTTTTTGTTTTTTTTTCATAATTCTTCAGTTTTCCTTTATTTTTGAAGAAATGTGAGTACTGTTACCCAGGCTCTCTGGCTAAGAACATTTTAAAACTGGACTGAATACTCACATAAAAGAAGTGATACAGATATCTCATTCAGTAGTATCTGTGAAATATATTTATGAACAAATTTGTGTAAGGCTTGATTTAATTTTATAAAATCCATCTTATTAAAGAATGTTGTTGTTGATTTTTTTCAAGCTGTTTTGATTCAGTTTTTCAAAACTTCCATTCCTAAACTAAGAGACTGGTAGAAATGAGTAAGAATTTCTTTGTTTCCATTAATTCCACTTTTTATCCATATATATGTGTGTGTGTGTATATATATATATATATATATTTTTTTTTTTTTTCAAGAGAGCTTATGTAGCTTACGGATTGTGTATGGATTGGTTTATGTAGCTGTGGCATTTGGTTGTTCCAGTAGGAGCTTCAGGACTTTCTTGCATGAAATTACATTGCTCACTCCTGGCCTACAAAGGAATTTCTTTTATTTTTGTCCTGTAAGAGAAATATTCACCACTTTAGCAAAACTGCAAAGTATCACATTAATGATCAGGTAAAAGGCCTATTCTTATTGTACATATGAAGTTTTCCTTAACATTTCTGCTTTGCAGATAGCAAAGAAGTTGGCACGTAATGTCATCTACACCTGGAATTTAATCTTTTTTTCTACATTTGTACTTCCTGGAAATCTTTCTATTGTCTTTTTATTATAGTACCATGAATAACTTGTTAGTGCTACTAAAACAGTACATTTTACTATCTCCCTTCTTTATTTGGTTGTGGATGGGTTTAGTGCCTCCGGTATTATTTCTAGCATGTATCAAATGTGAGCATTTCATTTGCTAATGCTCTGAACGCTGAATCTAAGACCAGACCAAAAGCTCCGATCAGTGCTGTACACTTCACAAAGATGCATAGGGCCCCCAGTAGACAAGTACAATTCCCGGAGATAGCAACTAAATATTAAAATAGATGCTGTGGAGTAGTAGTGTGTCTTGTTATTTAATTTGGATGAGTGAAGAATCTATTTCAGAAAGCATCATTGGGCAATATGCTCTGCTGTATGTTAAAGAATAATAAGAGTGGAGGATCTGGGTAAGAAATGTTTCCTACGATCTAGACCTGAATAGTTTAGTTATGTCTTGTGCACCATAGGACTTTGAGTTGTTGGATAGTAAAGAAAAAGATAAATTGAATTAATTTATTTTGAATTTATATACATGCCTCTGCTTGCATTAATATTAAGTTCCATCCAAAATCTAAATGGAAAGACTGTAATCTTAGAAGTTCTCTCAATAGCATCAGCAAATCATTCTTGTTTACCCTACATGCTAATAAAACAGGAACATGACACTCCTGAAAACAAGATTGCAAAATACAGAAAATGTGGTCTGACATTTTTTTTCTCCCCAAAGGAGGTACTGCCACTAACTAAAGTATTTCTTATGAAAGCTCGATTGCTTAAGATGCAGAATATTAAGAGAGAAAAACACTTTAGGACACAGCCATGTCACCAGCTGTTACTCACCCTTAATGAAATTGTTAAGTGATATTCTTCATAAATAGGTCAGAGAAACTTTTGAATTGTGAAGAATGTTTTATCTCTTTCTTTGAAATGTTTGTATTAAATTTAGAACTGGTAATTCATTAAGCTCATTAGCTCTGACTAGGAGAGTAGAGCAATATCTAGGATACAGATTTCAAGGCTTAAAAATGTTAGTGCTTACAAATAAACATAAAAGCAATGTGTGGAGAAAAAATATGGGATCATAATATGTTTAACTGTTTTTTGAGCGTGGCCCTCTGGATTAATTAAGAACATTTTCTATATTCAGACAGTTAAATATAAACAGAATACATTATGACTCTCCATTAACTCTGTTTTAATAGAGAAAAAGAGAATGCATTATGATGAATACAGTGAAAACTAGTTAAAACCATATTTTGTTGTTTGCTTTTTGACCTCAATTAAAAGATGAGAACATCACTGAATTTTACAGAATCTAGACCCCAAAATATATTATTCTTGAGTAACGTCAAATTTAAACAGTAAAAGTTTTGAAAAAAAATATACATACCTTTTTGGTATGCATATATTTTTTGGTATTCTTTGTTGCATAGTTGTAAAATGCTGTTCAGTTCTTCCAAACCCTTGATTTGTGATGTATCTTTTATTTAATCTTAATAGTATAATGGAGTCTAATGATTTTGTAGAGTTGAGTCACAGATAATTATCCTGGCTTCCTCTTGGAAAAGAGGGAACTTGAGGAAATCGAGGACTTAGCCCTTGGGAACAGTTATAGAATCAGACCCCAATATTGCTGCAGCCTTCCAGTCATGGAGTGTTTAGAAATAGTCTTTACAGACATTAAAGGATAACAGATATATTTGGTGCTTATTCACGCATTTTTCTCTGGTTTCTTCAGTAACTTGTTTGGTCTTGAAGTTATAAGTATCTTTTCTGTAAAATGGGTATAAAACATCTAACCAGTTATACAGCTGTTGAGATTCTTGATGTATTTTTAAAAAGTCCTAATTTCAAAAGATTTTTATCTATTGGTTACGTTTTAGCTTAATTTGCTAATGTCGCATCACAAATAAGCCCATTTAGATCTTTAGGGTTTAGTAGCTGTGTATTTCTGATATCTAGGGCTTAGGGGAAACACAGAAAAGTTTTCACAGAAAGGCAGTAATAAAAGAAGCCAACTTTCCAAAACTACATCCAATACACGCCCAGTAATTATATTTGTTGGTCCATCTTCACCTGTATCTATTTGAATCCTCTTGGAAAATAAATCCTTGTTTGTTTGTTTTTTTTTAAATTTTTATTTACTCATTTATTTATTAGGTAAATCGTCACAGAAGAAATCATTCCCAACATAACTTAACGCTTGCAGACATCATTAGTACACAGGACCACACGGTAAGCAATTGCTCTATAGAACTAATAAATCACTCTTGTTATTTTAAATGTTTTTAATGTCAGTGTTACACATTTACACAATACACATTACTAAAGAATAAATACATGAGTCTTTGGATGCCTCAAGATGTTAAGAGATTTGAGGGACTCTGATTAATCAATAAAAAGAAAAAAATTAGAAGATACAAAGCAATTTGTATGGCTTGACTTTGCTGTTAACTTGGTTGTACTAGATTGATATTTCATCAGTATTAACACTCAGTATAAAGGAATGTGAACATGTCTTTGTCCATGTGAAGCTGTTTTTAATACTAATATTAATACTTAAATTTAATGTTCACTTTTATTTATAACACAATATTAATGACACTAAGAATTTAGGGGGAATATTGTAGAAGGATAGTGTTTTATTTATTATTACTATTAAAATATTCAAATACAGGTTAATCAAAGAAATGTTAGTATCAGTAGTACTTATATGAACTTTTCAGGATTAGATAGGTTCATAAGCTTGTCGTTCCTCTAATTAAGAAAACTATGGAACCTGTATGTGATTTAGTGATAATTACTACTTTTTACATTGTTCCTAATGTTGTTAGTTCATGTGAGCGTTGTTTTATTTTACTTAAATAGAAACTCAAATATTTACACATACATACTCTAATATTTTTTTCTAAATAGTAAATTATATATATTCCATTTCCTTATTTTTATTCTAATCCTTTCAGGGCAGGGCATTTGTGGTCATTTTCTCAACCTTCCATACGTTGAAAAGGTGCAGGAGGGGCAACAGCTCAACAACAAATGATGATATTTATTGAGACAGAAACAACAGAGAATATCATTAAGATATATTTGGTATTCTTTTTAATCTAATATCATCCCTTTGCAGAAGGATCGAAAGTAGATCCTGAGCTGTCTTGGAAGTATTTCCTAGAAAATCTGTACAACAGAAAAAGGGATATTAACAGATGTTGAACAAGGAAAATATAGTTTCCTGAACAGAGTTTATATAAATATTGGGGCCATCCTTGAAATCTTTTTTATTTGTCTTAGTGATAAAGTTGTTTTATAATTCCATAAATACGCTGTATGCTCATTACAGAGAACTCTGTGTACATTATCGAAAAGATGAAGACCCTTATTTTCTTAGAGACAGCACCTATACTAATTCAATAAAACCAATATATGTAAAGTTACTTTGTTTAACCTGAGAGGTCTCACGAATATCTTGTATTTCTAGCTCTTCAGTTTTGAGCTCTTATATTTAGAACAAAGGATGGATTTGAGCTACATAATTTAAAGCGGGATATTTTATATGCCCAACATTTGTTACTGGATTTGATAATCTTGAGGAAAATATGACTAAACAGCAACATTTTCATCTGGAAACATATCCAATTTTTAACTTTCCAAAATGTGAGAATAAAGGTAATTCAAATCCAATGTTGAAAATCACATTTGCCTTTAGTTTTGGATTGGTTAAAATAACAGTCTGGGAAGGGTGTTGGTAAACTTTGAAAGGATGAGATTTTTGGGTCTGATTCAGAGAAGCAATCAACAGCTTGAATGGTTAGCCAATGCTCCTCCCAATTTCTGTTTCCAGATGGATAGAAATATTAAAAGAATAACCTTTCTAATATGTTATTTGGCATCCCTGGCCCTGGCCAAACACCAGTTTTATGCTACGAAAATGAAGGGTTAGAAAGGAAAGAAAAATTTCCACAGATGTAAAGTAAGTTTGATTAAAAAAAAAATAAAAATAATAAAAATGTAGGTGGAGTTGGGGATTAAGTCTTATTTTAGCTCTAATAATTCACCCATCCATCACTAGATAAATAGTGCCATGACTCTTCACAATAATCCCTATATACTTCCTGGGTTTTCTATGGCAATGATATGCATGACAGGAATTTGCATGACATAAGTACAAATTATAGAAAATGCACACGCTAATCCCCGTGTACACATTTGAGAATGTCACCTAAATCATTGTCCACACACCTCCTCATATGTACAAACAGATAAGTACACAGTATATATTGCATTATATTTTACATACAAGTAACAAACAAAATCTATGGTAATAGTTATTATATGACACTGTTAATAAAATGCTATTTCATATAATTAAAATAACAGGTATGTTTGATTTAAAAATCCTTATGTTGCACGTCAAAACATGTTTTATTGCCATTTAATAGCTTTACAGGTGGCAAAAAGTCTATTGAAACTGTTGCAAAATCATATTGTGACAAAAATGGTGTGGAATTACTAATACCCCAGTCAGGCACTGACTCAGCAGTGTCTCAGGGAAGACATGACCACCCTGAATCACGATTTTGCTTTTTGAAACACTGAGGTGTCCATGAGTTCTCTTTTTCCTTTACTGACACAACTGTGACTTCCTTAGGTAATGAAATACGATGATCTAATGCCTGGTCAGTGGGGCTAGTTGAAGACACCTTTTTTTTTTTTTCCCCTTTATTCTTTCTTGATATAAATTTACATAGTCTACCCCAAAATCCCAAATCCGATATCACAGCTTCATAAGGGATGTTTCGACAGATCACACAGAACCATGTATCTGACCCAGTGTCTCTTACTCCTGCTGGACTAAGAAAAGCATATGCAGAACTTCGGAGGACCACAAATTGGAAGGGAGAAACAAAAACAAAGAGCAAGTCTAGGATTCACTTCTAGTATTCCAAAACTCAAATGCAACATTGATAACTGTGCAATCTGATGCTGCAGCCTCATGTATATCAGCAGAGTCTATCCTGTTTTGACACCACAGCAAAGGTGGCAGGTTTCAGTAACAGCAGCAGCAGAGTAGGGGATCTATGAAGGTGATATCAGGTTGCCAATACTACATACTGCTTTGTGTAGGTAATAGCTAAAGGCTTTGCCTTTAAGGGCTTTGCCTTTCTGGATGTATTTTGGAAAATGCACGTCACAGCTGTGCTTTCCTTTGTTTATAATTCCAGTTTCAGATTGTATGCTGAGAATTGACAAACCGCTCAATTTGGTTTTCTGCATTATAGCATGAGATCACTTAGTTAAGTTGGAAACTTGAAGACAAGTTTTCCCCGCACACGGATGCACAAACTCCAGTGAAGTGTGACTTTTTAAGGGCTGCGAGGGGTGAGAGCCTCAATACCATATCTCATCTGAAAGACAGCACCACTTAAAGCACGATGCCTTCTAGCATCATTCTTGCATGAGCCTTGATTTAGTATTGACTCAAAGCAAAATGTGGCACCTACGAAGGCAATGTGACTTTTCCTGTTATACACAGATTTGGTGTTGCTCTGACATTGGTTACCCCTAAACAGGATTCTCTTTAGACTATAATGGTCAAGAGGTTTTTACAAAAATAGTGTGCCCTTCATAGCTATTAAGGAAACATGAACTCCTGCAACTCAATATATGAAATGACATAATTTACTTAAAATGCGTTTTAAATTAATTTATTTTTTACTTATAGCTAGAAACTTTACTTGCATTAATATAAGTTTCTGCTAACTCAACAAATAGAGTATTATTATGGGCTTTTTTCCAGGTTAATTATGCATACTAATTGACTTTAAATGTTGTTTGCATATTTTCAAAAGAACTGACTGCTACAGAAAAAATAGGTGACTAAACTGAGAATTAATGATAAAATGTCCGCATACTAGATTAGCCAGGTGCAGACTCTTATGCATGTACTGACTAAATGTATACATTCGCCTGAATAAATGATATGTTGGTTTCTTTTCTTGCAGGTAGTGGAGAAAGAAGGATATCTTCTAAAAGCTAAAATAGCAGACGGTGGCAAGAAATTAAGGTACTATATATGAATGTTACAGAACTTATCCATTGTAAACACATATCCACTAAGCATGCATAGATATGATAGCAGCTCATAGCTTAAATGACATTGTTTCAGTATTAATCCAATGTATGATCAGCTTTTGGAGTTTTACAGTCCCAGAAAGCAAGCAACAGCAGCTAACAGGCTGATTGCAGGCAATGAGCATGTGTTAATGTTAGCCTCTACATTATATGTTATATGCACATTAGGGACAGCCTTAGGGCACCACACAAACTAATATATTTTCCAGTGGGAAAGTTTTAGGTGCGGAGTGTGTGCTTGAGGGGTCAAGGATAGGAACCTGCCTTGTGGTGATGCCACAGGGATGTATAAGCAAGATTATCAAAAGCAGTCAGCACTTACTCGCTTTTAACACTATTTCTGCTGAAAGCAATGTGAATATTAACTATTTATGGAAGGATTTGCTATCATTTGCTGAGTCTAGGTACCTGTAAAGTGGAAGCAACGATGTGACAAGTACTGTCCATTACCAATGGGAATGAGAGATTAATGTGAAACATTGTTTTCTGTCTGGACAAATAAGTTTTCATACCTATATAGCGCTACACAGTACGGAACCTAGGAAAAATAAACAAATTGAAAAAGTAGTCTGGATGTAACCTAGTCCAGCATTTCACTTGAAATTAGAACATTGTCCACACTTGGCTGAATCTTCTATAGCTGGGTACCCTGCAGCTGGCAGTGCATCAGAGACTGGTGTCACTTGGATGTTTGGAAAAGGCATTGAAGCCAGTATTACTCTGTTCCCTTCTTGGAGCACTGGCCAAAGCTTCAGCAGGGTTCACATAGGCTGGGCATGATCTGTGAATGTGCCCAGACTGGGAAGGGGTTTCATCTTCCTGGCAAGAGCCAGTGCATATGGGGAACTTTAGTGCAAAGCATCCCCATGGTTTTCCCTTGCACACTGTGGGCACAGGGAAGAGGCAGCCTAGCTCGGCTACTTGTGCTTTTAAATAGTACTGAACGGTCTTATTTTTTTGAATAGCCTGAGAAATTGTGAGCACCACTGAAGCTATAATGTGCTGCCATCAGGTGTTCGTTTGACAGAATGCAAATGCACCAGCAGCTCTCGTGTTGGATGCGTTTCGGCATCCGCATGGTCGGATTTCATATTTCAGGAGCTGTCTGACTCTGTTTCAACAATAATTTTAATGTCACAGTAATAGATGGATTCATGCAATATGCTTGTTGATTCCAGCTGAGTCTTCTCTGTGTACTAGTATTTATACAGACCAAGCATGGATAGCAGTGACTTATTTACTTCACGCACGTTTTATCTGATTCCTTTCACTTACCTAAACTTGCTGTTCATTGACTGGAGGTGACTTCTTGAACAATCCTGCCGCCACGTTGCAAAAACTAAAATATTGTGAATGGACTTTTCTAAAGAGCTTAACTTTAGGTCACTGCATGTATCCAATGAAATATGGTGTTCCCACCTGTACAGAAACCAATACACTATGGCATTTCTTTTGTTTGTTTCTTTCAGACCTAATTAATGACTGTATGGATAATCTGATAAATAGGTTGTCTAGTTTTATACCTTCTAATTCTACGTTATAAAAGCAATGAAGTTTTGATTTCAAAATGTCATTTTTTTTTAAATGTAACAACTGTAGTTTAAAAGGACCAGAGAACTTGAGACTTGAGTTTAGGGAAAAGATCTTCTTACAGATACCGTGGTGAATTCAGATGCATTCTCTTAGTATTCTCTTAATCTCCTTAACCCTGATGGAATTAAAGTATTCACCACTTAAGACTCAGAATGAAGCTTAGATAAAACATCTTACCTGACAATTTAAAAAAAATAAATAAATACTTTGTAAGATTATGTAGAAGGAGTGTTTTCTCCTGTAAGGTCAAGGTCAAGGACCTTTTCCAAATCAACTAAGGGGTAATAAGAAGGGGAGGTGTTGATGGGAACTGAGTCTGAGGGCATGTTTATTCCAACAAGGTTATCTGGTTGAGTGCTTTTAAGTTAAGAGACAATGAATAGGAAAGAAAAAAAAAAAAAGATCATTTGTTCATTTGTATAAATTGATCAGGGAAAAAACTGCATCTTGGAGTGTTGATTCAACCAAGTTGCCCAAGTGAGGATCTCAGGATTATTATGATAAAAGAAGGGAGAACAATAAACAAAATGCTGAGACCCAGACTAGACAAGAGAGTCACGCTGATTGAGGGGTCATCAAACTACAGGTGCCACTTGCAGCAAGATCTAGGTGGAGCCAACAAGGTGTGAACCAAGAGGCCCCAGCCTGGGAGGGCACAAGAAAATGCAGAGCTCTGTGTAAACCCACGGGAGCGTACAGAAAAAGGGAGAACAGAAGGAAAAAAGAGGGGGGATAGGTAGACTCAGTGATCCTTGTGGTTCCCTTCCAACTTGGGATGTTCTATGATTCTATATACAATTCTAAGAGAAAAAAAAAAAGAGAGAAAAAAAAACATAAAAGGGCCGGTTGCATGTAAAACATGTCCAGCCAGTATGCTTCTCTGGCCAAGCTCTGTGGCTGATCATCACTGTCTGTCTGACCTTCTTATATTTTCTCATTAAATGTTTTCTCAACTCACTCTTCCGTGTGTATGCGTGCAGAAGGACTATGTGCCAGCTCCTGGCATGACCTGTGTGTGCGTGTGTGTGAGTGAAATGGGTGCCAGCTGCTGGAGCCAGGCCGGGAGTGTAGGCCTGTGGGCTGTGGTGCCAGCTGCTGGAGCCAGTGGGGTCCCAATGTCAGTAGCTGGAGGGACAACAGTAGCTCTTTGGATCTGAACGGGTCCTACAGACTTTCAGCCCCGAGCACCAGCTGCTGGTGGGGACTGGTGTGAGTAGGCTGGGTGCCAGCTACTGGAGCCAGGCCGGGGTGTGGACTTCTGAGGGGCATGTGCCAGCTACTGGAGCCAGTGGGGTCCTAAGGACCGCCTGGGCTGGGGCATGAGGAGGACAGGGGGTCCATTTGGGGGCACAGGGGGACTTGTGAATGTGGCGTGCATGAGGGACGAGCCTGTGATCGCTGCATCTGCAGCAAACTTCAGGCAGGGCCTGCTGGCAGGCAGATGCCTGTGAGGTGGGTACGAGGCCCTTGGCTGTGCCATCCTGTGTGGTCACTCATGTCAGTGTCCTGTCCCTGTCTGTGCGTCTCTGGGATACGTGCTCAGCCCCAATACTTGTTGTGCCTGCAAAGGGGAAAGTGGCAGCCATGTCCCCCCGCCCGAGCAGATGCCCCGGCTCCCAGCCACCTGGCAGGGGCCTAGCTGGAGCAGGGCTGGGTCAGAGCAGCTGGAGGCTGGGGCTGTGCACTGCTCCTCACGTAGCATGCCTACCACTGACTTTTTAGTTCTTTATTGTTAACTCCTTATTTCAAAACCATAAATAGAGCTGTGTTGTTCTTGAATAGGATCTAGGTTGACGTGAAATCTTTTAATGTTTTGTCAAACTTCCCAATTTGATCAGAAATTTGAATCTTTTAAGAAGTTTGCGTGCAAGTCTGGGACCTCAAAACAGTAGCTGGTTTTTATTTCTCAGCTAGAAAAACCTGCCCCACAAATAGCTGGAGCAAGCAGTGTTCTGTCTACTAGAAGGAGAGGTGGCCTTGAAACCTTCCTCTCCATAGCCTATGTCAAGCATTTGGTGTAAGTTGGGTAATGAATCTAAGCTGTGTACTAAGGATTTAAAATCCTTTAGTAATCCATATTTATCCAGGATATCCAACTCATAGGAAAATCTGTATAAAGCAGCACATGGCATGCTTGGCCACTTAGGCCTCTGTCAGTAAAGAGACCTTGGGGCGGGGATTAAGAACTGAGGCTGTGCTTACCAATAGGCAGCTGGTACTCACCAACCTGATGGTGATCATTTGCTACAGCACTCATTTCACAAGGATACTGTGAAAAACAATTAGCTGAAGTTGAATTGTTCTCAATGCCAATATGCACAATCCTTAGATACAAACGTAGTTCACCTTAGCTAAGGATACAGCTCTTTAGTTACAATAAATTTAGCTGAAAATTTGAAGGTGACTGAAAAACACTGGGGGAATTTTTCCAGTTCTGGTCAGATACTTTTCTAAAATTCTACTCTCTGCCTCTTCCTCTCTCAATCTCTTTATTATTGTCCCCATTAATATAGCATCAAAAATACAATCCTGTTTTCTTCAAACTCATACATTTCCTTCATTTATTTTTTTCCCTAATGTTGCCACTTGTTGGCTATATTTTAGGGATGATCCTTAGATCAATTTGGGTGAAATCTTGGCTATACTGAACTGAGCAAAAGTTCCTCTGCTAATATCAGTGGTATTGGGGCTTCATCTCTAACATTGGTTATGTTTCTTCATGTTAAATAGGAAGGTCATTAAAAGAAAAGCAGCCTGTTGTTATGCCTGATGTGCAGTTTGATGGGATATTGAGTGCAGTGGAGCTTTGAGGTGGATCTGGAAGTGAGCATCCCAAAGAAGACCCGCAGGCTTTTAAACTTAACAAAGCCAGGTTTTGCTAGAATTAAAAATGAATGTGTTTCAGTTGCTTAGGGATACTTATATAGAGAAAGCTCAAAGAGATAGGAAAGAGAGAAGAATGAGGGAAAAGGGTTTCTAACAGCTCTGTGTGCCCATGGTGTCCTTACAGGCAGCTCCCTCCTTTTAAGGAACCACAACTTATGTGTGAAGCAGCCTTTTTGTAACACACATGCTCAGGTCTGTTCCGAAATGTTCAGATTTGTGATTTGCATTCACATAAAGAAATTAAACTGGGGTTGTGAACATTTTGGTAACTATCAGATGCTATGACCCCAAAATCAGTCAACTATTTTTAGATGAAAGTCTCAAGTTTTTCTTTTCTATTAGACCAGATCCATTTGTTTATGTGTAATATCTGTAATATCGTTTCCTTCTGAGTTGATTGTTATGTTCTTCTGTGCAGGAATGCACTTTTTCACATATCCGTGTGTATTTTGGTTTCTTCTCCCTGGCCCCTGCAGTTTGCCAGCTCTTCAAGGTTATACTGTGAACTTACGACGTTTTATGGAAACTTAAAGCTCTCTGAAATATTGTTCTTCTCTTTCTCTCCTGTATTTTTGTTGTTGTTGTTCTGAGAAAGGAGAAGCTATTTGGGAACTTTCAGAATAGACCCTTTTTTGAGCTCCATATAGTCAGATTGAAATTATCTTTAGTTTTTCCTTCTTGGTTCCATTTTAAATACTAGTTACAGAAGGGTAGCAGCTATTGGAGTACTCTAAGCATATGTGAACTCTAAGCACGTGTGAATAATCCCACTGTTTTGCTGTGATTAAGGCATCTTGGTGGAAAAGCAGAACAGCGAGGCTTTAAAATAGGAATGAGGGGAAAGAAGGCCTTCAAGCTTTGTTCTTAGGCCACATTCACACCGTAATTAGGATAGTGCAACTCCATCAATATTGGTGGAAAATTGTTGCTGATATTGAGTTTAGATCACTTTTGTTTCTGACATGAAATAATTAAAAACTAGTCTACACATGGAGCATCTTTTACCCACTTGCTTGCACACCTTGCTAATGTATATTTTTTTATTTTTTTAAAGGAAAAACTGGTCCACGTCCTGGATTGTCCTCACTGCTCGGAAAATGGAATTCTACAAGGAATCCAAACAGCCAGCACTGGCCAACCTGGTAGGTAATCAACCATCCAATACAGTCAGCTTCTTTGCAACTTTTACTTCAGTATAAAAACTTTTCTGTTCAAATAAGGCAAGTTCCGGCTGAGCTGGCAACCTTCAAAGACTGGAAAGGAGCTAAAGGAAAATGCCTTGATAAACTTTTAATCAGGTGTAGGGTATGAGAAGAAATAGGACTTAGAATGTCCTTTATTAAGAGGTGCATTTTGAGAATAATTGCAAAGTGAGACAAATGGTGAGTGACTATCCAGTAATGCGAAGGTAACACTTTAAATTAAGGTGCCATTTATAAATGCTTTATTCTTATTTATGAAAATGATCACTAAATGCAGCTACTTCCTCAAATAATGTGTTATAAAGTATGTTACAAAATGCATTAGTAATAAATGCTTAACAGATGATGCGATGAGAATCTGTTGCAAAGGATATTGTGAGACGTAAATTGTATTAAACCATGTATGTGCATCTTTAATACATGAATTTAAGTTATCTACCATCCTATAAAGTGGCTTATACATTAATAAATAATAATAAAATATTTATAAATGGCACCTTAATATAGGGTGTTACCAAAGCAGAAAACACTGTAAGTTAGCAAAGTGATTTTTTATCGTAGTATAAATGTGACATCTACCATATCCCACTAACCTTCCTGAATATTTCTATGACTCCATCTAATGCAGCTAATGCAATTTCTGTAGCCTGTAGTTACTACAAAGTGAAATTTGCAGTACCTCTTTATTGTGCCCCAAGGAAACACCACTGATCTTAGTCTTCGGAGATGTGACAGCTACACTGCGCAAGCAATAATGGCATGTATCCCTTCAGTGCTAGTTACTGCAGAGTTTGAGCCTATGAACCTGAATGTGGGCAACAAAAGGGGATTTTGGTAAATGTATGACACTGTGGGCAGCAAAGGGACAGGTTTGACAAAGCCCTATTGTGAAAGGCTCTCAAGGCCTGATCAAACCTGCCATATCTCATTGGAGTGATGGGTGGCCACAAAGGTGCTCTCTTTGGCAGAAGTCATAAACAATAAGCTATTTTTTCCATGGCAGGTGATTACCCCCCCCCCCTTTTTTTTGCCCTATATATTCTTGATATACCAATATTGCTTGCTGTAAAATTAGCTTTAAAGAGCACCTTTTCATGCCTTACTTTTTTTTGGAAAGGTGAGGGTTGTAGCAAAAATAAAGGATGAAACAATAAAAATAAGTAAAAGATGGAATCTGACACTTTCTGCTTGTGTTGTTGCCAGCACAGCTGGAGAATATTTTTTTCTGAAGCCATGAAAACAGTATAACACAAATTAATTTTTTTTCAAAATCATCTGTTTTCCTTAAAGTTGAATTGGCTGCTTTTTTTTCTTTTTTTTTTTTTTAAGTCTAAAATAAATCTATTAAAGCTAGTCTTACAATTTTGATAGCTGTCTTCTGCTTCTGTATGCTGGATGGGTATTGCTGTCATAGAATCAATGTATTTGAGAAATTAATTTATGTTATGCTCAAGTTGCATTCCAGTAGCAAACTCCAGAATATGTTCCTCCTCTGGGCAATGCAAGTTGGAAGCTGCCAAAAGGGCAATTTTGAGGAAATGTGTTCTTGTCTTTTCAGAAGGCATATAAAACCAAAGAACCTAATATAATGACAGAGGAGAAATTGTTATGGTCAAGTGAGGAGGAGGAGAGTTCTTGCAAAATGTCTTTGGTACTCATCTGAAGGATATGATGCAATGCAGTTGTGAGCCACTTGGCTTTAATTCATCCAGTGTGGACACGGGCTGCTTAGCCCAGCTCTAGAAGCACCTTGCACATTCAGGCTTTCAGCGCCAGTATCGTAAATGCATTCATACCCATTGCTGCTTTGAAATTCCGTGGAGGTGAGGTGCCAGACAACACGCATTAGCTTCATCTGTAGGTCTGATTTGCTGCAGGGTGGGATTATTATATTCGGTATTTCACCAGCACTTCAAAGCTCCACCAGGAAAGTTCATCCATTAATTCTGCATTTCAGGAATGGATTTTGGCACTGGTTAGGTAGCAGAAGAAAAGTTAGCAAACTGGAAGTGCATAGTTCCAGTTAGGTAGGGTATGTGAGAAATTCAGGCATCATGTTTGACTGATGTGGGTGGGATTTGGGGAAAAATAAAAAAGTACACTGCTTCAACTGGGACAAAAATGTTTGCTAATTGAGGAGGACTGCCTAAGTGCACTGTGCTTCCTCTGGTTGCTGCTACCTTTTCTTCTCTCTCTGCAAGCCCTCACCCAAATTCTAGCAGATAAATGCACTGGTAGGAATTCAACACATAGGAGGCTTGATTCTACTCTGGGACTCCTCCACACTCCTTAATTCTCAGTAGCTGTTTAAGGATTTAGATACTGAAGTAGACCTGCCTGAACTAATCCAATTCTAAAGATCTCAATCTATTTAAATCAAAAATTAAGATGTGTTGCAAGAAAGGATCGTCTGATGTCAGTCGCTTTCCCTGAAGTCTCCCTTCATTACTCCGTCACCTGTGCCCATAATTGGTGAGATCCCATCCACTGTCTCTTAGCCCTACTTTACTATTTATTTATTTATTTATTTATCATCTTTCCTAGAAAAGACTAATTCATATAAATGATACACAAACTTGTTAGTATAGTGACAGCACATCCTGTAGCAACTCTGGCTTGATCTGCATCTCTTTCTGCCACCCTCGTTATCCCAGTTCTAACACCCACAAGTTTTAGTGTGAGTTCTTCTGATCAGACCAGACACCAAACTCCAAACCTCTCCTATGGGTGCAGTTTAGTGTTAGGAAGAACACAGGCATATATTAATCCCATTTTTTTGTTCATTATGGGAAAAATAAAGCTTTTCTTTTTAATTCCACACTATATCTGAGCACTGGGGATGTGAACTCATTGTTCACTAGGTGAGTCAAATTAAATTTTCTGTCTATTGCATATAACTTATATGCATAGGTAAGTAAATTATGAAAAACCTGAAGAAAAAACATTAGATAACTATTCAAAATCTCACAACTCTATTTCCTAAATTGAAATTTCACAAAGTTATATAAAAAATAAATAAAAAATAAAAAAACTAAACTGGCATGTTGATCTCATCTGATAAAGCAAATGCAATGTTTATTTCCTTTGTAAGCCATTTAACCAGATATAATTTTGATAGTGGAAGGGAAATAATACAAAAAGGCTTCATTAGAAATCATTTATTTACTGATTTTTTTCTTTTAGTTTGTTTTGGAAAAAGGGGAACTCAACCATTAATTAATGTAATAGAGGCAATGTTCATTCACTGTAATATGAATTATAACAAAGCATTTTTATTGTTAGCAGGAAAATGATGTGACTTAACAAAAAGATTAATGTTCCTTTGTATTATAAAGATATTAATTCATTAATTATTAATTATCAAATGCTGTACATGAAGTGAAAATTTAAAAAAAGACAGCTTTATTATAAGGGGAATGATATCTCACAATAAAGGCAACAAGAGAGGAAAATGAAAGCACATTCTAATTATACCTCTTCTGATGACAGGATAACATTTAGAGGTGACTTAAAATTATATTTACCCAAATCCTTCATAATATTTATACTCAAAGAACTAGTCTATCTGAAAACAGTTCTTGCTGTTCCTTTGTAGAACTGCAGATACCAGACTTGCTCTAACAACAACTTTCCTATTGATTTGTTCAGATAAGACTGGGATCCATAGCTTTCTTGTGAGGGTAGTGCTAATATCTGGTTTTGTTATGAGTAATAGAGAGAATGATCATTAACGCACATAGAGGAGAGTCTCAAAATATGTGCTTGTTTACAAATATTGCTGAAAATTCAAGTTTGGATCCCGCGTAGCTAAATTAGTATCTTTTTGCTCCCGCCTTGATCATTTGTGGTCATGCTTTTGATGTATTTGTAGTGCTCCTAAGAATATAACTTGCCTTTTATTTTAAATTAGGGACATTGTGAGATAAACTGATCACAGCCCCACTCTTTCTTACCAGCATTAAATTCTATTACCAGTTGGCCTTTCTGACCAAGAAAAACTAGTCTGTTTATTCCCTGAGATAGTTTATTCAACAGAGGTTATTTTAACCTCAGGTTATTAGCCCATCTGCAAAGTAATTTAGCGAGTGAAAATGCTGCTGAAATCCATATTCATGTTGTGGAAGATTTCATTGCAGCAGACACTTGTATCAATTTACAGCATAACCCCCTCCAACAACAGTGATATAACATAATTGCTCTGACTGCAAAACACAAAGCAAGGACGCAGCGTGCTCAGGCTTTCACACTAACCGTAGCTTACTCTCCTGCAGTATCTCTGGGTAAAGTAAACAATAAGTAGCAGGACAGTGTTGAGGCCAGAATGAGTTTCTAGGCATTTTTCCTCGGTTCCCTATGGATTTAAGCAGGGGTGATTAGTCCCCACTGCACGGAGCTCCCTGGGTGCTGAGGAAGGGCACCATACTCAACCAGCACTGAAGGATCTGGATGGTTTTGCATGCAGTTTTCATCAGAGGCTTTATATACTACATCATACCGCAGAGCCTCGTAAGGTGTTCACAGACACCTCCTATCTTGTTCTGGGCAGAATTGCTGAATTCACCAAAAGAGAAGTTTTTGAGTTGTTTGCACATAGCAGAAGCGTGTTTATCTTTCTAAGACCTTGAGATTGCATCCCATCCTTTTTGGAAAGGGAGATGCACATCCTTACCCTTTTCTTCTGCTTATTACGGAACCTGATCAGTAAAACAGCTTCAGATTACAACAGGAAATCCAACTGTGTGTGCACCTGAGTGCACAGAGTCCAACTTCTACTGCTACCTGCAGTTTTGTACAACCATAGAAATTAGAGATGTTAAAATCTTCTAGAGTTCACCATCCCATCTTCCTGCAAAACTTCCACTGATGGATGTGCTTTCCATGGCTTTCTCACGTCAGTGTGAAATGCCATGGCAGTTTTCCAGAGGAAGAGACTCTGTACCCAGTATCCTTCCCTATCAAGATACTATTTCCTGGTTCTTTGTCTACGGTTTTTCATCTTCTTTTCATCTCATTATGTGTTTCCAAAAGGTCTCCACTTTTTCTGTTGATTGAGTAAAGCTGCCTTCTTTGTTCAAGTATTTGCAGACTCAGCCTTATCCTTTTTTTTTTTTTTTTAAATTGGTCACTTCTGCCTTCTAAATAGTAACTCGTTAAATTTCACAACATCTTTGTAAAATCAAGCATCAATACTGCAGTTTTGATCTGTTATTATAATTCAGAAATATTAAGCTCTTGTCAGAGGCCAGAAAGGAAGTCTGAGGCAGAGCTGGGGAAAAAAAATCCAAACCATCCTCTTCCAGTGGTTTAGCCACAAGAACATCTTTCTGCTTTCGAAAACATTTTTGTATAAAAGAAAATAATGAAAAGGAACAAAGACACACTGGACTGTCAGTCTGAGAAGAAATGAACCATGGTAGTTTTATGGTTTGGCAAATGGAGGCCATAATTACAACTCCAGTACTGAAAGATGCCAGAAACTGTGGCTGCAAATTACTTGACCAGGATTTCTTACTCCACTTCTTTTATCCTAAATAGATCCTTTTCTATCCAAAAGCACCCTGGAAAGCACACACTTTTTTATCCTTTAATAACAACATCAGAGAAATTCAGTGAGCAATCTTCAGAAAGCTGATTATATGGTTAATGATGCACTGGCCACTGTCATTTCTATTAAGTCACCAATACCTTTTTTTTTTTTTTTAATGTAAAATGTCTTAAGAACAATGGAGCAAAAAAGATGCTTCAAACTGATTATTTACCTTGTGTTGGTATTACTCCATGTCTTACTAAAAGGAACTTATTAGTGCTTTACACTGTTAATGGTAGTATTTTTATTGTTCTCCGGGATGTGCAGTAACCTAGTCTACAAAGACTACTTCAAACTACAAGGGCTTTGCCAAAACTGCTGCACAGGCAAAGTCCCTGGAGAAGGAGTTTAGATAGCAAATGAAGATTATTGTGCTTTACTCCAGCTCCCAGGAACGTAAATGGTACAGGCAAACAAATCTGCTCTTTGAAATATTTGCATCCATACGGAGGAGCTGGGGAGGCAGAGCAACGTCACTCACGGATGCACGGACTGACATCGCGAAGTAGCAGACGATGTGGAGCTAGCCTTAAGTGTTGAGCTCTTTCTGGGTGTCACACATGCCCTCAAAGCTTTCTTTCTTTTTTATTTTTTTAATGAGCTAGAAATGATAATATGTTTGGAGAAAGGAGATAGCTTGTTTTACAGATACGATGATGTAGATTCTCGTTTAGTTTCTGTCATTTCCAGCTGCATCAGTATCAATTTGCAGTTGGAAAACCCACGAAACATTATCTTGAAACACAATGGCTTTTCACGAGGTTTTGCAAAGTAAGCAATTAAAAACTCTGGTCAATGTGTATGCATTTCTGTTTTGATCTACTGTGTATTAGACAATTTTTTTAAAAACAAAACATCTAAATATATTTAAAATTATGTATTTAGCGTAAGAACTTTGTTTCTGAGGTAACGCACCTGGGGAGCGGTTATCTAAGGGAATAATGAACTCTTTGGTAATAACAGCAGCTGCGCTACAATAATCTTTCATTTGAACTTGATCTATTCTTATTTTAGGTGATCTTGTCCACTTGTGGAAAATCAGGTCGTATTCATGGTTAATTTTTTCTTTGCAGAAACCAGGATATAAACCTGAGTGTGTGGATTTGTGTGGTGCTCAGATTGAGTGGACCCCAGAGAAATCCAGCAGAAAGAACGTCTTTCAGGTAAGAGGCAACGCATGCATTTCTTGCTCGTTTGAGTGTAGAATCTGTTAAGCTAAGAGGTAGGTTTTATTTCCTTCATTTTAGTAACTAGAGACTGATATAATACAGCATTTTTCCTACTAATACAGGAGTGTAGCATTTTATCAAGCGTCGGTTTACTATTTTTCCAAGGGAAGGATTTCTGATGACTGAGTCTCCCAAACACTTGAGAACCTGTTGATTTATTGATTAATGCTCTGTATTCAATTTGTTTTTAAAACTTAGTAGGTAATTGCTTTGGGTTCAGGCCTAGAATCTTGACCTAAAGGACTTCCATAAACACAACTTCTTCAAACTGCTTACACAAGCATGGCTCCAACACAGTGCGGTTACCCTGTTTATTTTTATTGCTGTTCAGGGTGCTCAGACGGTGATGACCCAGGTTCATTTCAGGGAGGGGAGGGGAAGATGGTAAAAGCTTGCCTCTGTCAGGGCCAGCATAGGAAGATGTATGTTTCTCACTGGTCTATTCATTCATGGAAAATAATATTATTTAATTGCTACATCTAAATCCCATTGAATTGAAAGGGAGGATCAAGGCCTTAGGTGATGAAAGGATGAGAAGAGTGTTATTGTAAGGTTAACATTCCAGGATCTAGAGGCTGGAAGAGTTTAATGCAACATTTTCAATTTTTGGACATAATCCAACTCCCATGAATATCAGTAGAAAGAGGTTTTTTTTGGTTTCACTAAAAGTTGCATCAAGCCACATTAAGATATTATTCTCTATGAATTGAGGTGTTTCCCTGAGTTCTAACACTAAGATTTTTTAACAATGTAAACTATAAAGGGAAGAGAGAGACAGAAGCAAACATGCCAGGGTCAAGATATTGTTAGTTATCAGATAGTCCTTTTGCATCACCACCAACTGAAATGTGCTGGAGGAACCAACTGTGCCTGGGTCCGGGGTTTAACCATCACATACAAAACCCCCGAAGGGACTGTACTCAGCTTCTTGAGGAGAAACCTATTCAGGTCAACTGGGTGTTACAGATATTTTTTCAAGGTTTATTTTTCTAGACATCTTTCCAAAGCGCATGCAATATTTAGAAATATTCTTCATCTTCAAGATAGACTTACCCCCCACATCCTTCAGGTTGTCTTGAAAGAACACTTGGAGCTTTGTCATTTCCTAGGTATTTTTAAAGTAAATATTTTGGTTTTGCTGTCAATCTTCAGCTTTTTCGCTTGCAAAGTGATTAAGTATAACCTTAGCCTTCAATCCTGCAACCCCCTGAGCACACTGACAAGCTTTCTGAGCTTGTAGGGTTTATTTCTCATTTCACAGAAAGCAAAATTTCTGTTTGGAAATGTGTATCAGGGAGGTGATTCACTGAAGCTAATACATTTCCAATGCAAAGACAAATGAAGCTTTGTTATTGATTTACCAAAAGTAGTTGTATGAAGACTTGCAATGTATTTTCTTCTCACTTCTCTTAGTGTGAGGTGTAACTCCACTGAATCAGAATAATGTGAGAAAGGAAACTCATGCACTACTGTTTGAACCCATTAAAACATGTCTTCATCAAGCCAATAAGTGAGTGGGAGAGACATTAAGAAGTAAAAGCATGGGAGGAAGGACATATGCTAAGACACATTTTGAAAAGGGATGGAGCATTGTTTAGACAGAGAGCTACAAGAAGATTATGCCAGATGGTAAGAGCGAAAGAGGAGAAGGCTTTGGCATCAGTAGTGGTGACATTTTGGGAAAGTAAAGGACTGAAGGAGAGTGGTGCTACACGAGCAGATAGAGTGGGAAGGGGACTAGAGAGTGAGTGAAGATTTATGACATAGTCTGGAGGAAATCCAAGGCGAGTTCGAAAGCGGAGAGGTCAGTTTGTACCTGGATACTGAATATTGCAGGAAGCACTTCTGATGCTCTGCTTATTCCAACTGGATGGGAATAAGATTGATAATATATGTCAACTTAATCACAGATTTGTTCAAATGAATAGAACATGGGAGCTGGATTTTTGTTGTTGTTGTTTCTGTGTGTGTGACCTAAATATAGATGCATTGCATTGCTATCTGATTAAATACATTAGCTGACTAACTCTGGAATGATCAGAAATACGTATGATCATATCTTCAAAGCATGGTTGGTGGGTTTTTGTTTCATTACTTTCTGACCAATAAAACATTATTCTCTGATCCAAACAGAGCAATGGTTGCTTTCTGCTAATGTATTGTACTAGGCGTAGATGCAGAATTTTGAGTTTGATTTAGCCTGGGTGCTCAATTCGAGTTCATGAATTATAGATTAGAAATAGAAAATGACTACTGAGATTTTGGTTTGAAGAAAAAGAAGGAAATCTGGAATTTAAAATCTAAGCATATGACAGTTAATGGATGGTAACAAGAAGATGGAGTACAGGAGTATCATAAAGAAAATTAATTGGAAACATGATCGATGCAGGGGGGAAAAAAAGAAGAAACTGCAAGTAAATGATATTCAGGCAGGAAGATTTGGGTTTCTGGTCTTGATCATGAGGTTTTCAGCAGTGTTACTCCATTCATTTTAATTGAGCTAACTCCCTGTTTAACTGGATAAGTCTGATCTGCCTTTCACACTATCCAATTTGTGCATGCAGTATATTTCTGTTCTTGGTGAACATATTAGCTTTTTTTTTTTTCTTCAAGTTTTCCTTAATAGTAACTAAAAATATGCATGTCGTGATATATAACCTTCTGATTTTCCTTCATTTATTTTACTGATGATATAGCTAGCACCAAGGAAAAGAACTGGTTAGAAACAGCTTTACAGGATGTGGGGAAACATAGCAGTTTGCTGTGAGATACCGTGCTGTTTGTTCTCACTGGCTGAATGACGTGATACACTAGGTCTTCATCAGAGGAGTGGTGAATAAAAGAAGATTTATGTTCAAATCACATGCTTTAAATATTTCTGCTAAGTGCTAGTTTGCTCTTTGGTGTTTAGCCTGAAATTTAAAGCACTGAGGATTAAAAGGATTACAACATAATCTTAAATAATCCTAAGTGTCATTTACAGAGAGATGGTTGTAATAACTAAATAAAACCATGTTAAGGGATGGCAGTGTTGTCAGTCAGCAACTGGAACAGAAACGGTGCCTATGTCACTCTGGCATTCTCCTCTTTCCTTTCTTTGGTTTCATCTAATGTTGGATAGGTACATTTTGATACGAGTTACCAAGAAGAAAATAACACAATGGGCTACTTTGCCGTCAGTACTAGTGTGGTTGCTGAGACATCAGAAACTAGATTAGTTTACAGAATTTCTCACTTTTCATTATTTTCTGCTTCTAGTAAATTTTTCCACTGGAGTTTATTCCTTCCCTTGCGTTACTCATCCTTAGGTCTAAATCAAGCAGCTTTTTTAATTTTAAATTCAGCCCAGACATTGTAGAAGATGTGCTCTTGACCTCTGGCTTTGCAGTCCTGGAGCTTCATTAGCACAAAGTCTTGTGGCTGCAGACTATTTTCTTGAAGAGGTTTGGGAAGATTTCTTTTGGGTAATTCAAAAAAGAAAAGGAAAAATTGGAGAGAGGTAAAGAGTGCAATAAAAGGTCACGAGCAGCATACTTGTGGATTCGTGAAGCAGCTTTGTTCTCTTAATAGCCCTATTCATTTAACTAACAGACATATTTTAGTTTCTTTAGTGATATTTTTTTCCTGTTTAACAAGTTGATGTTTTAGGAATATTTCGTATGCAAAGTTTCTGGAGTTTGATGCCCTGGCTCTTCCTAGGGGTCTGGTGTGATGGTGGTTTTCATTTCTATAAACTTCAGCTGTAAGGGACTACTCATTCATGTGCAACTAAGAATTATAAATGTATTTTACAAGTAGAGAAATCTGTGTTCACAGTATACATACAGTATTTCAACAGTGAGACAGCTGAAAGTACAACTGTACCTGTGTATAATATGAAAGAATTTATCTTGCAGCTGTTTCCTATATAATAACATTTATGGCACTGATCTAGGGTAACTCCCTTGTCCCTGAAGCTACTCCAGCTTTGTCCATGAGCATAATCTGAATTATAAACTATTTTTTTCTACATGCTGTGGAATTAGTATAGGATCTGGATGCCTCCCAGAGATGTTTTAAGTCTCCACTTTTTGCCATGGGAGGGATCATTTTCTTTTCCATCATCGCTCAACAGGAAGCACTGAGAGTGTAGGAGGGGTTTCGACTGGTATTGGTATTTGGATTTCTTTTGATGGTTTTTAAATGAAAATGCTGCATAGAGGAGGCCAACCTAAGGAAGTCACATTGCACTTGGATGGATGTGCAGCTTCTGGTGGGCCTTATCAGCAGCTGGAGCCTGTTCCCCAGCCCAAACTGTCCCTGGAGTTCTGCCTCCTGAGCCTCAGAGTGCTCGTCTGCAGCTCATACAAGAACACACAGTAACCTTTGCTGGCTTTAAATTAGATATGCATTAAACTGCTGCTTAGGACTTGCTGCTGTTTTTGAAAAGTCTGTATAGCATTCTGTCTGCTTTTGGAGGTTACTGCTATGATTGTGTTTAATTTCTGTCACAGGGACCTGAACATATCATTGCCTAATTAAAAAACTTAGCCGCATCACACAGTTATTAGCTGGTGTCAGTGAGAGGTTCTTTAAATAGCAAACATAATAAATTTATAATTAGTTTTAAAAAATCAAAAAAACAAACAAAAAACAACCACCAAGAAATGTTCTTATTCATCATCTTAATCATCAAGTGTTTATTTTTTTGTAAGAAGTGCAGTATTTTTACTGGGATAACTGGGAGATATGAATGCATATCTCTGCGTTGTGTTTCTAATTCCCTCTTCCTGCTGTCTTGATACTGACTTACCTTACCGACCTTCCAAATGCTCAGTAAAATCTAATGGATGGATACAGACAATCTTCTGACCTTTCGTATATCAATTATTTTATGTTATAACCTAAATACAACAGGACCTGTGAATGCATTCTTTCTTTATTCTTAATGTTTTTTCATTAAGAAAGCCACATAATACTTCTTATGATTTAACATAAGTGCATCCAAAGCACAGAGTCAGAGCTGCGGATAGTGGACACTTGAAATATATACATTTTTACTAATGTCAGGATTCTGGGACCTGACTCTTACTCTACTTTCGCAATAGTGTAGCTCTGACATTTTTGGAATCACTTCTGATTTACATCTGTTGAAAAAGAGCCTCTTTATTAATACCTATCAATTGCCCTGTTACCTTTTCATTTCTTTTAAGCCAGAAGTTACAAATGAAACCATACTTTCTGTAGCTCGTTGCCTTGCTTCCTTAAGACCCCAAATGTTGTGTGTCAAGCAGTTCAGATCACAATCTTTGTTTTTGGAATCCACTGGTATGGCATGAAAACTGGTCAGGATCTTATGCAAAAACTGGTCAGGATCTTACACAACTAATCACTAGACTAGGTAGATTAGAACAACACTAGAGCTGTGTTTTCATTGCATTCCCCTATTCTTAGCTTTATTGTTGATTAAAAAAGAAAAGTTAGAGAGTACGTCACACAAAAAAAAAGTAGCCAGCCATGATCATGGGGAAAGTTTTGAGGACAATATAAAATTGCTTACAATACGCATTGTAAACATTACAGATCTGCCTCCTGAAGATTTAAGCATGACATTTCATTTTGAGGTGATAAAGAGGAGAGGCATTTAGAGATACTTGGGAAAGTTTTTTTGTTTTGTTTTCTTTTTCCTAAGAAAAGGGCAGATTTAATGGCAATCAGTTTACCTGACAGTAGCTGTTCCTAAGGAGTTATCCTTGGTTATTAAAAAGCATGGAAATTAGAAGCTCTAGCTGAGAGAGAAAAAGATCCACATCGAGTCCAGTATAAGAAATGCCTTTGAAACTGGGGCACTCACATAAGTTTTGCGATACCTAGTTTCATCCCTGTTTCAGGAGTACTATGTGAGCAATGATCGGGTTTTAACTGTCCTAGGTGAATGAGTGTGTTTTCCTTCTCTCACCAATGCTTCAGTCATTTCATTTCATATTCATTTAAAATATTTTTTTTAAATGAAGGGGGACGTACTTCAGCAGTCCTATGGTACAAGCAGTGACAACAAAGCTTTTTACCTAATGATGGGAACAGGTAAACTGTAACACCTTGGATTTAATACATATGAAAACCAAAGAAAGAAACTGAAACAAGAATTTCAGAGAAATACAGAAAACATGAAAACTTTTATTTTTTTATAATATGGCCCCAAATTTTTGTGCTTTATATTTCAGACAGGAATATAGGCAATGTTTTCGCAGGGCATGAAGTAGGAAGACACTGGACTTTGACAACTCTGTGCCTTTAAAGGGTTTGGGAAACCTTCAATCTCTACGAAGCAACAGTATGAATGAAAAGCCAAGCAGTGCAGCTGTGTTCATAAAACTGGCATGTTGAGTGGATAAAATAACGTGGGTACAAAACTAAAGCTAATGTATTTTTTTCATTTCTGTGCTTCCTGTCTCTACTTTTGGGTAAGACAGAACTTCTCTGGTGTCAGCAAAGGCCTCATCTATTTTGTGACTGCAACAACAGGACAGGCAATTCTTTGGCTTTCTGCCTCTTATAACTTTTTATTAAAAAATAAATAAATAAAAATCCCATTCACAGAGTTACTAATAATGTGAAAAAGTCCTGAAACAAAATAGTGAAGGCACTTCTGATATGCATTTTTTTTTTTGGCATAACTGGCTACTTTCAAAAAGATTCAAAATTCTCAATAGAACTTTGATTAGCAATTTCATATCATTTTAGCTAGATTCTTTTTTTTTTTTTCCTGATAATTGTGTCATGTAAAATTTCATGGAAATATCACTGCATTGGAAAAAATCACTTGAGAAGTGTAACTTGAACAACTCACGGGGGTCTTGAGATGGCAATAGAAAATTTGGATCAGGAGAGATCTGTTATCGGTCTGGTGCCTTCCTGCAGTGCTGCAGATCGCCTCTGCCGTGGCACTCGCTGAAGGCTGTGAAAAAGCCGGGGCGAGCAGCTCCTGCGGCACGGCAGAGCTCGGGGTCTCGCTCAGACCTGCAGAGCTCCAGAATCAAAGTGGAAAGCAAGCCTGTATTCTGTGAAGATCAGGCTGATTAAAGGAAAAAAAAAAAAAAAAGAAAAAAGAAAAACACATTCTCCAAATCTGACATTATGTGTACATAGCCGTGTCTGCCAAAAATGATTATAATAATAGCTCGCTGCACTTTTTTAAGAGGCCGTCTTTTGACGGATGTAAGTGCTGATATGCGAGTGACTGTGAGAGGTACGAGTGTCTGTGTATGCTCATACACATGTGCTTCTTAAGAAATTATGTGAATCACTTAGCTCTTGACAGCTACGCTGCAGCTTTCAGAAGTGCAGATGTTATTTGTCCATCAGAAAAGAAAATATTTATTTCAAGCCACAGGCATTTTCTGCGTTGCAAAAATAAAACGTAACAGCAGTTAATGCTTAATGTGCACGTGCAATAATTTTGTCAGGGCCAGAAGCACTGCTGAGCAGAAGGGCCTAGACAGACAGGCGAGTGCACAAGAAGCACTTTGTGCACTGGATAACACCGAACCTTAGGAAAAAAGCAATCTGGCCAGCTCACCCGCAACCAAAGTGCGGCCGTGGAGCGGCTTATTTTTCTCTCATCCTTCAGCTGATTTTTTTTTTTTAATTTTTTTCCCCCTCAGCTGAAGAAACACGGCGCATTTTGTGGCTCGCATGCGAAATGGCAGTGGGCTGCAGCCTCTTGCTGCATTATTCATAAACATATTGCTGCCATCTCGTGGGCAGCGCACGAGGCGGCCCGGTGGGCCGCGCGGCCTGGCCTGGCGTCGCATGGCGGGCAGCCTGGCGGGCCACACCACGGGCCTAGGGCGGCCGTGATGGCTGCCCACCAGTTCCTAGGCACCTTTCGGGGCGGGGCGGGGGGGGGGGGGCGGGAATCGGTTGGGCTTTTAAGGCTTGGTTTAGCTGGTTGCTAAATGAGGTAACGTCTGGTGGAGGAAGGAGGAGCGCTGCCGTAAACCTGCGATCTCTAAATTATGCATGCGGTGGTGGTTTTATGTTGTGAAACGGAGATTGGGTTCTGGTAGGGTAACGGTAAGCGGCTTCGCATGGGTTTGTTCGAGGTAAAGCACGTAAGGAGAATTAGTGCTGCAGATATGCCGTTTGGGGACCGTGATAAAGCCCTGACGTGGGGCACCTGGTGCCTCACAAAGTGGGGCCAATGCAATTTTTGTACACCTGGCAATCAGCAGCCGAGAGGGAGTGCAGAAAGGTGTAAAGAGCCTGGATTTCCTGATTCTTTAATACTTCAGGTTTGCTTGATTCTCCTGAGTGAAAATAAATAAATTATTTTAAAAGCATTATGATTTTTCCAGCATTCTTAATGTAAGTTAAATATTAAAAAAAAAAAAAAGAAAGAAAAGAAAAAGTCTTGATATGTGCCCAAACATTGCACACGTTCCCTTAATTTATCAAACTCTTGAAAAACAAAGAGAAAAATGAATCCTAAATGAACTCACTCAGAGATAATCAAATCTGACTTGTTTACATGTTTGGTGCTGGTATTTCTGTATTCAGCCACTACATTTTTAAAAATCTTGGCTAAGTCTCTGTACTCCATTTTAGTGTTTCTCTTTAATGAGTGAGGCAGATATTTAAAGTTGGCTGGGCATGGGGAGCCTTGGCTGTCCTCTCTCTGAAAGGCAGCACCTCGCAGTTGTGTACAAAGGGATGCCAGACGATATGGTAGCGATTCACATTTTTGTGTGGGAGTGATTTATATAGCTGACATTCTTTGGGAAGAGGATGGTTTGGGATGTTTCAAGGTGTTAAATGGACAATGGCAGGCAATTTGAATGCAATGGAAGAGATGCAAATAGTGACCTGCCCTCTCTGTTAGAAAATCTACCTCTCTGTTTTCAGCCCCATAGTCATTCTTAGGCTGTGATTCATGGACCACTAATGGGATGGGGAGACTTTTTGAAATGGTAATACAAGTGTAATCAGCCTGAGAAGACATGTAAGGTAGTTCCCAGATGGTACAAATGAAATGAAAGCTCAGAAGAACATTTTTTGATAAGGGACCCTCCCTTTTCAAACCTCCTCCTCAAGTTTATGGATTTTAAAGATGCACCTCCAACTGATCCCATTTATAGGGTATTTTTATATGTATTATGAGAGTTGTTGAAAACTTGAGTTTGATTCTAGGGGCTGAATTTCTTGAATTCTTGCATTTTTTAATTAAACATTTTTTTTTCTGTTTCTTTTTTTTTCCTTTCATTGGTTTTTCTCTAATTTGGGGTGGATAAATTCCTAGGAATTTGGTGTAATTGCATCTGTAAAACAGTGATCCAAGAAGCTCAGAAAATATTTTCTTTGGCAAACAAAATTGCAAAGAGATGTGGTTTGCTTGCCATTTCGTTTATGTAGAGTACCTAACTTAAATTATCAGATAATCTTAACACTTAAAATCCCCAGCACTTCAATCAGCCTCTTTGTTTTGTTTTTCTGAATATAGACATGATTGCTGCAAATATATTATTGTTTAAAATTTTAACATACTTGAAACCTAGAATGTGTCAAGGGCCCCCTTAAGTCAGAGTTTGCAGGTAAACTTTTACAGATTGGTCTTCAGGCTAATTTTTCAGGATGAAAAGTGCCCGTTTTTATAAATGAATATTTGTGTAAGAGCACATTTTAATTTATGAAAGTAGGATCCAATTAGTAAGATTCTCTAAAGTAAGAGAATTATTATTATTTCCTATTATTTGTACATAGTCATCACTAGGTGGAGGCATACTTTACATATTCTATTGAATGTGTCATCTGTTATGGGCTGAGATGAATTGCATTGATACTGCATAGTTCAGTGGAAGGCTTTTAACCTGAGCTGTTGAAATAACCTGTTACCACCAAATGCCAAACTCTCAGATGAACTAAGCAGACCTGTGCCTCAGACACTTCCAGTGCTGAAAAATGATGAAAATTGGGTATTTCTTTAATCATGAGCTATACGGAGCCCAAGATTATCTTGAATCTCTTGAATTAATTTAGAAACAGGCACATAATTCATCCGTAGTAAAATTAAAATGACACAAAGCAGGTGTCATGGAGCAAGAGACCAGAATAACCACTATTTCTCCATTTTAATACCCCATCTGCAGCACTTATATAAATGTAGGATGGCTTCATTTTGCTTCCCTTTTTACTTATGGTAGCAACTCTCATTCCCAGCCCAGTATTTTGTCATGGTACAAGGCTACTTGCTATAGACCATAAATATTAGATTTTCACTGAGGGTGACAAGACCTACCCACACTGATGCTAAAACACTGACTTCACCCAACCTCTCCAGCTTTACTCCAGGGGTAGATCTTACACAGTTGGGCGGGTATACGTAGCACCATGCATATGTTTCTCTCTCTGAGCTGATAGGGCAAAGCCTATGCGAGGTTGTCCGTGTCTAGCAGAGCCCAAGCTGCGTGTTTGAGGGGCTGCAAATGGGAACTCTGGGGTGTGAATATGGGAGTCAGAGACAAGAGCTGTCTCTTTCTCCATGGTTTGAATACTTTATTATGATTCTCAACAGTTTATAATATCTGCTGGCTTTTATTGTAGGAGTGACTGGAGAAGGAAAGGTCATGGTGCACAGACTATAAAGTAAAAGCACAATTTATTCAGAAAATAATCCCTCTCTTTTGGAGTAACACAGATTCTTATTTAAGCATCCTGAGGAGAGGAGGGGGAAAACATATTGAAATGAGAGAGGTGCAAAAATGTGTTTTGGAGAAAGGCATCACGATTCCAGAGAGAAATTTCCTGAGCTTTGTTGTATCTTACCCCCAGGCTAGCCCAGTGGACATTGCTGTGGCCTCCAACTTTGTCACCTGCCCTTGGGCTGCTCTGTCCCTCCCTCGGGGCAGAGTCAGCCGCTCACACCCTGGAGAGTGTGCCTCTGTCACCCCATCATTGGGGCTGGGAGAACACTGCGATGGAGCTGAAATATGCCCCCTTTTTTCTTTATATTTCTTTCCTGTCTTCTTTTTTTTTCTCCACTGATTTGGATTTGGAATCACACTTTTAATAATTATATTCACAATCGAAAATAAAATAAACATTTTGTTTAGTGCTCACAGAATTGCCAACCAGTGCGTAAGTAAGGACGTCCAGCAATTTATCTGCCTGTAGAAAATAATTATAGCAATATTTTGAAATGCATTGGTTATAGTTTTGTTTTGAAATATAGAATGTAAATCATCAGTTTTGATTCTTCTGTTTCAAATGGCTTTTTTGGAACTAAGGCTCTTGAACAAGAGTCCCTCAAGCCAAGCTGTTACTCCTGGGAAATTCTGTAGTGGTGCTGGTATTTGAAAAATGCACACCTTGTGAGAAAAAGCAGGAAAATTCTGTCAAACAGACTGATGGGAATTCCCAAGTTTGGAAATGCAAGTTCTGCTGGAAAACAATGGCAGTGCAATATGGCTGTGGCTGCAGAAAGGGAATATGTTTTCACCATTGCATTACATTTTCTTCTTTTTTTTCATTGTCATTCTGGAAACAAATATTCTACACAATCAGTAAAAAGTGCAAAGTAAGGAATAAGAGGGAGTAATGTGTATTGGAACATAACATAGGCTTTACCGTGGAGAAAAGTGTGAAGAAATATGGTAAAACTGAATGTAAACAAAGAAAGGGGGAAAGTAAATGTGGGAGTGAGGAACTGTGTACAGGGAGTAGGAAGAATGTAATCCAATACTGGAAGATCAAAGGAAGGGAAGCCAATTTTTTCAAATATTCGGTAATAACTTAAATGTAGCAAGGTAAGGGGTCTGAACAAAGGGTCAGAAGATCACAAATTGGCAAATGGGAAAGGAGAAAACAGAGAAAAAAAAAAGCGTACAATTTTTTATTGTGGGGGGATCAGTTGTTATTTCCATCTTCTGTTGTCTGAGGACTCTTTTATAATTACCAGCATTATTTCCTCTCCCTCTCCTGCACACACGCTCCGTCTCACCCCCCTTCCAGGCAACACTTCTCCACTCGCGCAGATTTGAGGGGGTAGGAGGATCTCAGGGGTTCTTTGCAAGATGCTCGTTTCCCACCGCAGAGTGTGGCATTGCCAGGACTCTTCAGGGGACTCTCTGCCAGCTATCCTGAAAAGCTTGCAGAGGAGTGGGAGAAGATTTGCATACTGCCCAAGCAGGGCCAGATCTGTACCCCCCTCTCTGCTGAATAGTGCTTAAATGAGTAAATAATTACACTGAAATCATTGCAGGTTTTGCAGAGTAGGTGCTGTGATACGTCAGGCTATTAGGGTCTGACCCTTTGTTGTTTTTTTTCCTCCCCCCCCTCCTCAGATGCTCCTTTTTTTATTCAAACCTAGATTGCTTTTCACCTGCATTTTCCCCTCTAATTTTACCTTTCTCTGGTCTTGTTTTCCTTTCCTTTCCCCTCTGTTTTACATTTTTTTATTTTAATAACATATTTTAAGTCATTTTTCTCCTGTTCTCAATGTGATGACAGTATATCCTGATGGAAAGATAATAATGCCCAAGGAGGTTTTCTTTTATGAATTCTGCTGGTGTTACTTTCAC
The DNA here is from genome assembly GCF_013377495.2 of Cygnus atratus. NCBI lineage: Eukaryota > Metazoa > Chordata > Aves > Anseriformes > Anatidae > Cygnus > Cygnus atratus. Next base: position 35,946,039 of record NC_066367.1, read on the forward strand.
ATGCACAAATATATCATCTTGATTTCTAGCTCTGGGTCATTTCATTGCTCTTGTATGTCTTGCTACGAGATGTTTCCTGTAATTAAAAGATTAGGTTAAATAGATTATTTGTGCTGCCCTGTCTACATAAATGTTCTGTTTCTGTGCCTCTAGATACTGGCTTTTGTGTTTTAAGGCGATGTTGTGGTACATGAAGTTGCATCATGTCTCCTTTGTCTTTAAGCTGCTGACTTAGTGGTAACAGAAGCAATCAAACGAGACATTTACTGCCGGAGCCTCGTAGGGTCAGTGAATTAACAGGTGCCAATAAGTTCTAAAGAAGTGTTTTAATCGTTTTTACAGTATTTAATTAATGGACTTTTTTTGAGGAGTGGTGACTGAGCAGACATAAGGCTGATAAATATTTAATGTTTGTAGCTAGGGAACTTTTTCTCCCTTTCATGTAATTTGAGGTGTTTGCTAATGGAAAACAAACCTAATTGTTTTGTAGCATGCAATCAATGCTAAGCAGCTATTAGACTGCCCAAGGTTTGGATACCTGTCAGGAATTTATCTATACGTGCTGGAATATTCTTGCGTTTCTAGTCTGTCTTGTTTAGAGAGCAGTTTGGAGTCAGGGTGCTCGCAGGAGACACGAGCCCACGTGTTACTGACTGCAAAGTGTGCAGCTCAGAGCGAGTCGGTCAGAGCCTTTCAGATGGCTCTCGCTGAGCACGTCGAGCCTTAATTGAGGTGGTGATGCAAATTCGTCCTGCTTCTCTAAGGTCTGGTGGCAGAGATTTCTTCTCTCGGTGAAGAAATGGGTTACGCCTGTCTGTCTTGCAGGCAAACCCATGGAGAAGGAGCTGGCCATGCTGCCAAAGCCCTGTAGCCACGTTCAGATAAGCTCGGCCTCTCATGGGGCTCCTCGCCTCGACACGGGGGTCCCTAGCACAGCTCGGGGCTGCAGCAGAAAGATACCTCGCACCTGGCTGGCTGGGGCCACGGACAGAGTTAAATCAGGTCCGTTTGGAAAAGGTTGTTTATGACACTGAAATGATCGCAGGTTTATTTCTTATGCTAAAGCTCAATGGTCAGTGATGGCTACTTCAGCCTGAGATTTAAACTGTGTGATAGGGCCTTACACGTCTAAATGTTCCCCTAAATGGGGGCCTGGGCTTTAGCTCTTTAACCATGCGAGTAAAAACTCATCCTTTTAGTCGCTGATTCATTTAAATATCTGTGTTAATATTTATGGACTATATCAAGTAGCCTCTAGGAACCCAATGACTTGAATACTAAGTAAGTGCATAGTGGTTTTCTTGGACTGTTGTGACTTCAGTAACTCTTCTGTTTGTTGGGATGAGCTCTAGAAAAATGACTCCAGGCCCCAGTGTGCTTGTTGGTTTACGCAGTATTCATGACACTTAAAAAGTAATGCTGGTAATGCCATAACTATGCTTAAAACTACTTTTTACTTTCTTCTTACTATAGCCTGTTTTCCTTCACTTTAGAGGATTCTTGTTATTTCCCAAGTCATGTGTCCTTACTTTTTATTAAAAACAACAACAACAACAAAGTGTCTGAGCCACATTTGATGTCATACTATTCCTCAGGTATTCTCCTTTGTTCTGTTTCCTTAAAAATCAAGAAAAAAAATAAAAACAAAAAACTTTTGTTCAATGTCCTTACCGTAAGGAACGATGTTTGTGGTACAGCCAGCGTGGCCACATTGTTAATCACCAAGCTTTGCAAGGCTTAGTCAGTTTGTATAGCAAACTGTACGTTTCCATCCATTCCTGCTGCTTCCTCTTAGCTAAATAAGCTATCTCAGTCCTGCCTGTCCTCGAACACGAGTGCTAAAGCGTGAAGCTGTCTCCAGCAGCCGGCCGGGTGGCTGGATCAGGGCTGGCTGCTCCATGGCTCTGCTCGTCTGCCTTTCATTCGGTCATGCAAGTTTAGAAACACAGCAGCAGTTGAAGAAATGGATTCTATTTGTTGTTTCAGTTTAACAGACCATTGATCCAAAATGTTCAAGTACACCAGGCTGTTCCACTTGAGCCACCTTTTACCACTGCTAGTGCAGCAATAGTCTTGTTATCAGGTTGTATGAATTAATTTTGTCGTACAGCACCAAAAGCTGGAAAATACAGCATTGGCCAGCCAGTGCTTCCACTGACAGCGCGACTGAGTGGCACAGTTCTGCTGTATTGGAGCATCGCTTCTAGTTAAAATGGCATGCTATTAGAATAATAAATATGTGTTTATGCAGTGACCAGGCTTCCTGGCTACTCACAGAATATAACTAAGAACATTGCATTTATGGTGGCAACATTCTTCTATGAATCCCTGAGCCAATAATGGGAAAAGAGAGCTTGAAAAGATTCAGTGTCTTGCTCACCACCTGGAAAGGAACAGAAGCAAGCTTCCTTGCGAGTGGCCAATTCTACAAGAGTTTGAAAAACCAGCAACTTGTAGAGGTTTCTCTTATGTTACGTAGACATTTGAACACACAGAGGCATACAGAAATAGTGTGATACAGGGGACAAGATGCTTATCATCAAAAAGACTGAGTCTTTCAGAAGGCTATTTTGCACTTTTCTCCTTCTCTCTATTGTTTTAACTATGTCTTTTTAAACAGTCTTAAACCTGCTTTTTCCTTGCCCCTCTGCATCTTTCTTCAGTCCTTCACTGTCTGCAAACTTTTTATCAGGAGTATGTGATGTGTCCGTTTATTATCTCTGAGGATGGGTTAATACACTAGGTTGGGTTCTAAGTTGTCCATATTTTCTTTCCAGCTCCCTAATATGCAGAGGAGAATGTGCTTGTAATCAGTCAAGGAAAAATAATTGGAAATAGGAATAATAATGTGGCAACAACCGATGTGTTTGTTAGCTCGGCTGCAGTGGCTTTGGTTTTCCACTTAACTCAGTGAATGTGTACATGGCATACAGAGAAAGCAGTCGTGTTTGTGAATTTGATGTATGCAAAACTGATAATGCAGTTATTGTAAATGTAGATCATATCTGCTGGTGTAATTAAAAATACACATCTGCTTCTTTGAAAATGATGTTTAGCTGTTGGGTTTTTCATTTTAGTCTTTTAGAGACAACTGTGCCAGTCTGAGCGAGTCATACAGTAACTTCGTTTGGACAAACTCTCACTTTGTTACTTTTTGTTCATAAATGCAGTTAACAAGTCCTTTTGTACTTCTTTGAGTGTTAATTGATGTAAACAAAGTCTGCATTTTATCTAATCCCACTGAAGCTTGTTAAAATTAGAGATGTGCCAAATTATTCCAAAGCAGGTTGTAAAGTAAGTGAACCATTAGATCCACTAGCTCACAAATGGCATAGACAATGTGTGTTCTGTTTGTTTCCTTTTCAGGGTCTGTTTATGTCAGAACTTTCAAATCACAGTTTTTTGCATCTTTAATATTGTGTTTAGTTAATCTGTATGGCAGAAGTATAAAACAAGCAGCAGGGCTGAGCGTGACTGAAGCTATTTCTAGAAAAGTCCACATACATACTCCTAACTGAGCATACCTAGAAGGCAGCTCTGTTAATTTTTATATCCAGCATTTTCTTTTCACCAAGATGTCCACTCGTTAGCATTTTCTCTTTGCAGGAATTGTGATTTGCAAAATTAGTTATTACTGCAGGTTCCAAAGTGTTATTTTAGTTATGGCAACCTAATATACAAGGCATTGTGCTAGTCTCGGCTAAATCACCAGGGCATAGAGTTAGCACCAAGGCATCACTTCCGTGAAAAACTTAATGGGATTGATACAATTGCATGAAACTTAAAATTGATGGTCCAACCTAATCTGTCCTAGTCTCCCCACACCATAAACTGTTCTTAAAATGTTGTTTCTCGGGGCTCTGCAATTCTGCTCTTCCATTTCTTTATCTGCTCCATTGGTTTATATTTTGGAAAATGATTCTCTTCCATCTCCTGGCTGCTGTGCAGACTCCAAGAGACTCCAGCTCCTGTGCTGGTCCAGGACAATCTCATTTACCAACGTGATTGAGCTACTCTACGCTATAAGCACCGAAGTCTACTTTCCTGTTTCAGTCATGGTCCCCTTCCCCACTTGAATATCAAGTGCTTTTTCTGATGTCGTCTTACAGACAATACTTACTCATCAAGACAAGGTCAGCATGCCTGCTGTGGAGCCTGGAGAACAGCTCTACACTCAACTCTGGATGGGTGATGACAGTCTGACAGTAAAGCTCACTTTACCAGGCTAACTTTATCCGTATTCCATGTGGATAGCGCTCTAGCCGGGGCAGACAAGAGATTCATATGGATCTCAAAATCAAGAACTATCAATATTAGTCAATTAAGTACTAGTTTCATGTACTATCCTGAGTTAGTGATTTAGGAGCTTGTTTGTGCTGTGTGCTGCACTCCCAATACAACTCTTCTTGATGTCCCTTAAAGCTGGGTGTGTTGGCTCTCTTAGACTTTCACTGTAGGCTCCTAGGGACAAAGATGATGGATTTCTCACGTGTGCATAGTGCCTGACACTACAAGGTGTACGTGGTTAAGGCTTCATGCTAATATAAATTATAAAAACTTAAAAAAATAAAATAAAATAACAAGAAAGCCATCTCGCTGCAGTATTTTCAAGTTTTGTTTGAAGTTGTAAAAGGTGACCAGGGATGAATATTCTATAACCGCACACTTTACAGCATCTCGCAGCAATTACCACTAACCAGAAGTTTGATTCTTAAATGCTGTGTTCTCTCAGGCAAAGACATTGTATGTATCCAGCAGGAATACTGCTGCCCTCAAGGTGAGGGAAAGGAGATGTACAGAGAAGATGGCTAGTGCTGAGTTTTCCTGAGGCTTGCGAACTGGCTAGAGGCATGAGAGGCATTCACAGAGGCATGAGGTACCCAATTTGGAATCAGATTCATAAATACCTGTATGGACCTACCTATCAGTGACTTTGCTTTATCTTGATCTATAGGGCTGTTTTCCAAGAAAAAATGTCTTATGGACATCTCCTTTACCAGGTGAAGCTCAGATAAGGTGGTGATACATATTAGACAAGAAAGATCTGAAAGATCAGTATATATAGATGCTTCTCTATCTTATCTTTCATAATTTTCTGTTTTTTTTTTTTTTTCCTAGCTGCCAGCACCATAGCATCTAATCTTTCTAGCAAACAGGTGGCTCTTGCAGCATGCTTTACAATCAGTCAGACTTTGGCTCAGTCTAATTTGCTTAATCATATTAATTAATTACTTTTGTAAATGTCAGAAAAGTTCAGCACACATTTTACTTTTTAAAAAGATTTTTGAAGATCTTTCTAGTAAATATGTAACTTTGAAATATCTGAAGGTTTTTTAACTGAAATTCGGAGCATAGTTACTCAGATTATTCATTACAAGTGAACTATTCCACTTCTTCAGTCTTCTTTCTCTTAGGAAACAGATTTAGATCACTGTGAATTTATTTTATAACAGCTTAATCAGGTGATGCCAAACAATTTGAGCTTATGACCTATACTGCAAGACACCGAAGTTATTTGGTAGTTGCAGTGTGTTGGTGGTGTTGCATTCAATGTACTCTGTAATTGGAGAATGAAATGTTTGGAGTGCCAGGTAAAACCTGTAGCACAGAAGTTATTGGGTTTTGCACAAATGCCTTTTATTTCTGTGTTCTAGGACTTGTTTGCTGAAAAGTGTTTTTTCAAGTGTTGGCAACCCCAAATTCATTTTGCGGGTATGAAATTAAGAAGGTCGTATACCCCCTAGGGTGGAACTCATAGGTGTCGTGAGCAATCTTTCTTGGCCAGTGCTATTTGTTAATCAAAATGGCGACACTGTATTTTTGGTTTAATTCATAATGTTAATGAGAGGTTGAGAACAGCCACAGGACCAAGGTTGATAGCTTTTTGCAGTACTGTTTTTCTGCTTTTGTGCCATATCTGTATTTGGATAATACGAGGTTGTCTAGTAAGAAATCAGGAGAGAGGTCAACGCGTAGGTGATGCTTTGAGTGGCAGTTGTTCTGAAAATAAAAATGCTGAGGCTGTGCAGAAGTCTGCAGTCACTGAACTGCAGCAAACCTAGATGAAATGAAGGAAAACAAATGTTCCTACCCCAAGAAACCTTGGGGGAATCACTTGAAATAAAGCCTAATTGACTAACAAATCTACAAATGGTGCCTTTCCTTACATCTGACCATTTTGTGCACTTATCATAATTTCTTTCTGCTAACACGTTTTCTGACTAATAGCATCTGATGCGTTCAGTCTCCACTGCCAGTCTGGGTGTAGACGGCGTGCTCCAGATGTGCGTTGTAAGATCACTGTCCTGCAGCAATAAGTCCTTCTGTTCCCATCTGTAGCAATATTTAACTTTGAACAGGACAGTGCTCATTAGTAGCAATTTCTCTTTTCTCCAGTCTGTGTGAAAGCCTGAGTCTTTTGAATTAACAATAAACTAGCATGAGAAGCTTAAAAAGATGCATTCTGCCACATAATATTGTCAGGTCAGTCATCAGCTCTCCTCTTAACTCAAGATCAAGCCAGCAGTAAGAAACAAATGTATATGGATGTATATGGCTGTACATGTGTGTAAGTGTAAGTATATGCTTCTTTCTGTCTAACGACATCTCCAGCTGCTGATGCCAGGTTAGCATCAACAATATAAAGGTGTTTTTTATTTTTTTTTTAATCATTTGCTCACTGTTGTAGCTAGCTCAGATGGTTGGGGCAGTTTCTATATGGGTGTGTATATATAGATATATATACACAATATATATACGTGTGTGTCTTTACAAAGAGTCAGTCCATGAATGGAGGCCTAGAATTGATACAGAAATTTCTAGATGGAAGTCCTGTTGCCTAAAACTGTTATTTCATCAAACCTATACGATTTAGAGGAAAACAGTTTTTCTATGGCACTTGTGTTGAGAAATGTTCTTCTGGTTCAGAGTGGAGTATGTGCTCAATGCCAGTTCTACAGTCCATAGCAGCAAGCTGCAACCAATATATATTCCATATGTTTTTGTCACCGTCAGGTTTATTCCTGCACCACTGATGCTGCCAACTCCGACCCAGTCTTAAAATGTAAAACCTTGAAGATTTCATTGTTTCATGCATGCTCCTGCTGTTGTACTATTATCAATACTGTTTAAGCTACTAGTTTGGATAGGAACTTCAAATTTCCCAGCTATGCATGGAAGTAGCAGGCATTATATAGACAAAAAGTAAGAAGAAGGGCTTGTTTTAATCGTCTAGGAATTTCTCTCTTTGATTTTGAGAGATGGCTGTGTGTGGTATTTTTACAGTGAAACAAAATGAAGGTTAAACCAGTACTTGGCCTCGTTCACTTCAAAGTTCACTAAATCTCTCTAGTCCTTCAGTGAGCTTGGGGTAAATTTAAGCAGAAGAAGGCACATTTTGTATGGATGTGGACCAATTGATGTTTTTTGGCAGAAACAATAGAAAACATATTACACTGTGTTTTTATGTTTGTTTCCTCACACTGTGTGGTTTTGTCTGGTTTCTCTGCAAGCAAGGTTCAAGCTGGCGAGCCACACAGTTTCCTTTTGATTTCTTTGTTGTTCATTTGTTGGAATTTGAGATTGGAAGCAGATACAGTGGATGCAAACCCAAGCGAGCCAAAATGTTTTCAGTCTGCCTGTGCAGCCCTGCCTGAAAGCTCAAGTCATTGAATTTTCTATAGCAGTGATATTAAGCTAATTCTTCCAACTCTTCTGGAATGTATGTTTCCATTAGGATGGATGTATTCACATAAACTAGTTATTTTAATATTCTTCTGAAACGAAATGCAATTACTCACTCAAATTAGCCTTTCAAAATATTGACTAAAGGGGTTATGACATTCTGATCCTTCACAAGAGTATGGTCAAAAACTCGAAGTTTGTCAAGATTCAAGATGTAAGCACATGAAATAGAGTATAAACATAGGTTATGTATACTCCATCTGCATCAATAATATTTTAAAAACTTAATCAGTATAATACTGCTTGACAGAATAGCACAAGATAAACTAATATTTTCAGTTCAATTGCATAAAGGCAGTTTAAAAATAGGATTTACCATTTGATCATGCATTATTTTCCTGATGAAAGAACATGTGGAAACTGTAAGAAATGATAATCCAACATAAAATATACAAATGTTACAAATTTTATCCAAATGCTGTAGACAAGCCAATATGGCAACCAGTATAAAATACTCTGCTGCTCACTAGCACACTTTCAGGATCAGATCTTAAATATTTTTTTTTAATGTTTGAACATTTTTGATGTCTACAGACAAGTCCAGACAGCACTGGGGCACCAGCGCCTTCACATCTGAAGCTGTTGTTCAGCATCTGGCTCCCACCTGCCCACTTAGCATAATTATTAAGCATCGGAAACTGTTTGCTCTTCTCCAGACTTCAAATCCTGGAAGACAGTCCTTGTGCTCCTTTAAGAGGCTGCCGTGCTCATCATTGGTGTTGTATGACTTGGGGGTTTCTCACAAACTTTCTCTTCTGATCCCGTGTGTCTGCCCTACTTCCCACGTGGTGCAGGAGGGAGCAGGGGAGCCCCAAGACCAAAAAGCTGCGCACAGAGCGGTAGGAAGCACAGGGAAATTTTTTCCCCTTTTTAAATTTTTACTAAGGAACAAAAAAATGACCCTCTTTTCATAGAATCATAGAATCATTAAGGTTGGAAAAGACCTGCAAGATCATCTGGTCCAACCGCCCCCCTACCACCAATATCACCCACTAAACCATGTCCCTAAGCACCAAGTCCAACCTTTCCTTGAACACCCCCAGGGAGTGACACCACCACCTCCCCGGGCAACCTGTTCCAATGCCTCACCACTTTCTGAGAAGAAATTTCTCCCAATTTTCAACCAGAACCTCCCCCGGCGCAACTTTTATAGGTAATAGAACCAGAACGCTTCAACTAGTGTCTGTCCCTCTTAAATCTACCTACTCCACTTTTGTATCTAGATGAATTGCTGTGAATGAAGATGCTGAGCCTTTCTTTCTGCTGGAATAAGATACTAGGATCTCTGTCCTTCTAGCTTTAGAGAAGGGTATTTGTAGGTTTCTATCCTGAGTTTGTGTCAGGGACTGTCTGAGACAGTTAGGCTCATCCATCTCCAGTTTCTTGCATGGAGCTGCTCTCACTTGGAGCTTCCATTGCACTTTCACCGAGTGTGATGGCATTGCCATTTCTCAGCCTCACAGGAACTGAGGAGCACTCCTGGCTATAGACAGGTTGCTGGAGGAAAAAGAACGGGTCCGTACCTATGACTATTCCCCTCTGAAGTGTTTTACTCACATCGCAGCCCTGCTCAGCACTATTTCTGAGCTGGATGTGAATGGTGAGCTACCAATGCTCTTTGCTGTGCAGCATGAGAGCTGTGCAGCCGTGGGTACACCTGCTGGCTGCTTGGGGATTAAAAAATATCTGACTGTCTGAAATAGGACCCAGGCTGTGAATATATGTGCAGTAAGCATGTCACAGAGAACAAAAGCTGTAGGTAAAAAATCTTTTTGTGCTCAGTGTAGATCAACTGGAAATACATAGGTGCTTGATTATGGAGGTATTACTCTCAGTTTGGTTGTTTTAACTTGAGGTGATTTAGAGATGTTGTTTTGTAATACAAAAATGTGCAATCCTCAAAAAAAATTAAAAGGAAACTTTCCTAAGAATGTTATACTTCGATTTCCTGTTTAGATTAATGCATCAGACAAGTGGTAAATATCAACAGTATTTTCAGAGCAAAAATGGTTTAGATGAAGGGCAGAAACAAAGAAAATACATGTCGGGTACATTAGGATGTGAGTGAGTTAAGAGTCTTTGATAGCGGTTACTCTGCTAGTCCAAATAATGACTAATTACCATGGCAATCCTTATGTTCTGTGCCATACGGACCCCACCATTCCTACTTAAAAACACTAATGGCAAATATACATTGCAAACAGATGCCATGTGCACATATCATTTGAAAAGGTTTTTAGGAAAACAAGATTGCTGGTCCTGGTATAGAAGAAGAGCAGTTGCGTTGCAGGATGGCAGAGCACCAGTGATTCCTGTCCCACCAGAGGGTACCCATATGTGCCACCACTGCGAGGAGATTGGGGATGGAGAGAGAAAGAAAAGCTTGGCTCAGGCTTGGACACAAATCACGCTCTCCAGGTACAGCTCTTTTGTGACAGTAGCACACCTTGGTCTTCAGATATGATGACTGAACAGGCCGAGCTGCTCCTAATTAGCTTCTAGCTGGTGGTCTTCCACAGCTGCTGTGCATTAAACTCGGAAACCCAGCCTGCTAGATAATTTCGGGGGTCCCCATCTGAAGGACTGGCTGGAGGAAGGAGTTTTCAGGCCTTCCCACCCCCAGAAAGGAATTTCCCTCTGTCTGTTTTGAGCTAACCTCTGGTCTTCAGAGCCTCCCTGACACTGGCTAGACCCTGGCCATCCTCGCCAGCACCATTCACCTTATGGTAGCACTAAAATCAAAAATGGACGTGACACATTTGTAATCTAGGGGCCGATGCAGCTGCTGTAGGAATGGGGGAGAAAGGAGAGGACCAGGTAGGGCACGTGGGAGCCCTGAGGAGCCGGGCTGCAGCCCCCCAGTAATCCCACACCTGTGTCACCTCCATGGAGGCTCGGTGTAAAACCTTGACCTCACTAACGAGTCGGTTCATAAGGGAAAAATAGGCCTATCCAAAGCAGATATCTTCTGAATTACAAGGGGTCAGTAATTTGAAAATGTGTAGTTAAATTCTGGCAAAATGAGGCACCCATACTTGCCAGAACCCCATGCTGTAAAATAAGAAAAAAAAAAAAAAGTTTGGCTTGCAACTGATTGCTGTGGATCTTCCCACTCTATTCTGGGTTAACCATCACCAAACCTTGCATAAAATGAAAACTGAGCTCTGTTTAGACGTGATTGCAAAGATCAGGGGGGTTTGGGCCACAGAGCCTGGGTGAATGCTCAGCCTGCTGATAAATTGCCAGTACGTGCAGCCTGTCCCAGCGCCCAGCTTAGCCTGGCAGCAGGGGCTTGTGCCAGGAATGGGAGAGGCTGAGGGCTCAGCTGCGTGTCCCTTGACTTTGTCTCCTCTCTCAACCCAACACAGCGTAGACAAACCTGTCAGAGTAGAACTGATATGTTCAAAAATAGATCTGCAGGTGTCTTTGCACATGAAGAATGTTTCTCTCTGGTATTTTTTGCCATTTTCACATTTTTTTGTGATGTCAGAGGAATTAAGGAATTCTCTTTTGCAGCCATCCACTTGTATGGAAATTCCTTACTAAAAGTAACTTCGTGTCTCACAAAGATTGGTGAAAATTTTGTCTAATATGGACATTCATGTTTATTTTTGATGTCATCAGCCTCCTAATGGGCTGGTACAGCCACTGCAGCGTTAAGGGAGGGAAAGTATAACCAGTGATGCCATGGCAATTCCAGAAGCATCATGAGATACTTATTAATGAGACACAAACTTAACAACTTCAACAGAGTAAACATATTGAGGAAAATGTATTTTTTTTTCTCTTAATGTTTTAAGTTTTCAATGCATCGGCCTTTAAAAGAGAAAGGCACGCTATGAATTATTCAAAGTGGCATCTTTAGGACATCCAAGTGTTTTAAAATCTAATCTCAGATTTCCTGCAGCTCCCTCCCCTCCTGTCTTGCATGTTAGTCCTACATTTTTATTGCTTTCTAGCACTGTGCTACCAGGCCCTTCAGAATGATGCTTACACTACACATTCCTCCAGACAGTCTTTCACACTTCATAAGGCTCTGAACTGTCATTAATTAGGAGACATTTCCTTCTGAAAGTCCCCTATATCTCTCTGATGGCGCATGAAGAGATATATATATCTCCTCCTCACCAAATTAATAGTTTCTCCCTGTTGGTCATTATCATTGTGGGACAGTGAAATCTGTCCCGGTGTCACCGAACATGGTGAAATAGAGAAAGCTCACAGAAAACGTTTATGCATCCAAAGAAAAGAGGTGTTTTGCTTATGTGTGAGTTTACCTGTGTGTGGTGTCTGTGCTCAGTCAAGTCCTACCCATGCAAGCTGCATTAATCTCTCCAGTTATTTTTTTCAGCAAATCCTATTATTTATGTTTCAAGGTACATCTTTTACAAGAGATATACAGTAAACACGATGTTATGATTTTCAGTGCATTTTAGATGTTTAATCCACGTTTCTACTTTTTTTTCTGCTTTAACTTCTGGTTGAAAATACGACTGAATATTTACACTTTTTAATGCTTCTCTGTACAGGGGAAAAGCACCTGGTCTCACCACTTTAAGCACAGGCTAAAGTCCAATGTAAAAACCTCAGCCTTCTTTCCGTAAACCTTGAACACATTTATCTATGTTATGTGTATTCGGACCCTTAGGAATCTTTTCTATCTCTCCCTCAGGACATTACGGGACATTTTCCATGTATATCTTAGTGGGATTGCTCAGCACCGTATCCATTCCATCTACCTCCAACTTCACCTGAAGGGCAAAATCCTTAAGATCTTGACACAATACTGATAAATACGTGGAATTATTAAAGTTGCCGTCTCAGCAGAATAGGATTGCTGCTGCCTTTGTTCTCAGGGGAATACATATTTCACCCAGTAGCAAGACACCCAACTGCTGCTACAATCAAAACTCTCTGAAATGCCTTTAAGCTAATCATCTTTGAACATAAGCCTTTGTTGTTAAATCAGGGACCTTCTAGATGCAAGGCACAGAAACCTTTTTTGTTTTTTTCTCCACCTTGCACAAAACAGCTTTAAGCCTGTCACCGCTGACAGTAAGGTTCAGTGATCTGTCAACATTCACCCCTGATAAAGACGGTGAGAGAAATCCGTGGCTCTGGAGAGTTCAGTAGAGACCAAACAGTATGTTTGCAAAAGAGCATTTTTATATGTTTTCTTGTGACAGCACTAGTTTAACAGAAAATAGTTGGAGTGTGCCAGAAAAGGGTAAAAAAAGAAAGGGGAAAAAATGAAAAAAAGACAGTAGTAGTAAGTTAGGCTAGCATGACATGATGGATCTGGGCTATGACAAACAGAATTGGAAAAAAACTTCCCTGGGGACCAACTATACCAGGTTTGCTGAATTGTATTTCTTGGTTTCTTACTGTGCAACAGTGCTTTTTAGTGTTAGATTGACTAGGCTTCAGAATATTTTTAAAATTGTACAAATCAAAATCCATGTAGCTTAAAAATGAAAGATGTAAAAGGTTTAGGAGTTTGATGTATTGAAAGGCATTCTGTATTCCCTCATGTGAGTATTAAATGTACACTTTGTCTGTTTGATGAATTTTAAATCTTTGTGGATTGCAACATGCACCACAGCAGTTTAGGGGATATAAACCTTGGCTGAAGAAAAGCATAAAGGATGTGCAGTGGTCAGGCTATTCTTCACTTATTTTCTGATTTGCGTAGGTGCTACAGTACATACCTAATCTCATTTATAGAGAGGTAAGTAAGAGTAGATAGGGAAAAATCTTGAAAAATTCCTTTTGGATCCAATTCACCCAATGCCATTAACTGCAGGGAGATTTTATCTTGTTTTAATTTCAGTGAAATATGAAAAATCAAGGAAATCTTTACAAAGAAAGTAAAGGCATAAGGAATCAATATTTTGGAATAAAAAATATTTTTATTAAAACCTACTGTCATGTCAAACAAGTATCTCACTTGGTGGCAAGCAATATGAAGACAGACTTCAGGACCTTGAAAAATAGCATTAGATGGCATTCATCCACGAGTGTCAGAGTGCTGACATAGCAGGCCTGCAAGGCAAGGTGTGCTTTACTGAGCCCTGTTATTACTCTGCATTTAATTCTTCCAGTGATCAAAATCTCTCCCTTCACTGCAATATCATTTCCTACAACACCTTTATAAAATGCTCATGAGCCCTAAGTTGTGAATAGATATAAAATTATATATAAAATCTAAACAAAATGTACTACCTGTGCTTTAATGGGAGTGTTTTTGAATGTTTTTCACATTTATGCCAAGTGCAGCCAAGAAGGTCATTGGCTTGAGGGATGGAGAGCTGCATTGGTAGGAAAGAAAGGTTCAGGGTAAAGGAGGGAGGAGCAGCCCAAGCCTTCCTGAAACTCTGGTTCTGTTCAAATCAAACCAAATTTGTTTCCATTTCCTCGCTCTTCTTGAGGTTCTCTTTCCTCTCTGTGTTTGTACTGAAGTGTTTACCATAAGGTCTGAGTTTTTGAATTTCTAATACAAGATTTTAAATTCTTTGAGGATATTGAAACACAGAGACTCATGATTGAGCTCTCAGACAAAAAATCTCATAATCCCATGGAAATCTAATGGTAGGTGTTAATCTGAGCTGGACAGACATCAAGTGATGATGAAAGTATGTAAGATTTATTTTTCAGGTTTCACTATGAACATTAACTAATTAATCTTCGCAACAGTTTCCTGGTGTAGAAAAGCTTCTCTTTATTTGTTTACAGTTGCAGAAAACAAAGATTAAAAAAAAAAAAAAGGAATTGTGGTATCAGAAAGAGTTACCACTCCTAGATCTGAGGACACACATCCTGACAAGGTACTGGGTGTTGTGGTTGCAGCTCAAGTAGCCCAAATCAGAGGCTGCTTTAGTTCAATGTCTAGTAAGGTAAAGAAACATAGATCAGCAATAATTTTTAAAGGGCTTTTAATAAAAAAAACCTTCCCCTTTTCATGACCTTCCAGCTTATATCATTAAAGGTCACCTGTGAGTCTATAAGTAAATTCTGGACTCTTTGAGGGGGATCGTGGTGCCGTTGCCAATTGCTGTGACTCGCATTATCAGTCGTGGCACTGCCAATCACTGTGCTGATGCCTGTCAGGTTTCTGCTGCTGCCAAGCAGGATGTAAAATTGACAGGGAATGTTGTAGCACCCGTCAAGTGCTGTGAGATACCTCTGCCTTTGGGAGAGCAGGCACCTGGGCTTACAGACAGGAGCAGGGCTCGGGAACACTTTGTTGCTGCCTCACATTTGTTGAAACTTATTAATTTTAGAAATGAAGCACACAGCTCGCCCATGGTTATATTCTGGTTGTGAAATTGATATTTCCACAGATTGAGCTAACAGTATCCAATATTATTTTCAATACAACGTTTACGCAGAGATGTGAAATAAAATCAGGGTAGGATGAAATTTTTGGCAGTGGAAACAATGCTTGTTAATTCTGTAGACTAAAGTTTTGAGGGTTGATCTGTATCTTTTTATAATATGTACCGTGGTCAGTTCCAAAAATCTGTCTGCATGTTTCTTTTCTATTTGACATGGTTTCTCAAATTTCGGGAAGTTCTCTTCCACCTATTGCTATATTCTTAGGTCTTTCTGCACAAAGAAAAGACAAGTTTTGTATTTTTACATCCATCTATACAGTGGTTCATTAATCATCCATAAAGTGTAGGGTTTTGCAAACATAATATGCACAAAAACCACAGCCAGTCGGACTTCTAGATTCGTAACAGGGCAATGACATGCCAAAAATACTTTGCTGTTACAACCTGGCACTACGTTTTCTGTAGAACAGAGAAGACACATGAATACATTCAAGAGAAGTCAATAGCTTGTACAGCTATAGAGAATTATTTAATTAAATCTGGAAGCTTTCGAGGAAGCCATAAAAATGAGGTTAATATGTCAGACTAATAAATTCTATATAATTAAGCTCCCCAAATATAGAAATTTCAGAATATGATGCTAAACATATCACAGTAGGGACATCAATTTATTTAATCTTAACATTGTTGCATTGTCTCCATGAACTTCCACTGGTGTCACAATAAGATTATTATGACAGCACCATTAAGCCCCATTCAAATGAATGGGGAATTAGTGTCATGATGGAAACAGCTGCAGCTAAGAGCTGCTGTCTATGATCAGTAGTTATTTTCAAAAATTCAGAAATTTTGCTATTACAATAATCCTATTTTCTCTTTAGATATGTATATGGTGCAATGAAGAAACCTGAGTTTTCAAGGCACACTGGAATCAAACAGTAAATGTGTTGCCAGATACATTTTTCGACAAAATCTTCATCATTCCACCTCCATTTGCAGTAATTTTCCTAATGTGTATAAAACCCAGATATTGTTAGATTTTAAGGATATTTGATAACTTTCATGAAACCTCTGTTGTTGAGAATCTCTATTTAGTCTGTTGGCCACCTTCCTCTTTCCTAACAAATATATATTAAAAAGACTTTTTGTCAGTCACAGCAGCCATGGTGAGGGTGGGATGGAGACAATGCCAATGACAAGTGCAGTGAATTTAGTGACCTAGAGAACAGAGTCCTCTGAGCTCGTTCTTTGATACCCATCCATGTTTACTTACCTGTACAACATCTGCCCGTTGTATAAAAAAAAAAACAAAACAAAAAAACAGCCTTTCTGTGTAGTGCTGGACAGCCTTGAGCTTGCAGTTCCTCTAAAAGCACTCATCTCCTAGCAGTACGTATCACAACTTTTCTTAAATACTAATGGATTTATAATGACTTCAGGATTCGTAACACTTTAAACATTTTTTCCTCATATATTAAACATTGAGGTGTCTTTAGAATTGTAAAGAAATGTATTTAGATTTATAGTTAAGGTATTTCACATATTGTTATTGAACAGCAAATGAAAATATGGTACTGACAATATCACAAAGAAAGTGGAGAGTTCATTATGCAAAGATGCATGTCTACAGTGTATCTGTCCATATCTAAAAGACAATTCTCCATGCTTTCTAGGGCAGATCTAGATTAATATGTATGTTTCAGGACAAAAGTAAAAAAAAAAAAAAAGCACTAGATATATTTAATATTTTAAGCTCTAGGCTGGATTGTTACAGAGTGGTTGCGTTGAAATCCATGTTGTTTTACAATTAATATTATAAGTAACGATTTGAGCAAGATCACAACCTTATGGATTTTTAGTGGCATTTAGGAAGAATGGTTGTTTTTCTTCCTAATAAAGATTTCAACTTTTAAACAAAATATTTGGAGCTACTCGCTACGTGGCTAATGGTTTCCATTCTGCCCTCAGGGATGCTAACGTTATGATAGCTCAATAAAGTGCCAATATATGGTTTTCTGGCAAGACCTCCTCCTTGTCCAAGTGGCGTGCCCTGTCACTCATCACCTGCAGATTTCCTTTCTCACACGCTCCAACCTGCTACAGTATTTCCATGGACTGTGCTTCAGATAGCTCAGAGTGCTGAAACTTGGGAGGTCATTTCTTTCGTTCCTGCTGCTTCCTTGGGGCATTTTAATGGCCGCTGGGCTCTTAGGAGAAAGGCAGTAACGTGAGACACACAGTCCTGTCCCTGGGCCTTGGGGAACAACGGCTCTTCTGTGCAAAGGGAGCATAAGCACCTGTTGTAAACAAATTAAATACTGTTTTTAAAAATACAAATATTATTATCTGCCAAAATTATGCCAATCAAAGGGAGCCAGTTGGTGGCAGAAAGTACAATACAAGATATGTTCTAAATAGGTATACTGTACATCTCTCGAGTATGTGATCTTTGATGAAAAGGCAGCTTGTTCGGGATACCTAGATTGAATTTCTCCTAGGGCAGCTGCTTTGGAGGGTATAAGATATTTCTCGCAACCACCTGTTTCCTTTTATTGTCTCAGCATTTGAGTTGGTTGGGCCAGCCCATGTGAGGAGATAAGGCCGAGTTGCTGTATTTTGTTTATAAGGGCATACTTGTTCATGCTTTTAAATATTAGTTGGGCTTCAGCAGGGTAACCCCATGCGAATGGGATGAAGCAGCTGCTTTTATTATGAATTTGAGCTACTTGTGGTTTTGTGTCTTGGCACACTGCTATGTCATTTTACTTGCCTTGCCAGAAGAAAAGAGTTAAACTAACTTTATCTTTCCAAACAGCTGCAGATCTGGAGAGGGGAAAAAAAAAAAAAAATGTCCGTACTTCACAATAGAGAAGTATTCATCCATGGTCTTTGACCAGGACCATGTTTTGTCATTGCTCATGTCTTCTGTGGTCCTCTACACCAAAGCAATCTGAGAATAAAACTGGTCTGATTTGGTATACTCTTCTACTCAGACTGTCTTGGTGAATCCTCACTGAAGGTGCAGGATAAGAGCAAGGCTCAGTGTGGAGGGGTGGTTTTGCCTCAGAGTGTCAGTGGTTGTGGTTGTGCTTATTGGACCTCAGAGGAAGCACTCCTGAAAGTGGTGACCAAGGAGTTCAAAATGCCACACAAACACCTGGGCAGCTGCAAATAGAAATGCTGTTATTTTTTATAAGTTAAAATGAGCTTGGAAAGGTCAGATTTGACTAATACACCCAGATTATGAGACAGAGAAGTTAAACCCCCTATTTCCTTCTTTGTAAAGGAAAACACTGTTGAAGTGTTCGAAGGCAAGAGAATTGCTGAGATTAAAATAGTATTCAGACTCCAGTGAAAACAGTCATGCCACGTACACCACAAATTCAGTCTACAAAAGGAGGATTAGCTATTAGTTTAAGTGTCACTTCCACCACTTTACCAAAAAATAAAATAGTGTCATTTAGGCATTTAAAATAGAAAGTAGGAATATGGTTATTTTTGTAGCAATACCTAATCTCTGCCCATTGACATTGGTGATGACTTCTGGCTGAATTCATGTTTATTATAGTCTTAAAAAAACAACACCAAAATAAACAACAAAAAAGCATATTATTTTTCTCATACCACTTTTAACGTTTTAAAAATCCCAAAGCACTTCACTCTGCTGCTTATGATTCTTGGTAAAATCATGCAAACATAGCCAGTTTGATGCTATTTTTTTGTTTACAGTATAGCTGTGTTGTTTTGGTTAACAGAATGAAAAACAGCACAGTTAGACTACAAGTAAAAATGTTTTATTCTTAGTTTGTTTCATCAATAAAAGCTGACATTTTTGCAAGAAAGATGTTATACTATTGGAATTAACTCTTAGTCAATTGTAAATAATTGTATTATATTGGTATGTTATCATGAAGATTAGAAATCATTTCCTACAGAATCATGTTCTTGCTTTCTCAGCACTGTTTCAATTGAAAGGAATTTGAATGAAGTGCATCTCATTACTTACATAAAGTAGATGGAGCTTGAATAATTTTTATATTTATTTTCCATAGATAGCTATTACATTTCTTATCCTATCCATCCAAATTTTATAAAATAAATTGTTTTAATCCATTTTTTGGAGAGAAGCAATGAATTTGTTTTTGCAGAAGTAATACATCTGAATATATTGTAATATGCATAAAAATCTGTTAACACAGTTATTTATACAAAAAGTGTAGCTGCCTTACCTTTGATTTAATTTACATACTTTATTTGCCTTCTGACAAGTTCTTCCCTTGCCTTTTTTTATTTATGTGCCAAAAATATGTCTTTTCAGATAAGTCAACTAAAACTTTAATGTATTGTATATTTTAAAACTACATAAAATGTTTTATGCATTCGCTAGTTTTTTCCCACAAGCATTTGTTAAAGGTGATGCTATATCAAGATTAGACATGTTTTACCACTGATAACAGCATAATGACATTGTATTTCTTAAATATTATGAGCAAATAGATGTGTTCTATTTTAAAGCCTAAGCTGACATTTAGGTTGAATTATCAAGCATTAAAAAGAAAAGAAAAGAAAAAGAATCTTTATTACTCGAAGGTTAAAACTTTGGCAGCCTCCTTTTCTTAAATATAAGAATTCAGGCGCACACCCTGAGAAAGAATGTGATGCATTTTCTTTAAGTATGTGAAAGATGTGAGCAACATAATTATTTTTCCATTCAAATGTGGAAAACAATAAAAGTTTCCCATATGTAGTTCATAGGCTGTAACTCACATCACTCAGCACTAAAGCAATAAGCAATAGAGTGTTGATACAAAGAGCTCCAACTCTGGAAATATCAGCTTAACCCTTGCTGGTCTTTTTCTGCACTTTGCTACTGTAAACATGGTTTGAATTTACATAAGCCACCATTCATATTCTTGTGAGTTCATAATATAAATAATGCAGAAAATCTCATTCACTTCCCTAAATTATGCTAGTCATTACAGATGATTCATGTGAGTATTAATCTCTTGGATGTGGCAGAAAACTAGGGAGGAGAAACTACCTATCATATCATTTGCAGTTAAGAACCTGCTGCGTATCTCTAAGCTTTACTTGAAATGCTTGTAGTAATTGGGTGTGCATCTTTTCACTCACCCAAAATCCAAGTGGCAATATGGACTTCTCTGCTATTTCCTGGTGCTAGAAGATACAATTCAGGGAAATACGCTAAAGTGTCAACATGCCTGGGGCCAGGACGCCGTCCTGCTGTGTAGCAGTTAGCACGCAGGCTTCAGGGAATGCATGCGCCATTGGAAACATCTACAAATCTATTTGTTGTACCAGCATTGTGCGATGGAGGAAGAAACTGGGCAAGCAAATGCTTAAGTATTCATCTCCAGGGAACATTTTGGGGTAAATTCCATTTACATCTCTGAAGGCCAGGCCTGAAACTGCAGGTTGTACGCTATGGAGACTCAAATGCTCTGAGAATTACCTGTATTTCTGGTCAAAAATGCAGAAAGAGATAGGTCATTAATAGGTTTCTGTACATTTCCAGCACTTTGGCTTTCTTGTTCACCATGCATGATATTCTTCTGAGTTTCTGCTTTTTTTCACCTTCAGGAAAAATGGGATAAGGGAATTACTGGATTTAATCTGGATACAGATTTAGGATTTAAATAGTTGGACTTTTTATAATAAATATGGGTTGGAGCCCCAGCGTTGCTGTCCATACCTGTGAACACACTTGGGTAGGTGTGCTTCTCCGGGACATGGCAAGTGGGGACTGGTACAAGAGCTTAGCTGTTGAAACCACCGATACAGCTTGTCTTTTGGTGATGCTGCAAGTTCATTGCAGGCTTAGTATTTGTGCATGCACCTAGTGCTCTGTCTTTCTTGAGTGGAAGCAGTCTTGGCAGGGAGCAGGCGCTGCTGCACGATGGCAGGGCTCCAGAGGGCGCAGGGCAGAGGGTGCGAGAAGCAGCAAGGCACAGCAGGGAGCAAACACATAGTTGGGCATTTCTCTGCAAAGCTCAGAAAAGTGGAGAAACGCTCATGCTAGAAAATATATTGCAGTCATTAGTCACAGATATTAGGAGTTGGACATTTATACCTGATGTTCATTAATAGTTGATGGATATATATAATACATTGCTGGATAATTATATTTAAAATGCATTAAAATGTGCCCTTTTTTTTGACAGTGGTGACAAAAAAACATTGTTTTTGCTATTAGCAAATGTAAACTATACACTCTTTAAAATCGTTCTTTAATCCCACTTCTGCAACGGTTTTGCAATACTGACCATCCTGCCATATACAAGACTATCCATTAGCTCAGGAGTACGCCGGATTGTAATTAGAAAGAATATGAAAGTGGGAGTTGTTATTAAAAAAAAAAAAAACAACACCATGTCATTCATACAGCTATAAGTACTGTTTTGAAGAATCAGGTGCGCAAGATAGGTAGATTATGGTTCTTTTTGCAATTGCTTACAGAAAAAGGTCATAACATTATAACAAAAGACCTTCAGGAAAGGCACGTTCATAGAGCTGTTATTGTAAAGACAGGACAGAGATTTTCAGGTAGATACCAGTACTAGGTTTAAACATTTGCATCTCAAGTATCTTGAGTATTTGAATACTTTAAGTCTCAAATGTAAAAGCAAAATAAATATATTGATTGTAGTTTTTATTTAAGCCCATTCCTAATATTTTATTGTATTTTCTTGTGACACTGTGTTCAGCTTTGGTTTTGAAACCCTAAAGTTTATTTGCAAGAGCTCTTAGCTTAATTTTGTGGATTATATGGCATTCTTCACTATGAAGTTTTAAAAGATACAAAAGAAAAAACCTTGCTCAAATGTAGAAGTTATTTTTGCAGTAACGTATGTCATGATTTTTAAACATTCAGGCCTTTAAACTTTTTTTTTATAGTGTATGTTCTTGCCAATCCCAGCACAGTTCTACAAAGTAAAATATTTGGCAGTGAATTCATATTAACAGATGGAACAAGAAATTAACACGTTTTTGCTTCGCTAATTCACAGTTCTTTTAATACGCTAATTCTAAATCACCTGTTCTGACTTTGACAGGCTACAGACACCTGTTTGGGGTAATATTCCACAGCTAATTATTACATGAGAAACTCAGTTTCCAACAAAAGGGTTTCTGTGTGAAATTGTCATAGTTAACAAATTAGTAATACCAACTTTATACAAAAATAGCTTGCAGTTTTAATTTACATGTACTTAACCTTGCCTGAAGAGCTAGAAGCAGTGGCATTAGATATGAGCAGCCTCTCCCCCAGCACACCGGCGAGCTGATGCCTCTGTCCATTGCCCACTGGAGTTGTCCAGGTCCTGGTTGAGTTCTGGTCCCCGTAGCCGAGCCAGTGCTTGCTCTGTGGTACCAGACTGAGTACACGGTGCTGCTCACCAAAACCTAGGAGAAGAGTGCAAGAAGTTTCTTCTAAAAAGGAAGCGTAGAGTCATTTTCAGCTTGCTAGGGTTGGTGCAATTCAGTCAGAGTAAGAAAAAAAAAAAAAGTCTTCTTCTGAAATGATAGCCCTGCTGCCACATAAAGACATTACGGTGCTGTTTCACTTTGTGTTTTTGTTGTTTACTTCCATGCATCAGCTACAGCGCTTTAGCGCTGAGCTTCATTGTAGAATGTAATGTTTAAATATTGCCCCAAAAGCTGGCAGTGGATAATTTAATCCTATATCATTGAATGTGTGAACTTTTTTTTTTTTAATGTGTCTGTGCCTGTAAGAAAAAAAAATACGTTTTGTGGTTGCCTTTTTAGAAGTTTATTACACTTCTGTCATAATGAGTCATCATGTTCATGTGGGAAAGGGAGGAAGGGAGTAGAAGTGAAGCTATTCCACCTCAGTGCTCTTCTCTGCTCTTTAACTCTTGACATAAAGGAGTTGATGAAGCTCTTCTCCTCTGTCCAAGCTCTGTACCTACATACAGGCCAAGGAGAGTCTACAGTAGTAACAACGTCACAAGAATGGTGAAAGAACCAAATCTGGCATGGGAGTGAGGGGATGAGCAAGGGTACTCCATTCAATGGGTCAAGCGAAAATGTTCAATATGTGAGAGAGAGGCTAGAGACAGGCTGGACACAAGTGTGTCTTACCTCAACCTACAACAGCTAACAAAGCAGCACTGGTACTACTGTGAACTCTTTATTTTCTGTCTTTCTCAACAACCTTAAGTCTTAAAACATAAAAATAGTCTTATTTTTGCTCATCTTGGCTTCAAACCTTTCTAAAGTCATCTTCAGTTGTTTTAGCAGGAGCTCATTGTTGGTAATGATGTTTTATTGCTTAACTGTAAGATACAAATGACTCAGTGAATCCCTTTCCTTTGTTCTCTCTACTTTTGAGTCTTCCTTTCTTTTCTTCTGTCTTACATCTGCTCCTCCTTCCCTTTTTATCATGTTGTACGCTCTTGTAAAGTTGTGAAAAAAAGAACACAACCTTAAAAAAATAATACCACTATGATAAGCCTAATTAATATAATACAGCTCATGGGGAAAATATGAAAATGGCAGATAGATCATCAGTAGTCTTTTTTGCTTGGATGTGCTTCCTTCTGGGATTTGAGGCAACACAAGTTTCTGGTGAACAAGGTGGTCTGAAGTATATGGGCTTGGCACTGCCACTGCTGAACACCTGGAGATCCTGGAGTGACAGTGTGTTTTGTTGCACCCCAAGCTGACACGAGTCTTCCTGAATTTTCCTCTTACCTGAGGAGAAGTAGAATCTATCCCCAGATTTTTCTTGCTTGTGTCCACACTTGCTTGATAGATTTCACCAGAAATATTTGTGTGTCTGATGGTTGATAAGCCAGGGAATGTGAAGTGATTCTAGATAAAGACTGTACAGATTTACCCAGTTATTCCAGTGAGATTATGCAACCATATGTAATAAAGGGAATGCAAGAGGTCCATGATGGCTCCATCTGCTGAGCCAAATGAGGTTCATTTACTCTTACTGCACTAGTTTCTGTTCTTCAGCAAATTGATTAAAATGAAGCTGCCTACTACCTGGTACCTGGTGTGATCACAGATTCTGTAAGCATGTAACTACTCTAATTGGAGTTACTAATTTTATATTTAAATAGTTTCACAGGCATAACCCTCAGTACAAATAACTTATACTATCTAAAATCCCCTTAGTGATAGCTATAAACGTGTACTGAGTTTTATAGTTATTTCTACTAATCTTCCACAGTTTGTCAGATAGAGGAGGTAGTACATTGATCGCGCAATTTCCTTCCTGCTTTCTGTACAACAAAAAGTATTCTAAATACTGCATCCTTCTGTAAATTAATATACCCCACTAATTTTTAAGGGAAGGATACAATAGTGCTTACTACCACCAGTACTACACTTAGGGTCTGGAGAAGATGGGTAGAGTTAGGGCTGGCACGTGCACTGGGGGAGCTTTTTGTTCTTTGACTGTATTTGCATGAATAGTAATATATTGCTAATGTCTGTGTCCTTAAATGACTCTTACTTAGCGTGTGACAGTAGTTTTCAGTTGTAGTTGCTGCATGCTGCTTTGTAAGACTTTGTTATTGCTTTAATCAGTTTCATTACACCTCGGTGTCTAGATCCTCTCCTTGTCAAAATATCATAGTAAGGCATTAACCATGGGAAGATGATATGAATCTTAAGGCAGTGGGATCTGGCATTGATGCCGAGGCATTTCTGCTCTTCCACGATGTAGTCGCATGTTCCTGCCTTTTTCTTTTTTCTTTTTTTTTTTTTTATTTTTTTTATGCCTGACCTAAGCAGAACTCCATCTAGTTATAGCCTTGTAAGAGAATTTGTCTCTTTAGTTAACAATGGATTTCGTAAGGATCGCAATGAGCACATTTTGTCTATTTCTGCTTATCTGACCCTGGAAACTGACAGGACACGAACTGGGGAAAAATAAGTAGCAATGAACAGGATCACATGAGAAGTGCCTTTGCCCACTGTGGCTGGGAAAGAGCTACCAAGCTGGTTGTTACACACAGTGATTGATCCCCTCTCCTTCGACGGGTACATGATAGATAAGGGAAATAGTCAAGTCTGGAAGAAGCTATTTTGTGCTCATATTAACTGGAGGATTTTCAGCAGATGTCTTAATAGTTGGAAATCAGCAATAGTATGTGGATTTATTTGTATGCCATCTGAACCATTTGACTTGCCAGATGCATGTTGTTTAATAGCCTTTTGTACATCATTTTCAGAAGATAGTTGTAGTAAGATTTTCTTTTATTGTGTGAAATAACCCATTTTGTGGGTAGCATTTCCTATTGTTAGAATGTGTGTTGAAGAGACTAATCGGGTGTACTCATTGCATAGAAAAGAGAATATGCAAAATGCTAGCCTGTGTGTTGAGAGGCACAATTGAAACTTGTGATGAAGTCATCCTTTATATATTTTTTGAACAACACACATTTTTCTCCTTTTTAGATGTCTTTTGGTTGGCAGTGATCTTTTCTTTAAGTACTTAAAAGCCACTTTGCTGCTTCACTGTTTAGATTGTTTCAGTCATTCCTATCTTCTTATTGTCAACGTTATCATACACTAATATGCTTTAAATTATTTGCAGATATTTCAGTCCTCTACCTTAATATAAAAATAGCTTCAGCTTTCTGTTGTTTTTATATTAAAGTATATCTAAAAAGATAAATGAAATCTTACACTGACTCATATCATACTCTACCTGCCAATCCCTGTATGACTGGGTGAATGTGAAATACATGTACACATTGATTAATAACTAAGAACAAGATTATTTTATTGATTTTTATTTTGATTCTCCCTCAGTACTTCAATGATGTTCATAAATACCTCTGGTCATTTGCTTACGTAAGGGTTCAAAATATAATTTCACTGTATTTGCTGTTCAACATTAATGGTGATTCATTCAAAAATATTCATTGATTTCAGTGGCAATTCCTATCATGTTGTATTAGATTCTGGGAATGAGTATAGCAGACATACGGAATGACAAGGAAGAGAGCTTGAAAGTTGTCAAATTAGAGTTTCATAAAATTTAATTTGTTGATCAATTCACATCAAATACAACTTTGTGACTATTTCTGTGCACAAAGGTATTAATCAGAGTCCATGGAAAAGAGTGGCCAAATAAAGATCAACAAGCTCATCCAGGTTTTTGGAAAAACTGCTATAGATGTAGATGTAAAAAAAAAAAAAAAATCTTTGAGGGAAACTGTTATCAAATTGAAGGGCCCTCATTCCTCCGGTCATTGGAGAAAGCTGCCATCTACCAACGACAAAGGTCCCAATTGAATCTTAGATGCAGGAATGTGTAGGACGTACATTCAGCAACTCCAGCCACCAGATGGTAGACTCTGCTTACTGGTTAAGTCGGCTCTAGTGTCTGGTCACCAGTTGGCAGAAACAGCAGTAGACAAATTACATCACCTTAGAATCACAAAGCACAGCATCTCTGCTGTATTTTGATGCAAGTATACTCCTTCTTTCAAATTTCTGTTAAAACACAAAAAAGCACCAAATCCTTGTCAATATTATGCAGCATCTATAAATATTCTCAGATGTAGACTGAGAAGGAAAGTATATTTTTATTAGGCTGTTTATTATGTGAGTGGAATTAGCAAGAGACAGTTGGTGTAGAAAATTAATGAACTAGAGTTTCATGGCTGGAATTTACTCCAACCTGCCTTATGTTACCAGTAAAATTTGTTTGGGGAACCTCAACATACTCTTTAGGAGACATTTGTCCATTTTGCCAAATGATCACACAACTAATGGCATCCTCTGCTATATTTCTAATTTTTCTTTCATTGTGTAGAAACAAAATATAGTGATAGAACACAAATGTTTGCATTTATACAGAACGGTTTTGTCAAAGCCTGTGAATCATTTGCATGTGTGGGAGATATAAATATTTGGTATGACTCTAAACCATATATGTATATATATATATATATATATATGGTTTAGAGTCATACCAAATATTTGAAAAGAGACAGCAAGGACTAATTGGACAAAATCTCAATGATTTTGTGCCTAGTAAGGTATGAACTGTAAGAGACAGCTGAAAGCATTGGATGTTGCAAAGAGAATGAAAACATCTGTCAGAAATACTTTCCACAGATTATGCTCAGTCCAGCTATTAATTAAATGATTTTGCATTACTACGTCTAACCGAGGAGATCGTTCATTACTGGGAGCAAACCAGAGGTATGTATTTGACCTTCCACATCCAAGAAGATGGTTGTATACCATCTCCTAACAGTGTAAGAAAGAAATGGAAAGGTCATCCCGTATACATGGAGGTATTTACTCCATCTGAAAAGCAAAGTTTTAATGTTGCAGCTGCTGTGGATTTTACTTTATGTTCTGTGAAGTAGAAAACTTTTATGTTTGATCTTCAGACTTGTACTGTCATCTCCAATGCCATGAGAACTGGAGTTGTGAGAAGGCAATTTCCTTCCGAGCCACCTGACAGAAGTGTAGCTGTGAACCACTGCAGTTCTGCTTGACATTGCCAGTGGGTTTTAGGCTTAGTGTCTGACACACCAATTGCCAAAAGCCTGATCCAAGTCCCATTTAAATGAATGGGGATTTTCTATTGGTTTTGGTAGGCTTTACTTCTGGCCTCATTTTCTGCGGTGCCACTAGCCTCAGTGCCATCCTCTCTTGTAATGCATTGCAACGAGACTGTCCTCTGGGCTCCTGGTAGACCCTTGTAGGTGGAAGATGGAGAACGGATTGATGGTACAAAACCAGGGACAATTTTTTGTTCTTTATTCTTTTTTTTTTTTTGGTAATAATAATAGATGGACCACCTCTAATTTCCCACTGTCATTTGCATCCAGTTGTAAATGAAGGTTTGTCACAGCATTGATACCTATTTGCCCATTGACATTACTTTGTGCTTTATGAAGCAATATGCTCCTCTGTGCCCTCATTTCTCCCTTGCTCTGAGGCAGATGATGTGATGAACAGCACTTTTCATAGTGAAGTACATAACAATGGCATTCCAGTTTTCCAGGAGAGAGGATATAAATACTCCTTAATTATTGTAATTGACTGAGAATATTTGCATTTAACAGGTTTAGTGGAAGGCAAGCATCCTTATATATCTTTACAGTTACAATTTAGTTCTGAACTTTAAGAATCCAATTGTACCTCATGCTTTCCTATGCTGTTCTGTCTTACAGTTCATTGAACAAATGACTTCTGTCCTAGGGCCAAAATCTGAAAGTACCAACCACAGATCTCTGGAGTAGTACCCTGACTCACAGGAATAATATACAAAGATTCACCTAATCTTCTTTGGCATGAAAAATTCAGCTGGACATCTAGTAGGAAAAAGCCTGTTATGACCTCTGGTACTTTCTTCTCAAGTCAGACTGCTGCATAAAAGTCCATTTTGCAATAAGTTGCTTTTTCTGTTTCTTATTCTGACTGTTCCAGGAAGCATTATCCAGAGCTGTACAAAATCGAATGACTGATTTGTTCAAAGCTAATTGAAAATTCTCAGACCTATTAAAAAATCTGTTCTGGATTTAGTTAAGCTTTTTGTTGAATCCATATTTTTCAGCTCTAAGCCTGTGAATCAGAATGTCTGAAACTTGAGTTGTAATCAACAGTTGGGTATGGAGTGTGCAGGGGGATGTCATATCTCCATGATGCTATAGACTATGCAGCTGAGCTGTTGTGTATGAAAGCAAACTGAGAGTCACTTGGTCACTGCAGATTGCTTTTTCCCGGGACTAATCAGGGAACAACATAACAACATGGAGAAAATAAACTAGTTTTAAATAGTTCTGCAGTGGCTCTGGAGGCAGGAGCAATTCCATGCTGCCACAGCTTATTTTTCTCAAGTAGCCAAGCTTGCTTGGATATTTCCATATAGATATGTATATAGATACATAGAGATGCATACAACTGTATATATGTATATAGACACACATAGATGTGTATAACTGGAGTCACAACAGTGATGGTATGCTTGGGCACAATAACAGAAGTCCCTCTTTCAGAGACTATGGAGAAACCAAAATCTTAGCCTAAGATTCTTTAAGATTCTACTTTTCCTATAGCGATCTCTTTCCATGAGTCTTTTCACCTAATGGCAAGCTCTGCTGCTTCATACCAGAAAACTTTAATGTTCTTGAAAGCACAGCAGCCAGATATTTGGTAGTTGATTTGTAGAATACCTGCAATACCCTGGAAGATTGTTATAATAATTTCTTTGCCAAGTGATACACCTATAATAAATGATTCATTAAAGTAATTTGATGCTAGCTGAAACATTTGTTTTTCAAAACACAACAGCACCAAAAATGAGGGTGAATGGATGACATATCAAGCTGAGAAAACACGGCAAACAAACATAAATAATGATTGGTTTATCTGGGATATTTTTTCCCATTTTCTTTTGTATTTCCCACTAAGATAAATTTGTAAATGAGCATGACTGTTTCAATTCTCCTTTTAGAGTCTATACCAATATATTGTATAAACATGAGTTTTTTAAACCATTTAGTGTGCCACCAAAGTAGCAGGGCATTAGGTTCTCATTCATTCATCTGAAAACAATTAGGAGAAAATGCCACTTATCTTAAATAGTATTTGTCAGATTTTCTTCATCAAACTTGGTAAATACATATCTTCTGACACTTTGATGTATAATCATCAGCCTAGGGTAAACCTAAGTGACTGGGCTTTGGCCCGTGAATAGCTTTTGTTGCTGCATGACATTAAAATATTGTGTTTTTTTTTTTTTAAGATATAATGAATATGCAAAGTTAGAGTTATTCTCCATTGTACTCACAGTAGGTCAGGTGTCATAAGATCAAGAGAATACTTAGTATGCAATCTAGAGGCTGTATAAATGGTTCTGAATTGAATTGTTCACATGGTGTATGCTCTGGAATGTCTGGCAAAAAAAAAGTGTAAATTAGGCACTATCAGTTTTCATTTGAATGAACAACTGGTTGAAATGGAGATTCTTTAGGATTCTTTGGATTGATAGGTAGAGGAAGGCATTCACCCTTTTATTCCCTGAAAACCTTTTGAACATGTATCTCCCAGAATGAGAGCCATTCCATCCCAATTCTTCATTCTGCACAGTCCAGTCATTGATAAAACACTGACTGCTACCACCTGAGGACTTGCAGTCTGTCACTTAAGTGATGATGCTCCATGAGAGATGATTAGGAATGCTATTTTTTAAATAATTCTTTCACTTTCAAAGTTTAGGATAATTTTCTAGCATCTTCTCTGTAGTGGTTTCATCCTTAAAAGACATCTAGAAGAGTTTGCAGTTAATGCCCTACAGTGATTTCTGTATCTCAAAAGGATTTTATGTAGTCATAGATTCCTGACAAAATCATTTGCATAGACCATGGAAATTTGGATTTGAGTTATGGTTTACCTTGTTCAGCTACTTTTAGTCTTCAAACAAATACTGTAATATCCTAAGTTACAAACAAAACCGTAATTTGAAACTAAGTGGACAGATGGACATAAATTACTCGATTCAGTTTCTTTTTCTGTAGGGAACAGAAATATTTATGAAAGTAACAGGAATGGAGGGGGAGTAGAGGGAACAACAGGCTTGTAGCTGTAGCTGGCTCAGCTACAGTATTTTTGTTGTTTTTTGAGGGGGGCAGCGGGGTTGTTTGTTTTAATAATTGTTTGCCAAGTAGTAATGGAGTTAGTCACACATCGGCTGTTCTAAATTTCCTTTTCCCTCAGTTGTCTGCTGGAAGGGCTGGTAGGGAGATTTCGATGTGCAGCTAGGTTTGAGGCGTCTTTCTGGCCACACAGAGGAGCAGCATCACAGTGTTCCACTTTTCCGAGTCTGTGCAACAGCTGATGTCCTGCAGATCGGTGTGGGTCACGCTGCCCTAAGCAAGTCTGGCAGCTCCAGGGAGCGCCAGGTGTGCCACGTGTGTTCAGGAATAGTGCGCATGTGCAATAGATTTTGTGCTGCTGGGGGATACAAAAAGGGGTTGCGTGCTCAGAATAACCAGTCTACATAGCCATGCTACACTCAAAACTTTGTTGTTTTGACTCTGGGATCCCCAAACTGCGTGCAGAAAAAGAGCTTCTGGGAGTCACCAACCAACCAGCAATTCTTGCTGATGGCATGTAAACTGCGAGCTAAAGGTTGAAATAAAGCATCTATTGATTTCCACTCCTTCCCCAAGCTCTCTCAAGCCATCTGAACCCTGTACTTGAGGATCTTTCGGGCAGCTCTTGTTCTTTACGTGTGGCATTGCAACGCTCTCCTCAAGGGCAGCCCTCATTCTGGTGGCTCTTGCCCAGTGCCCGTAGGGAGCACGGTTATAAACAGCAGGGCACAGGCTCAAATGTTGTGTTGAGGATGATCACCCAGAGAAACAGAATAGTGAAGGTTTAGAGGACTGTTTTTCTGATCTAACTCACACAGTATCTATGTCATTGGAAGTCTGAGGTTGGTGAGTGCAAGACAGGCTACTCAAGTTTTAGATTATTTTACTCTCTTTATATATATATGTATATATATATACGTGTGTGTATATATATATATATATATATATATTATATATACCATGTCTCCACGTGGAACAAACAGTTCCTCTGAGAAAAGGTAAGCATCGTTGAGCATAGTAATGAAGAGAAGTAAAGTTTCAAAGGCGTGATCCCACTTTCCTGACTCATTTGAAATAGGCAGAGAAGTCAACAGCATCTTTGTTTTATTAAAGACTGTAATAATGAGAGCTCCAGAATTTCTAAAAAACGAAGAAAGTTAATGTAGTATCTGGAGTCTGACCTCGGGTCTAAATTGTGATTCTAATGTTAATCATAATTAGACATAGCTTCACACCCCATAAATCCAGCCAGGCTGTTTCTACTACCCAATGCAATATTTAAATAAAGAGCAGTTTCACAAAGACATGCATCACTATAGATTCCCTTTTTGCACTTTTTCAAATTATGTTGCTGCTTTATACAATCCACCTTTCATAAGCTGTCTGCCAGAAAGCTCTAAAAATAATAGCACAGACGCTTGCAACAACAAATTGGCTACCTCACTTTCAGTGAATCGAATGTTCAAATGAAAAGGTTTTTGCTTCCAAGTATTTGAGGCATACCTTGAATATGTTACCAGGCTCAGATGTAATGGTTATAAAAATAAAATAAAATAAAATGGAAGATAAAGAGGCTGTTTACAGTCATTGTGATTTCCATTTTTTAAAATAAGATGTACTGAAATGAAGGGCAAAATGGGATGGTTTGACATGGTTAGTAATTGCCCATAGATATGGCTTAAAGAAAAAGTCTGACTTTGTACTGTCTACATCATCTGTATGGATGCATGCCTGTGTGTACGCGTGCTTGGGTTGTCTGGCGCAGATTTAAAAGGTTCAGGTTCGTCTCATGTCCAGGAGGGAGCAGAAAGAGGTGTGGAAAGAGCAAGGCTCATTTGCGTATATCGGAGTAAGAACAGGATTCCTACCTGGCTGCTTCGTATCAGCTGCAGTTCATCTGATAGGGTCAGGACAGCACCAAGTTTCTGTGATTTGCAGGTAGTACTACTAGCTTTCTGTTCTTTGTGGCTGAGCAGGAACGGTTTCTTCCTTGTTGTATTTTCTAAACTAGAATAAATTTGGGGGAGGTTCAGGTATTTAGGGAAAGTATATGTTTTTATGTGGCTCTATGCATACTACTTGTGTGAACACAAAGTTCTGTCAAAGTCGGTGAAAATATTTGTGAATATTCTCACAAATGCAAATGATATGCGCTCTCTGCTGTGAAGAATACGAAGAAAAGATGAGCACCTCCTCATCATACCATTTTGTTTTCATACAAATTGTCCAAAGCTATGAAAACACCTGAGTACCTGTGGCTTCATCCAGTTACCACATGCCCTCAGGTGGGATATGATGACATACTTGTATATTCATGAGATCATTTTTCACAACCTATTCACGTATGGTGCTTGCAAGCCAAGCAGCGTGCTTTCTCCTGGGAGCTAGAAAAGAACAGCTGAGAACTGAGCAAAACTTTACAATCTTTTTTTAAACATCCGTTTCTAAAACTGAGTTTTTATAGTTTTCCCCCAAACTTCCTGGGACAAGTTCTTCCCGCTCTTCATATCGTAAGTGATAAAATGCAAATGTCAAACATTATTAGTTCTGTACCATAAGTACTAATTTTTGGTTTTGCTAAGCAGTTTATATAGGAAAATCTGGAACATTTCCAGTCGTCTTCACTATCATTTAGTCCTTAAAACCCAGAACAGACATTTAAACTGAAAAACATTATATCTTCTCTGCAGATGCACATGCAGCACCATCAGAAGATGAATAGTTGTAGTCTTGAACTGGCGTCGCTATCAAATAGACTCTGTATAATTAAATAAGAAAGCGTCTTAACAAAAAATTACATCTTGGGCACTCCTTTGTGAGTAAAGGAGTGAGCTACAGAAGGAGAAAAGTCCACAAGTGATTAGCGGTTGATTTTCATGAGACATTTCCAACACCTTTAATTTGATTTTTTTTTTTCTTTAATGAATACTTTTCTCAGTGATGTTGTTTGTTGTTTAAGATACCTCCCAGCATCATTTTTAATGTCATTACAATATGCAGGCTCTGCAGTTTGGCGAACTTAAAATACCAAACAGCTCATAAAAAACTGGCTCTTATGGCACTACAGATAGCAGCTTCTGTATTAGATTTGTACTACTTTAATGCTGCCTTTTCTATATCTCAAGGCTGTTTCATGCAAATATTTAAGCGTAGGTATTCTCACAAACAAGCAGCCGGAACATTTCAGTAACTTTGTTTTAAAAGAAAGACTTTTGAACATGCAGGAAATATTAGTACATCAAACAAAGTGAAAGACAAGGTAGTTTAACTTGTTGGTTTGTTTGCTGAAACTCTAAAGTAAATATACTGTAGCTAAAAGTGTTCCATTTTTATCTGCCTGCTGCAGTAATGGCTGTGTTACTTCAGGGCTTACACTTCAATAATTGATCAGGGTTTGTATAGCACCGGCTAAGAGCAAAAATAAGAGTGTTGCTTTGAACAAACTGCTGCAATGTTATAGCATTAGGCACAGAAACAAGATTCTGGAAATATAGATATATAAAAAACAGGAAAAAGATGGATAAGTTGGAGTGGTAAATACTGCTTCAGGCTAGAAAGTAATGAGAATTTTTCCATAGAGAGTTTTGACCTGCTATTCAAAAATTGTTTCTTGTCTTAATAAATCCTAAAAGTGTAATTTACTTGCAAAAGGGAAAGAACAAAGGCACCAAAATTCTTTTGATAACAACACTTGTTAAGGTTGATAAGTTGGGTTTCAAATGTGTGAAGAAAAATGTGTGACAGTTTGTTTTAAGGTGACAACCTAAGTGTTCAGATACTTCCATCTTGTGCTGTTTGTAAAGCAGTACACTAGTAAATGCTTTACACATGTATATTAGAAGTGGAAACAATAGATATCTTCCCACCAAATTTTGCAAAAGCTTTGGAACCTGTTTATAAATTTATAAAATGATTGGTATGATTTTTCTGTTTAATTTAGGTTATTTCAGAACATGATCAGTATAAATCAAAATTGCATGTGTTAATATTTCTCTCTTTTTGGCAGTAAAATATTTTGAGTCTTCACTTTAAAAAGATTCTCTGTTGGTTTCAAGGATTTATATTGTCTTCTGTAGACACATCTTTACTGCTAAATAAAAGAAGCATAGCATATTTACTGTGCTGCTAAAAATTAGTGTTGAAATGGCAGTGAAAGAAATTCTCAATAAAAGATGAAAATGCCATCTTTAATCTGTTCTTCACAGAGCAGGTTCCTCCCAAGTGGATAATTTTAAATAGCATAGGTATCATAATGTCTGTTAACTTTATGGATTATGGCAAATATTTTACATTTTACGGCTAAGTGATAGGAAATTTAATTTATATACGAATCAGTGTGGTTATCTCAAACTAAGTGTGCACTAATGTACACAATGGAAACTAGGGTGCAACTGTATCTGAGGGCACATCATGTTTAGCTACACGATAAAGCAAGTGAAGTCTGTAGGTTATTTTCAAATGTACTCGTGAATAATGCTGCTGTGTTCGATTGCTACAGCAACCTGAAGTTTCTCAAAGAACAGAAAAATGAACTTCATGCTTGCAGCCTCCTCCTCCTCCCTTCATGTATAACGCAGTAAATGAAAAAGTATTAGCTGGTTTCCAAACAGTGTAGGCAGGGTTGCGTGACATATGGTAGTTTGTTGTTATTGAGTACTTCACAATATTACATGGATGTCAGTCTCAAATACGCTACATTTTTGTACCAGAAAAAGCGTGTTCCTTGTGAACCTCTCACTATCTGACCATGCTAATTCCTAGGTACCGTGTCTCATATTTGTGTTTTTCAGACAGTGGTGCTTTCTACTGGAGTCACTTGTGTGCTTAAAACAAAGCACAAAACCAAACAAAACCTTCCCTGGTGTTGTTTTGAAGTGACGCCACTTCAGTGGCATTTAGCAAAAAACCTGCTCAGATGGCAGAGAAGTTGCTCCAGCGGAATTTGATAAAAAGCCAATTGTATGGTATTAAGCCACATTCCTATTGAGAATTTGTATTGACAATGTATTTCTTCTTGTGAGAAAAATTACTCAAAAAAGTAATGAGAAAAATAAGATGTTAATGTTCAAACTCTAATTAAGACCATCTTCCATTATTTTAATCCAAACGTATTAGGTCTGATTTATCCATGTCCATCTCAGGAAGCATGGAGACTAGAAGTTTTAGGATTTTGGAAGTTCGAATTCCTTTAAAACCCTGCAAAAGAATTCCTGTTCTAGAGAGCCATGATGCGTCTTGTCAGATCTGCTACTATGGGATTCCTAAGAGTGATGACATCCCTGTATTGTGCAAATGATGGTAAATAATTAACAGCTTCTCTGGAAATTCATATTTTGACTCAATTGTGGCTTAAAAACAACTGAAAATTTGAGATACCCGAGGCTGAGATTGTGTTTTGTCCCATTTTCTTTCCCATTTCAAGTTGTCTCTAACAATATCAGGACTAAAATTAAGATGGATAGGAGAAATGATATTACTTGCTTTCCAGAAGGCAAGGCTTAATATTTGGAGAACCAAAATGTGATTTTACTGGCAGCAGAT
This sequence comes from Cygnus atratus, assembly GCF_013377495.2. Lineage (NCBI taxonomy): Eukaryota > Metazoa > Chordata > Aves > Anseriformes > Anatidae > Cygnus > Cygnus atratus. The sequence continues at coordinate 35,982,274 of NC_066367.1, forward strand.
AGGGAATGCATTTTTGGTGGGTGAGTGGACCCTGATAGGCACCCCAGGCGTGGCTACTGTCACCTGAGCTCTGCTAAGCCACCACTGGAACAGGCAGAAGTTATAATAGCAACAGGTTTAAGGGGAAATGCCCTTCAAGAAAAGGAAATTTCGCTATTTGTGGGCAAGAGCAAAGCTTGGAAATGTAAACGAATCTAATGATCTGTGACTGCCACCCCGCTGCATCCATTAACAGGTAGCCTTGGAAGAGAAAATCACTTGAGCCAGGGGGGACTGGAGCAGACACCATGTAAGTGCTCCATGCGGGAGCAAAGAGAGGCTGGACCTTTTGATAGACTGCAGGACTAGGGTAGATTGTAACAGAAGAAGAAGCCAATTTTTCCAAAATCATCTCTGGTCTGCTAAGAATGCTGCACCAGACCTAGGAGAGATGCTCCATCTCCTGCTGAAATTGTTCCGATAGCAGTGAAGAGGGTAATAATGCTGCAATTAAATCATTCTTATTAGGTGTCTAAATTGCTTATGATTAAACACCGGAAGGGGTAAATTGGTGACCTTTTTGTGACTAATCTGAGTTTCTTCATGGATTTGGGCAGACATTGCTTTGTGGGTTCATATTGGTTTCACATTTTCTAGACTTTTATTTCAAGCACAAATGCTTTTTCTTGAAAAATAAAGGCTGCTTATCCTCTTCATTGCAAAACAAAATCCAGAAATATAGTTTTAGCTTGCAGTTCATCTGAATTTGAGCCCTGAATGCTATCTTGAGTGAAGATTCACTGTGTTTACTATCGTTATTATCAGACCCTCCTCAAGGCTGTACTATTGTATTAGGCTGTAATAGGTTTTCAAGTAACTTTTTTGTTTTCTTTTAAACAATATAACATTTAAGAACTACATACAAATCAGATATTGTGCTTGAGTGTTCTAGATATATTACACTATATTTTGCCTCTGAGGCCTGCCTTCTCCTCTAAGAGAAAGAAATAAAACTTTTGATTTTGTGTAGAAAGAGGATAAACAAAGGAATGTCTAGTGACTGCATTATATTTTTCAAACACACTCTAGAAACAAAATGTAAGACTAAAATTCACAAGTAACCCTGAAAATGCCCATAATGCACATCCTTTGCTATGCTTCATCAGTATCATAAAGCATGAGGAGCAGGTGGCAAATGCCGTAAATAATGTTTTTAAGTGGACTGACTTAGAATAATGTACAGTAAGCTATCAATTAAAAGTGATAACCTGATCAATTGATGGTCTTCTCCAATCATTGCAATAGCTGTCAAAGCCAAATTTTGTTGCACAGGGGAAAGCCTTTTGTCATAGCAACACATTCACACAAGTAATAGTTGCATGCATAACATGGGAAATAAAACCAAACAAAATTACTATTATTGCTATGTGATTTTTATCCAATAGTAACAGGAAAAAAAAATGCCATGCACTTCCAAGATACACGTCTAGAGCACAGGGACTTTCTTTGCCCTGAGTAATTGCCATCTGAAGAGAGCTATATATGTAAAGAAAGACAAAGGAGAAACTTTTACAATTAAAGACGTCAGTCTTTGTAGCTGTATACTTTTGCTGTTTTGTTTTTTAAATCCTTTATTCTGGAGATAAATGTAAAGTTTAGGGAAAGGACACAGGGAAGCTTATTAACAGAAAGAAAAGCACAGGGACATAAATGACGGGAGAAGAGAAACGATAAAGGGAGGGATGACTGAAAATAAGTGTTTTCATACAGCCTGTCAGCCTGTGCCATACAGTAACCAATGGAGGAGGTTCATACACAAAATTTCATATTCATATTCCCCACTAGTAATTCATTGTTTTTTGTACGTAAATATTGAAGCTTGGTTTATTTTTTCCCCTACCCTAAGTAATACTAAACTATCAGGACTAAGGGTTGACACATATGTAGAGGAAAGTTAAGAGCAAAGGGGTGGGAAAGGCTGTTTGCATATGAGGATGGAGAAGTTGGGAAGAGTGAGGGAAGGTGCTGGTCCTGGGTCTTCTGGGTGTGGAGGGGCCCATGCATGTGTGACAAATCTGTACAGTATGTCTCTATTGCATCTCTGGGGTTAGGTTTTTACTGCATGAAAAGAATTAGAAAATAAGACATAAAAAATAGTATTTTAAAATGTTATTGTGATTTGAACGAGGTACTCAGGAGTTGGGAAATATCAGAGCTACATGAACTTGTAGGAGTACTGCATGCACATATATATGTGAGGTGATCCTGCTCTACCTTTTTCAGAGAACCCCTAGATCTTCCATTACACAAAAAAGCCTTCGGGGTAAATCAGGGCACTGACTTGTTTGTTGCCTATTCTGCAAGTGTACAAAGAATTATTAAGGGTACTGCATTGAAAAAAATATTTGAGGAGTGCTGTGTCAGGCCTCTCTCACAGGGCTCCCATCAACTCTTCCCACCCCCAATTCCTGCTTTCATCTTTGCAGTTTATCACTGCTGATGTGTTCTGCATTTTCTGGAGGTCTGACCTGAGACCTCAGGAACCCACAGCACAACTTCTGGTCACTCAGCCCTGAACCCTGAAACTGAAATAGGCAGGGGTCTGCTCCCGACCCAGTAAAGCACTGTCTAGCACTAGTCTGAGAAAAAAAAAAAAAAAAAAAGAGCTTCTAAATTTCTTGTAGTAGATGCACTAAATTAGTCGATACTTTTGATCTTAATCTCTTTGTTCCCGAAATTCCCAATTGTGGAGATTTCAACGGAAAGAGTGACACCCTCTTATTTCCGGTGGGTCTTGTAAAATGAATTAAGAATGAGAACGCTCAAGTTCTGTGAATGCAATGGAAAAGATACAAATGCCTTTGTAATTCAGACCAGAGCCTAAATACTCTGGAATAATCAAGGAGAGAGTAGTAGGGATAAAATGAGACACCGGGTAGTTTTGCATCGAACCAATCATTCTGTGCTCTGAATGAAACAGGAGCCTATGGAGAAAGTGTCTGCGTGGCCATGTGATAAAGATCATTGGAATATATATGCATGTGGGGAATGGGTAATGATCACACAGTCATTACCCAAACTTTAAAACAATTGGCTTTCCACACTTCACGATATTTATAACATTTTGCATATATGTCTTGGATGTGTATGTTAGCATCATTTCTGTAATATCTAATATTACTTTCACATGTATGCCTGAGCATTCTGTGGTGAGGATTCTTCCCATTTTTCTGGAAAAAAAATAAATAAAATCTATTTAACCTCTCTCTATTCCAAAGGGGTTGTTTGGGGGATGTTTTTTGGAGGAAGAAAATGTCAGGCATCTGTATGGTTTGCGTCCATGCCCTTGTTTAACAGATACATTAGAAACTAACGTAAAATGTGGCAGGAGCTATTTTCAAACAGCCATCAAATGCAGTGAAGCAATTCACTGTTTACATTCCTAGTTCATACCTTCATTCTGCACGAGAGCAGCTATAGCGGTTCATCTGCTGTCATGCAAATCTTGCAGTGATCTTAAATTAAAAAAGGCATTTTAAATAAGACAAAAGATTACCCATCTCTATTTGGCATAGGAAGGGGCAGTAATGCAGAATCTTAATGTTGGCTGTGTATTTTGAAAATCTGGGGTGTTACCACAGAAAACAGCCCCTACTGCATCAAGTATTATTTTGCTTTGCTTCTTCTTTATTTATTTTCTTTTTATTTTTCCTTTTTTATTTTTTTTTCTAGGCTGGCTTTCTCTCTTTATTTTTATAAATAATTGAAGATGCAATTATTTATGGCTGCACATAAGGATTTTAGATGTCTAACTATCTATCTGTGCCCACAGATCAGATAGTTTGTTATCTATATCACTATTTGCACCTGCAAGTCATTGTGCTTGGAAATTATCTCCTCATCTAATTGTGTGCACAAACAGAGGTTGGATTAAAGCTGCTTTAAAAAGAAAGCCCCTTCTGTAAAGTAAGTGCAGATACATTACATCAATGATTTGAAGAATTTGTCTTGGATAGAGTAATTCCTGGATTCTCAGGATCCTGCTGCCATTTACAATACTTGGAACACCTTTCCCATTCTTTCAGGTCCACGTGTAGGAGGTGGCAAAAAGCGGTTGGGTGTAAGCACCAAATAGCCCTTCGTGTCCTGGAGCTGGATTGGATCAGGCGTGTGATGTGTAATTTGAGTGTTTGCTACCATTGTGCTCCTTTTGAGGAAAGCAACACAAAGGCTGGGCAAGACCCTCTTAAAAGTGAGCGCATTCATTATGTGAGACACTTCTTTGAGCAGAGCGCGAGCACTGACTCTGGTCCCAGTGTTTCCTCCTGCTTAAATCTCAGCCCTCTATCTTGGGCATTTTCCTTTTGAATCGTAATTGTGCAATCTGTTTCTCATTTTGGAAAAAAATATCTTCTAGAAATGGAGCAGGCTAACTTTAAACAAGCTGCATTTTTCATGAATCAGGTTGTAAAGTTCACTGCCATGGAGGAGGCATGTCCTTGTAAAATTCTGCATTAAAAATAAAGAAAAAAAAAGAAGAAAAAAAAAGGTTATCTAAAGATGGATGGTATGATATGTCAGGCTTACAATTACATTTTTCTGTAAACACAAAAGGGTTAGAAAAACTGGTCTGAACTGTTCAAAATACCTTTGAATAGCCAACAAGAAATGATGTTTACCATTTTACGAACGCTACAGATAGTTTATTGTCTGAGTGGCTTCCATGCACTCCAATAAATTTAAATTGGATATCTGCTGTCCAAATTGACAGTGGGTGATTAAGCCAAAAATAAGAGCATTCGCCTTTAAATTCTAGCTGTGGCATCGTGATATATTCCCAACATTATGTTACGTTGCATCAAGGCAGTCACTACAGACTAAAATTTTGATGGATATAAAGCAGATCAAAAGGGTATAGTGATTTTGAAGTCAGTGACAATAGATGCTTCAATATTTGTACATTCCTACTAAAGAGACTTGCATTATTTTGTCAGTTTGTTTCATTTTAGGGGTATTCAGAAATGATATTCATTCTTTGATATAACCCTTAAATTGTACAATTTAAGAAAACTGACTGAAAAAGATAAATTAAATGGGTAGAAATATTTTCAAATCAAAGAACAACTGACATATATAAAAATGATGTATGTTTCTTACATAGTCCACAGGGAGAATTCTGCAGGCTTGCTATGATCTCTACAATTTGCCTCCGGGCAAACGAGGCTTTGGGATATTCTGTTATCCCTTTGGTCTGTTTATCATGGAAACTGATGTACAAATCGAAGGTTCTTTTGGACCTTTCCTTTCTGTTTCCTAGATCTGCTAAGAATGAACTTATCACCTGTCCTCACCTTCAGTGAAGTGCTTTGGAGAAGGTTCAGTGACCAATAATCAATTATTATTGAGAAGCAATCAATTGCTAATCTCCATAATTATGCACATCTAAACACTATGAACAAGAAAGAGAAACAAAGCTGCACTCCAAGCATTGCCTTGTTAGCAGTATTTTGTTAACACAGGCTCTAAAAAAAGCTGCCGCAGCTGGTAGCACAAATGTGTTTCCAGTATTCAGGCCATCAACGTGATTCGTCGCTAAATGTATAGAATCAGCTTCTTGCTAAAAACTACAATTACAGGTGATATACAGATTGAAATCACAGGGCTGGTTTGTCGAAGAAAATTGTCCTAATGATGGGTTTTCGGATCGGGAATGCAGCTCTTTTCTTCCTCTGTGATGGGTACTGAAGGCAGCTGCACCTGCCTCTGTGCTGTATTCTGCCGCACTTAATGATATCTGATGATATCATTAGGCAAAGTGTTCATAAACAGATGTTGAGCCTGTGCCTAAATGCTGTCAGATGAGCGGTTGCTGGCCTGAAACAGTATTATTTATATAGAACATTTACGTTTGTTATGTTAATAACCCCACTATTAGCTCTCTGGATGTTGCGATAGGAATGTAAATGTAGTTAATATGAATAACAACCTCTTTACTCTTTGTGCTGCAGTTGAGTATAACTTTTAGGCTTTTAGAGAGAAACAAAGATCCCCCCACCAAGTCCTTTTGACTTCATGATTTTTTTTGGCACCATTCGAAATTTTGATCAGCAGATAAATGGTAAGAATCTGTAGGACAGATGTTAAAGACTGGAATTTGTTTCTCTTAACACTTCATGTTTTCAAGAAATTCTAGTATTTATGTGTTTTCTGGTAATTCCCGGACCCAGTTCATTACCCTAATATGTCAGAGTTTTGATTGTAGACACTAAATTGACAAACACTCATTAAAAATAAAAATAAAAAGTACTATAGCAACTGGAATTATGACCTGTATTTCTAAAGATTATCTTCTCTGATTGTTTAATTTATTTCAAATCAATAACTAAATATTGGGGAGATCACTCAATATTCATCCTTTTTGTTTAATGTTTCAGTCTGGTGTTTTTCTAGCGATGCTTGAAATACTGCTTTACAATTGCTGAGGGTTTATTTAGCCAAAGTTGCATTTTATACCTCATAGTTAATTCATGGAGAGTAAGTTATGTAAATTTTGACAGTCATCAAAATGTGCAGTGTTTCTCTAAAATACAGCTTACTAGCGATAGCACTGTTATAAAAATATCATTGGTGCCTTTATAATTTTATTTCATATTTTAACTCTTTCTGAATATGATTTGGGAGTAGAGGTAGATGCTGCAAATGGGTTTTTCTTGTTTGTTTCAGTAGCAGATGATGACAGTATTTCTGCTTTTACATGTACAAAGTGTTATTAACTGAAGTGTTGCTATAACCATGCTTGGGAGCTACAGTAAACCGTTATCTTCATTGTGTGTATTGATGCTTTTCTGGTCTTCTGTGTGGACAAAAATGTTAAAGATATCAATGTCAGAGCATGCCTGTAGCATAAAGATACTATTCTTTCCTTTCTTTCATTCTTTTTCTTTTTTTTTTTTTTTCCTCTGTGAAAACCTATCTGGTTATGTTCACTTACCCCTGTATTTTGTAGTGCTGTGCTGTGTTTGTATGTCTTCTCAGTTGAGTTGTCTGCTCCATATTACATTGAACTATACATTTAAGGTGCAAGTAAATGTTGGGCTTCTTTTATAAGAAGAAATGAGATAGGAAGTCCCGGTGTCTGGCCATCCAAGAGGACAATAAAAAGGGCAACTAGATCCTTGGAAGGGAATTTAAAGGAACCCTGTTAAGGGAATAGTCTGCTTGAGAAGGCAAAGAAGATATCAGAAGGGGAATAAAATAAATAACATAAGGATTTAGGAGATGTTCTTGAAGAAGAAACCTTCTTCTTGAAGAAGATACTACCCATGCTACTTGGGTAGTATGCCAGGTAGGAGCCCAACCAGCAGCATTTGGCCATTCATATTTCCCTCTCTGGCAGAAGGAAAACCCTGGTAATTTAGACATTTCAAAACCTTAGCAAGAGGCAAATTTGAGTGAGAGAGTTTATGATTTTGGAGTATGGGTTTTGTTTTCCAGAGGAATAGGAGGAAAAATGTTAAAAACATTTTTTGTTGTGTTTGTTGGAGCTCAGCTTCTCTATAAACAATTGCTGTACAACTGTAAGGAGCATGGGAGAGGTTGTGAGAAGGGAAAAAGTGCTAAAAGTGCTGTGCTGGTTTGGCCAGGCTGGTTTGAAAATGGTCAGGGGTTCAACATTTTGATTACACTATTTTTTTTAATGTTTTATTTTTAAATAAAAGCTTATTCGGTCTAATGCATGGAGGTTTGGCAATCTATGCATTCATTAAGCTTATTTTTGTTAGGCTGGTAATGAGGGCCACATAGCATGTCTTAAGACAAAATATTGCTTTTGGGGCCTGACGTGTGTGTGTGAATCCAAAGTAGAGAGTATTTCTATAGCTCCATCTGGTCCCATCTACTGTTGTTCTTGTACATATTCTATTGTAATCAGTGGGAATCAAGTGAATATTAAGGCTAAAGAATCACATCATGAAAGAAAGATAAATTTTGTGTAATAGACCCATTACAATTTGTGAGTAATCAGCCTTTCAAGAAGAGACTTTAGAAGGCACAATGCAGATTCATTGCTATTTCCCCTTAAATATTTATTATATGTTGTGTTATTAGGTTATCTGATATTAGAAAAGAATAAAGAAGAATACCAAAACAGGATATTAAAATTCTTAGTTTTTATCTTCTTTCTTTTCCTGAATGTTATTTATAGATAGGTCAGAAAGAGACAGCAAACATAGACACCACTGGTCTTTAAGCAACTTAAAAATCTGGAATTGGATCTGAACTTCGCCAATTTCAAATAAAAATAATAGGCAGCAAAGGGCTTCCTGTAGGATTGGTTTAATTGTCCTAAAATTCGTGCGGATGTGCTTGCTTTGAAGAGGTACATTTTTATACAGACCTCCAATGTCTGACGGCCTAAAGAAAAGCTGTCTAACCAAAGAAAGAAAAGTGTAATGCAAGTGTAATGCTGGTGTACATTAGTGGTGATTTTAACATATCACACTATCAGTTCATGTTGTGATGAGAACTGTTATAAGAGCTTGGCAGAAATCACAGGTTACATCACAAAACATGCAAGACCAGAGAGGTCATCGTTGTATTTATCAATAACATACAATCTTCTGCATTTACTTTTGTAGCCTTCAGAACCCTCCAGGTATAAGGATATTTCTGGCTTTTTTTTTTTTTCCTTCGTTCTTACTTTATAATATACAGAAATCACTGGTTAGTGCACTGCACTATTTATAATCTCTGTGTACAATACGGGATTTCTTTGTTTCTTACATTATTCCTGGTTCCTACAAAAGGTGACGTGACTTGATCCTGTATTCTCAATAAATGTTTGTTCTATGTGTGCTGCAACGTTGGCATTCAAAAGGTTGAGGTGTTTAAAATGAGCCTATAGATTAAAAAACCCATCAGTGCATTGGGCCAAATTGGGTGATTTTACACCAATCAAAAAACAGAGCAGGTCCACTTAAGCCAATTTGTCAAGGAAATCTACCAGCGTAATGAATGAAAGATTACCAGGGTCATCAAATTATTAATGGAGTAAGCTCTCTCTCATTAATAACAAATTGGGCTTGTCATTGGGCCCCAGTGGTTCTGCAGCATATTAGCAAGAATTTATTTAGTCAAATTTCCACTGCAGCACCTGTAACAACAGTGATTTGCTGTGGAAAGCAGCATTTTGGGAAAGCAGTGCTAAGCTGAAGACAGAAAGAACAATGGTGACTCCTACTTGAATGAACCCAACTTTTATTTCCTCCCTCCACTTAACAAGCCATGTATTGCAAGAGTCTCATGTTGTAAACAATAGCATATTGTACACAGGAACGCAGAAAAGATCATTGCCTCAGCAGGTAAGGATTTGATCTTAGTAAATAGGAATAAAGTTAATTCTGAGATGAAAAGTGCTCGGAAATTAGCAGTGCCTGGGCCTCCATGCAGTACCAGCTTCTCTACAGGCAGTGGAGACAGAAAATCTGGTAACAGGACAGAGGGGGCTTCAGCCTCTTTAGGTCAGTGTTGGACCTACCGTGAGGGAGAATTCATACAAAAATGCTAGAAGATAAGAAATATGGTTTGCTAGTATTTGTTTTGTTTTGTTTTCTCTCTAGTTGCTACTTTCTAGGAAAGAAGTAGACAGAGCTATTTGTGTGCTGTGGATCTGTCGTATACATATTGTTCTTCATGGCTGGTGCAATGACATTGAGCTTAGTGAGCTAAGCTGGAGATGGTAAAAAAAATTATTCAGGGGGGAGTAAAAATTTGTCAACAGTTACGTAAAGTATACTTCTCCCTGTGAGGTCATCAGGACTTAGTTTTCAAAACATGCCTGTGCTCGTACAGTAGCAATGTGATCTTCGATGAGGCATGGCTTCACGGTGGGGGTTTGAGCAGTGAGTGAGCAAACTGCTTCCCTGATGTGGTCGTTCCCTGATTGTGGGTGCAGGAAGAATTGCAACAAAAAATGGAAATAAGAGTCTTGTGTAAGGCCTGAGAGCAACAAGATCTCTTCATAACATTACATCTGCTGGAAATCACGGGCACGTCCTCCTTGCTGTGCACAGCTCTGGGAAGACAGCTACGTATTCATCCCTGTGGTGGATTGTCTGTGTTTAAAGATCCTGGTGTTCCAGGACCTGCAAGGCTCATCCTACAATATTTCAGTGCACTTTGTTTCTGCACCCTTTACAGTTAAGTAGAGGAACTCAATTTTTGACAAAACCAGCTGATGCCCAGTAAAATAGGCTGTCCTGTTTGTGCTGATTGTTGAGCAGATCAACATTGCCGCCCACTACATGAGTGTTTCTGGGCAGCTCATGAAGATAAAACTGGAAAACAGGTGAATAGACCAATGTAGTCTTCAATGACGCATACAAAAAACAGCCTTAGCTTCTAGATAAGCAACAACTAGGCAGACTCATGAGTTCAGTGGGCAGAAATTATGTGGGACACTTGATTCCTGAGTTGCCTTCACAACTCTTCTCAGCTCTTGCAATTATTCCAGTGCGTCCCGAGGCTGTGAGGATTTGCCATGGAACAGTCATTATAAGAAGTCAATGGCTATTCCCCAGCTTTTTCCACTAAAATGTAAAACTTCCAAGGACTGCATGTACTTGTGTGAATATGTACATGTGCATTTGTCAGAAGTTAACTGAACATTATATAGCCATATTTTGATGTTGAGCTTTGGCACTGAGAATATTCACTGCACAGAAGAAATAATAACATTTTTTCAAGGTCTTAAGATATTCCCACTTCCATCTACTTTATTTTCTCTTAATTTATTTTGAAATGCCATGTTTTATTCAAATAGAAGGAGATTCTACCATACACTTGGATGCCATACATACAGTTTCATGTGCAGATCTAAGAGGTCTCTGCTTCTAATTGAATTCTAGAGTATTTTATTTTTGTAAATTTTTTGGAAGTGGGGGGAGAGGATTTTAGAGTGGTAGACACTAATAAATTCTCCGCTACCTGTTTCTGAGTTGAAAACTTACTTTTGTTTCTGTTTAGTTTAGATTTTGTGGTCCCGTAGTAAAGCAAGCCTTTAAATATGATGACTTCAGAAAATAATTGAAAACACTGGATGAATCATTATCTTCTGTTGTGAACAGAATGGATTTTTTAGTTAAAATATTAAAATGTTGGCCCATCAGTGGATGGTATGTTGCATACTCAGATTTTTCTAGTGCACAGCTGGTCATGTGTGATAATGGGGTAGGTGTTTTCATATTTAAATGTCCTCACTACTTTCCCAGTTTTGGATAATACACACAGTTACAATGAAGAAGGAAAAGTCTGGAGTTTCTATTTTTGATTAAACTATAATTAAGACAATATCTTGTCATTACATCATGTCTAATTTTCTGCAAAGAAAATGATGCAGGATAGAGCTTTAATGTCATTGTCATTAAACAGGCCCAAATACAGTTTCAAAACAGTTGAAAGAAGAGGACGTTGCCTTTATGTGGACATACCAAAAATGGCTTTAACTTTATGGTGCAGAGGCAGTAGTAAGATATGCCCCTTTTCTGCGTGATAGCAATCTGCCCTCACAATGAGGTTGATTTGTGTAAGCCAAAATCATTGACATGTTTGAGAAGGGATCGTTTTAGCACCAGGATCTATGAACAAAATCAGTGGAACAATTTTTCTATGCCTCCCGTCTTCTGGAGAAGTCAATTGGCATGGGTCCTGGTGGACAGAGATTGCCCAGCAGAAGGCCCACATGAAGGCCCACATGATGTCAAGCAGCAGTTTCCTCCTCTCCTGCCCCTCTTTAGCTCACTGCAAAGGTACAGCCCAAGTGTCGAAGGTACTGGCAAGCAAAGGATAGAATGAGTTCTTAGCCTATAACTGTCCTGTATAGCTTTATCTTCTGTGTAAACATTTTCTTTGTTCACCAAGATCTGAAATCCCCATCACTTTAACTTGCATCCTTTGCAGACAGTATTTTCAACAATTCCCAATCATTCTACTCCTATCGGCATTAGAATCATTCACCACTGAGAACACAGGGGGGAAAAAAAAAAAAAAAGATTAAATCTCCTTCACTAATTTTTTTTTTTAAATATATATTTTTTAGAATTTTTTAAGATAATTTTGAAGAATAGCTATATAGGATCATGGGATTTTATCTGAGTAGTAAGGAGGTTTGATAGCTAAACAGATACTGAAGAGGCACAGATGTAATTTTCAGCAAGTAGTTCTTAATTCATGTGCTCTTACCTCTGTGTGACTACAAAAGATCCATGTGTGTTGCAGCTAATCTTTGTAATTAACAGAAGTGGAATTATAGACAATGAACTCATAACTATTGATATAAGGCAATGGATCAAAGGTTTTTGCTTACTAGAAGTCTGCTGGTCACATAAAGATTATGTAAGTAAGAGCTGAAATATATGTCTTCACTGCTGTAGAAATTAGAAACCCAAGCAATTACAGTAGATTAAAGATGGCAAATGAAGTTCTGTGTAGTTAAACCGAAGTGATGTACCCATCTGTCTCATTGGTATTCTCCTCAAACAAAAAGAACTGGTTTGTCTGCCCTGCTGGAGAATATGTCAACCCATTTAAAGTCCTCCAGGCCTGATTGCTCACTCGTGTCCCACCACAAGTTATACTTCTCTGTCGTTCAAAACACAGAGAAGTCGGTACGAGGCTGAATGCCTGGAGCTGAAAGGTGGAGCCGGAGGGCGAGAAAGCTCCGTGCGAGATAGGCAGAACATGAGACTCACCACCTCCCCGGAGCCCTTGGCTTGTCTTTACCCTCCCACAACACAGCCGAAACAGCACAGAATGCAGAGCAGCCAGGAATCGCCGTCCCCAAAATGTACTAGCAATGTGATAATGTTGGCAATATGAGCTATATCATCAGCTGATGTAAATCAACGTAGCTGTAAAAGAATTTATAATCCTTCACAACAGTTGAAGATCCAGCCAACAATTCAGAAAAGAAAATGTTTAGCTTTTTTTTGTAGATATCAGGAAACTAAAGAGGCTCTCCAGGTGGGGAAGGAGAAACTTGATGGCAGGGAATAAAGGAGCAATACCAGGTAGACCAGCAAAGAAAACACGGCTCAATGGGCTCAGTAATCCTTGAATCTTATGGCACTAGTTTAATGAGATCTCTTCATCTTGAAATTAAAGTACAAGGAGTTTTTTACAGAGAACAGTATTCAATAACAAAATATTAAATGATAAACACAGATTGCTTAAAATCAGATGGGCCATTTTAAGAAAAAGCATTTTAGCTCATCATGATATGTAGCACCTTATTTAAATTAGGAGGTGTTAATTCTTAGCTTGAATAATATATTAATATAATATGTAAAGTGAATGGCATTGTTAATCACAGTCGCGCCTGGAACGACTTTGCTTCTGTGCACTGAATGTTAATTTTGCAAAACATTAATTTCAAAGATTTTGCAGCAGTGCTTTTGTAATTAAATATTAATGTCACATGTTATTGCAGTAGCATGTTTATGAAAGCCGGCAACACTTCAAGTCAACTCATTTGTTTTTATATTTATTCTTGTACATCTGCAATCCCTTCCATTTCACAATTTCAAAGTGAAGGCCATTTTGAATAGTCAATATGTGAACATTTTTCATTGTAAGCGTTTTTTAACATCCAACAGGGTAAATATTTAATGTTGTGTTTTTAGCTGGTATAATTTTTCAGAAAATTGGCTATAACTTTTAACAACTCAAAGGTACCTAAACTGTCTACATTTTTGGCATAAGTGATCTGAAAATAATATAGCAATAAACATGATGAAGCTGTGAAAAAAATACTTTAAAAATTAGAAGCTTTTTTTCTGAAAGTTTGAGGTCCAAAAGTTGTAATTTCACAGCCAAGTGCTTTCCATTGTCATTTTATTACCTGCGGTGTTGTGACTTTGTATACATTTGAGTTGTTTGAGCAAGGGCAGGAATGACTTTCGAATAAGTTTTTTGAGTCGTGTGTTTGCATTTGTGCTGGATAATTCACGTCTGCAGTACATTGCTTAATGATTGTTTTTCAATATTTTAAAATAAACATTTTCTGTTTGTGCCCTAAGCCACCGCAGGAGCGCTGGGAGGATTCAGCCTCCAACATTTCCTATTAGGGCCAAATTATAAGGGCAACCAAGTTTGTCAGCTGCTTTTATTGAAGTGCATGCACTATATATATGCCTGTATTGGTTTGCCCAGGTCTGTTTTGACCAATTTTCTATATCTCACGATCTTGCCTGTAGCTCTTCAAACCTGTGAATTACATTAGTCTAAAAAGAAAGTCATTCCCATTTCAGCATGTTTGGCAAGAAGAAATTTGTTTGAGGTATCATATTTTAAACTAGTCTTGCTCCCCCATCCTCCTTTAGGATAGATCCCCACTGTACAGCAAAACAATCTGGCAGAGCAAATTGTGAATTATAAAATATGTTATTTATTCTATCACAAAATATATGAACAATCAAGATGCATTGTTTAGTTATAGGCACATTTAATAGTTAAAAATTATATCTGCACCTGATGTTGCATGTTAACAGCTAATACCATTTGACAGTGATGAAATTAAAGGATGAAGAAGAGATACAAACTACATTTTACAAGCATGATGGGTCTCCAACAATGCCATTTAAATATTATTTGTCACTATTTAAAATGAACCTTTCCCCTTTAAGCTATGCCATTATGCTCATTTGTCCTGTCACCACTGACAGGCTCTATGACTCACACACAAAAATGGTCATTAGGTACTGCATCTTCATCTTATTTAAAAAAATAGAAAGCATTCTGATGCCTCTAAAAGCCTGTAATTATTTTCATCCGAGGAGATAGTGTTGCTTGGAAGGTAATTTAATAACCTTTTGCATGTACCTGGGGAATGCCTCTCTGGGGAACCAAGGTGCCGACATGCCATTCAGTCGTCAAAACATGACCTTTAATGGTTGCTTGGAGAGAAGTTAGCCTGGAACGTCGTACACAGCGCGATGCTAATTCTGCTCTCTAATGTATGCAAAATTTAGTTCTTGAGCAATGATCTTTGTAAGATGAATTAATATAGGTACTGCTCCAGGAAACAAAAGAAATTGCAGTTGTGAGAGCTTTTCCCCACCATGGTCTCGTGCTACATCGGTCGGAAGGAGCGCCCGAGCTGTCTGATTTTTGGGAAATGACAATAGCAACAACAAGACTGTACCTGGCAACATCTCCCAGAATTTCTGGGTTTAATTCCTGCTTTGGTGAGGAGTGCACGGTGTCTCTCGCAGGGAAACTGGGACAGTGGGCTATGTGTTAGCTTTATAGGTTTGTCTTAGGCTGTGATGGCTGAACAATAAAATAGTGCAAATATAGACTACAAAAAAAAGTACAATGACAGCTTGTAACAAAATGAATACACGATGTGAGTGGCTTTGAAAAATGTCTAATGCAGCTACGGGGTTAAAGCAAAAAGTGTTGATTTTTATGTAGGAATAACATATGCCAAGCACCTACAGGATATAGTTAATGAGGCACAGACTCTGTCCTGTGACATCAAGGTCCAGAAACTCTTTATTTTGGTGCACTGATATTAGATCCCACCCTAGTTAGTAATGCTGGGATTTCAACTCATACCCCTGACATGCCATCCGTCAATTTATTAGCACGCTGGTGCAGTAAGCCACTGAACAGGCTATATCAATTCGTTTAGGTTTTTTTTTTTTTTCCTTTTCCATTTTTTTTTTTTTCCTTTAAAATGTCTGTAATCCTCAGCTCTGCTCTCTCAACCGGTCAACATTAAAGATTTATGTTGCACTTTTTTTTTTCATTGCCACACCTGAATATGGATTACTTAAATGGGCTGTAAATAATTCATATCTGGGAATAAGTTTCCATTACTGACCAATGTTGTAATTTAATATACTCTATTATGGGTTATACAATTTTAGATTGTTTTCTGTGTGCATTCAGCAGTCAGGCAGGCAACAGTTTAAGTAAAAAGGGCAAGATGTTTGTTCAGCTTATTTTCATGTTCAGTGCTGGACTGGAGAAAGTAAAATGCTAGTTTTAACAGCATTCTGTAGCTGTTCATGAAAATAAAAAACCTTAACCTGAATCAGCATAAAGAAAACTGAATGAGTAAAAGGAGGGAGGATATGTATTAATCTAGATTTATATTCACCGAGCAGATGTCAGGTTTTAATGTAAAATACAAACATATTTTTCAGTAACACAAAATGTATCCCCCTCTCAATATGTGTGCTGTTTTTTTTTTTCTTCCCTTAACCAGTACTATTGCCTGTCACATGTGGTACTTGATAATTCTGTCAAAAGTACCTATAATAGAAGAGAACATATTTAGTAAGAACTTTTTGAATAAGGTTATGAGCTACAAATAGAAATACTCCAAAATGTTAAAGAGCATCATATTTTTAAAAACTGTCCATGTTCAAGTGTTTACACTTAAAAGAGATTTAAACAATTTAAGTTGACTATAGTAAAAAAAAATTAATAATAGATTAATACATGAAAATCTATGAAGTCACATAAGATAATGATTTAAAAAGGAATAATTTAAAAAGATGAATTAAAAAGTAGAATCAGAAAAGAAGGCCAACATAAACTAGGGAAAAACATGCTGTGAATAAAGTCTGTTAGATCTTGAAATAGGAGAACTGCTAAATAATGCATAGTTTTATTTTTCTATAATTTGCATAAACCTTAAGAGAGTATTTATTTGTGTAAAACTTGATGTATCGAGTAAGGAGAATTAAAAAAATGGCATTCATTTTGTTTTCATTTTGGTATTTAGGAAAAATATTCTGTTACATATGGACTACTTAGACCTAATCATCTGACTGAATGTGATGTGTTTCTTGAGCCAGGTTGGAAAGGGCTGGATTGAGAACAGTGCCCTGGTCTTGCTGCAGGCTATGCAGGTTGGCCCAAACTCTGCTGGGGAGCAGATGGTGAGCCAATGCTTGTAGTCACACTTACCTTCCTTGCTAAATCCATAATCCCTCACTGGACACGCAGCCAAGGCAGGCTTTGGAGGCAGAAAGGAGGTTACAATCTGGACTTGGGTATTGACTGCCAGAACTGAGAAAACAGCTCAGAAATTTCAAATGCTTAACAAGTTATCTGTCTTGTCCCTAAGCCAGTGCAGCATTTTTAAAAGTAATTAAGACATGATTGAAAATGTGTGTGCCATCTAAATACAAAAATCTTCAAAAATAATCAAAACCAATAATTAAAAGCCACATATAATATACTAGTTAGTGAAAAGAGACTTATTTAAACCGAACTTGCTTTTCTTTTTAGTGCACAACGCTGTTGAATTTTTTTAAAGGATGCTTGTATTCAGGATTGGGAAAGAAAAATATTTTTTTTCTAAGCCAGCCACTGTATGATACTAGTGTTTTTTCCTGTTGTTGTTGTTGTTGACGGTGCTGTTTGTTTTTTTTTTTAAATATACATCTAGATAGAATTTAAGCTAACAGCGATGATGATTAATTTAATTAATTATTTAATTAACTTCTTACTGAGTGAGTATTAGCCGTATTATTATTTATTAGAAGGTATCTAATATGTAATGATAAGCACAATGTTCATGCACAGGAAAAATAACAGTTGCTTATAATAGTCACAGCATGACTTGCCTTTCTAAATATTTAATCTCTCCTAAATCACGACAGTGATCCTCAAAAATCTATAATTTCAAAAAATATTTAGTAAACAGCCAAATTGTGGTCAACTGCAGTAAAGGGTATGCCATCTGTTTAATGTAAATATGTGGTAAAAGGGAATGTCATATACAAAAGATTACAGAAACATAGTGAATATACACAAACCTTACTCTGTGTGTATGTCTGTGATTGTTTGTGTGTGTGATTTATGAAATTTGATTTATTTTTGCCCAAAGTGTACATGTGGACTGAGTCCACACAAGGTGAACCTTTGTACCAGGATGCAACACAGTATTTAGCCATGGACTTAATTTAAAGCACATGCATCACTGTATTAAATTTTGAGAGATTAAGCTCTTGCTAAGCATTTTATTAATAAAATAAAATATCTCTCATAAATCATTTATGGGTTCTATGAAACTTATCTATCATACCATTTAAAGATGTAAAGTAATTTTAAAAAGGAATAGTAATTACATAATCCATTTTAGTTGAAACACAGTTAAAGTTATATTCTGATCAGGCATAAAGACGTGCTTAATTTATGTAAACACCATACCCTTAACTCTGACCATTGGCCTCTTGGGATTTTCAATATATTTGTTTCTTCGTCCAAAAAACTGCATTATTCTAAAAGATGTTGCTGTTTGGAAATACCAGTTAATGGATTAACCAAGTGACAGTTAAAATCACTTACATTTGAAAACATTCTTTATTTGTATTTGGAAAGAATAAGGGAGAAATATATAGCATTGCTCGTTTGCAGTATATTAGAAGTGTGCATGTCCATTCACTTCTGTCAGAGCCCAATCACTGAATGCCAGTAATGGGTGCATACATAATGCTAACTTAATTGAAATTCCTTCTGAAAGATTTGTGCATATGAAATTGCACTGATACAGAGTAAGGTTTATTTTTAGGTTAGAATTAAGACTACTCTGTTGAATAAGACAACATGTATATATTTTATGTGGAGTAAAAGGAAAGGGCCAGATTCTCAGCTGCTGTAAATGGATATAGTGTATGTTTTCTGTGAGATTTATGAATGTCCTTAATATTAATTTCCTTGCCTTTAAGCACTTAGGTTTGTTAGTGATGCGATAAACAATGGCATTATTTTCACTTAGCTCCTTAGCTGATTTATGAAATGAAGGACTTTTGGGCTTCACATTTTTGCAGGTTCTCCCTTTTCCAGGGCCAGCACAGAGGGGCTGCCTACCTGGGGCCACCCGCGAACCTGCTCTCTATGTCTCCCTTACAATTTTTTTTTTCTTTGAATGCATGAGAAAAGAATGAAATTAGATTACTAAATGTGATGAACAAAAAGAGATTTCTATTCTTTCCTTGCCTTATTGGTGTGAATAATTAAATTTAAATTAATAGGATTATTTGCTAGAGTAAGGGCGTAAGAGAAAGGAGACTTTACCGATACCTATCGTAGCTAATTTTGCTAGGACCTGATTTGATTTAAACTACTCTGAATGAGGTCATTTAAATGGCTTTCCATCACAAATTTATTTCTGCCCTCAGTGCATTCAGGTAGCTCCCCTTCATCCACGGGGAACTGCTTATAAGCACAGGGCCAAATTTGGCCCTCTGTTTTGATGTGATTGCTGCTTTCAAAGCAAGCTTGTGGGTATATTGTAATAAAGATTTTCTTTTAACACACGGTAGTCTTCAGAGCCTTGTCTGTCCAGAGCATTGTCAAACTATAGGCAATCACCTGTTCTACAGTGATTTAATTTCCTTCAGTGTGTCTTTTTCATCCCCTGGGAAATGTGCGGCACGTCTATTTCTGTTGTGTTGCCCCCAGCATGCTTTGTGAACAGTGAGGCAAAGAATTCATTTTTTTTTTTTTTATCAGTGTCTACCTCTGCTGTCAATAAATTACCCATGCCATCTCTTAGAGGACCTTCTGTCTTCCTTGCTGACCTCTTGGACTATATGTTCTTGAAAAATGTCTTTTTATTTATCTTTATCATCTTGTGCAATCTTCCTTTCATTCTCCACCTTTGCTTTTCTTATCATTTTTTTACACTCTCAACTTCATCCTGTAATCTTTCCATTCCCCTCTGTATCTGATATTACAGACCTCGCGCACCTCCCTTGATCATTCTGCACATCCTTGTTCAGACTAATTGGCCTTTTTAACTGCTGTTATAGTTGCTGCTGGATGGACAGCACACACACTCTTGTTGATTTATATTTAGAAGATTTTGAATTTACCATCCGCTTCCTTTTCTTTCATTCCTTTGGCTCAGACATTTTCTTTTAATATTTCCAGAGGCAGGAGTAAATTTATTTTTGTCACTCATTTAGCTAATTCTGGGCAAATAGGGGTGATCTACCTTGCATTTTTAGATGCCTATCTTTCTTAACAGTCCCTCTTTTGTTACTTAGAAAAGAAATCCAAAGGCTAATTCCTCTTTTGCTTGTAAGATGGCGAAAGTAAAACTCTGTCAGTTCTCTTCGACATAGAAAGCCATAGGGATCATGTTTTTTTTTCAACCCCCCCTTTTGCAGATACTCCCCACCACGTGTCTACGGGCAATGCAGGGGATGGCCCTTTGGGACGTTATGTTCACGTTGCATTACTGGGATTCTTTGCAGGTTCCCATTGCTGTTATGTCCTACACATTTCCAAAAAGGAGCAGGGTATTTCTCCATACCTAAGCTTGGGTTCAGCCATTGCTCTTGTATCTCTTCTTACTTTTTCTTGGTTTAAGGGGAAAATATTGTGATTATTTCAAGGGTTTCCAGGAAGTTAGCAAATGGGGAAGTGTTTTTGTTGTCTTCTCCATCTTTTTGGGAACAGTCTTAGCATCACTTACTTTCCTGTTCTTTTGTGTTCAGGAATCCAGGAATAACTGTGACAGTTTTCAGTACCTCTCTATAGCACTATTTTTACTCAGCCTCGAAAACAGAATTATGTCGCCCATTTCTTTAAGTTTCTCTAATTCTAACCTTTTTTTTCTATTCACCAGTAGTCATTAAAAGACTTCTGATCTCACAGTGATCATAGTAACCAGGGATTAGTAGAAAGTATCTACCTGAATCCCAAATTCTTTCATTTCTTCTCTCCATGGATAAAAATAATTTCTCTATGATACTTTCAGAATCCCTCATTGCATAAATTAAAAAAAAAAAAAAGTTGAAAGGTTAAAATTGACTTGGTGCCAAGTTATTGCATTAGACAGCAGATTCCATTTACTTATTTATCTGTTATTTCTATGTTTTTAAACATTTTGGCATGATTTCCATATTGTGATTCTTGCATGCTGCACATTCAGACTGTCAGCCTTTGATTCCCCCCAAGGAGATGTAAGAAGAGGTCTCATTTCAGACTTGGACGTTTTTATCTTATTGTTTTTTTGCAAAAGGCTAGGGGAAAGTTTAGGAAGGATTTTTAAGTTTGATTGACAAAGTGAATTCCTAAAAGTGATATATCAGCACAGGACTCAATAAGCCAGGACACATACTACTAACAGAGAAGAAATGGTTTTATATATTATTCACCAATCTCCAGGGTTTCTATGCCAGTCAGAGTTGGCTTACTTCCCATATATATTATTAAATGTTTTACAGTTCAGCATGCATACAAAAGGAGTAAATGATGTGATACATACAGTTTAACCTACATATGGAATAACTTAAAATTATTTATCACAGAGTATGGATTACATAAACCAATAAGGCATATACAGATAGAGAAATAGCACAGGTTATTATGAATCTCTTCTCAACATTTCACCAACTTTCTGTACATGCCTCCATTACCAACCTTCTTCATTTTTTTTTTATTTTTTGGAAGCAAAATGATCAGTATAAGCAAGCTAGGCAGAAGATACATTGAGCATTTATTAGTGGTTTGACCACGGAGAAGCAGAGGTCAGGGAAGATATGCAGGGAAATAACGTCAAAAGGTAATGTGTGTTTTGGTGCATGCATGGTTCCTTTAGGAAAATCACAGTAACATAAACCTGAAGGTGGTAATGCACAGGTCTTCCTGCTACGTCACTGATTTGCCTGCTGAAATGACTGAAGTGTTACTGGTTATAGGTTGGAACAGTCCAGCGGGTTGGCCTGGATAATCCCACCCTCCAGGCAGACAACAGATCTGCAACGTTACCTGGACGCCCCTTGTAGTTTATACCAGCCAGTGGGATTCAAAGTCATCTCTGAATTACTGTCTGTCCTCTAGCAGGTAACCTGCTCAGTGTCTGGCATCTGGGGATGCAGGAGCAGCAAGCTTGATGTGATTGTTTGTATACGTTAGGTCAGGATTACTTAAATACAGAACAGCCCTACTTTAAGTAATTTTTATAAACAGTTTGCTTGCAGTTTTGGAAGACAACACATCATTGTTTCTTCATTGAGACTGTTCCTGTTTTCTGGATGCTAATAAAAAAGTATAGGAAAAATAGTTCTGCAAGTCAATGTGTATTATGTATTTTAAATGTTCTGGGTTGAGGACGCCTTTATGTATTACAATGCGAAGGAAAAAATATTTTTTAACTAAGAAAGGTATTTTTACCTGTTTTTGTCACTGAAAACTAATTATTCCCCAGCTACTGAGAGATAGAATTCTTTAAAAGTTTTAAGTCAGAACCACAATTATATATGGAAGGAGATAATGAAGAAAAAGTACTTAATTAATGTGGGTAATAGCTATGATCACATCCTATTTCTTTAGATTCATATTATCACAGTCTGATACAAAATGACATACTTAGCAAAATCAATAAGATGAGCCAAAAGTTAAAGAGAGAGAAACATATGTATATCAGCACATTTTGTCTGACTATTTTACATCAGAAAATTCTAATAAAAATCTGAAAAGCAAGATTTTTTTCTTTACCTAAACTAGGAACTTAAAATGCTTTTTAATGTATGGCATGACTTCTAAGTGCAAACAATGATATTATTGAATTATAGAAGATATGCAATTAAAATAATTTCTATATGCATGTTCACAATTCCACTGCTGGTTGAGTAGCGGTATATGATGAAGGTGGAGGTTCATATTTATCACATGCCTGTTCCTTTCAGGAGTTGCCCTGCTCCTTCTGTTTACAGAGTGCAGAAAGAAATCATGTTCCACATTTTAGTCAATTTGGTTCTTCAGTAATTGACCATGATTACAGTCCAGCTTCAATGGAAGACATAATAGGAGTCCCGTTAATTTAAAAGGTATTACCATAGAGTAAAAGTTCCGTTTACAATTAAATCTTTGTTGGATCTTTTAGGACCTATAGTCTGTAATAGATTCCAAAAACTTGATTTTCTATCATCTTTTTTTTGGCAATCAAAATAAGTATGGAGTTTATAGCAAGGTTAGTAGAACTTGGCATTAATCTGAGTCCCAAGGGGAAGAATGTACATGAAGAACTAGGCTCTTTCATACACAGATAAGATCCTTCCCATTCCTTTCTCAATTACAACACGGGCCTTATAATATAGCCCCTTAAAATATCCTCTTTTTAATTTCCTTCTCTGCGTCTTTTAATTAAATTAGACAATCCTGTTTCATTAGGCTAGAAAAAGTCGTGAATACTTGGAGCTTTATGGTAACAAAGAGGTAAATATGCAAAGTCTTGCTATTAGCATTGAACAAACTTCATCTGTATGAAATCTGTCCACAAGTAAGGTTAATGGGAAACAATACTAATATAACCATAATTGAAGGTATTAATAGCGCAATTTAAACAATTTATTTCTAAATTAAGTCCATTCTGGAATGCTTTCTGGTAATACTGAGTAACAGCAACATGCCATTTTAATTTGCTTGATCCATCTTGATATCTACTCCCTCAGCAACCTTGTGGAACGGTCTGCCCCTTCAGTCAAGATTTAATCCAGGTTATTGACTTTGATTTATAAATTTGTATGTAATTTTAAAGTACTTTTCTCTAGACCTCAGAAATATGGAATAGAATCCTATAGCTTATGCAAACAAGAATTTCACATGCAGAAATGAAACATGAGATTCCATCTACATTTCTATAATAGTTTCTTGGCTAAAAACATATATCCTGTTCGATAAGAGTACAACTGGGATGTTATGGTGATGTAACCCTTATTATAAATCTGATGCAAGGCAAATATCTGAACCAGTTCCTAATCATCGGCCTTAAGCATAGCTTTCCCGGGACCGACTGGTCTCTGCAGTCTCTTTCACTGGCTCAACCAGCAATAGATGACTATCCAGTCATATCTTCATCTCATTCAAGAATTGAATGCTGAATCCACTTGCAGTCAAGTGGATTAATATAATCATTGGTGTCATCAGACTACTTTACTTAATTCACCAGCATCATCTCATTGTAAATGATGCTGAGTGGTGGTTCTAATTTCTTCTCCTAGATGTTGTAGGAAAACCCTTAAAATGAGGTGCAAATGCTGTATTTTTATTCTGTGTTCTTTATTGTGTATCACAGTTGCTACAGTAACATGGTGCTGAAGCCTGCAGGAGTTGTGTGGAACTATGAATAGAAATAGGGTGAATAAATAGAAATTTAGATATGGCAAATTGGCTTGAAAGGGGTACGTATCCAGGGGCCAAAATCATGAGTTTTGAATAATGCTGAAAGGCAGAAAGCTGTGACCAGTGCCTCTTCACAATTCCTACTGCCACACATGTAGTAGCTGTGGTCTGGCCATGTCACAGGTCCTGCTTTAGTGTATGGCAAGATGAAGTATGATATGTGTTTCTATCATGTTAATATCGAGGCAAAGGTTGTATTTCACACTTGATCTTTGTTTAGGTGATCTAGATTAATTCAGGCAATTAGAGGCTCCAATCAGGAGAAGCCCGAGTAGCAGCTTAATTAACACTGCCCTTATTCAAAGGTTTCTCTAAAACACCTTGGTAAAACCCACAGACTTCATAATGCTTGTTGCTGGGCAGCTCTAAGTATTGTCCTCCAGACTAGGAGGAAAAAGGCCCTACAAACAAAGCAGAAAAAAATCATTTTTATTGTGATATTAGTGGGTTTTTTTATCCTTCATTTTATTCTGATGGGCTACAAAGGAAGAAAATAAGTGTCCCAAGCATTAATGTCCGTACTTACATATAAGTTGAAAATACAGAATATGCAAAGGCTTTGTATTATGCAGGCTGCAAAGGTGGGAAGAAACTTTGAATAACTTGATGGATTCCTTACAGAACTAATCAATTTAAGAAGATTTTATAGTGAACAAACTGTAAAGGCACCATGAATAAGCATTCACAAGTAAAATGTTATATTGGTTTTAATTATGGGAATTTTCATCTTGAAAAGGAGTTTGCTATTTGTTAATTGAAGATTGTATATTACCAAAAAACATTTGTGGATTATTATAGTCAGTTATTTTATTAATGATTCTTACCTGCTTGCATCCTTCAGGCAACCTCTAATGAAGTCTTTTTGTTGTCTTTGTTTTTTTCTTTTCAAGAAAATTTGAGTGCCTGTATCAGTATTCCAGAGAAGCATTGCTCTGGTAACATGAAACAAAGGGATGTAAGCTCTTAAATATGTTAAAAAGTTTCAAGGTCCTTTCTTTCCTAATTACGAAAAAGAAAAGAACTGACAGTGGCATGCCAAGGGGAATGGAGGAGTGAAGACCAGTAACACAAAAGACAGATTTTGTTTGGAGACTTGAGCTGAAAAAATGGTTATGAAACCCTGAGTCATGATGCATAAAGAAACCAGCATGACCTAGAAATAGTCATCACAGAGATATGACACTTAGGTGTTGCTTAAACTGTAAGACACAATGCTGCTGGGAGATCCATATATTGCATCGTAGAAGACCACTAGGTAGACCCAAGAGCCTTTCTTTTCTTTGAACAGGGTTGATTATATGGCAGAAGGACTATTAGTACTAAAATAAATGACATTTATATTTAAAGAGCCCCCCCACCTTTTTATTTTTTTTAATGTAGCTTTACTGAGCAGTTGGGACCATATTGTAAGAAATACAAGTGCTTTAAGTCCCTTTTGATTTCTTTATCGTTTCATGCAGAAGTATTTGTAATCAAATCCCTATAATTAAGAAAATAAAGGTGTCACTCACTGCATGCCCTCTGAGGATCTTATGGGCAAAAGGAGCTTAGGAAGGCATCAGGAGAACACAGAGCAAGAGAGCTGCAGCACTCTGCATCCCAAAGCAGGGATGACACCTTTATGTTATTTACCTGGTGCTGTGTGGGGGGAGTTGGAGAGAAGAGTTTTTGTTCTTCAACAGAACGGGGATGAAAATAACTTTCATGTTGTTTTCAATGGAACAAGAATAAATACACTAGTAAGGCAGCTGTCTTCTCCGCTGAGTGGACCTCATACTTGCAGAGATATTGTGGAGACAATATAACCTCTCATTATAGCAGTAGTTGAGAAGTCTGAATGCATTTTTTCCAGCCTTGCTTCCCCCCCTGTGTTTCTTTGTCTTTACTTCATTGGTCACTTCATGTTTTCTATTAATTTGCTCTAATCCTGATTTTTCTACATATAGTTAATTTCTCATCTGGCTCCCATTCTTCTGCTACTCAGTGGTTACTTGTGTGGCAAATGAGCAAAAAAACTTGGCAGTTGTTGCTGGGGTTAATGTGGAAAAACAAATCCCACGTAATGCCAGTGTGGATTTACTTCTCATTCTTAATGGCACCAGCAGATGTTTGAGGAATCCTAGACTTCCTGAGTGCCTCCATCACGCAGCTGGCACTGCTTGGCGAGGTCCTGCCGGTGGGGGACGTGTGCGCTGTATACTTACACTTTGATTTACGGACACTTCTGTCTCTCTGGACAGGGATCCTTTTCACCCTTCTCACCCACAGTCCTCTGCCGCGTCCCATCGTGTCAGGCTTATTGCTTTTGTCGGTCCTCCCGCCCCTCACGACAGCCACCTTGAACGGGTTCCAGTTCCAGTAAAACTCTCAACATCTCTCTCTTCGCTGGGACCTCGGACCATTTCCCTGAGCATCAGGCATCTTGGGCACATGGGAATGAGCATATTTAGCATTTTCCATGTGTGTGATCCAAAGATGCAACTTCCAATCTTCTTTATCTCATAGTAATATAGATAATATTATATTGGATTATCTGCTTGCTCATCTCTAGTGGTGTGAACTATCTCTTTTGATACTGGCAACCCAAAATATGTCCTCAGTAATGGCTGATATTGCTGAACGTAAAATTAACATTCAGGAAACACGCAGTATGTTACAGCCAACTTTTAATGCACATTATCAGATGAAACAAGGAGCAAGTGTTATGTGATGAACTAGCACTCAGCTGCCCATTACAAATGCCCTGTGGTTTCTGCCAGGACACAGAGCCTATTTTGCGACTCTTTGAGATATTTTGATTTCCATGACAAGTCCTTTATCTTGTGATACCCGGGATAAAAACCATCTTGGTACTTTACCTTTTCTTCACAGGGAAATCACTCTCTAATATCTGCTTTAGATGCTGACTGCTTTAGACACTGGTAGGTTGTTTTTGTTTTTTTTTTTTTTTTTTTTTTTTTAAAGTAGCCCTTAGTGGCACTAAATTTAACAACTAACAACAACGTGTGCCTCACACTTGATACTTCAGGCTATGGTGACAGCTTTTAGCAATTTGGAAGATCCCATGGGACGCAGAGTGGCACTGGCTGCTGTCTTCTTTGTTTGCATTTACTTTTCTGCTTTGTCAATTTGTTCTGTAGTTGCATAAGTAAATTCAGAGATCCACATTTAACCAAAACGAAGTAGTCATCCCTCCCACTCCTTAAAATAACCTCCCCAACAATAAGCCCGTTTACTGATAATAATCTTGAGCGGTGGTGGGAACGTATTTGAAATTCTAAAATGAGAAAGAAAGAAAGAAAGAAAGAAAGAAGGGAAAATATAGATATCCAGCACTGCTTGGAAGATGTGACTATAGTAACACAGTCACTCAGGGTTATTTTTCCTCTTCTTTTAACTTACAGTGCTTAAGGCACCCTCCAAGGGCCTTGAGAAAGTGGTGTGATGCTCTTCTCACACATGCTCTTCAACAGCCCTTTTACTACGATCAATCATTGAAAAATATTTTTTGTGATTCAGTCTAATGCTTGGAGGGAGTTGCAGCGATAGACAAGGCTATTGGCACTTGGAAAATATTAAATTGAGTACTCGTAGGAAAGCTCAGAAATAATGGATAGGCATGGATTTTTTTTTTTTTTTTCATATTTTTGTACACACAAAGGCAGAGAATATGCAATGTGGAATAGGTGCAAGAAAGTTTTTCCTTCCTGTACATTTTTCTGTTAAGGTATTTGCTGTCACCAGTGTTTGTTAACCATTTGGTTAAAGGTAAAACGACTTAAAGGTTAAAGATCAAACAATGTGTATCTTAAACCATCCTGTACATTGGCTATGGAGTAATTGGCCAGAGGGAGCTAAGCACTGAAACTCTATAAAAGAAACCTGGGAGAATTTCTTGAATCTTTGATAGGGCAAAGGGATTTTTGGTACCCAGAGTATGGGTCAGTGACTGAAGGGCATTGCAAAGACCTTCTTATTGCACGTTCTTTTAATTATCTACTACCAGAATTCATCATCCATTCACTACAAAGTTAAATTTGAAGCTAAATAGTGAAAAAGATTTGTTTATGTGGAGATGTGGGAAACCTGCCTAGCCCTATTGGCTTGTCTCTTTAGTTTTTGCAATCTTTCCTGAGTGCTTATATACAAATATCCAAAATATGGCACTGCCTATTGTTTCCTCCTGTAGGACATCACACAACCGTTAAGGGGTGCTGAGAAAACAGTTTATTTTCTTTCTTAAGTACAGTGACTGTAGTCAGGAGAGGCCTTTTTAACCTGTGCATGGACTGTTTGTGTTCTGTCATGGTCTCTTTCCACTTTCCCCTTTCCCTTTCTCTTTTTACTACCCCCTTTCTCCTTTCAATACAGTGATAATACAGGTCTCAGGAGGTTGCAATTTGAAATAAACCATTTCTGATACTGCCAGCTAGGGAGATGAGGAAAGCAATAGTATAATTGGCTGAAGCTGGTGGGGGAAGTCAAACACAAAGTGTTGGTTCATCTCCAGGAAGTGGGAGACTGTGCAAGGAGGATATCGAGGACTGGAACACCCTGGGCTGGATGCCTTGGGTGACAGCTTCCAAGCAGAGGGAGCTGCCAAATGTAGGAGGTGAGGATGTTATGTGCATAATCTCTCCTCTTCCTTAGCAGCTATGCACTTTCCTGCCCTAAAGCTGGAAGAATTGGTTTTCCTTTCTGCTGCAAGCAGACCTTTTCAAGTAGATAATCTACTAGAACTCAAAAAGAAAGGAAGAGGAAAAAAAAAAAACAGCAACAAACACATGCAAATGGACTAAGTTAGAATTGCATATCCCATCTGCTTCATTCATTTTTAGAATAAGGTTTTCATACCTTGTATTTCTCTTTTCTTATTAGAAGAAATAGCACTGCATTGTTGACCACCTCAGTACTAGAGACAAACTAAATAACTATCCTGAGCATATGGAAAGTAAAATTTGAGGAAACAAACCTAGTGCTGCCAGAAATATCTTTTGTCTGTCTAAGAAACAGAAGAAGAACTCTTAACCTGTTTCTTCACTATGGGAAATGGTTCAAGATTTATTGGCCATTATGCCGTAACCTTGTACCACCAGAGGTCTGGAAACCCTGTGACCACAAATGGATGCAGCAGCATGTTTCTGAACAAATAAGGTTCAGTACCTTGCAGCAGCAACAGAAGATCCTCAGGGTACAGCTGCAGCAAACCATTAGTAATTAACTGGAGGAGGACTGTGTTTATTGTAAAGGACCTGGGAATCTTAGCTGATGTAGGTTAAATACAAGCTTGTGGTGTGCTCATGCTGTGAATTCAGCACACTGTCTGTCTATTGAGCTACCTGGGGAGGAGCATGGGAGGTTATCATCTCTGCCCTACCTAGGGTGGTAGGGCCACATCGGAGGTGTGCTGCCCAGGTTGGGCCCCCAGGTCGAGTGGGGCATGAAGAAGTATGAGAAGGTCCAGACAAGGCAACTGGGTGCCTAGGAGAGAAGAGCCTGAAAGAAGAGGTGGAGGGCAAGAGGCTTGAATAGTGTAATGAAGAGGATATTAAGGAAAGTTGCAAAGAAGACAGATCAATGAACGTGTCAGTAGCAGCTGATTAGACAGTCACCACAAATTACTTCTTGGGAGGCTCAGATTGGACAGCAGGAAAAATATTTTAGTAAGAATATAGTACAACACCAGAACAGGGGCCTTGAGTGGTTGTAGAATCTCTACACTTGGCAGTTTTCATGACTCAGCTAGACAAAATCACAGGTGACCTCATTTAGCATTGGCAATACTTGAAGTGGTAGATTGGACAAGCCCACTTCCAGAGTTCCCTTCTGATCAACACTTCTGTTATTTTGTGTTAATTTATGTAAGGTTTGAGATGTGTGTCTTTCTGGTATTCAAGGAAAATGTGGCTCTGGTTGATGCACTTTATAGTTGTCAGGTATCGTACACACCCTTACAGTGCCGTTTGATTAGGGGTTTCTTCAATTTTTATCCTAAAGTATTGAGGGGGAGGGGAGAGAAATCAGTTACTAATTTATAGAAATAAGTGATATTTTAACCATATGGATTCAATTTTGGTAACTGATATTCTGTAAATAAAACAAACTTAGCTTTCCTCAGATTAATACTGTTTTGGCCACTGCCAGATTCAGCTAGTTCAACTTTTGCAAACCATCAACCATCTTTTACTAGTTTTTAATAATTTAACACATTTCGTATGTATTATCTTGGCCAAAAAGAAGTTTGTCTTGAAATTTCTTAAGAAATATAGTTGTCCCTGGGAAGGATCACATATCAGTCTTTTACTTAGAGCAGAACATAGATTGCATTCTTATTGAGCAAAATCTGTTGGGTGGATAAAGAAAAGTAGTTAATATATTTATGGTGGGGGTTGTTGCCCCCAGTCTTCCAGAACAGGTTGGTCTATCAACTAAAAGCATCTCCTACCTGAATATAATTGGCAGTGGGGCAATATGAACCACTGAATAAATACTGAGGTGTAAGAATTCTTTATATGATCTGGATATACACTGGAAAAGACCAAGAGCAGATTATTGATTGGGATTTAGATTATGGATTTAAGTATCAGACATAAATATTTCAGTTAAGTTTTCTTAAAGAAAAGCAATCAAGCCTCTTAATGAATTTATCAGTTATCAAAGTATGTCTTTGGATTTTTCAGTAAAATGGTACATACTTTCTACAACATATTTTTCAAATGGGCTTGGAATGTCTGATTACTACAAATTATCCATACGTATGTAGGATTTGTGTCAGTGCTCCTCATACCACTAAAGAATGGATTTCCATTGAGTTTTCCCCCGTGGAAATTGTGATTCCGAGCTCCACCATTACTTTTATTTTAAGATAAAATTAGCTGTTATTATATAGCTTCAAAACTATAGTGTGCTCAAGCATCAGTAGCAGATCTGATTGTTCTATTAATTTTATTATTCTCTAATTTACAGCCAGAGCAGGTTAATAAAGCAGACTTTCTGTCTACTTGTTCATTGGGACTCTCCAATGTTGCTAAGCTAGCGTCTTGTTCGTAGGCCAGTTTATGGCTTAGCATAGGACTAAAATGGTTTCCTTAAAACACGCATGCTGTAATTCACATCATCAGGGAGGGGATGAGTTGCACTTGAGCTGTATTTCAAACTTTTAAAAATTGCGAAACCACTGAGCTCCCAGTATGTAGGTGGTACAACATCTGTGTGTTGACATGTGAGGCATCTTTAAAGCTAAGCAAGGTGGAATTCATTGCCTTTGAGTTTTTTGTTTTTGTGTTGTTGTTGTTGTTTTTTCATTTGAAAGATTGTAAATTAATGCAGATGATTTTTTTTTCCTGTAAAACTGCACACTAATTCTAGCCTGAGAAAATTTTATGAGATGATACTGAATCTTAAAAAAAATCAGTAATAAAAACTCTCCAGTTACTTTTCCCTGTGAATCTGATAGGATAAAACAGAGTGAAAAGAAGCACAGTCTCCTGATTTTTCATATGCAAGAGGAATGTGCCTGACGCAGTTAAATAAGCACAAGGACTTACATGCACTACAATGGAATTAGTGATTATCTATTTGTTTGTTTTTCTGTTTTTAAGTCCGGTACACCAAAGTAAATAGTGTTGCAGAAGATCTTCTTTTACTTTACTGCAGTAGACTCAGCTAAGTAACTGTCATGAATATCAATGGAAATTGTGGCTTTGATTCACTGGGTATCTCAAGGAAAGCAGGTGCCGTCCAATAGCCCATGTATTGTCAGATGTCCAGCGCCTGGAAATTAAACGAGTTTTGCTTTTACGAAAACCCACAGTAACCAAGCTGATTTAGGTGCCCAAAGGGAAATTGTGTTGCAAAAATACCAAGAGACACCAAGGGGGAAGTAAATTTCATAAAGCAGTGATGCTGTGATAATTTTTCCTACTTTTCTTCTGCTGATTTCAAATCTCTTTTAGTGGTGATTAAAAGTTTTCATCTTTTGATTACAATGAAAAGATAACCTGGTTTCTATTGGAAAAGTGGCAATATTGTGAAATCATTACTGCAATCTCAATGGCAAGTCAAAATTATGATGAATCAACCTCTTGAGCCTGTAAGGTGAATTTCTCCAGGTTCTGATTTAAACCTGTTTACAGTGTGCTGGAGGTGAAGCTTGTATTGCCTTTCTCTTCTCTATGCTTACTTAGTGAAAAAATGGAGGGTATTATGCTGAAAGGTTCACGTTCTAGGACCTTTTTAAAAAAAGGCATTGTGCTTTTGTTAAACTGCAGTAAAAGACTCACACCTTTCACCTTACTTTTTCAACCATGGAAGTTTGGCGCATACCTTTCAAAATGCGTGATGCCTCGCCTGTTTTCCTCCATCAAATTTTTCTTCACCAGTCATGCTAACTGCACCGTTCGAGCTTCTGCTTAATTGTTCTTTTTAGATAAGCACATTTTACTGTATCCAAGTGCATTACTAACAAGCCACAGGTCTGCACCAGATGGGCAGGTGAAAAAGTGATTATGAGGTGTGTGATGATGGTTCTGTATCCATAATACATTCATCCCAAGGTTCACTCGCGCATCTGTTATGTATGTTGTTTTTCTTTTTTACTAGTACCCTTAGAGATATTTAAGCAGGTGATTCTCTACAACTAAAAGACGATAAAATAGAAAAAAAGTGAACAAGGGGTCTTTAAGGTGGCACTGCAAAGGCAGTGAGACATGCATATTGCTGGTATATGCCCCTCAGTAGCTCGTATAAGATTCAAATGAATATAACAGTGTAATCATTTTCATTAGCAGGTTTTGAATTGATACTTGCTTGCATATTAATGCTGATTACCGAGTCTTGAATTTATCAGGGTGTAGCTAAACTGGCTGGTGCCGTTTAGAAGGGAATGAGGTGGGAAGCACGACCTTGCTTTCTCTCCAGTTTACAAAAGACTGGGAGGGCTGGCAAGCCCAGACCCGATCCAGGTGTTTGAATTCCCCAAATATTCATCTGTGCTTCAACTTTCGAATGTCATGTGTCTGGAGAGGGCATTTTAATGGAATGCTTCCCTCCTCAAAGCAGACATAGCCCAAGTTTTTAAGAGAAAAAATAAAAAATCTATTGATTTTTAAGGTGTTTTTAATTAAGTTGTGGCTGATAAGCAGCTTGGTGTAAGGCTGCTTCTTTTATGTCCCCGTGTCAGT
This sequence comes from Cygnus atratus, assembly GCF_013377495.2. NCBI lineage: Eukaryota > Metazoa > Chordata > Aves > Anseriformes > Anatidae > Cygnus > Cygnus atratus. The sequence continues at coordinate 36,015,642 of NC_066367.1, forward strand.
TATTCATTTGTTTTATAAAACAACTTTGCAGAAGCGTTAGTGGTGCCTTTGTTTAGTACCAATTACAAAAAAGATTTCATGCAACTGAGATGTTTTCATTTAAAAACATGGAGATAACGCATGCAAATTCTTTATTGAAAATGGGGAAAAGCAGTAAGGCATCCTTGGTTAACTTTTTAGTTATTTAAAAGTAGCTTGTTGGAGATTGAATATTTCTATGTTTCACTAGAGCTTTTAAATATAAAAGAGATATGAGACTATATCTGACACCATCAGGCATATTATATTAAAATTTATGAACAACTTCATCAAAAACCACTTTCCTTCTCCTGCATAGAGACAGATTTGTTCTGACATAAACGTTACATGGCTGGTTGCAGCCTCAGATTAATGCGAAGACCCTGGCGATTCCTTTTAGACGTTATTTTATGAAATAATACCTGTCAGCTGCTGCCTGATCCCAGAAAAGGGGGCAGGTTTTCCAGGTCATCCTGCCATCTGTCAGCTCCCGCTCATCTGTCCCTCCACATTACCACCTGATCTGTGCTAACAGGCCTCGCAGGGAGCCCCGCTTCATTGGCCCGGTGGGAGCCCGGCGCAGAGACTGTGTGAGGACATCACCTGTGATTCCCAGATTTAATTATCACTGAAGTGATGAAGATGTGCACACAGATTGAAATGCTTTTGAATAAATGCATGGCTCCGGATAGTTGTTTTTTTTTTTTTTTTTTTCCCCTCCCGCCTCCCAGTTCTCTTTCCCAGTTCCAACAAAAGCCTTGTTTGGGTTTTTCCGAACGGCCTTTTACAAAGTATACACACACACACGTATATGCAACACCTGAATTACCGTGTTTAATAATCAAATTAAATGTAAATGTTGCTAGAATCGCCGCACGTGCCCTCTCAGGCAAAATTACCTCAGTTTTGTGCACAGCAAACGCGATTATTTTTCTGAAAAGGCTGCTCGTTGTCAAACTCTAAAGCCGTATTGATCGCTGCTGGATGGGAGAACCAGGTCGCATTGTCAGGCCGGCTCTCTCCCCCTGGGAGGTTGGTGAGGGTGCAGGGGTCCCCTGGGTGCCCTGCCAGGAGGTAACACACGAGCTCACCATGGGGCAGACGGGGGCACCCAAACCCACCATTGCCACGCCGCCCCGAAGTCATTACAGGTCTGGGCCTTTTGACTTGAAAGCTGCTTAGGCGGTACGTGGCATTAATTCCCTCCTGTACAAAAATGTGGTTGATAATCACCAGGCTGAGGGAAGGATTTAGGACTAGAACAGCAGATTTCCTCACAGATTACAGCCTAAAACCTAGTTTCTTCGGATATAATCGGGATAATTAACTGTAGTGAAATATGTTACCCTTGTTGATTTGTACCCTTGTGATACTTTTGTGAGGTATGACAGCAGAGAGGTGCTTATGCTGTCGCAAGAAGATCTCATTTCCCCCAGCACTATACATCCCCAGGCGTCTGTGTTCATTTTGGGGCTGACACTGAGGCCATGGTGCCTGGATCAGGCTGGGTCTGTCCCCAAAAGCTGCTGGGCCTCGCCGTCCCTCTGCCCCACGCCCGGCTGACTCTGTCTGTCCAAAAATATTTTCAGAAACTTCACGAGAATGGTATTAAGCGATTTTTTTTTTGAGATATATATCTTTTTAATACGGTGTCCGAGACTTTTCTTTTTGCCAGCATGTTCTCCTCATTAAAGTCCTCATTTACAGGAGTATTAATCACGTTGCTCCTTTTATGAATAAATAGGAACGCTGTGCTTCAGCGGTGCTCCATGCACAGCCATCCCACAGCCTCCCACAGCGAAGGCACAATCCTTAATATATATCTATATATTTTAACGCTGGTGACGGGGACTTGTCAGGACATAATTTAGGAAGCAGTGGCTGTTAACCGAGATCCTGGAAGAGCCAGTGCAAAGATCTCCAGAGCTGAGGAGCCGCCATCGGAGCTCAGGCCTGAGGCACCCCATGCTTTATTTATATCTCACCCCGGTGCTCGCCGCGGTTGGGTCAGCTCATTTAATTCAGAGCTCACCCCTCGGTCGCTGCTTGCTGATGGGGAGCGCGCTGAGTATCGCCGCTCCACGGGGGAACTGGTCGCCCTGTAGCATCTGGGGTCCCTCGAATCAAAGACTTGCATCACACTGATAGCGTTCATCCTCCCTCCGGTGAGGAAAAGGATAACTTAATGTCACTGCCTTGTTTAATTTGGCCACTCAAGAAAATGAGTGAGGCATTGGAGGGGAGAAACCTGCAGCACCCCAATGGGTGATAGATGGATAACAGTCATACCCAGCCTTGCACAGATGTGCAAAGGATTTGCTAAAGTTTTAACAGGGCTTCAAATAATAATTGTAATAATAATAATAATAGTAATAAAGATGCATTCAGACTGAAATTCAGACCTGAAGACCAAAAGAGCCAGAGTTTCTTTCCCTCTCCTTAAAATTTGCTTTAAAACAGCAACTTTTCATTACTGTAGTTCTGGAGGTTGCCTGCTATTCTCTGAAGGATGGTGTAGACATTTATGAGGCTGCCATTTTTGCTCTAATCCTAAAGTAAAGTTCACATACCATCACAGCAAATGCACTGCCCAGATCTCCAGATGTCCTTGTGTCAAGCAGGCAGCAGACACAACATCCAGTTAATGTATTTTTGTTATAATGGTTATTTTATTTTTTAATGACCTCTAGTTAAAAACAAGTCATTTATTTACAGACTTTTCCTTTTAAATTTAATTACTTTAAAAACAAACTAAAAAAAAAAAAAAGGTTTATTGCATTCAACTAAAAGAATACAGAAAAATTTTGGAATAGAGAAAATTGCAGGATGCTTTTAATCTGGAAATTTCAAAGAAAAGGTTTTACCAGTGGCCAGTATAAGGAAAGAAGAACAGGGTTTACATGCATATGCAAACAAAGCCTAAAAACAGTGTGTCCAACGATCTCATTTGCTCAAGTTTCAAAACTGCTGTACTTCATTTTCTGTTTGTACAAACTAAATAGCAGAATATTAAGAGTCATTTGAGGTCATAATTAAAGTTCTTTGACATCTGCCTTTTTTTCTATTAGCCACGGCTACCAGATGTCCATGTCATGGGAACTGAAAATTATTAGTCTAATCATGTTTTTAATAAAAAGTAACAGAAACTTGTATGTTTTACAGTTGCTGAGTGTAAGCTTGCCAGGCTAAAAGAGATTGCAGGGCTGCTTCCCTTTGTTTTTATACTTGTCTGACATTTTTACGTTATTGTTTCTTTATTGGTGTTGTACTCTATGTTTCAGTCCTCTGGATTACTTAGGCAGTCCAACCCTATTGACAGAGTGAACCGAGTTATATATTTTCATTAAACTGATACCTGCCTGTATTTCAGTCTGCTGTGACTTCCACTGTTTGTTCCTTTACCTGTATATTGATCAATTTTATTTTATAGGGTAACTGTACTAAAAGCACTATTGTTTTCTGCTGTCTTTATTTCTGCTCACATGCTGGTCTGTGCTTGCTGTATTGATTTGCCTTTTTATACATTACTTTGCTTCTACCACATTAGCACCCGTTCACCAGCTTAATGTTCACGGCACTATATGGAGTACAGTACATTGGCTTGTTAAATCATTTCCATCATATTAATTTCTACTTATCTGTATAACTGACCTATTTTTACTGTGCCACTTCCATAATTGTCTTTGTTTATCCAAAGCTGGCTGTCCTCCATTGCTATAAGCATCCCTAGCTTTCTGTAGCTCTATTTTTAATGGCTTTTTTTTCAGTCCCCTTCTCTCATGTACCTCAGATTCTTTTTTTTTTTTTTTTTTTTTTACATTTTTACTATTCTTTATATCTTAATGCTTAACTTTAATGTTATGAGTTAATCTTGTGTTTAAACATATACGCTCAACTTTTCTTCTCCCTCTTTGTCTTTGTAACTGGGAGTGATGGCATCTTGATCCAGGACCTTCTTTTAATTTTTCCTTCTGAGACCTCTCTAATTCCTCCTTTGGATGTCATTATCAGCACAGGCTAAGAAACCTGCGTGCTGGGGCTCTGTGTTGTTATACATGGTCAGGCATGTTATAAAGTGTGTTATGTCACTGGAATATGTCGCTGCTTGATTTGTCGTGGGTGGTCGGAGAGCAGCTCTGTATGGAAGGTCTGCAGTAGGTCTGGTTTTCAGCTGTGGGATGAGATAAAGGGAGCCTTTTGAGGAGAGGTGGGGAGGAGAGGAGCTCTTACCACCTCTGTCCTCTCGGCAGCAGGGGATGCCTGGGAGGGACTGGGGATGCAGCACAGTGCCCGAAGCCCCATCCTCTGTGGAGCACGTGGCAGTAGCAGGGATTAAATTGCTTCTGACTTTCTCTGGAAATAGTGGAATGCGATGACTAGTTGTTTGTATGGACAGAGTTTTAGATGTGATCCTCCCTTTTTGAAAAACTTCTTACTTTGGGATGAGTACATTTACAATAACATTTTTCCCTCTTTTATTTCACTCTCAACTGTTTTTTTGTCAATCGGAAACCATACCTATGTTGGAACTGTGAGCAGCTGAACTTTAATCGGTATACAGAGCTTGTATGCATTTGCAGATTGGACTTTCCTCATGTATTTCCAAGGAAAACCTGCTGACTGCCTAGATTGAGCTCTTTGTATCATTCAGACTCCAAACCTGCCATTATTTAACTCTTCAAGTTGCCCCTGGTTCCACTCCCTTCTCGCTTCCCCCAGGCAGTAACATACTGTAATCCTGGTATTACAATACCTTGCTTTTCCGAATGAAAACTCTGCGCTGCTAGCAGATAGCCTGACTGACAGTGTGGGTATTTGGGATGTGCGCAACCTACTCAGTTTATATTTCATGATGCGGAAAGGAAATCTGGGTTGCTGATTTTTTTTATTTTTTTTTCCTGGTTCATAAAAATGCAAAATAGCAAATCTAATAAGTTAGGTTTTATGTGTAGTTTGGCCATGAAACAAACTTTTCTGAAATATGTAATGAAAAGTGACATCACACTCATCACTATCCTGTTTTAAATTTAAACTACCCTGCCTTGCATAATCAATTACTTACAGAAAATTGTAAAGCCCTTAACATTCTGAAATGGTTTCTGGCATTTAATTATATAAGATTTTTGACCTGGCTAGGCAGATAATGTTAACACAGCTTTAATACTAAACAAGACTGAACATGTGTGTGCTTGACTTTTATTAAACTCCTACTGAAGAAACAGATTAATTGGAGGCTGATTCATTGGTGAACAGGCGTTAAAGACAGAAGGACCTTCTCACATTTTGTTCTGTTACCCAGGCTTATGCCATCTCAGGTTGGCAAGGAGATCCCAACTGTAGTGTTTTGAAATGTAACTGAAAGAAATTTTAGAATAACAGGTGCAAAAAAAAAAAAAAAAAGGAAGAAAAGAAAAAAAAAAACCTCTACACACAAAAAAGGAAAAAGAAAAGTGAGCCATTTTTGAAATGCTGATCTGATTCCTTCCTATTGTGTCTTGCCAAATGACCACCTGATACCTTACTGACACAGGTATTGCCCAGATAGGTTTTCATTAATAATGTTAAAAGTGTAAATGGGATCATGGGAACCAGCATCTGTCGTGATGATTTCCTGCATGATTATTACTTCTCCCTCCTCCGAACAATTTTTAAGAAGATGTGTACAAGCTGTGATTAAACCACTTCAGATTAAGCTCAAAGTAAATTGAAAAAGTCCTTCCTAAAGCTCTCATTTAACAGTGCTTTACATCCTCCATCTGTAAAATCAGAGCTCTGCTTGCGAGCAGCCCCTATACAGCCCACTTCCCACAAGGTAGCGGAGGTTAAAAATAAAATAGCAAGAAATCCAGGGCAAAGCACATGCAAGATTAACAGGGTGAAAGTACTGTAGTGGATAGCTGTTTCCTTCTGTCTGAGCTCCTCGTTCTGCCACACCAGCCCCAGTCTGGAAATGTAACACTGGCACTTTTGCACAGAGCGGTTTGTTAGCGATAGCTATTTGGGAATTCAATTCAGCACCCGCACTTGATTATTGCTGACATTTCTTTTCATAATACTAGGAAAGATCGTGTGTGTAAACAGATTTTTTGCGTGAGCTAGGTCGTGGGCAATTCGGACATCTGAACCTGAAACTCGAGAAAAAATGTGCTCGCTTCTGTGGTGTATTTGTGCAATTCGAAAAGCAGATCTAATCTGAGAGATTCAGCTGTGCTCTTCGGTAGCTTCAGGTGGCTGTCGCTGATTTACGGGTGTCTGTGAGGAGCGGGAGACTCTCGTGGCTTTATTTGGTTCTTGTGAGAAAGTGGGAGAAATGCAATTACTTTGACAATTACCCATTGAGCTTTTCACTTCATTCAAATCTGAAACGCAGTGCTGAAGTTGGTGAGTGGGTGTGCAAGGGAGAAGCAAAACAACAAAAACACGTAGTATAAAACCAGGCTAAATGTTTGCACAGTCCCCTGCAAATTAAAATCTCCGCATTTATTAAAGTTGTGCATTTTGAAATCATATGTTCCTATGTCTTCATTACTCCTGAACATTAAAGATACTGGTGAAAATTAACCTCTGATGTAAATCACGTGGAGTCACACACATTATGTAGCTTGATTTATGAAATCGTTTGGTCTATTATGCTCTATGAATGTTTATTTTACCCTTACAATCCCAAATTGTGGAAATTAAATACCATAATGAAATTGTGAGCTAAACTGCATTCTCTTTTGGGTTTATATGTACACTTATGCTTATTATTGTGCAGCAAGAGCAAAAAATATTTGGGGAATTATTGTTACAGCTGTTTCCAGGATTAAGGGTAAAATACCTTCTTTTTTATGCATCAGTTATTGGTTCATTATAACCGACATTCCACAGGTAAAAAAACATCAAACCCTAAATTGAAAGCGCTTGGAAATAAAAATAAAATAAAATAAATAAAAGGAATGTGTTTAAAATAAGGTTCTTATCTAATGTTATAGCTCAGCATATTTTCTGTCTTGCTAAATATAATTTATGAACTGATTTTTCAGCTGTATGTATTAAATCCCTGAGCTGGATTACAAAAATTTAATATAAAATACAATACATGTACAGCCAGTTTAAGCAAGGTATCTCAATGGCTATATAGCATAATAAACTTTCTTCATATTTTCCTTGCAACGGCTGATTTCTGATTTTTCTAGTGCAGGAGAACTGAAGCACAATAGCTGAAAGGTGAACTTTTTTGTATTTCAACATTCCCAGCCTGGTAAAGCTGTTCCGCTTGCTACATGATGTTATAAATATCAAGATTAGTTTCTTCTAAAATTACCAGTGCCAGCTGCATTCAGTTTCCCATATTATATAGTATTTTGTTACCAGTGTTCTCAGTTTAGTGAGAGGGTTTTAAAAATCAAATTAGTCACAAAAATCTTCAATATTAAAATATGTTTACATGTTTCCCATATATTTTAAATATTGCACATAAATCCATTTGCCTTGCTGTCAAGTATATCCACTGCTACGGCAGTTCTCCAAGTCTTTTAGCCCAACGTGCTACCACACTGACAATAACCACTTTAATTTCTTCTGTGGTGCTCAGCACCTATGATTTAGATAACTGACAATCATTAAATTGTCTTTGGCAGTGGCTGGTATATGTATTTTGCATACGTGTGGGCATAAATCTATGGTGCTGTATTTTGACCTCAGTGGCAGAGCATATATATTATACGTATTCTTACGGCTCTCGTTGAATCATGAGCTCTATTAGTACTGCACCAGAAAGTGGCAGTTTCTGCTCTCCTGAAGTCCTTACAAAATCTTGCTTTGAACCTGGGTGTATTTAAGTTCTTCAGCTGACATCATTTCAGTCTGGGAATATGACATACGGCCACTAATCCAGGATTAATTGAGCACTTATGTGCAGTACAAAACATTCTTTATGTATTGACAAATATTTCTAAAAAATGGATTGGTATTTTTGCTGTTAATTGTTTCATTACTGACCTTTACCTCTGTAGACATATGCAGTTTTCGTTTTTTTGGGTGAGACTTTCAAAATATTTTTTTTTTAAGTGTCCAATGCTCAGTGTTAGCAGTGACATTTTTACAGTCTATTCAGAAGCATATATTTCAGTCTTTTGTATCTCATTTCTTTCTATTTATTTAAAACAACTTAGCATGGAAAATCTTGCAGATTTAAGTGACAGTGATGATGTACAATATGCATAAAATGAGCCCGTCCCTACCCATGGTGTGTATTGCTAGGGACTCCATTGCAATATTTACAGTTAAACTAAACTTTTTCAAATGAAGCAAAATTGCATTTGTTTTGCAGATTTGCTCATCATTAAATGTGAAACATTTCACATTTGTCTTTTTGAGTAATTGGCTTTTTAAAATGATAAGGTGCTCTGAACACTTGTTATGTGGATAGGTCTGACGTTGTATCCCAGAAATCCATATGCCATACAGACAGAACAGAAGAAAGATATTCACAAGCATGTCACAGATTGGACTGAAGCAAGCCAAAAACCAAAGTGCCATGGCATTAACAATAGCACCAGATTTACTGTCACGATTGCAATCTGTGCTGTATCATAGACAGAAGGAGAACTTTTGATAGGTAACACCTCAGTGTTTTTTAAATCTTTTTGGCAAATTATCATTTTCATTATATTTTTGCCTGCCATATAATATTATTATAATGGTACTAAATCACACGCACACATATACACACGCGCAAAGTTTATTAGCCCTCAACAAAAGGGCTGATTTATGTTCCTTTCTAAGTACTCCACGACAAAAAGGAAGATATTTTACTAAATATTAGCACACATTTTAAGACAAATCGTCCCCAAAAGTAGATGTGGTTTTCAAGCATGCATTAAAGTTAATGAAATGTGAGTTAATAAAGTCTTAGTAATAAAGGTACAGAAAGAAACCATGCACACCACGGAGAGCTCAACAGCTTGCTCAGAAGATTCCAAAGTTTGAAGGCAGTAAAGATGCAGGATTAGGGGGAAATCATTTTTTTCTGGGGTTCAATCAAATTACCTGTATTTTCCCATCAAAAGTATGTAGACGTTTCTTTTTGACCATAAAATCATACATTTTCTTCTAGTGTTAAAAAAAAAAAAAAAAAAGAAAAGCTGCATAAAGCAGATTTGGCAATACCATAATTCATGTTGAGCTCTGATAAGTGCTGAAAAAGATTTACAAACTCACAGCTTGACACGGAGCCCACATGTTGGGTAGTGTGGAGGAAAAGCTCGAGAAATACTACACAGAGCTTCCTGGCAGCAAACAGAGAAACATCAGTCAATTGTTTTTCTTAATTGAAAGCCACCTTGGGACCTTGTTGAAAATAACGTATCTGCCTATCTTTTCTGCTGTTCAAATTACCTGGCTGGGGGAGTTGTCCTGGGGCTATTCACAATAGGCTTTATACTGAAAGAAAAACACTGAAATCCTCACTTCATCCATATATAAATTATAGATTTGAAGCATGCTTCACATAGGTAGCAAATGAGAAGCACAAGAGCGCAGACAAACCTACCTAAACATGAGTCCGGATGCCGCTACCTTCTTTGCACTGGAAAATACTTTTTTATATACTTTTTTTTTGCTTATCCCGTTCTGCAAGTCTTCATCACGGGTATCGCCCTTGTCTGAAATTGCTGGGACTACTTGTGTGAGAAATGGTTGCTTGCATAATTTTAGCTCTCTATGTTTTGTACTTAAAACTCTATTGGCAGCGCAGTTGGTGCTTGATATTCTTCAAAATGTTTCAAAGTTTACAGTGGTGCCGCTGGTGTGTTTTGCACTCACTGCCATAAAATATCGTGTTGCCACAAAATGTTGTGGGAGCTTAATTTAAATACCATGAGCTGCGCTCTCCTGACTGGAGCCTGGTGAAAATCAGGAATTGATTAAAATTTTGATTCAGACAAAGAGTGGTAAATTTCCAAAAACTTTCTTCCCCCCCCTTTTTTTTTTCTCCCTCTCCCCAGTTTCAAAAGGTTTGGCTAAGCAAATGCTTTTTTAGGTTCACTCTAGCTTGAGTGTAGTATCTAAACATATCTCCAGCCTCCAATCTGACTGATGCATACATCTCTAGAGATGAATCATTATTAGCAAGAGCTCCGTTCCCACTTTGCTGGGCTGCTCTTGCAACAGCACTGCCCTTCTTAGAGCTACAGGGTGTTTTTTTGTAGGCTGGGAGCACATGTAAAGGGGTTACGGGTGGAAAAGGGGAGATCTTTTTAATAGTGGTGATGTAGTGGTGAGTGCTGGCGTGTGCTTTTACCTTTTTGTCCCCCAGGCTTGAGGGTATGTGCAGGTATTTGACATTTTCCTGCTCCCAGACTCAGTATTTAATACTCCCAGTATTTTTTGGCTCTGTATTTCTAGCACTCCAGGATGGGCAAAGTGAGATAATCCTCAGAAAAACCTAATTGCAACTTTCCTACCTGCTCATAGTAGCTTTGCTGCCTCTCTGATCTTCACTAGCAGAGTCACTAATTTCTTTGAACAAGTTTCCCGTCTAATAATTAGCAGGCTTAAAGCCTGTAACTAGCTCTGCGTACATGCAAATGTGTTTTTGGAGTGTTTGTGTAGATTTAAGGGCATTGTTTCATTGTAACATAGAAAGTGGAGCTTTTACTCACATAGCGGCTGTAGTCCTAAATAAGAGAAGGATCCACAGTGACTTCCTAAATTTATTTAATTTTGCTGTACTTTTGTCGTTACACACTGTATTTGGGAGATCTTTTTAAAGAAGAGAAATAACACTTTCAAACCTGTATCAAATCAAGTGGGTTAGAGGATTTACCTCAACCTGTCTCATCTTCCTTCCGTGGTCAATGAAGGAATGGTTTCAATTCAGAAATGAAAGGCATTTGTAAACAGATCCTTTTTCAACTTTAGCGGGCACCGCTCAACTCCCATTATATTGATATAAAGATACTTCAAGATAAATAAAGAAATTTGTGACTTTAGCAGTGTAAATAAAGAGAAAGGCATTAGGATTAAAATGGGTACCATTCATACTCTGTATGACAGCTCGGAGGACTCTAGTGGAAGAGTAACCAATGCAGTGAAAAATAATAAACTGTGATTGCTATTTAACGCCGCAGTTTTTCACAGTAGCTCAGCACGAAGTTATTTAGCACAGGTGTTTCTGTAAGTCTGATACATTGGGAAAATTCACAAGGTTCTCCGTCTCTCTTGCTCTGTGTCGGCTGTGAAAGTTGGTCCTGTGATGCAGCGAACGGGTTTCTAGGAGGAAACCGAGCATATAGGCAAATGAGCAAGTTCAAACGTAGGAAATGATCTAGATTCATTTTCTTGGTTGCTAATTTTTGTAATGCATGACAGTAGTGAGGTGAATGACCTGTCATCAAGCAAAAGGAGTGAAAAATGGGAATGAGTTATCATTCAGATTTAAGTGTGAAGCTGGGATCCCATTCTGTCCCTCGATAAAGGCAGCTTTCCCAAGGAGTGCATAGCTACCAGAGCTTTTTATTTGTTAAGTGAGAGCTTTGATAAATATTCACCTATTTTAACATTTCTCACTACTTTGTTTGGATATGGTGTATTTCTGTGCATTTCAACACAGCGTTCTACTCTGTGTGTGTTTGCAGTCAAGTAAGAGATGAAATGGTATAATTGAATTTCTAAACACCTCAAACTCTCAGCAATTTTTTTTTTTTTTGGTCTTTTAATTCTCAAGTTCTGACAGTATCTAATTTATGGCTTAATTCTTTCTAAGGTCATCTTCTAAATGAGTGACTTCTAGTTAATCTTAGACATTATAAGCTTGGCTGTGATAGGGAATCAGTTCATCTGTTCTCAGAAGGAGATGGGTGAGCTGTGAGGGAGGTTGGCAACTGAAGACTCAGAGTTTAGGTGAAGACTACGTATAATTTCTTAGGTAGTTATGATTTTTCTCTCAGTTTTTCAAGCTGATCTGTCAGTGTCTTGACTATTATAACCAAAGATAAATACGTATCATATTCTTTTTCTGACACTGTGTTCTTCAAGGAGATAAAATTACCACTTTGGGTTCTCTTATAGTGAAAGAACATCAGTTCCCCATCAGGTGGGATCCGTGTTGGTGGTGGTTGTTCTTTGTTTGTTTTGCTTTCTCTAATTCCTTAATAATCCATTCTCTTCACCCAGGAGGGCTAGAAGATTTGGCTTCCTTTTGCAGTGGGGTTTATAAGTGAAAGCTAACTTTGTTGCTTGTGGTTCTGCTGTTAATTTACATGCAGCTCTTACTGACTGTCACTAACATAGCTTTTGTTCCCTAAAATATTCACTCCGTGAATAAATATAACTTTTCTGCTATTTTTGCTCTGACTGATTTGCTCATTTCAGTCTTATGACTGAAAACAGTGCAAGTGCTCGTGTTCTGGAAGTTGCATGGTGCTTAATGAAGTACCTTGCTGAATCAGGGCTACCACGTTCCAGCAGATGAAAGCAAAGCGCATAAGAAGCTGTACTGCCAGGTTTGGCTTTGAATGTTTTTCTTTTAATCAAATTTTAGACTTATTAGCATAGCGGATCATAGTTTTGCAAAACAAACAAAAGCTTTCAGTCTTATTCTGAAAGTGTTTGGAAGTGTTAATGTAATTGGTTCTGTTTATAGTTCAAACTCACTTATACATCTCCGCTCACAGGCACAAGTAACAGAGAGTCAGCTCTTCTAGCTCAGGTCTAATGAGCAAGTGCCCCAAACCACTGGGAAGTAACTTCTCGGTTTCGTTTGTCACTCTCAAGAATCTGATAACATTCTGAATTACTTCGGTGGCAGGGGAGCGGTGTAAGGATTAGGATAAGGGTGGGATTGTAATAAAAGGTAACATAACACTTTCAGGAACTAAAATCCAAAATTCCAGTTTCCCTAAGACTTTCCCTTTTGCCTGGCAGATTAAAATATAACTTACTGACTGGATGTCACTTTTTAATTGCCATTTGGTTGGATGAGAGTGATAGTGCATCTGGTGTCTGTACCAAGGTGGTGGGAAGGGCAGGGGTCTGTGTGGAGGTGCTCTGGTCATAGCCCTCCTGTATCTGCAGTTCATGTTGCTGGATGAGCACGAGTCTCCTGGCACATGCACAGGGCTTGGATTAATATTCAGTGATGACATCGTTGGACAAGGGGGCCATAATGCATTTTAAAACACTCTATTTATTTCTCTGTCATGTGTACTGTACATTTATTAGTGACAAGAAGCGGAGCAACAATCTCGGTGTTGCAGGACTCCAGATAAATATGGTCTCATGATTATGGTGTGGAGGACTCAAAACCCAAATACCCAACCATTTCTGTGCCTGATAATTTTGTATATTTTTAGCTTCTCTTATATTTAGATTCCTAAGGTCCTGAAAGAGCTGTCACCCCAAACCTGCATTTGGCTATACTGCATCATCCCAAAGCTTGTGACAGGGAAGCATACCAGGCTTTCAGACACAGCATATTTAGAAAAGAAGGACTGAGTCTGCCAAATTCCCAAAAACCACTTCCCAGTTCCCCTCACGAATAGCAGGAAATTACTTATTATCAGTGGGTAATTCAACCACAAATGTTATTGATTATCCAACCTCAATCTTTACAGTCTTGATGGCCAAATATTTTGCAATCATTCTCTCTATTTAAAACTAGAAGATGTGATTTGTATTTTGGAAAAATTGAGTTTTTCAATTTTTCTGCATGCCACATCACATTGTGGTGCATCCCTCCAGTGGGATGCATCCCTCCAGTGTGATGGCCAGAAGCTTGAATGACAGGTGTCAAAGTGTACACCATGCTCTAACACATGAGAAAAGCCTGTGTTATTCAGAAATTTCAGATACTTGTAAAAATTATACATATTTTTATAATAAAGTCTGTATCTTTTAATGTTTGGCACTTGGTATATCCTGGTCCATACTGTTAACTCAAAGACCTAGACAGAAGGTGCATGTTTCTAATAATATTTTTCTAATTCTACATGTATTTATTAAAAACCAATACATTGCATAATTGATTGCTGTGCATTGGCTTGTTTGTGAACTATGTAGTCAAATATTTCAGTAGTTTTTCACCCAATTACTGCTAGATGGATAAATTCATTTACTGTACAAAATTCACCAAGTTCTGAGCTATATTCTCTTTTCCTAGAAAAGCTCCCCTTAGACGCCTATTGTGAAAAGATAATTTTGGTTATGTGATATTTTTAAATAATTTTTAAATGTGATATTTTTAAATAAAATTTGAGTAACCTTCTGTCATTACTACTCTACTACTTAGAAGAGCATATAAATTTAAAGGCCAATGCATTTTCAGTGCTGTCAGTGAAGCTCCAGAATATCTGAATAAAAAAATCCAGGATCTTCCAACAGTAGAAAACTGGTTTGCAACTATCATGGGAATATGGAGATATGCAAAATTCATTTTTTGGATTGCAGGATTTTCTTATTACAAAAAAAATAGAAGATATTATTCTTTGAATGAAACATAGTCTCCATACTTTCTAGTCTGTGATGCCACTTATATAAAATAACATGACCTTCAAATAAAAATAAAATTTAAAAACAAAAACTGTAAGGGTTCATAGTCTATAAGCCTTTTAGGAACTGGTTGTGAAGAATCCATATTCTTCAGTACCTAGCTGAGTACTGCATGTATGGTATTGCCTGTGAAAATTTTTAACCATTTTGTGAATCCTTAGAGACTACAGAGCTCAGCTAGGTGATAAAAATGTATGGACAATATTTGCTGTTGATATATGTGCAAATATTGTCCATACATCATCCTTTCTATTAAAACACTAAATATTTTTTGTAGTGTAAATCTTTTCAGTTGCTGTAGTCAGAAATGTTTTTCTTAGATGGATATAATAGCCTTATTGAAAACATTTTTAGTCACGCTTAGCTTTTCCTAATATTTATGTACAAATAAAAACGGATGGAGGAAACCCAAAGATGCTGTGCATTGTTCACTCCCTGCATGCAAGGAAAGATGATAACCATTATATTTTCCTCCTACAACACTTAGAAACTTGACACAGCTGGCAGAGTGTATGTTCAGATCGTGGACCAACTTTGATGTTTTACATTGTTATTAAACAGTAGCTGGCGTGGCCGTGTAGCAGCAGGATATTACACTTACCGTTCAGTAGACCTGTTTTTATAGAAAAGGACCTCCTGCCTCCTTGCCCCAGGCCACAAAACCCTCTACGGCAGAGATGGTGTTTTGGATCTCTAGCAGTAGGAGGATTCTTGTGTTGTCTTACTGGCTTTTGGCAAGTTAATAAAATAACGTAAACAGCTAATTTTGGAAAATGACAGCATGTTCTGCATGCTCAGTATATAGAAAGGCTCTGAGTCAGAAAATAAATAAATAAATAAAAGAAATACGAATGAAAAGGACATGGTAAATATAACAATGAAAAATCCCATTCAGTAGTGCTGTTTCATCTCTAAGAGATGCTTTATTCAACAGCAGGTATCAATCCCCACAAGTAACATCTGCTATCAGAGGATTTGCAGGTACACCTTTGTTCACTGCTAACTGAATTTGTGTCAGTATTATAATTCAGCAGATTTCTGCTTTTCACTCAAACCAGGATTAGTATTGACTTGGGCTGGAGGGCGTTCAAGCTGCTGTTCTTCTTTTAGCTATATTTCTCTGTAAACATCTAATTGTTTCAAAAAGTGATGTACAGTATGCAAAAACCTGAATTCAATGCAAATAAGTCTGCGCAGCTCTAAAGTTAACAGGTGTTCTCATTAGTGTAAGTAGACAAGGAACGATTCTTGAATGTTTTATAAACACTTATAATCATGGCCAAATACATTACTGTAAGTATAAAGATACTTATAGCAACATCTCTTTTTTCTTATTGTGCAATCTCAGCACTTATTAATAGGAGACATGTGTCAGTAAATGAAATACTCAAAGCCAGCGCTGGCTTCTGCCTGCAAATAATGTAGCTGTAAAATGCTCTGCTACTGATGAATAAATTTCTTGCTAAAATAAGAGTCAACGAAATGAAATCTTTACACATAGCACATATATATTTTAAATATATATCTTTGCTTTTACTGAAACTAGAGCATTCATTCTCCCTTTGATTTTTTTGTTTGTTACAGGGACTTATCATGTTGAGTCTCTCTCACATATATCATAAAGTGTTATAACGTGCATATAAAATTGGACAGGAGGACCATTCATCACTAGGTCTTGTCCAGCTGGTAAAACTAAGAAAGACAGGGACTTCTCTAGGAAACCATTGCCAATATCTCTGTATGTGGCTGGGTAATATATGGCTTCAGATTGCAAAGGCAATAACAGTAAAATATTACCCCAAGGAGAAAAGTAGCTTGCAGTAGGTATTCATGCAGTGCCTTTAGTCTTCGTCTGTGGACTAAATGCACAATTGTCTATTCCCCTACTTCCTGCTATGCACAGACGTGACTGAGTTGTGTCTTAATTATTCTCTCTTGCTTTTCAGCTATAAGCCAGTTTTGGGGGTACATCTTTCTTGCTTCCCATGTCTGCAGTGACTTCCATCTCCTCTCACTTTGACCTAATACCTGGAGGGCATCTGTCCATTTGCTCCAGTGGTGTGGGGCTGGAGCAGCGAGTGGTACAGGCATCTGAGGTGGTCGTCTTCTGCCTGCCTCAGATTTTCATTTTCTGCCCTTTGCCCTCCTCTGGAGAAAACCTCTGGTTTGTAGAAGCAAATCCAAGGAGTCAGACTTTATCTCATGTAGGGGATAATACCAGCATAGCAGATATATATCTGCTCAATACTTCTCAGTGTATTCCTTGGATGCTTAGCAGAAAATACTTGCTCTTCCATTCCTTTTCCTTCTTTCAAACAGCACGTGTTTTAATTTTCATACATCTGTAAGGGAAGGAAGAAAAAAGACCTGAACTGGTGGATGAAAAGGGGAGAATGCCCACCCATTGCCTGAAAGCAGTGGAAGCATCCCGGTACCCTCTGGCAGAGCACTGGACCTCTCCCCTCTAGGGAGGCTCCTTGGACTCTCCAGTCTAATCTCCTCTTCAAGCCCAAGGAGGAGGTTTGGTCTGTTGGGGCCTAATCAGCTTTAATCATGACCTCCTTTCTGTTGAGTGTCTTCCTTACAAATGGTATAAATCACTTCTTCTCCTTCTGAGATTCTTCACAGGCAGGCAGGAAGGGAAGAGATTTGCCTTATAATGCAGAGAAAAGACCCGATTCTCTCCTCACTAATATCAGTGCAATTCAATAAGAATTGGTATATACTATGAGTTCATTGCACAGCAGAAGGGAAGCATTAGGCTCAGAGATCTTTTTTTCTTCCTAACAGTCCCAGAGTTCATTATTTTACTGCTATTGTATGTTGAAGAGCTCAGTCCTAGAAATTCACCAGGGAAAAAAAAAAAAAAAAAAAAGAAAGAAATTTGCTCATCACTGGTGCAATACAGTTTCATTAAAAAAAAAAAATGTTATTTTGTGGAAGTTTGTCCCTAGAATTCAGGCTGTTGAATCCACTTCAGAGCCATAGGTATATATACCCCAAACATTAGATTAAATTCATTAAAAAAAAAAAAATTATTTGTGTAAGCTGGTTACTTTGGTACTGTGACCCCACGAAGGTTTCCAGAGAATGGACGTGCAAATCAGTCACGCCACAAGGCAAGACAATTAAAGACATATCTTGTAAACATCTGGCAGTGATTGGTCTTACAGTTGCTAATAGTGTGGAAGTTGTGAAAACACAGGATCTGTTTGTTGCCTCTTTGCAATGCTTGGTTTTCACAGTAATTTTTACAGAGTCAGAAGAAACAGGGTAATTATAACATAAGGTTCAACATCTTTAGATATGTAGAACATTTTCTGTTGCTTAAAACAAATATTCCCAAAGAAAGTATAAAACATTTTTCTGACTTGCAAAGTTTTTGCAGTCTATCATTTAAATTACTTAAATAAAGGGAGCTTTACTACTCCCAAAAGCTGAGAATATAACACCCGCCATGCATATTAGCTTGATCTTTTTGACAGACCAGAAAAGTGTTTGTGTGTGCCAATTAAAACAAAAATGGATCCCCAGTGGCTTGTTCCTCACACAACTTCTGAAGACTGCTATCATTGTATGCTGGGGTAACCCTGGATAAGGCGGCTATCCAAAGTAAACAAACTTTTCAAAACTTTCATGACAGATGGGGGTTACAAATGCATTTTAATAAGAGAGTTGCCAAAGCAACTTTTTTGCAATCAGCATATATTTACTTAACATCTAGCAACATTGGGAACACAAGGCAGATACTTTCTCACAAAATGTTTTAACAAATATCATTTTTTTGGAAACATTGGTTGAAGACCTTTTCTTCCAAGCTGATATTTCCCCCTCATTTCAATGTTAACTTTGCTCGACGTGCAAAGGACTGCTAGATTGGTAAAGCCAGACTGTAACATGAGACAGACAATCTGCTTGATAGTGAAATTTCTTTGGTAGTTGTAAACATCTTAGAGTCCTTTAAGTAACTTAACTATCAGCATAAACATGACTACCTCCGCTGGAGAAGCTGAATCATATCATGGATATGTGATGCAGTATGGATATAATGCAGCTGAATAACAATCCTTTTGTTTTCTTTTATTTGCATTTCTTGAATATTAGAATCTCAGCTCAATACAGTGCAGCACAGAGAGATATTTTATTTATCGTCTCTGCTGCTCTGTCTTTCAGCATAAACATGGCCAAGAGACTGGATTATCTGTGAGAAAGAATTTGAGATCAACTTCCAGAAACGCAGTTTGACTTTTGACATGTTTTTAAAAACTTACATATCTCTGTCCCTGTTTAATTCAACTCCAGTTAATTAAACCACTAAGGAGCACAGTGTCTCCCAACTTTAATTAATTTTATTTCTGCTGTGGGTGTGGACACATGAGTTTCTATGTTTTATGCATTTATTCTCAAGCTATATTATATTCTAAGTATTATTTTTTTAAAGAACATTTAGAAAAGGAGAGTGAAAATTCCCAGTTTAATTTTTTTTTCTTTTTCCCTTTTTTTTTTTTAATTAATTAATTTATTTTTAATACCAGCCCTGGTGTCTGGCATGCAGATGGTGTGTACCGTGCCCTGTGTTAAGTAGACTGGATGGCCAGACTCCATCCTGCAAAAAATATCTCAGGAAGGTAGAGGAAAAACCTAGATTCCTCTCTTTTATGGGAATCAGGATGGTTAACATGATCAGAAGAAAAACTTGCAAGAAGCAAGGTGAGATGAAGGGAGCAGTGGGAAGGGGGAAGAGTGTTAGCTTTTGAGCTAGAAATGCTCCAGCGATTCACATTTCCTTTTTTCCTATGTATATCAAGGGCAGCAATCCCCATGCACAGTGCAACAAGAGGAACACATTTTATTGAGTTTCTGCATGCAGAGGTATCTGTCAATCCAAGTTTAAATCACGTAGTGTTTACCACAAGCTGTGGAACTCCTGGGTGACATCAAAATTTAGGTTTTCTGCACTGGATTCTGCACTGGATTTAGCATTTTTGTAGGGTTTCCATGGTCCAGAAGTGTCCAATAATCCATCGCCAAACTGTTGGGGTGAGTTATTCGAAGACCTACCTCAACAATCCGTGATTTTTTCAGGATGTCCCACGTTCAGAGGGAGTTGAGTGATCTCTTGTTTCAGTATTTGGCTGAAATAAGAACTGCGTGGTGGTTTCTTGGTGGCCATATGTGAGCCATACACGAGCCGTACGTGAACCATACACTTCCCAAGCTGCTCACTCCATGCTCTTTCATTGCAGGGGAGAGACTCTGAAGTGTTTTTGCTGCATTTCTCCTTCCCCGTAGGGTTCTCCACTTCCTGTATTAAAGTTTGTGCTCGGCATTGTCTGAAAACAGTTAATCACTGCAAATAATAGTTGCAGTCACCAGAGATGCATAAGTACACTTTGAAGTGAGTGAATCAATAATACGGTTTTGTATTTTTGTTTTGCTGTGTGAATTTTTCGCCCTTTTCGATATCTCCATAGAGTGCCTATCAGTAGGATTGCTAAAATTGCCTCCATCCCTGTTCTGCAGCTAAAACAAATGTAAGAAACAAATGTGTCCGTAGAAATGTGTACTGGTAAAGAACCAGGGGGATGCCGTGAAGGATGGTTTTATCACAGCAGTGCAATAGTCCCTGGTCTGACGTTTGTAGGAAAACTATGGACAAAAGCCCCTGGGCTTATTCCATGGCACTTTTATGTGTTCTGCTGGTGTGGGAGTGCCAGGAAGGGGGAGAATCTCTGAGATAAAACATAAAAAAGAGGTGAACCAAGTGAGCTGTAAAGGTTTGGAAGTCCTGGAGAAACGCAGCCATGCATGGCATGTAGCATGTCCCAGAGCACAATCTAGCACAGGAAAAATGTAGGGTTTGTAGGATTTTTAGGAACCATTGATCCTGGATAGGATCCAGGGTATGTATGTATTGTAATGGTATTGAAAAAATACAGTATCAGAGCTATGTAGGCATTGTTTTATTTAGAAACATAGGATCTTGTTGCTTACAACCTATGGTGATATGCAAAGCAAGCCCACCTCACCATTTGCAGCTGTATAAGATGACAAGAGAAATCCTTAGTAAGCCACAAGTAGGGTATTACAAAAAATTGTTTCACACCTGCCTGCTACTTTCCACACTTTGCTGGCAGCCTGGCAGGGCCCTGAATTTAACACACATTTACCTGCGGTGAGCTGATATTCGCAGATGGTCAATGCTGAACAGCAGGACTAGAGCTCATTGTAAAACTGCTCAGAAGGAAGGATTCAGCCTGTGAAGGGATTTTCCCAGGGTACTATAGCAAGAAAGAAGGAGTCCTGGAGTCCTGCCCCCACTCTAAGCAAGTCGAAGGGCACACCCTTTGAAAACAAGAGGGCTGGTGCCAGTTGTCCTTCCTCGTGTATTTAGTGCTGACAGCGGCATCCCAATTCTGCCTGGTAAGGTCATGCTAATTCTGGACTGTAGCCCTTGCAAAAACGATATGAGAGGGATTTCAGGAAATATTGAAATAAATGAAGCACCTGGCACAATGGAGACTGGCAGCTCTATCTAGAGCACTTCATTTTCTTTCTCTTTTTTATTTTATTTTATTTGTCTTTCATTTTTTCTCCAGTCCTTCTGTTTATTTCAGCAGTGTTTGTTACAGGGACGGAGTGTTAGCACGCCTTAATATTGAAAAATTTATGCTTGTTGTTAGTTATACATCATTTAGGGCTGTGATCATAAATTGTTCAATCACAAGGTTTACTCAAAGCTAGCATTCTTTACTGATGTCTTTTCCCAAGGGTGTTGAAAATTCGATTGTTCAAAGTGCAAATATGGTTTAGCAATCCCTTCCAAGAACCATTTATCAGAAATCCTAAGGAGGTAATATATAAAAGTGGGATAGGAAACCTGCACATTAAATGGGATTTACCAGCCAAAGCCTTTGGAACTGCTTTCCTGTGAATGACTGGAATGGAGCAGAACAAAGTCAATTACTGACTGTAATTAAGGAGTGGATGCATTTAAACTGTAGAGAGCAGTAGCAGTCTTCTTGAAACTGTCTAGTTACTCTGAAGATTAGTCTGAGGAAAGAAAGAAAAGGACTTGAACTATATCTTACAGAAAGTATATTTTAAATGAATTCTCTTCCCTCAGTGCTATGATCTGTTTTTACAGATTTGCTCATAAAACACTGATAATATATGATTATCAAAATAACACATTCAGACAAAGAAACTTTCAACATGTATTTTGCTTTGGTCTTGTTAGTAATGGAGTATCTCTTTTGCATATCATACAGTACAAATGTTTATGCAGTGCTGAATGCTTGTATTTTCATAAAGCCTGAATTTGCTGAACGGAAGAATGAACTATGTTGTGTCCCTTTTAAGCCTTCAAAATACAGTAAATCTAATTATATATGTTGCTTTTACTTTGAAACTGTTATTCCATTTTATAATTTTAATAATGATTTGTTTATACTGGGTTAGAGGCATCAGATTGAATTGTTGCCTGTGTTTAGTCTAATTCACATCTGTGTGTATACATTAATAAATTGTGATATAAGGTAATAATGTTTGAATCCCAAAACTCGCAGTGTGAACTGGGCACGGATCTGGAGGTCACCTCGTTTAACTACTTACCTAAAGTTGAATTTGGGCTTTTTTTTTTTTTTTTTTTCTTTTTCTCTTTCAATAAAGTGAATGGATAGCACATGAGCAGTGGTTAGCATCGCGGCAGAGGACTGGTAGCAGAGTTCCAGTTTCCCACGTCACCGGCTCTCCCATGCTCCCGGTGAACAATGGAGAGGCTGGAGGTCTGCTCCTGAAGGGCCGGAGCCGGGCTGGATGGGGCTGGGAACATCTGCAGGCAGGCAGGCAGGCAGGCAGGCAGGCTCCCGAGCCAGCGCTGGGAGCCCATTCCCACAATCTCCGCAGCGCTCTCACAGGATGTCTCCGCTGGAGCTGCGCTGACGGGATTTTCCTTAATGCTGATGACTTTGGAAACCTTCCTTACAGGCATTTCCTCAATAACGGGAGGGTTATAGGACAATTAATGAAACATTAAGCTGTTTTGTCTTTTTTTGTTCTTTTTTTTTCCTGGTAGTATTTCAGTTTTCAGAAAGATGCGGGAAGTTTCTTTTGTGTGTTAAAAACTCTGGACAGGGGCAGATGCAGTGAAACAGTAGCACTTCAGGTTGCTCCATTTAAGTAAATAGGCTGTGCCAGGTCTTAATGGCTCTGCTCTGCTTTTCCTCACGCTCATTTCAGAGAGAAACCGCAGCGCTCAGCCATTCCCTGAGAGAGACCTGAACAGGTTTTGGTGCTGAGAAATAGCGTGCCCCGATGAGCAGATTAATGGGAGGACTGAATCTGTGTCCCAAAGCACTGAAACCTGAGCATGCAATCCGAAAGCTACCCAGGTTTGCACAGGAAACCCTTAATAACAAAATAATAACAATAATTTTTTTTAAAAAAGCTTTGGTTTCATTGTTGCTGGGTGCCCAGCTGGTTTGGAGTGTGGGCAGGGTGAGATCCTGCATCTTGCAGGATGTGAGGGAGATGTAACTCCGGTCGCTTGTCTGCAGGTGGGAAGAGATGCTCTGCCCCGCATCCGCAGCCACGTGGGCCAGGGCACTGCTGGATAACCCACAGTGCAGCACCGTGCCTCAGTTGTGCTGTCTGTAAAATGGCCCTTTCAACCCGCTTCGTAAAATACTTGGAGATCTACTTTGGTGAAAACTTAGTAAAAAAAAAAATAATAATAATAAAATAATGAAAGTGATGTATCATTATTTTCATGGTGGTTTACTGAAATTCAGACCAGCAGAATATGCATGCATATTTCCACCAAATATTGTTAGGCAGGGAAACAGCGTTATCAGGGGAATGAATATGCTTTTGATAAATATTCCCAGTGTGGGGGTCAAAAATGTAAATAAACTTCTATTCAGACAAACTGGGGATTTTTTTTTCCTGATAAATGGGCTCCTAATTACTTTGCTACAGCCATCTTTGATGGCAATTTTCTTCATGTGAAAAACAGTGACTCTTAATTTCACCAAAATGCTTTGGAAGTGGACTCTGGGATCACAGGTAGATAAATAAATGTGTAAATTCAAAGATAGAGGAATCAGAAATAAAATAAAAATACCAGAATAGAAATGCAAACTGAAAATAACAGGAATTAATTCTCACATTGCATTCATTTCTTTCCAGAATGCTTTGATTTACATTTGAACCATCTATCGTATTGAGTTTCCTGGCTTTTCTCAACTTTTGTCACGTTATCGTTATTTTTGCACTATTTGTGTTTGGTGGTTGCACTGCCGAGACAATATCTCGTTTGTTGTGACATATCCTAAACAGCTTTCAGACAGAGGTTCAAAACTCCTCGGTAACTCCGGGAGATAATTATCGATACAAAGGGAAGCGTTTGGGTGCATATCAGAGAAAACTACAGAAAATCATCTGTCCTGTGTGCTTTACTTACCTGTCTTTGCCCATCCCTCCCCTAGATCACGACAGTGTCAGGAAATGAGTTCCTCCTCCAGTCGGATATCGACTTTCTCATATTGGATTGGTTCCACGCTATCAAAAATGCAATTGACAGATTGGTATGTATTTGTTTTGGCTGTTACCTTTATTAATTAAGATGTAGCAATTTCAACTTCATTTGCTTAGGCATCTCTGCAGGTTTTAGGCAGTCAGCAGCTAGCAGCTAGCAGCTAGCTAGACATTCCTTTATCAGAAGGATACAAAAATATGTATGCAAATCTACCCAAAAATGTCAGATAAACAAGGTTGTTGAACTAAAATGTCATTTGATTCTTGCCTTGAAATGCAACGCTACATTTATTTCTCTGAAATAACAAGGACGTTGGTTTGCTGAGGGTTGTAAAAGCACACAAGCACTTAATAACTAATGAATTTTTGCATTTTCTGTTTATGCAGCCTACAGTATATAATCTTCAATAGAACTATTAATACATTTGAGCCTTTTATGAATTTTTGTATTACTTATTCACAAGAATAACACTAGCAAATAATATTCCTTTGTAACTGATTGCTGTTATTCTCCCAGGAAGGCTGGGGGTTTTCTACTAGAAGTAAGCAGGGCTGCATTTTATTAAAACAGTTTTTAATTACCAAACCAGATTCAGCTGTAGCTTTTTCTTTCTTTTTTTGCCACACTCAGTACAAATTCCAAATGTCTCCCTTCTATCTCTTCCTGCTCCAAGAACATATTTTTTTAGAGGGCACTGACTTCCCTTGTTCAGTGAAGAATCTGGTGAGAGAAAAATACCCCCATTTCTTGCATTTTTCAAACGTTTTGCTGAAATGGAATTGGCAGTGAGGGCAGAGTCAATCTTGTGGAAAGGGTTAACCTGAGCAGGGCTACTGTTTCCTTAAAGAACTGCAAACATTATATTACCCTGAGGCTATAATCAGCCAAGGAAAGTTTGATCTGATGATGTATGTCTTCATACTGTGCATTTCATTGGGTATGCGAGGATATTGATATCCCACTGAAGATTTTGGGGTGGAGTTTTCCACGGAGACTCAAAGCACTCTTTTTTTTGGCGTGTTATTCAGCTAAACATCTAATAGACTCGATTATTTCTTTAGTGCAACTCCGCAAAGAGGTGAAATCATGGCTTCAGCAGCTTTGAGTGCAGAGTGAGCCACAGCAGCATGTAGCAGAGCGAGGGTGCCAGGTGGCAGGGCTTGTCCCTGCCGTGGTTGCTCTTGCTGCGTGCCCAGGACAGGATGCAACCCAGCAGCACTCACCGAAGTCTTCACCCATACCATTTGTTCTGATTTTAAACCTTTGAATTTGTGCAGAAAGCCTTGCAGCTTTCCCCACCATTGGGATGGCAAATCTCACCTGGCCACATGCCGTGGGAAGAGGTGACCAGCCAAAACCAGGTCTCCCTCCTTCTTTGCTTTCTCCTACATGTGATTAAACTCGGTACCACTAATGATCCCTAACTGTCATTTCGTATGCCAGTGAATTAGAGCAGCAGCAAAGTCCCCTGTTCTTCCCCGTGCTTATACCAGCAAAGTTCAACCCTAGATCTGTACAGATGTTTGAAACAATTGTGTTTGAAAGAACATTTACCGTGAATATCTAAAACAGAAAGGCTACTTTAACAACCTTCCTCTTTGCAGTAATTTGGAGATAGCCTACAATGTGGAAATCATTTTGGTCTCTAAGGCCTAAAGAAGTAGGCCTTTTGTTTTCCTTACTTAAATGGGAATTTATCTCAGAAATTAAGATCAGTCTGTCAGGGGCATAAAAGCTCTGCCATATGACAAATTTTGCATTACACTTCCCTTAAATTATGTACTCACTGCATCACTTGCTGTGTCTATTAGTTTCTGATTCTGTACTGGCATTCTGTAATCTCTTGCTTCATTCTTACAAATAATAATTTTATTAAAAGCAGACATATATATATATTCTTTCCCCAGCCAAAAGAACGGAGTTGCACATCGAGAAATTTGGAGTTCAAACTCAAAAGATCCTCCAGCATCGAATTACTGAATAGCTTAGACACTGAATCCAAAGAACCAAAGCCTGAACACAGAAAATCTTTAAGTAAGATTTTTTCCTTTCTGATTTTATTCTTTTTTCCCCTTTTTAAAATAACTGTGCCATTATAGGGTAAGATAATTTTTATTACATACAGAATGTAAGGAAGATCACTGAGAATTGTAAAGCTGAATGTGTTCTGTGCTGATATACATAACTTGCATTTAAGTAAAGACAGTTACTAGCTCCATACTTTTAAAGGGTGACATTCCCTCCTAAACAAAATAAATTTGTTTAGGAGAAAAGACATTTATTCAAGCCATTTATTTTAAAAAATAAGCAACATGAGTCCTATGCTAATGGTCTATTGCAGTTGCTTTGTTTCCATTTTAGTAAAATACCTCAAATTGCTAGAGTAATTTTGTCTTATATATTTATACACTGAATTGCTGAAAGACCTGGCATATCCTCTCTCGCCGACAATCAGGGATGTATCTATAATTTTATGGAAAGTAAGTTTCAGGGATTTAGATTGATTTTTGTTCGTATGATTAGAAAAGAAAGTGATCTAAAACTAGTAGGGGCGTCAGTCCACTGAGACTTTCCTGTTCCAGCTTGTGTTGAGGTGTTTGCGGTACGGTGGGCAGCAGGAGCTGGTGGTGATCCCAAATCACTCGCTCAGCATTTGTTAATTTCACCCTCTCTCCTGAATCTTTGTTTTTCTTCTTTGTTTGGCAGGAGTCACATACTGCTGCTAATGTAAGCACCGTGACAGCTTTAGCCCCGCATGCTGGTACAAGATACCTATAGGTGCTGAAGGTCTGTGCAGGAATTTGCCTGCACACATTTCGGGATCAAAGTCTTAGATGTTAAGAAAAGAGCTACATTAAGAACACCCAATATAGCTATTTTTAATGATAATTATCCACATAATCATAAATATATGCACACATGCATGCGCTCACACGCACAAATACAGAGATTCATTAAATAGTCTCTTTTTTGCAGACCAAAGCTTTTTGTTGTTGTTTTCCTGTCATCTTGGAGATTTTTAATTTTTTTTTTAAGGTTTCTCTTTCTATTATAAAATATAAAGAAGCCTGAATGTAGCTTGTGAAAAATTGTCCCAATATCTTTCTGCTGTGTATTACATTGCATTTCTCAAAGGAAGAAAAAATAAGACTTGAGAGCATGGTAAGTTTTGAGGGCCTGATTCTGCTCTCATTGTAGCTAATAGCAAAATGCTCATAAACTGTCTTATCACTTGGGGCATTTTTATTTATTTATTTTGACTTCTCACATATCTTTAAACGATAATTTGTCAGACAAAACAGAAAAAGTGAATATGAGCAGTGGCATAGACTTACTCTACGTTTCTTTTAAAACCTTAGAGAATTATGAGTAACCTCTGTTTTGTTCAAGGCTATTTAAACTATTAAAAAATGTGAAAATATCTGCTGTGAAATCTCAGTGAATCGAAGCTTGTATCTAAACACTGTAGCTTGGATCGCTTCTAAAATATGTATTCAGAACTTTTTTGGCCCCTCGAGATCAAGTAATTATGTGGAATTAGAAAAATCATATTATTCACTTACTTATTAGTAGTCTAAGCACAAACTGTATTGTCAGTTTTCTGCCTTTGGCTTTCTGTGCCCTTAATGTTCACACAAGTATCGTAGCCAGAATTATCGGCAGCTAGAGCCAAAATTGCTTTAAAAAGGCATGAGAACTGGTAATGACACATTGTTAGCAGTTAACAGGTGGTCGTTTCATTGTCCAGTTTGACTGCAGAGCACAGAGAAGATATGTGCAATATCTGCAAGTGTGTTTATAAAGTTCTTGTAAAGTTTAACGATTTTATAATTTTATAGTGCTCTTATATTATTGACTGCTGCCAATGTTGAATCCAGACAAAGGAGATTTTTAAAAGATGGCTTAAAACTCCTCCAGTTTAGCACGAAAGACAAGCAAGTGATGTGTGTTAGCAGGCCACCACCACCGCCAGTAATCTTTAATGAAATATTCAGACGGCTCACTCATTTGTATTTTCCTTCTCTGCATTTAAGGGCTGCAAAAGATGTCCAGTTTTAGACTAGATACTGCTATGCTGCTGGTCTTTTTTAGCAGCACAAGTATATAGAGGACAGGTATATTCTACTTAAAGCATTCCAATGATTTATTCTTTAATTTAAAACTGGGGAGACTGCTCCTAGAGACCAAGTAGTAGGAATTTGGTTTTTTATGTTTAATCCTAATTGCTTCTGCTAACACTGCGAGGACAAATAGTAGTTCTCAGTTACGCTTTTTGAGTTGTAGACACTGATTTCATTGAAAATTGGGCTTAAACTGCCAGACTCAATTTCCAAAGTTCACACAATGTCTGTCCTCTTGGTCATGCAGCTTTTCAGTGGCTTCTCATCCAGTGTGGATTCAATTCATGTTTTAACTGAAGTTTTCTTGAGCTAAGAAATAACCAAGGATGGCCTTGGGAAATGTTACCAAAATATCTAAAAGTGTGATCCCGCTTTCAAATGCATGGAAAGAGATTGCTCTTTATTTTATGATGACAACTATTTCACTTATTTAATTTGTGAAGTTATTGCCTAGGCAGGAAGAACATGCTTTTCACCTAGCAATCTCCACTGTACATTTGGTGCAAGAAACCTGCCTTGCTCCACTGCTCCTTTCCATGTGAAGAAATCTTTTAAAAACTGGTGGTAGACTTCATAATTTCCAAGTAATTTCATTATCGTTCAGATTGTAGGGTTTTTCTTTTCCTTTGGTTGCCAAAAAAAAAAAAAATTAATTAGTACCAACTATAATTGAGTCTGCCAGTGAGTAGCCTGCCATGTTAATTTTATCACATGAAAACAGGGCACCGGGGTTAGACTGAGAATAGAGGTGCTGTCACGGCACGTGGTAGGAAGGGAGTATCTGTGCATTGCAGGTGTCCCAGAAGCCGTGCAGGTATCCAAAAAACAAGAGACCTTCCTGTGTGTATGGACTGCAGGAGCTGCCAGAACAGTCATAGTGTAGGTGGTAAAACCAATGCTGTGCTCTCTGTTGCACTCGGTGCTGCTTTTTCTGGCCTTGGTTGCTTTCTGGTTTGCATTTTGGCCATTCTCTGGGAATTTTGTCACTCAGGAGTGACCTCTTGTGGAAGAGCTGGGGCTTGAGTCACTATCGATTGTCGGAGGGGATCAATTCTCTTCTCCTCCCCCTTTTCCAGACGGAAACAAACGGCTGTGCAGTAGGAAGAGTGCCCTTTGGCTACCGTATCAATCTGAGGGCTGCTCTTGTCAAAATGCACAATCACAAGCTTGATAATGCAATACATTCCCAAAGCACTATATTTCCAACCTGTTCTCCATCATTTCCTTATGGCGTCACATCTACTCAGTTCATCACATTCTTATTAATATTTTAGGTTTCCTTGAAAGTGATGGAATTCTATTTTTATTACAAAAGCAACAAGAATAAATACTAATTGTTGTCAGTTATTTCCTTATGTAGTGGGAACAGTAATCTGTTCCTCAGCTTTAGGTTGCCAAAGCAAAATAATTAAATATTTTAGACATTTAAAAAATCTGTGATATTAGATAAATGCAATTTGATCTCCTTGTTTGCCACATAAAAGCTGGAACTGCCTGAATTGATAAGATTGAATTGCATTATTTTTATTGTTTCTACTCGCATATTTTTCTTATCTTCAAGAACACTTTACTGAAAATCCGGTGGTTAGTAATGCAGCAGTGCGACGGATCCTGTAAAAACCTCCTCCATATTTGAATTCTAGCTTAGAGAGCCACAATTACAGTGTCAAGATTTAAAATATATATACATGCTATTTGATATATATATTTATATATGTATCTCAGTGAAAAGGAAAGTCTTTATGGGCTGCACAATGTTATTGTTATTCATGATGTCTTTAGAGCCTCAATAAGAGTAATTGGGGATGGGGGCATCATTGTGCCAGACACAATGCGACACCAAAGTAAGACAATTCCTGCCCCAGCAAGCTCTCAGCCTGGATGAGGACAAGTTGCAACAGGTGGAAAAAGCAGACAAAAGCAGGGGGTGGAAGGAAAAGTTGACAGCAAAGCCGACATGTCATGCATATTAAACAGCAGGCTTGGGATTCCTTTCCCCCTCTTCGTTAGGATCGGGGTGTTAGCCACCCTGGCCACTGGCCAACTCAAATAATGATATTTTGCTTACCTAAATTCCTCTTGCACTTTCAACCAGGAGTCATGGGCCTTTTTAGTCCCAAAGGGGAAGGCATTGCTCTATGCTACTAGCTCGGAAGCTTCCCCATGGAATGACCGCAGGGGAATGTGTGGATATGCCTCCCAGCATCTTTTTAATTTTATATATATATATATAAATATATTATAGTATCTTCTGGTTCATAGTTTTGATTTGCATTCAGAGGTGCATTTTTGTAATGCACTTTTTTTGCAATTTTTTGCACTACAAAATCTTTTGGTTAAGTCAGGCACCCCATGCCTAGCTCTTAAGTAAGGGCTGTGTGTGCTCTAAAATTGCCCAAAGTTGCTTTTCTCGTTTCATTTAGTTTTCTTTGCTTCAGAGGGCTGAATTTTGAAACTTGAAGCATGGCATGTAAATATTCTTAAGTAACTGCTAACATATCCAGAATCATCTCTGAATGCAGTTTGTTAGATAATTAAGACTGTACAATGTGAGGGAAAAAAAAAAAAAGAAAACAAAAACAAACAAAACAACAACAACAAAAAGAAATGACAGAAAACCATTTTGGTTTTTCAGTGGTCTTGAGGAAAGAATGGGAGAAGTCTCTAAAGCTTTAACCCTTTCTGGCTTGGTGTAGTGCTTGCTTCTTTCCCCATCACAGCCCATTTATTTTAGATAGATGTGAGGTTCAAATCTAAACGGATGCTATTTAGGGAGTCTTATTAGTTTACAATGGTAGCATTATGTATAGGTCAATTATATTATTTTTAATAAAACCAAGAAATATAAAATAGTAATGTATTTCAGTGCTGCATTACCAACAACAATTAAAATAGAAAGCAAAAGTCAAGCTATATACAAATATGCAGCTTTCTACTGTAATGTTAATTTCGTCACTCTTCAGCTTGTATATTTGGCATTTATTTTTATTGCATCAACAGGACTGCAGTCAGCTTCAGATGCTGAACAAGCCCACAGAAAGAAAATGCAACTTGCTGTTTATGGAGGGCAGGAGCATTCATTTGGACTAGAGGGACTATACTATTTTTTACTTATTTTTTGTCTCAGGTTTCTCTTCAACATTTATTATAGGTATTCTGTTTTCTTAAAGCTTAGGAAAATACTGATTCAGCAACAAAGAAGTAATAATATTGTGATTTTGGAAGCAAAATATGCCAAATTCAGAAACAAATTGTGTCACTATAAAAGGAGATTATGTCACACCCAAAATAACAACTGACTGTGACAAGTTCTGATAAAAATGTGGACTTTTCCTGAATTTGAATATCCTTTTTCCATCAATTATGTTATAATGTTACCTTAATTCTTTGTTTTATTTCTACTTCACTTTCCAAAATCCTTCCAGAGTTTACTATTTGGGTTGAAAAAGCATATTTTCAAATTGGGCATAACCAAGTTCCATATAAACGTTTGGCAGGGAAATCAGTGCATGTTCACTTAATTCATTTTTATTGAACCAAGTCCAGATTTTTAGTCAGGAAAAAGTTAGATATTAATCATATCTGAGCAGGATCATTAAATTTTCCTTTACCTACTAGAACAGCAGGGTCATTATAGAACCATGAGAAGTTAGCTCACTTATTAATCTTTACAATTACATAAAAGTGATCATTTTTATAGTACTTAAGAGTAGCTCCTACCCATTACATGAAGAGTATGTGGGAATATTACAATATAATATAATGTATTATTATAGATGTGACCTGTGACTCATTGGTCTGCTCACTGACACACAACTCTGTAAAAGTTATCTGTTTGAGCTTGGATAATCTTTAATTGTTTCATATTCCTTGTGCTCATTTATGGGGCATACTAGTAAATAGAGAGCTAGTCACCGAGTTATTAATTACCTCATTATTACTTAATTATCGCTATTGCATACTTCATTTTTATGGAGAAACACATCATAAAAGAAGGTATTTTATACTGTCCGCTACAGTTAGGTATGAATGACAGTGATAGCTAGTGGAAGATTTAATTAAAGAGAATCAATCAGAAATCCTCACTATAGATTACTATCTGGTTTCTTCTGCCATTTCCAGCAAACACTTCTCATCTTTGACTTTGAAACCCAACAGTTTAAACTGGGTTCTTGTTTCAGTGGACTAATCCCCTTTCATAAATTATGTTCAAGTGCTGAAATAATTTGCACATCATTTAAAGAGTATTTGCTTTGAAACATTCACCTCAAGCCCTTTTGTATATCCTTTCTCTCTAAAGATTTGTAGTATTTGTTTTGTTCTCTGAGGTATAAAAGACCTGAGTAAACTTTATTCCTGTTGTTTCAAGATTAGTGAAATAAAATGCATATTTATTCAACTGGGACTGAAAGGAGCCTTAGTAAAGACGATCATACATACAACCCGTGGGAATGTTATAACACAAAATGTCTTAAAATCTCTTTAGGTTTGTTCAAAACACTATTGAAGGACTTAAGTTTAAACAAAAAAAAAAAAAAAAGGTTGCAAATCCATATTTCTTCTTGTTGCCAAAGAAGAGAGTGGCACCATATTTTTTTCTTAACAAAACAGACTCCTACGTGTGCACTCAAGATAAATTTGATATGGGGGCATGTAGAGACTGGATAGTCATGATTACTCTGAGTTTTTTCCTGATGAACTACACACACTGACTCACTGTTTAAGAAAACTGCATTTTGGAAAAATGTGTAGGGGTTGATTCAAACAGACAATTACTTCAGAAAAAGCAATCACAAAGAAATCATGATCAGCACATCAGCATTTTTGGTATTGGGAGTTGAGCAGTTTGGCCCCTTCCATATTCTACTATTGGGGTCAGCTCCTGTGATATGTGAGTGAAAATGTTCACTCTGGCTCTTATCACTTTTAAGCCCAACTGTCCAAAATTGGATTGGTTTGGTGCTGTCTCCTAATTCCTTACTAAGTGAGTGTTTACATTGCTAAGTAGTTTGGTGTATGCTGTGCCACATACCATGATTTTTGTTTGAGACAACAGACAATACATACAGTTACATCAGCTTGATACACCATCACTTGTGTCATCAAGAATATCTCCATTATTTTTCATCTCTGTATTTCACCTCCACAGGGAGAGAATGTAGCCTGATAGCTGGATACAGCTAAATAGATGCAGGCATTTACACTGTAACAGAAAATATTTTAGACCACTGTCTTTGGAGACAGCAAGCAGGAGGGACTGTTGAGCTTTGCTCCTTGGGAAAGAAGAGTCAGCACAGCTTTGTGTCACTCCCCTGAGCCTAATTCTGATACCTCTCATAGGAATTAATGAAATGACTACCCTGCTTGCAAGTTTGTAGCCAGAAAAATGATTGTCAGACTGCATTGTATTCTGAGGTTTCACTGCTAT
The DNA here is from genome assembly GCF_013377495.2 of Cygnus atratus. Lineage (NCBI taxonomy): Eukaryota > Metazoa > Chordata > Aves > Anseriformes > Anatidae > Cygnus > Cygnus atratus. Next base: position 36,049,279 of record NC_066367.1, read on the forward strand.
TTATAACTAATCCAGATGCAATCCTCATGGTACTTTGGGAGGAATGTGACAGAAATAAGGAGGTTTTCAGGTTATAAAAGTCTAAATTAAGCTCAATTAGAGAGACCATAAATCAGGCTCTAGACAGGATTACTTACTGCCCAGACTCACCTTTTTCCCAATGGAGAAATCATCTCAATGTTTGTACCTTACAGGTTGGAGGATGTATTTCATTTAATTTATGACCTCTAATCCCACATATTTAAAGATGAATGTAACGGATAGAAGCACGTTATTGTCTCCTGGATTGAGTGTATTAATGCTTTAGCAATGAATGTGCTTGGTAGGATCTCCAATTTGTTCCACCAGCTGCCTGCTGACGTGCCAGACAAACAGGTTGAGAACAAGCACGTTAAAGATGTCTGTACTTGGAGGACTTAAAACTTCCAGTTTAAAAGGTGGATTTCTTTATAACCAGTGCTACTTTTTAACCAGAGAATCTTCCATAGGAAACGGAGTCCATATGATAAAAGAGCCCATTTGCTCTACCAGTAGGTGCGATATACACCCTTATGTAAGGGATGAGAGAGCTTCCTAATTAAGGGCAGGCTCCTGTGTAGGTGCAGAAGACCAGCTTGTAAGAAGTTGTAGGCACATGCAGTTCTGCAGCAAAGTCTGTTTGTCCCATGACACATAGCTGCTGCATTTGTGCCTCTGAAAGACAAAGGGGGGAATACCACTGAAGGGTTAAATGCGATATTGTTTCTCAATTAAGTAAAAGGCTCCAACTAGTTGGCTTTAAATATTGGCGGTGAAGAGAACACTATGACATATGAGCAGCTCCCCTCACCACCAAGAATATTTGGCTCCATTTAATTAATTCCATTGGCCATTGTCTTAAAGAGTGCCCAGGATTCACCCGAGAGGAATTCACTTGCGTTACTATTATTGAAAAGTGTAACATGGCATTATCTGCCTCAGACAGACTTTTTGTAGCATTGAATCAATTCCCTAGTTCTTGAAAACAACTACTTCATTTGATTTCTTTCATAATTAATGAAATTCAGTAGTAATGCTTTTGCCCCTCTGCTCATGCTGGAAGGATGTTCTGAAACTTCACTGTTTTCAAGCTGAAAACATTCTTCTAATTTTTAGCCTAAATGGACTTGTGGTAGGAACGTGTTCTTATGTCACCATTTAGCTAGCTCTTTATTTTCAGCAGTTCTTTTCCTTCTAAAGTTCGCTATCCCAAATAGAGTTACAGACAGAAGTCATATTCCTTCTACTGCTTGTTTTACTACACTGAGCCAGCCAAGATTTGTGGTTCTTTCCTCTGAAAGGGTGCTACTCTTTTTCCTGATCTCCAATAGCCCTTTTCTGAATCTGCCCCTGTATCAATTCATATTTCTTGCACAAGGGTGTTCAAGATGAGGTCATCTCACAGCCATGTGAAATAGAATTATCTCTTTTGTATGAAAATGGCTCTCCTGATACATCTTAAGATTTGCTTTTACCTGTTTCATGACCACTTTTTTTGAGATAAAAAGTAAACACCTAGAACACAAGGCTTATCATCCTGAACTTCAAGACACCTTGTCCAGAACACAGAAATAGTTTCTCTGCTAGAGAGAGAGTGTCTGTGTGTGTAAAGCTTTATAAGTCATATATGTTATAACTGCACATTGATTGCATGTTTTATAATCACTTTTGCTGAAGAAGGATATCCCCTAGTCCAAGGACCCAGAGCCTAAGAGAGGGTGGCCAGATGCAGGCAAGTCAGAAAAGGAAAGCAGGCAGATGAAGATCTGTTAATTTGCCATTTAATAGACTTTGATATTGAAAAATGTAACTCAGAGCCAGTTAACCTTTAGCTTGTTGGGTGTCTCTAATAAACTACTTCATTCAGAGTGCAGGGATATGCGACTTGCATCCACATCTCTCCATAGTAGCTCCTTCTAGGACAGACTGGATGTGTCCTTATCAGATAAATCTTTCCCTCACGACTTCTCTGGTCGCCTTGCGATGTCTGGTGATGCCTGATGTCTGTAACGTGTGTGTCTGATATAAACTAGTGATTATATGCATCCCACCAGCCTGGTGCTTTTAAAATGTTGCATCTGATATGCAGATGTTTAATATCACACTTGATGGTAAAATGTCTTCTGGGACAAGAAGTAGAGGGAAGAATAGGGCAGAGAGAAACAAATGTGGTGCTGCCTTGTCCATAATACCTTCTGGGATGAGTCTATGGAGGAAACTGGCTGCTGAACATCAGTCAGGTTTTGTCTTGGGAAAAGCTAGCTGGAAGGGCCAGAAAGTTGGCTCAAAATTAAGTAGTGTAGGAGAAGGTCTCAAGGTCACTCTTTGACAGTCTTCTAATTGGGCTGTGGATACATTCATTTAAATCACAATCTGTCTCATTGTGATGGTTTCCAACCACTTAAGAAGTTTTGCTCCTTCGAATATATGCTTTGTGTATATATTTTTTTTTTGGTGTGGAAATATATGTATATTTGTCTTTCTTGTCCATGTAAAATTAACTATGATGATTTTAAGGTACTATAATGCTTCTACCTTTCTTCATATGAAAGTATTTCAGTTCATGTGTATCTGAATGAAAATCAGAAGATAGCACTAAAAAATAATGGAAAAAAATAACGAAAATACTGTACTACTTTAGTTTTTTTACAGTGGTATGTGAAGATCATTGAGAATGATGGATCAAGGGTAGTACTGTTATTAAGGGACAATTGCAGAGAGGGATACTTCATTTATTGTTGTAACAACGTAAGTTACACATTAGTCATTTCTGAACTGAGAATTTTAGTTTTGCTTAAAAAAAACTTCCTGCTAGATTTCATATTTTAGGCATCTGATAGTTTGAATTTGGGGTTCAATAATGAGAAAAGTAAATTTGTCTGTTAAACTGCCAAATTGGCTTGGGGTAGAGAGACATAAAAAGGTGAAGGACAGGCTTAAGTAAAGAGGAGTCAAAGTGGTGACATGAGGGAAGGGAAAGAAAATGAAAGGATACCAAAGCACCATTGGTTTGCTTGTTATTTGTCTAAATTTTACTTTCCTTTGGGATGCTGTAGTAGATATGGTGTGCTGCATGAGAAACAATGCCAGGAAAGACATAGCAATGGTCTCCTCTCAGCTGATACAGTTTTTAAAAATCCATTTGAAACTGGTGAATGTGAGGATGGAGAGGGTCCATTAGAGTGATGCTTTCTGTTATTAATGGCTAGCAAGTGAAAATTTTCTTTGAAACATTTGAACATGTTCTTTTATTTGGCAAGCATTAGTCCAGAAAACTAAGTTAGCAGAATTTACCTTTTTCAAACAGTTGTGTACTTGGAATTCATCTTTGCTGCTCAAGTTACAGGTCATTACAGTAATAAAGTTTTCTTATTCCATGACAGAATATTCATAATGCCTTTAAAAAATTCAGCTAGATAATGGTCCGCAGGATCTGGACAGCAAGACTTCAAAAGGCAGAGTCCTCTGATCTCCAGTTTCCTTATTCATTCTAAGCTTGGAAGGTTTCATCTATCAAGCGCAGATTAAGTTTTATTGGTTGATAGTCTAATTGCATTTGTATTATCTTTTCCCTTAATATTATTTTCTTTTCTCTGTGTTGGATTTCATCCAAATATTACTATTTCCATGAAACAGTTTTCTGAAAATGTTTTGCTTTTGCTTTGATGCTTAACTGCTTACCACGTGAGTGCCACTATAAGGTGCTGGTTCCTGATAATAGCGTTTTCCATCTGTGAGGAGAAGTTTCCACAGTCTTCCGTACTTTACTTACATTTGATAGAGCTCTTTGGTTGAGGCTTTTCATGGACAAGATAAGGTTTGGTTAAACATCTGAACTTTTGAATGTTTATCTGAACTAGATTTGACCTCTAAATTTGTCCATCATTAGTTATTTTGCTTTTCTTTTTAGAGACTAAATTATGCTATTAAATATGTTCTAAAGTAGGTTAAGTCCCTGTGCAGTTTGTCAGCTGGAACATTAATTTTAAAGCTAAAACAGTCTTTTACTGTATCTTTTCAACATTTTGTCTGAGTTTTAACTGTGGCTGGTCAAAGCAAGGGTCAGTGCACCCATGCAAACCCCACATGTAGTTGATCGAAGTGTCTCAAAGTTGTTGTGATGACTGGCCTGATTTTATTTCAGGAAAAGATTGTGATATATAGCAATCATACGCCTGCCCAGACAAATGTTCCAGTGCAGCTGTTCTGAAGACTGGACAAAGTACTAAATGTCACTGGGTGCCCTGCAACATCTCTGGAGGTCTCTTCTCTGAGCACAAGGGTCAGGCAGACTTGGGGTCCCAGCTACCTGCTGCAGCAAACCCGTTGCAGGAGCAGTGTAGGAGATGCTCGTTTTTGGGCTCCCAGTCACACATGCTTTTGTTTTTACGTAGATCCTAAAGCTCCTGTAATGGAAGATCTTTCCCATCACCTCCCTGTGCAGCTCTGACACTAGTCTGTAAGCCAAAGCAAGGAGCTGTAACTGCTGAAAAGTTTGAAAATCAGTTGTGTGTTAATACATAGAAATCATATATCTGGAAACACAAAATGAAGTTAATGGCAGTGAAGTTCACTCTGTCCAAGTTTTACATTTATGTTCTTATAGATGTAGGAGATTCCTACCAGCACTTTCACTTAAGGTAAGAAGTAAAACAGATTCTTAAATTCATTGAATTTTTCTGTTTTAAAAAATGAGCTCGTGGTTGATCCTTTGTTCTGCTATACTTACTCTAATGATTTAATTGAGGTAGAGATAATTTGATAAAGTAGAGTTCATGTATAAACAAAGTATGGCAAATGGATTTCAGATCCTTGACTAGATATTCTTTGATTACTTTAAAGATAATGGGTTTGCCTTTCTCCTTCATAAAATATCACATCTACAGTCAATGGAAAATGCTAAACTTGCTTTATTAGAAGAGAAAAGTATACTGGAACTTGAGGTTTGAAAGAGCAGATGTAGAAATGAATGTTGCTACCACCTTCATTGGAAATAAACAATTTTAACATGTTGGTTTTCATAACCTATGCACTATAAGTTAATTCTATCCTTTATTGCATGAGAAGCAACAGAAATACATCATGGACCAAAAATATATAGTTATGAATATAATTAAAGGCTGAGTGTAATGGGAATACAATTAAATTTAAAAAAAAATAAATTATTTTTTAAAATGTAGAAGTATGAAATAAAATTAATAAGAGTCTCAATAAAAAGGAAATTCTTTGGTATGATTTTCTTTCTGGAAAGATCCCGTAAGATCAGATCTGAAAAAAAAAAAAAGATACAACAAGGTATCCAAGTTCATTTCTAAATTTAAATATATGAATCATCTGTACAAGTCTTAACAAGGGTGGTATAAATACAGCAATGCCAAGTCTCCCTTGTTGTCTACAGATAATTAGTTTGTTTTCCAAAGCATAAGGCAGAATTATATGTAGGTTTTGAAGTTAAAAGTGCACACATGTCTGGCAGTACCCAGCCACTCAGAAGGGTTTTCTTTTGGCATAACAATCTCTCTGGTGCTCCTTGTAGAGAAAGGAACTCTGTAACTTACTTGTCCTTTTGTCTGAGCAATTTAATGCAAATTATGACTATTCACATTATGTGCAAAAGGTTGAAAAGTGTTTGTTTGAATTTTTTTTTTTTTCTACTAACTCAGTTGGGAGGTAAGCTTAAAGACTTGAAAGTTACTTACATATTCCACAATAGAAGAAAACAAACAGAACTTTGTATTCTAAAAAAAAAAAAAATTAAATTACATTGGTAGTTGTAAATTACTGGTTCAACTTGATCTGGAAATAATCTTTAGTTCCTTGCTCTATCTTCCTCAACCTTTAATTGCGCGGTTGTTTTCTTTTGGGAAGTCTGCTTAAATAATATTTTTATATCATATATGTCAACTTCAATAGTCATTAAATCAAATATATCAAATACTACTTTTTTTTTTTTTTTTTCTCTGCAACTATTGCATTTTAGATGAGTTGGATGAGATTCTATGGCTAAAACCACTGGAAATCAGGTAGTGAAGTGCAGGGCTGCTATTCAAGTCCTGTATGTTAGACCATCCGAGTTATTGAATATTTCCCTGGGAAATGAGGAAATCCCCTTTCCTGGGAAAGGGAAGAAGCACACCAAATGCAAAAAGCTGCTCCCTCACTCTTCTGACCTTTGCCCATATTTTTCTGTGGCCAGATGACTCTTAACCTGAAGAGATACAGAAAGTGGCTACCAAAGGAGGCTTGAGACCAGACATGTCCATAGTGGTCTGTGCTCCTACCAAACTGTCCTCCCTTGTGCATGCAGCCACTTGTGCAAACTGACTGTGTCGAATCCTAATCCCTGGTACAGGCTCATCGAGAGCATTTTGCCCTTCCCAAGCACTCTGTACTCTCTCTTCCTAGAGCCCAAGCAGCCTGACTGTGTGTTGCAGCAGCTTTCATCCAAGTCCCACATGTTTTACATTAGATGAACATAAACTGGTCATACTGTATGAATAAAGCAAACTCATTGATTTCTGGCATTGTGGGTTTTATATTCAAGTAAGTGTGGATAATAGCATTTCTAATATTGTGACAGTACTAAAAAAAATGTGAAAGGAAAGGATTGGCATGTCCTGGGTGATCTAGTCCAGTCCCTCCTATCACAAGGTACCATGCTCTGTGTCCCCTTGCATAAATTTATTAAGCTTCATCTTAAATTCTTTTAGTTTTATTTGCTACCATGGCTTCTTTGAAAGGGTGTTTTAGAAATTCATATTATGGCCAGTTCATACTCATTTATTCTTGTGCCAACATTGTTCTTCAGTTTAAACAGCTCTTCTCCCTCCCTGCTGTCCTGTTCTCATCTCCTGCTCCTTTTCCTACCCCCACGAACATATTCGGAGAGAACAATCACAGCCTTTCTCAGCCGTTTTCTAGCTGGCCAAGCACGCCAAAATCCCCATCCACTTACAGGAGCTAAGCAGCCTCTTCTCCTGGTGGTTCCCACGGCATTGCCTACACCTTGTCTGCCTTGAATTCAGCTCGTGCACATCAGCCTCTGCAGTTGCACCCAGGTGGAGGTTCACCAGGGCCTCGAGCAGCAAGTTTGTACTTTCTCCTCTCTCCCTGGCTTTATTTATGCATGTTTTTCATAAATAGGTCAGTGAACTTATGACCAATTAATCCACCCAGGTATCTCACTTACTTTCATGTTTCCAACCTCTGAGTTTTCAGTTTGTAACAGAAATATTTTGTATTAATCCCTCTGTGACAGTGCGTCTGGTAGTATTAGGTCTAATCTGTTTCTCCAGCTTCCAGTCTCAAAGTCACTGAAATTTTGTATCATGTCCTGATTTGTGTCTGAGCTGATGATGCTTCCCAGCTGTGAGTCACCAAGTACTTTTGAATGCTCCCACTTTTTATGTTGGTCATTAATGAAAACACAAAGATCAGTTCCAAGAATATTTAAGGGCTTGCACTAGTAACTTTCTTTTGATACAGTAGGTCTCCTTTCAACAAAGCTCATTTTAATACCTTATTTAGTCACTTCAAAGTTACTGTTTCAGTTCTCTCCATCTTCTCCAGTTTAACTGATAGTTTCCCATTTGGCATCGTATCAGATGTACAACTGGAGTTCAGATAGATTTGGCCTATTGCATTTCCCTTTTATTAAAACAAATAAACAACAACAACAAAATTTTATTAAAGAAAGATATCAGGTTAGTCTGGTATGATCTTCCTTTAAAAATCCAAGACATGCTCAGAAATATTACCTTGCTTTTCTAAATATTTAGCTACAAATGCTGTTAAGAAAATCTGCACGGTGACTGCCATTTTGTTTCACAATGTAAGAGTGCAATGATGTTTTTATACACACTATTCATTTATTTCCATTTATTATTAGTGAGAGACAAAATTTTTTTAAAGTTTATATGCATCAGCGCATGACGCAAAATATGAGTTATACAGTCATTTTATTGAATCTTTACTGCTAATGCACACAAATTTCACAAAGTGTAATGACAATACTGAGCACTTAAGTTGTTCGGCTGTCATATTACAGCAAAATTATTTGCACTATATAATCACTGTTTTCCTTTTCCTATTGTTTATTTCTGAGCGTGCTTCATAAACATTTGCAAATGCAGATATAGTTGCTGTGGCAAATATCTGTTTTAAGACCATAAACTTGAATTACTTCAGGTCCTTTGGTGCCCATGAAAACAAAATCTTCCTAGCATCTCCTGGCCAATGATACCCAGTCTGTCATCTGATGCCGCAGTTCTCGAGTCTACGCTCTGTAGTCACAAAACCTGTAATTTTAAAGCTTATCATAAACATAGGGGTTGGGGGTAACGCCTGATTTCTGTATTTTCCCCACCAATCATTTGTGTAATGCCTCCAAGCAAACCATGTTTTTGTCTCTCATTTTGCTCTTTTGCAAAGAAGATACAATAATTATAGTGTGGGGATAACTCGTGAGACCTGCCCGGGAACTTCCCAAAGGAATAAAACAGGATGACTGACAAAAGTCTTTAGCTCAATAAAGTAGGTGTAGTGAATTCATTATCCCTAGTGAGCAGGCTTTATTGACTCCATCTCAGAAGATCACAAAGAAAAGGAAGGAGGCAGTGACTTGGTTTTATCAGTGTCAAAACTTTGGTGCTGGCTGAAACACTGACCACTTATATAGACAATAATGCATGCTGCTCATCCCCTAAAGGACTACAAGTAGTTTTACCTCAGCTGCAGGCCAAGAAAATATGAAAATGACGTTGAATTCTGAGTTCCAATGAAGTCCAATAAAAGTTAAAGTCATGAGTCATTATATATTTTTAAATTACAATGTCTCCTGGAATGTAGGCATAGTCATACGCCATACATTACTTGTATGTTTCTTGGGGAGGATGAGACAGTCTTAGCAATTAAACATGCCTATTCCTTGAAATTAATTAATGAATTAACCCCTTTAAATAATTTTTTACACGTATGTGATAGTACTGCTGTTAGACTGGCACTTTCATTATCCAAAATTGAAGAGAACTATTTACTTCTACCTCCCATTTAGCCATCTCAGCTTTGATTCAGTCCTGCAAGATGCTGATGAGGGCTCTGGACATGAGTCTGTAAAACACTTTAAAAAATCATTAGTTCAAGATATGTGAGATCACAGCTAAACCCATGGATCTGTTCGTGTGTTTTAAGATAGTTGCGTCTAGGTTTTTGATCAGTGTATTCTGGATTTTGAATGATCAAGCTTGTCCCTTTTATTATTCCATGGAAAAAGAGTTATTAAATCATAACCATGGGTGTTGTTATGCTACAAGTCATCTCCATTTCTAAGAACTAAGAACTTCCTGAGGCTTTGAAGTCCTCAAGAGTGTTAAAAAAATGAACAGTGCTCTGTCCAGACTAGTTGTTCTGTTTTTACCTGCAGAACAAGACTAGTGGAAGAGAAGAAACAAATGTGAAGTTATTTGAATTTCTTAATGCCTTACCCACTCCCACTGCTGCTCCTCAATCTGTATGAGTCCTTTCCAAGTGAATTACGTACCATAATTTTGGGTGTTATAATAAACAGATAGACACCATAATAATGTATTTCAGTTAGGAAGAGGTACTTGAGAGAAATTGGTTTTGCTATACACATGATGTGAGACAATCAATAGTGCTTTAGTCTGACAAGCACTGTCAATATCCATTGTCACAGTTCAGAAAGTCATTAATGGATAGTTCTTCAAAAACCAATGCTTTCAACATGTTAGAAGTGTTCAGATATACTGTACCTGGCAGGAATTAATCATAGGTAACCCTTGGGATTTAATATAAATGTTTTGTAAATTAAGAGTGAAATAAAAGTCGTTGGAAGGAGTGTGAGATCGTGTTACATGGAGTTAGGAAACCTTGCCAATGAAATATGTCGCTGTTTAGGACATATTAAAACATTTTACTTTCTGCCTAGAATGTCACACCCAGGACAACCAGTCTGCTAGAAATATATTGTCTAGGTACATGATTTGTGTTTTATTTTCTCTACTAAATTCACAGAAAGTAATCTCTAAAATTTTGATCCTTGCTCTGAAAGGGTTGTAGTCTCGCCTGGTTCTTTTAGTTGTGCCCATGCCAAAATCGTAGAGAAAGGCTTTCGCAACTTCACCTTGCAAATACTTTAGCCACAGCTTCAGCCTGCTGAAGGTGTAATGTTTTTATTATCACTGCATCATATAGACAATGTAGTGCGTTCAAATAAGGCTCACAATTTGTCTGTACATCACCAAACTTCCATTGACTCTGATGGTGCTATTTTTGCAGAATGGTGTGAGGCATAGGGCAATGCATTAATTCCTTCCTTCCTCCTGTGTTCTTGTGTAAAAGCTGCATATATTTTTAGGATTTTTTTGCTGTTGAATAAGTATTCAGGGGATTTATATAGGGCCCCCCAAAAGACAGGTCAGTTATTATCTTGATTTAGGTGTGTTTTTTTTTTTTCCCTTTTTTTCTTTTTCCAGAGAATTTAGCCTCTAGTTATCCTTCCTATTTCAGCCAGTTTTCTTACAATGCTATTTAACACCAAGAGGCACAAATAAGTTTTTTTTTTTTTTTTCTAATGCTCTATTTATACTATTTTCTTTTTGTACCTGTTCTGCAGGACACTTCCCTAATGCGATAAGCTGTTGTGATTTAATATACCTTAATTCTAGAGCGGATAGCAAATTGCCTGAGGAAAAGAACTTGCTTTTTGTTTTCATTTATCTATTAATACCTCTGGAATAAATAAACACTTAATAAAGTGACCAAAGTAATCAGAAATGGTTTGTTTGTTTGTTTGTTTGTTTTACATCTGAAGGGTCCTAGCTAATTCCCAGCCAAACGTGAAAGCCAGCCTGTGCTCATGTTATGTTTTTTTGCTGCTGGGTTGAAGTGTCCTGTACCTCTTTCCAACAGAAGAGTTAGCATAATATTGTACTTGCTGTTGGGTTCCTCTCTACATGTACTGTAAAAATGCCCTGGCCCAGCAAGAGCAAGCATGTCTTTTATTTTTCTGTCTCAAAAGTTATTAGTAAGATATAAAAAAAAAAAACTTAAGTGAAGAGTCTGTGTAAAGGGACAGGAATTATGCTTCTGTTCTTTGTTGATTTTGAGGCACTTATGTGGCTCTGTCAATGTGAATAGCTTCAGAACTGAGGATATGAGTTCATTCAGTGCAATCAATCACATGGCACACCTATGCAGTTTATGCCAGAGGATTTGAGAACAAGCAGCAGATTTATTTCATATCATTTTGTACTTAGGTCCTTAAGTATCCTGTCTTTCTTCTGTGTGGAACTGCTTTCCACTTTTTTATGTTGTCTGAAGTTTGCCAGCTCACTTTCATGGAAGACTCATGGCCAAATTCAGAACTTGAAATTTAAAAAGGAAGGTACTACTATATATATATATATATATATGTATATATATATCATGGTTTTTCAGTTTTATAACAGAATATTTTTTTGTCTCTTGGAAGTAACATTTGGTGCTCTTTTTATTTCTAAATATAATAGCAAAGTCATTTTAATGTGGGGATATCGCGAGAAGAATGGTTTGGCAAGAGAAGGGCTATTTGTAAATGAGATTCCCAACAAGAATATTTCTGGCTAAGCTTGATTTTGGAACATGCTATCTAAACCCTTGAATTTCTGGGAGGTTTGGAGTTTCCCTCTGGTGACTCACACGTTTAATAGAATAGGAAAATCATCAAAATTAGCTTTGCTGCTGTTTTTATCTATGTGCTATACCATACAATGTATAACATACAAAATCATCCATGACAATTAATATTTCTACATCTAGACATAGTTTTAACACTATAATTGCTGTTTTAGGTATAAAACTTCCAGCTGGGTTAATGCATCTTTCTAAGCAGGAGGATCTTTACCCTTTTATCAAATCATAGATTTCCCCATCCTACCATTCACAGTATGATCATGTTTACTTCAGTTAAAGTATCTTAACAGATTTGGCTTATTCTTAGAGCTAAAAATGTAAATCAAGTGGGCATTTCAGAGTCCTGCAGAATGGGAAATGTGGCACGCATCTTAACTGACTTAAGAGATATTTTCACTCCTGCATCATTTGGAACTGGGAAGCTTCACACTGGAAGTCAGGAAAAAGCAAACCTACATGTGAATTGATATGGACAGAATGACCCAAAGCAACAAGAGAGTCCCAAAACTAAACACAATTCACTTCACTGTTTCAAAGTACCATTAAGATGCAGAATTAGAAACATCCATTTGTTGTTCTTTTTATAGCACAGCCAAGTGACTTGGAATTTTAGCTTGTCCCTGCCAAGGATTGCTCAATTTCGAACAAAAAGTCCTCAACTATAATGTTAAAAAAGCACCAGCCATCAATTGAATGCTAATCTTTATATTCTATGATATATCACTCCAAGAATGCTACCATTAAAAAATGTGAATTCTATTTTTCATAAGTGATGGATTATTGTACCAAGCTGTGTATTTTCCAGTAAAGTGTCCTTTTATTTGTCCTGTGTGATTACTAGTTTGTGGAAGTATGTGTGGGGTCATTTTAGTGCTGTGGGAAAATGGAGCACTCTTCTGTTAAAATCAGTAGTGAAATCAGAAGCAAACTATGCTCTGATCATCATAGGCATGTGTTTAAATATTGCTTTCCTTAATTGGCTATGTTCTATTTACTTAAAATGAACAATTTGGCAAGTTTTTCTCCCTTGACAACAGCAAAGCGTAAACCATTTTATAAGTTTGGCTGTTAAAATCAGATTTGTAATGTAAACCACAATATTCCAGGGCTGTTACTGTTGCTTAACCAGTTATTTTAGCTTGCCATTGTTTTATAATTGTGCACCTTTAAACATTCTGGCTCTGTTTATACCTTATGCAAAACTTCATGCTACAAAATAGCCCAATAATTTTGATCATAATTTGCTTTTTGAAAATCTCTTCCCCTGGATCCTCTACACAAAGATCACTGCATTATAGGAGACTCAGGGTAGGGGAGATGGGGGAATATCTCTGTTACTGCAGCTACATTATGAAGGGCACTACTTGGAAGTTCAACAGAAGGGACAACGGATCAACACTTGCTAGATCAGCTTGTGGAGAATACTCTGGTGGATTTTTAATTAATTAATTAATTTTCAAGAGAAGACGGGAAGCTGTTCTCCCCTCAGAAACCAAAAGCCACCCCTCTCTCACGTGGAGGTCCTTGCCAAGGGAAGCTGTACAGCTCTGGCTGCCCTGTTGTCCTGCTCAGCACTGGGGCAAGAGAGCCCAGTTAGTTAGCCAAGGGTGCTGAGGCTCAGGTGGTTTGTCACAAATCTTTAAAAATCTGCTTCTTCAGTGAAACATTTGGAGCATGTCTCCATATGGCATCTCAGTTTCTTCTGGAGTGTCCAGCCTTGAGTTTCTCCTTGCTACTAACACAGCCTATTTTCTTAGCTGTGATGGTGCCCTGTAAGCACCTCAGCACACAAGAAGTTAAATTTATGCCTTTGAAATTTCCTCTAGGGGATTTTCTGCAGCTGGGTTCTGTGTCTTTTTTGACACAGAGCAGGAATAAATTGAGCTCAAAATGTTTCTCAGTTTGGTAAATGCCTAAATATAATAAAATATAATCATTAGGACGGGAATACTTTTCTTTCCATAAATTAATGCATCTTGCACACATTTCATGGCATGCAGCCATGTTTTCTATAACTGCATTAAATATATATATAGCGCTTAATCCATCTTGGCAAGAGAACTCAGTCCTTCACTAGTGGTGTAACCATCCATCCTTTCTCATAGCGAGCAGTATATAGCTAATAGTGCATAGCGCACTTCCAGTCTGGACATTTAGTTGCAAAAATCATCCATGTGAAACTTGTGGGATTCCAGAACATTTCATGAGTAAACTGGTAGCCATCCAAATACTTATAGGCAATAAATAATACAACTTTGTGACTAACCAGCAGAGTGAACTCATCACGTTTATTCACAAAAATATTAATCAGATGCTCTGTACTATCCAACCAGCTACACTCCTGACCTACTGCATGACTTTATTAGGGTGGTTTGGGCCATTGTTTTACAAGAATATTTGAGCAAACTATTACTACTTTAAAAAAATAAAATTTCACGGAAGCTTTTCATTTTGTTTTCCTTTAGTTTTCAGATTGAACTACAGTGCTTCTGACTCAAATGACAGAAACCGAGTTAAGAGCAGATTAAAGAAGTTTATCTCTCGAAGACCCTCCTTGAAAACGTTGCAAGAAAAGGGGCTCATCAAAGGTGTGTTCTCTTTTATATTTTTTGGAATAAAAAGTGAAAATTGACATATTAATTTTCCTCTTTCATTCTCAGCTAAAAACATATGTGCATTAGACAAATACTTCTTAGATATGGTTTTGTTGCTGTTTCTTGGAAAATTTAGACAGCTGAACTGTAAAGAAAAAAATCAGCATATGGTTCCCTGTACCTCTGTGCTGACTGCTTCTTCAATTTTTTTGCTTTCCTGTGCATGTGATAGAAGCCTCTCCACTTAGTACAGTCACTCACCATGCACCATGCAAATCAACATGCTGCACCACTCCTTTTCTTTTTAAGAAAAGATTTCTGATATAGTTTGGTATTTAAAATAAGCAATGGGAACTTCAGATGCTGTGCTGGCTAATTTGTTTTCTAGAGTAGGCTGGAATACTTTCTGCTGTCTTCTCATTATTTTTCTAACTTGCCAACAAAATACATTTTTAACAATTTAAAATATGTGCCAGTGAATAATAAATGCTTTGAATCTGTGATTTTTTCCTGTTCCAGTTTCTTGCTAAGTTGGTCAGACATCACTTTCACATATCCTTAAAAAATGGCTTCTTTGATAAAAAGTGTTTGCTAGATTATCCAAGAAGTATTTTCCTAAGAAGCTGATAGTTAACTTGAAGGCAGTAGCGTGCTGACCACTAATAATCAAGTAAAGCCATGTTTTCAAATATTGTCTGGAATGATGCTTTAAAAATTTACGCACTCCCAAATTATTATGTGTGAAACCCACAACTGCACATGCAAATTGACTAGAAAAAGGCATTTTGCCAGCAGCCCCTGTCAGTCTCTGGAGTGTGAGCTTTCCAGTGGTGCGTCAAAAATGGCAAAGGGTGTTGCTAGTGTGTATTAAACTTGTCTGTCCTGTGCCAAGAGATTGACCCCGGCTAGCACAAGCTGAAGCAGCCACAAGAGTTAAACACTAGCTGGGCCCATGTCTGAAGAGAAATAGGAGATTTTATGAATTAACTTTGTACATTTTAGATACATGCAAAAATGTTCAGCACAGTGTTTCTTCCTCTAAGGAAGTCTTCAATATGTGAAACCATTATGTGCCTTAATGGTGGGCTTCTGCTTCTAGTTTCCACAGACGCTTTAAAAAGTGTCATAGATACACACATGTGTGTGTGAGTGTGTTCACACTCTCACACGCCAAACTTTCAGGATCTGTCCTTAAAGATTCATAGTGTTTGATTTCAATACATAGAAGGGTTTTGCCTCTTTGAAGTACCCTGTGGGTTTAGGGTGGGATTTTAATGCATCACATTAGTTTGTTTCAGTTATTACAGTAATAGAGTAGTAATTTATAGTCTTTTAATTTCTGGATTTAGGGGTGGGTTTTTTTAGTTTAATAAAGTGTGGCTGATGAATCTCCTGCGGTGTTACATACGGATCAGATGTGATCCCTGCTAACAAATCCAGATTCATTAGCATAACTCAAATCCATCCTCTAATATATCTCTCTAGGAAAGCCAGATGCATTTGGTTTTGGCTACACTTGCATTAAGGTCTTGATTCGTAAACATAGCTTGGTTCTACCTGGGATACTCTTCTACAGAAAAACAAGATGCATGATTTGTGGCACAGTAACTCAGTGTCGGTACCCAGCACAATTTTATTACCAAACTAATGTTACCATAAAGAAAACATGTTAAGTTATCTACCATGCAGTTTCATTAGGATTAGGTTTTGGCCATGCAAATGAGGCAGGATTCGTTAACACGGCTTAATTCCAATCTACGGTAAGTCTATGTGAAATGCACATTTGATAAGGTTCCTTCATTGTCTTCACCAGAGTTTATCCCTTAATCTGTTAAAATGTTATGAAAATGCAGTTGCAGTGCTTCTACATAGACCACTTTTAAATGTTAATTTTTAGGCTCACATTAGAATATTTTTAAATCACAAAATGCAACCATCCAGATTAAAAATTAAAAGCCTGCCAAATTTTGTATTATAAAATGCATCTATTTATTTTTCTAAAGGTGAATGAAATGGTTGCAGAAACCTCTCAAAACTATTTATTTGCTTGTTTCTTCAGGGAAAAAAATGTTAACCAATTTTTACATGAGCAAAATTCCTCCAGCTCTCAGAACACACATACTAACTTTTATCCCATAGGGAAACGCTTCTGTCAGAATTGTAAATCCCTTAAAATAGGGGCTCATAATAAAAGTGTGTCTAAAGCCTTGCAGGACATCTCGGTACCGAATTTCTGACAAAGAACTGTTCTGTGTGCTAGTGAAGAATTGATATAAATATCTACGAAGCGTGTGGTGTTAATTACTCCAAAGCAGTGGCACTGTAGGTGCTGTGAAAACCTTCACTTTTCATCAAGTGCTATTCATATTTGCCAGGGGCACTATAAAGCTCTCAAATCTATATTGATTTTTTACATTGTATGTCACATTGGAACCAAAACTCCAATAAATTTAACACGTAAATTATAGTCATGAGTAAATACATTTTAAGGTGGTAAGTTCACTTAAACACAGTTCTGTGAGCTGTTAGTCACTGATGTGTACACACTTGGCCAGAAGACGCGACACATTTCTCTGCATTAACCAAATTTGGGAATACAGGCTTCAAAATTAAATAGCAGTTTGATCTCCTGGGGTACTTTGTTCTGCCAACAGTATTATCAGAAAATCTAGAAATTATGTGATTGTCATTTAACTCTTAACAAAACTTTGTTCCTGTAGGATGTAGGAAATATCTGTAGTAAAAAAAGTATGCTTTTGTCAAATGGGAAGAATAAGAAATAGGAGGATGGTAATCAAACAAGGGAATGTGACCAGGGTGTAAAAGTTAGTTGTATGGTAATCTGAGAATGAACTGCTGCTTTATATGACAAAAAGTTATTTTTGTCATCACTGTCCCATTTGCTTTTTAGTCTTTTTCCTATGAGAAGCCTGAACATGAAGCACGCTGGCTCCACTTGTTGCAATGGGCTGGTGCATGGGGCTTTTCATGCTCCAGTGAGAAATCCCATGAAGATTGTCAGCCCTCATAGTTCCATCTCACTTCTACTTACACAAAATATCTTTGTAATAGAAGAATTTTGAATCATTTCTGTGTTGAATCATTTCATGTATGGGGCTATACGCACACTTTTGTTGGTGTATTTCCACACATGCATGCAAACCTAGAAGGAGAAAATAGGCATGTTTCAGGCCTGCCATTTTAACAGTGTTATTTCAAGAATAACTGTGTTCAAATTTATATGCTAGGGCAGTTCCTTGGAATTGAAATATTCTCAGAATTTACAGAATCTGCACTAATAAGCTAGAAAAATAATATATAAATCTTCTCTTTTAGAACTACTTTATAATTGAACTTTGATCTTTGTGTTTGAGCTTTGTCATGATTTAATATTGCCCCAAATGAATTGCCAACCTTCAACTTGATATTGCCCTGCTAACCTCCTGATTTCTGAGCCTCTCTAGTCCAGAAAAAAAAAATGCTTCCATGAAACTGTGATTTTAAAGCTATGGTGGTTGTGTTGGCAATAGACTATTACAAAATTCTCTTTCAGAAAATGTTAAAAGATAAAGGAAAAGAAAAATGCATGATTAACAACATAAATGATGCTATGGGAAATGAGGAAAATGCAGCTGGCAAGATACTCACCTAGATTTTGTTGTTGTTGTTTTATTATTTCAAAGGGTAGATGCTGAAGGAACTTCATGAAACTTATTTTGTAAGTTAAGGCAAAAAACAAAACAGCATAAAAATTGGAACCATTACAACTTTTTCAAGATGAATCTAAAAGCCATTCAATTGCTGGTGAAAAGAACTAGCTGTGATTTGGATTGATAGCCTATAGTACAAGGCTGAGCATATGTTGGTGGTTGTGCAGATAACAGCACAAAGATCACCAATTATCTTATTTCTAGACGAGGGAAAACATCCTAATTGTTTCACATGTCCCAATGGACCTTGGAGTAATTCAATGTAGTGAGTGTAATGCTCAAGAGAAGTCCAAAGGTTTAGATTAAGACTTATTTTGGGGTGTGTTTTGTAATTCTTCTGCATTATTAAGAAATTTAGCAACTGTTTTGGTGCCCATAATAACCTAGGAAAAGTTAGGAAATGTTTCCTTTGACTTGTGGGGACAGTGGGTCACAAGGATGTTTCTTTCTTTGACCACTACATGGACTTTCTGAAGTACATTTTCCAAACCCTCTCGATGGCCAAACACTGGACAAAGTGATGTTTCCATTGACGCTGCTCTAATCATGACACGATGGTTAGAAATCATTCAGATAATTTTAAAATATCTCATTTTTGAGACCTGCTTTGAAAAGGAGTACAGCATCCTCACTCTCTCTGAATTCAAATGAACTCTTGTCTCCAGTAAAACACCATAATTTCTTAAAAGAGACCAGTGTCTACACTACTCTCTATTTTTCTGAGAATGTGAAACAAATCTGGTAGCTCATATGCCACTTAACAGTAACTGCTCACAAATGTAATTTTTTTTTAATTGATGACCACCACAGATCAACGTTATATAATAAATCTCCATGTTAAAAGGACTGGCAAGACTCCCAGCTAGCATAAATCAGGGGAGCTCCATTGACAACCTTGCTGACTTCAGTCAGCTGAGAATCTGGCCCACTTACTGTAAAAGCATTGTGGCATTATTTGGAGCCCCAGTCAGTGATGAGCATCACTTTAGTGTCTGACTTGGTATTTCAAGTCCACACATGGAGCACGGGAAAGTAATCTTTCAGAATATGGCATTTCCAACCAACTTCCTTCCCCCTCCAAAAGAATTCTCTGCTGTGGTGCCTACTGTTCTGTCTCCCTCCCTGCACATTCCTCTTATTTTGCCTTTTCCTTCTTTTTTCCCCTTTTTCCTGCCAATGTTCAAACATACCAAGAAGACCAACAACTTAGATGTTGATACAAAGCTTTTGGTAGCCCAGCAGCTCAAATCCAGATGTAGCAGAGTTAACTCCACGAGTATTCGCTCCTTGAAGGCAGTGAATTACATTACATAGGTATAATTCGTGCTTTTAAAAATTTGGGCATGACACTATTATGCCCTCTCCTCTTGTGTCAGAATTCAAGCTTCTGCCCGAGAATTCAGGATGCTAGCGATTCCCTTCCCTGTTTTTTTAATGAAAAATACTAGAATATGAATTCCTTCTCAGTGTGGCCACATCTCATCCCTATACACCAAAAACAGTTAAACAATGGCATTCTCAGTGAGGATGTGGCTTTTGTGATTTTGTTTTAATTGTTTCTTTTCCAGAAGTATTGTCTCCCATAGACTGGATTTCTGCAGCTCAGGATTAGTGGCTTTGCTGCAGCCTGTGAAAGCTACTCAGAAAGAGCAGCTCTGTCAGACTCAGGGAGAACTTGAAGCTCACCAGAAGGAGCAATTCATTGCAGCTGTAATCATCATTTTATATTATACAACTTGCGAATGTCCATTCTCTCCTCTTCTGGTGCCTCATTTTATATCCATCTGCAAAGCTGTCACACACCCCACCATCTTAAATAGAAGGTTTAAAGCACAGATACCAAGGATGTGTAATGTAAACCATACCACCAAACATATTATGAATATATTGCTCTTCTTAAAAATGCTTGTTGGTTTTTCATACTACAGTATTGACTAACTGTCTGTGTTTGATGTATGGTTTACCAGCCTGATGTAGACTTATGGTTAGAGCTTAACTTGTTAGTTCTGCTTTTGCAGCCAATTCAGAATAACTACAGATGCCCCAAGATATTAAAATTGACTGCTCAAATGGACTCAGTGTGGGAGTTTCATTGGTTTTAAATTGATAACAGCTGAAAGAGTGAATGATTAAAGCTGTATATGGGCATAGTATGCAGCTCCTTTGTACAAGCTCTTGTGAACAGAATCCACTGTATGGGAATTGCCTTTGTTCTAATAAAAGATATTTCTGAACAATTGTTAGTTTAAATTTTTAAATGATGAAACAAGAGCATTTCAGGAGCCTATAGAGGAAATAATTCCTGAGAAACTGGAATAACTCTGAGAAGATAAAGTGGATTTCTATTCAGAGGGGAGCATTTAAAGTTAAGTAGCATTCCATAAGGTGGTAATTGTGTCTATTTCCCAGGCATTTGAGTTAAATAAGCTGGATAGGAAACATAAACTGTCATAACAGGAGGTTAGGAGTGTTGTGTACATCTTTCTTTTTTTTTTTTTTTTTTTTTTAAGTCATAAAAAAAGAAATTTTGAAGAGCCTTATCTCAAGTAAATCAAACAAGGGCTTTTTTGCTTCTTTTATTCCTTTGGGAGCAGTTCTTATTTTTTGAAAAGATGTTCTGAATAGTTTCTCCTTAGATGCAATTTAATATATATATATATACCTGTAAAAGAGTAAGAAACCAATATTTATATCTTAGTTACACATAAATCTAGTGTAAAAAAAAATAACATTCATATAATGTCTTGTTTTTAAAATTCTGCACAAATATTAAATAAGTTTTGCTCAACTATCCTTGTTACCTCTGAATGTAAATTTGGCAGTGTAACTCCTGCCATTCCCATGTGTATGTACAGAAACAGATCCAGGAAAAAATAAATTGACTAGAAATAGTCATGGAGTTTGCACCCAGAATTCAGAATATTTGTGTGACTTGTTAGATCAAGTACTTCTAAAAATTCATGAATTTCTAGGAGAAAAACCAAACAAACAAGGAAACAAAACCAAGCCGTTCCGTATCATTGTTTTACCAAAGTGTCTTTTGATGACCGGTGCCTATTTTCTGAAGAAAAGGTGTTTATAACCTTAACTGCAAAATATAGAATGTGACTATATCTGTAAACTGAAAAGTACATAAAACAAAGTTAAACTGTTTGCTGTAGAAGATGCAAGTCCAAATCCAGAAAATCCACATCCAGGAAAGGGGTGATGGACGAGGTGAGAATTGCAAATCAGTCTCCAGCCTTTTCAAAAGTTCCTCCCAAGAATAGTGAGTATTCTGCATTCATACTGCGGATTGAAAGAGTAACTACAAAGTCCTGCAAGTTGGTTATAAAGCAGTTATAGCACAGAAGAGAAGTTGCTGAACATCCTTGCATTAATTTCCATTCAGTTCTTCACATACTGGCCATCTAAACCCGGTGTAGTTTCTTGGCTGTTTTATTCCTGAAATTGTTTACAAGTGTCTTTGTCAAGCAAATAAGATATATTTTTGCTTCTTTTTAACATAATTTACATTGGAGAACATTCCATATTATGCAAAGAATTTGACAGGTCTTTGCTAAAATTTTAAAAAACAATTAAGATGTCAAAAGAGGAAGTGCTAGTACATTTTAATCATAAATCTCTGTATATATAATTACCACTGAAGGCAGCTATAAATGTTTTATGAAGAAAATGTAACCAGACTGTGCTTTGTCAGAAACATAACCCCAAAACATGTAACAGACTGTTTGCTAATGCTTAACGCCACACATGCACACAACCTTCTTTGGTGTAGTTCTGCGAACCCAGTCCTCCATCCCTTCTGCAGCTGAAACTCTGGCTAGCTTAAATTCAGGCTTGCTTTGACATACTCTACCAGAATGCAGATCACACACATTGCCAGGTACTGGAATAAGCTTCCTTGATGCATGTCAAGAAGCCCAAAACTCCTGCCATCCCGTGCACCCTGTCTTGTTTCCCGGCTTATTCCTTAGTCTGAGGTATTGGGAAAGAAAAAGCAGTCGAGCTGCGGAAGAATCCAAGCTTAGTAAGAAATAACAGCGGTTAATGATAGGAAGGCGAAGCTACATTGCAAAGCAGAAAAAGAGCAAACAGCATTTGGACTGGTGGTGAGAAAAAGTTGTGCTGCTTTGAGGAAGAACCTTTCAAACTGATTGGGGTGGGAGGTAGTGGAACTGACTGTGGAGAAAGTGTCCTGGTGCCACAGAAACTCTCAAGGGCTGCAGGCTCTCTAGGACTGAGTGTGCTTGTTGGCTCTGCTCTGCAGAGCCCAGCCTTGTGCCAGCACCCCTCAGCTGTCTTTACAAACATTTTTGAAAGCCTCTACTCCAATTTCCAAAGTGTAGTACTCTGTTGAAATGCTATATGGAGACTGTCTCTTTGGATAAATGATGGTAGTACAGTCCTATTGTTTCAGCATTTAACTGGCTCTTATTGAATAGTTTCGTTCATCTGTTTGATGCATTTTGATTCTAGCTGACAACATCCTCATTACTGATTGCTCTTTACGTAATTTCTCAAATATATAGAGTGGAAATTAGGTGGAGGAAGCTAATTAGTAATCTGAAGGTTTTAACTGGGTTATACCAATGTTTTAAGAGGAACAATCTGTGTATCAAACCTTTAACATCATAAAAATTAAAATGTAGCATTATAGGGCTAAATGCTTATTTGTCAAGGAAAAAACACAAATCACAAGTTAAACTTGGTGTAACATATGCTATCCTCATCAAAAGATGTTTAGTACCTTCCATTTTTCAAGCAGGTAATTTGATGATTAAAACCTCCAGTAAAGATTAGATGAAATTGTACTCCGAGTCCTAATGATGCAAGGTAAGGAAGCCCTTGCACCCACATGGTAGTTTATGGCACATCCAAACAAACTCAGAGACCATGGACTACAAGCTTTAGAAAGGTAAAGGTACAAATGACAACTGAAGCTTTGGCCCAGGGAAAGGACCCAAGTGCTGAGGCGAGCAAGTACTGAGAGGTCTGCTCTCAGGGCAGAAGGTAATGAACAGTAGGACTCAGAAAGGACGTCTCCAACTTTGTCTGCCCATCTCCCATATTGAGTTTTTAGTTGATATGCAAGCTCGGAAAAGACAAAATAAATAAATAAATAAATAAAATATTGCTAATAATATGTGTTGTTTTTCTTTCTTTTTTCTTTTTTATTTTTTCCCAAATGCAGATCAAATTTTTGGCTCCCATTTGCACTTGGTATGTGAGCATGAGAATTCTACAGTCCCCCAATTTGTAAGACTGTGTATAAAAGCTGTTGAAAGAAGAGGTGAGTTATTAATGTTTCATACTACTTTTTGTTTCTTTGTTAGTAATCAAAAGTTTAACCTTGTAACTCTGCTTGAATTGCCAGAGTAGGCAGGCAGTTCAATTTATAATATAGTTATGGACTGAACTATACCCCACTCTATATCTTCATTTCCTTTATGCAGTAAGACATTAATAAAACCCATTTGTGCTGATTATTCCTTATATTTTGTTTGACATGTTGTTGTTTTAGTCTTTCTCTGGGTAAGTAAATGCTAAAAATCGATAAAATGTCAGCAACTTTCATCCTGAAGTCTCTGGTGAATGTAATGCCAATACTTTTTCCTAAGTCCTGAATTGTATTCAACAAAAATTAATGTCATTCTAGTACAACCACATATATATATTTTTAACTGTGTACAGGTACCTATTTTTTACTGTTATTTTGAAAAGCCATGATACTGTGAGATTATTGGAAAGAGTATTCATCCTCATTAAAAGTTTTGATTAATTTAATAAGAAAGATTTTCATAGTATAAAAAGATGTGCTTAACACCATTGCCTGCCTTCCTTTCTTTTGAGTGTGTCTTCTCTCACTGAAGGTCATTTTCTTTGGAAGGTACATGCGGTAGATGCAGAATCTTAAAATGTATTGTATAAAAATGTGAGGCTTCATCACCATCTGTTACAAGTTTACAACTTGTTCCAGGGATCTGGGGAAACATATATCTTGCAAAAGATAGAAAATTTATTTTCAGAATAAGGCTGGGTGAACCCATTGTCACTGTCATATACTGGAGTCTCAGAACAAGAGAACCAATGGAAAATAAAAAGATATTTAGACTGTTAACCACAAAGGAAAAGGCTGGTTTAATTCCATCATTGTTACCTGGTTTTATAGTGAAAGGTGCAATAAAAATACCCTGGAGTTTCAAACTCTGGGAAATTCATGCTTTAATTATACAGCAAAGAGAGCACTGGGATATTATTATTCCTAGAATGATTGACAGGAAGTCAGAGACTAACAAACTGGAGACTGTTCGGTAGGGGGAGATAGTAGCATTGGTTTTTTGGAGGGAGGCTGGAGGCTGGATGAAAGAGAGAGACAAAGAAAGGGGATACATGTGTGAAGTGACTATTAATAGAGGAGGAATTGCAAGGAGAATTTCAGAACTTGAAAAAGAAAGGCAGAGATTACAGTAGAAAAATGCCACGCCATGCAGAACATGTCTAATTGACTGCTTGGTTGTGATCTTAGCACAGGTTCTCCGAAAGATGCACTAGATATTTCATAGATGATTTGTGGTATCTGACCACTCCTCCAGGAGAAGCAAGGACAAAGGTCTCTGCACTGCAGACCCGTAATAGAAAAATCCAAGGAACCTAATTAGATGTTTATTGTCTGTGTGAAATGTACAAGGAGAAAATGAAAATGTCACCGTTTCTTCAGAGGAATCCATCCTTCGGAGTATTACGCTATTGTTCATGTGTTTCCCTCAAAGTTGCTGTAACTTGGAGAAAGTCTGTCCCTTTTAGTTAGTCTAGTATGTAAATAAAAGCTAATCATATGGCGTGAGATAAAAATTTAATTTTATCGCTGTATTTATGAGTTTATATTTGATATACAGTTTTTCTATTATCATTTTCTTGGATTAAGATGCTTGCATTTACTCACATTCTATTTACTCAAAGTGTTGTTTTTACTAAGTTCTGGCATAAACTATCTCAGGACAGCAGTAATTTATGTGAAGCTAAGTCCAATGTTTATGCAAGCTTCTGATGACATTTTATACCGGGGTTGGTATTAGGAAGCAGTATGTGGAGGTGCCAAGTCTCCCGGCATGGCTGAGACTCAACAGATCTGAAGCCCTCCTCTTAATGGCCAGATACGCCTCCAGCCAAGATACTCAACTGCAGAGTCATGGGAAATACTTATGTACCAATTATGGGAAAGGCACATTTAATGAAAACTGTATGTTTACTTTCATAGTCTTAGTAAGATGGCCTAAATACTTAGTACAGCTGGCATATTGGCTGTTGTAGAAAAGCTTTTTTTTTTTTTCCTGAAGTTGCTTTTTTTTTTTTTATTTAGAAAATATATCATCTACATACTGTACCAAAAATGTTACTTTTGTGCTTCATTTAAGATAAAGGATTATCAGGAAAAAAGATCTTAGGAGACTAACCCCAAATGTTGCTTACAGAACTTTCATACTTTGCTGTATGGCTGTATTCTTATTTATGAAGTCATGTTTTTAGTTATTGTTTACCTATTGATTTTTTCTTTTTTGTGTGTGATTTTTTTTTAATGTTATCACTGTGCACAGACAGTCTAGTGGTGATCTGAATAAACCATATTAATTAGTACATTTTCCTGTGTAGATGACGTTACATACAATAGCTAACTGTAGTAATATTCTTCCACAGATTAAAAATGTAGAGGGTGTCATTAACTGTTGGCAAGATTTCCTGTTTAGTTACACTATTTTAAAATGAATATCTACACTGAAATCAGAGGAATTATTCTGATATTTTTTCCTGCAACTTAGATCAGATTTTGGTTGTTTGTCCCCTAGGCTATTGTTTGCTCATTCACCACTTCAGGACAGAGGTGCTTTATAAGGTCTGGTCTAATTCTCACTCCATAATGCATATTTATCTGTCCGACACAGATTCACTTGTTCAAGAGTGAATTCCATGTTTTCAGCCTCTTTTTGTAGTTATTAAAATAGAACAGGGAAGCAAAGGGTCTTTATACATTCAGTCAGCCATCTTTCAGAGCTGGCAGTGGAGTTTTAGATAGATAGTAATTAAAACTATTCCCATTCTTGTAAACTTGCAAGGCAATTGTCACTTTGTTTTCTTTTTTCTTTTTTTTTTTTTTTTCCTATGGGGGGGAATAGCAAGCTTAGTTGTTTTGTTTTTTTTTCTTCATTCTTCCTGTATTATTTATTCATTCACAATTTTTGATGAAATTCTTGCCTGAAGAATTTAATTGCACAGAGCTATGCCACTGAAGTCAATAGTGTCTTGGCAAAGCATGTTGGACCCTGGGCATTTAATGCAATATCCTTGACAGAAAAATCAGCCGTGTATCTGATGTGACCTGGGAAGGGAATAATTCTGTACCACGCCATGGTCAGATTTAAGAAATACAGTGGCTACTCAAAGATTTCTACCATTTCTACCATTTCTCCACTTTCTACTTTCTCAGGGACTTGAAGGGGAAATCTTTCACAGAACTGTGTATCCATGTTTTGTTTTGTTTTGTTTTTTCCCTCATGTATTCTGTTGGTTTGCCGTCACCACCTACCTTGGATGGGCCCCGAGTTCTTCTGATCTGTTGACCTGCCTTTTTCACCCCATGCCTTGTTCCCAGAGGCCATCCGATAGGTAGCACCAGCCCGCACAGAGCTGAGCAGTGCAGCAAGGAGAGCCTGGGACAATCCTCCGCTGCTCTGTAATCCACATGCCGTGCACTCTGCCAAGGGTGGGGCCCATTACAAGGCCAGTGGTGCTGCAGATATGATTTCCAGTCATTTCTTGAGTCTCCTATTTATTTTGTTATTCGTGACCCTTTAAAAGTCCTGGCATTTTTTTTTGCGTTTTTTTTTTTTATTATTTTTTTTAATGAGCGAAAGGCATGAGTAGAACGCATACAAAAATAAAAATATCAGTCTACCTATACAAAAAGCCATCCAGTGTTTCTCATAGTAAAGTTTTACCATGTGAAAACAACCTGATATTCAACTCTCTTCCAGGGATGATCATTTGCCCGTGTATCTAATAGCAGAGTAAATGAACACCCCAAGCAGTCAGTATCTTAAACCTATCGGTGGTATCCAGTGTACTTAGATTTTGTAAAGAAATACAGTATTAATGCTCCAGGGAAATATAATTTAACTTTCATCTCTCTTTTGAAATGTCCTTCATTTTCTCCCTCTGTTCCCAAATCCGAGTTACTGTTCTCGAATCAGCCTAAATGACTTGAGAAATGACACTGCAAGCAGCAAGGCTGGTGATTACAGGTACAGTTTTCATTCTAAGCTGGACATTTCAGACATTGTTTTCTGTTGCTTTTCTTGGAGCACAGGATGCTCTGACAGGAATGATACACAAAATTACATATTTGATTCGATGCCTAAAAGCCACCCTGGGATCCATAACCTTGCTTAAAGATTTAAGAAAGACCTTTAGTCCACTTCTGAGAAGGTTCTTAGCTTAGAAAACTTTATCTTTCAACTTTACTTCTTAGCAGCTGTTATGTTTTTTTGCTGTCGTTTGTTTGACAGGATCCAGTTATAGGTTCCGATGTCTGTTTAAAGAAACAGGGAGGTTGTTGGCTTTAAAATTCCCTTACTGCTTGTGTGTTCAACATTTTCCCAGGCTTTTCTACATAGTTTGCCAAGTAAAGGGACTGACCTTTTGTAGCAAACACTTTTTCATTTCTAAATGCTCACTTTGATTTTTGTCCCATTTTATGCTCATTCCAAACTGTTTACAACCCACTAAAAATGACTGTGAATTATATGTTTGTGTAATGGATTCCTTTTGTGGTTGGAGTGGAATGTTTACTTTGAACAATTAGTTATCTTTGGGCAGATTATAGTGACCTGAAAAAAGAATGGCTAAAATTATTATAGTACCTTAACTATTTCCTTTTGTTATCTTCTCTGTTTGGCCAATGTATTATTTACTGGGTTTCATTGCTCTGAGCCCCAGTGAACAAATCATGTTAAATAAGAGCAGTGACAAAAATCCCTGAGCGCAGGGCTCTCGGCCTGGGCTGGGGGAGATCTGCTGGGGTCAGGCTGGGAGCTCCAGCAAGGTTTCAGGAGTGACCACTGGGCACTGGGAGCTCGGCTGTGCAGTTTTCACAGGATACAGTTGGGAGAAAAGTTTTAACTTGAAAATCAGATTTCTTAAAAGGCGTCCAGAGTTCAACACCTCAAAGCACCTAAAATCAATAATCAGTTTGGCTTTGATGTCCATACCTCCAACTTGACTAGTCATAATGTCATCGTGTGTAGCAGTGCACTCACACACAAAGTCCCAGACCCCAGAATATTCAGTGTTTAAGAAAGAAAATGTCTTGAACAAAGACAAAGTAAAGTATGGGATGTAGTAAAGAAATACAGTCATCATGATGAAGAGAAATGAAGATAGAAATGATATTTTAAACTACCTCACCTCCCAAATGCCACGCCAATGACAGAAGGTTGTGTCCCTTTCATCATTTTTATCTCTTAATCTAAATACTAAAGTGCAGCTAAAAGCACTTTAGAACCTATATATATACACATATATAAGAAAATAGTAAAAAATTAACTTCTAAATCATATACTGCTTAAAAGGTAGTCAGTATTCTGGTAGGACGTTTACATAGGGGAGGGTTCACTTATCTTAAGGAATTAAGCAAAGAGAAAATGAGTTTTAAAAATATAAAGTATTGTGAATATATTTACATAGCTAAGAAAAAAAAAAGTATATAAAACCATTTTGCATTCTCTCATTTTCTAATAGAAGAAAACACCACATAAGACTTAAAAAAAAAATCCCAGCCAGCTCCTAACACTGATGACTCCCTTGCTGGGATCACTCGTTTTGGGCTGGTGTACTGAGTAGGTTATTGGAGTGCAGTGGGGATGACAGAAGACCAGAGGCCTGTGCTGCCAAGGTTTGTATTAATAACCACTCTGTACAACCTCTAGCAGCTTATTGGCATGTGCTGTGATACTCCATATTATTAGATTTGTGTTCAGTGACTTGTTCCTCCAGGGTGTATTTAGCTTAAGCAATACTTTTAAATGTATTTGTTACTCCAGAATACTTCAGTCCCATTCCTGAGGACCCGAAGCAGGCAGCTGGAACATAGCGGGTAGTTTTACCAGAGTGTGCTCACCACCATCCTCGAGCTTCCACTAACTGTACGGTGTTCCTGAGCTGCTTCCCAGCACTGTTAGACCAAACCCATCAGATGGTGCCATAAAGGACACGTTCTAGCAAGGTTTCTTTGAGAAGGACAGCCTCAGGAAACCTATCCTGCTCACAGGGCAGCTTTATATTTCAGTCTCATTGCAGGGTTACTCTCCCACAGCAGTTGGCCCCTGCACAACCATTGAAAAGTATTTTATTTGTATTTTCTCTCTGTCATAACTTTTAGTATTCCATATTTCTATCTTCAGAGCAAGAAATTGTTCTTGAGTAGTAGTTGTTTCCTACAAGCTCATTCACTGAATTTCAATACTTATTCTCCTCTAGGAAGGTATTGTCCAAACTTTTTTCCTTCTCCCAGGCCTACATATGCTTCCTTGCTTACTCTGATATAATTTTACATACTGTTTCCAGTGGCTTTAGCATTCAGTACCCTGAAAGTACAGAGATCATATTGCTCCACCAAATGATCTGAGCTCCCAGTTCTGCTAATTTTGTACTGTTCATTCTTTCCCACTTTGGGATAATCTATTATACTTGGATCCAGGCACGCACTAAAAGCTAATACTTCCATGAAGAATGTGCAATTTGTACTGTTTAGGTTGTGATGAGATTCCTGAAGTCTTTTATGATTCTATCTTGTTCCAACAGGGCTTCTGCTCCCAACTTTTATAAGCACTGAATAAAAAAGAAAAAAAAAAAAAAAAAGGAAACAAAACAAGCTGATAAAAAAAATTACACACACACAAAAATATCCAGAAGTTCAGCAGATAAAGCCTTTTTCCAGGGAATTCTAGTGGGCTGAGGAAAACTGTTTCTGAGGGCATTGAACTATGTTTACTTTAAAGTGGCCAGCAAGCACAAACTTAAACATACAGACGAATGCAATGTAAAACAACCAAGTTCTGAGAAAAGCCCTTGCAAGTTTGTGATTTAAAATGTTTTTGTGTTTTTCTCCTTCTTCTTCTGAGCAGAAATTAAGAGTGGTTGAATTTAGTGCACACATATTGGCAAGCTTTCCCTGACCCGATCTGTCTTCGGGCTCAGGCAATCCTGCTATAGCCACCTTTCTTCGAGCAAGAGCCAGTTAATAGCGTTGTGCAAGGTCCAAGTCAGAATTGGCTCTGAAGGGTATTCACTCTGGGGCCTCTGTGTCTGCTAGAAAGCCACATTCCGAGTTAGAAAAAATATTGAGAAGTGTCAACAGGAAACATCACGGAAGAGCATACAAGACAAATTAGACAAAAGGAGACAGAAAAAAAAAAAGAAAAAAAAAAGTCTTGTAATGACAATGCAAAAAGAGAAAATAAATATATATCTAAAAATTCTGAGAGCAGCGACTGTAAGCTAGTCAGAAGAAGAAAAAGCCAAAAAAAAGGCAGGCACTTGAACCAGTTGCTGTCTTTGTCATAGTTACCTGATACCTGTTTCACTGATTAATCTGTTCCAGAGAAATGTATCCATTTCTATGAAAAAGGGGGGATTGGTATTTTAAGCCTTGCCAGTAAAAACAAGCAGACACTCAGTGTGCACCAGAGTAACATTTACAGTGCCTAGGCCAAATTCATGCCTTGTGTAATTTTATTGCTTTTACTGGAATTACACCAGAGATGAGCTTGGCCTTTTGCCTTTTTCTAGCATTTTATAATATTTCTATTAGTGGACATATAGAAGGAAACAGGGCGTTTTGTCTTCAGAATTTTCCATAAAATCTTTTTCAATAGGCTTAATAAATAAAATAAACCACTTAACCTATGAAACAGGAAAGAATCAAACAACATTTTCTAGATATTAAAATGATGTTAATACACTTTGTAAATCAAACAGTTGACACGTCTACATGCTGAAACAAAGTCTAGAGAAATTTAAAGCCTGCTGACTATCTCTGGTGCTTACCCCGTGCCAATGAGAACATGAAGGTCCTGACATACCCCCTAGTCAGATTCAGGAAAGTTCACACTTGAGGATATCCACATCCTAGCCATGAAGAAGATTTAAAAAAAAAAGAAAATCCGCTCTTTTTCTCCTGAATAAACTGAGGATGTGAGACACTGTGCCTTAGTGTAGTACACATACTGTCACAGGCAAGGATCTGGCACTCTTTCTGCTGCAAACCCCATTTAGTCAAACTTTACACTTCAGCCATTAATGGAACACTTTGGGCTAACACCTGACAAAGTGAGTCTGGCCTAGAGATGCTCACAAGAAAAAAAAAGAAAGAAAAAAAAAAAAAAGGTTTAAGTCTATTAAGTTTCTTTATGGCAAAAAACAAAAGTAGTTGTACGCTCAGATTCTTTCAGCATTCCTGCTCCTTAAAATAAATTTATGGATTTTAAAGAAAATTATGAAGGCATAATTCCACAGTGTAGACTAACTGCTTTTCCTGCTTAAAAATAGAATTGAAGAAAAAAGTTACTACAAGTCCACTATGTTTTTCAAAAGTGTTACTGCAATAAAAGAGGGAAAAAAAAAAAAAAAGAAGTTTTGCTGTCTGTATGTAACACTATGGGGTCAGTTTAAAAAAATCCTTTCTCCTTTTTTTCTGCCTGCAGTTGAGGAGAGCAAATAACTGCAGTTGTATTTTATTACTTCAATTATTTGCTGTAGCAGCTTGTGTTACATCAATGTTTTAACCATATAATATAGCAGCCTAATGGGATTGATACCTAAGTGAGAGAAATTGTACCAACAGAAAGCTTCAGGAGCAAGGCAGAGGGCAAAGTAAGACCAGCTTAAAAAGGAGAGTTTATGTTAAGGTTTTCTCTTCTTTAAGAGATTTTTTAGTTCCTTTTACTCCTCTGAATTTATGAAGTTGATCTTGCTAGCAATATAAGAACTAAATCGCCCCTAAATTTGCTAGTGCATGATAATCGGCCCCGGAATTAACATGTCTTGTAAAGACCTCCGGTTGTATATTCACTCCGCAGATTGCTTTATTTTAATCAGGATCCTCACAGATCATGGATGTAATTATATAGCAAAACAACTTCTTTTTGTCTTCACGCAGACAAACAATGCTCACTGGTTTGAGTGGAATGACATATATGTAAATGAGAGCAAAATGTGGCCATTTTGTTTTATAACACAGCAGAACCGTATCGCTTCGGTCCTGAATAGCTGCAGGCAGATGGATCCAGCTCTCGGTGATTCCTTCAGGCACCTTTTTTGCTGGTGTCAGAGAAGATACATTTGAAACAGTTCAGATTCTTGCCATTAGGCAAGAAACAGATATTGCCATTAGGAACTGCTTTCTCATGTTTATTCGACTCTGTAATTGATATATTTTATTTTGTACTTCCTGATTTACTGAGATCAGTCCACTAAAATAGGTACAGATTCTTTTTAAGGACCCGAGTAAGTCCCATTTTTGGTCAATGGATGTTCCTCACAGTGTTTTGTTGGATCAGAGCCTTGAACTTTATATATTTGGATCAAAAATGTAAATATCCAGATTTTCTATCAGGATTTCAAAACAAAGAACAAAAACTTGGGCAGTTGCCCAGATTCTGGACCATTTTCAGGTAATACTGAGGCTCTTAAAATCACCACGGACCCCTCCAAAGCAAGAGCAAAGCAATGAGTCTTCAAGATCTCTTCGCTCAGAAAACAAAAAACTCCTCAAAAGACAGAGAGTAGCTATTCCCTGCCTCTTCACCCCATCTCCCCAGGAAATATTTCCCCCAATATTTCAAACCATATGTTTAGATTTGTCAGTCCTGAACTGACATGGTGTTACGTGACATAACACACCAGAGTAGCTGCCACCACATGGTTTTCCTGTGCCAGCAGCAACCACACAATGGTGTTGGAGGTACCACAACTTTTTGTTTACTTAGAAGTGAAATAATTTTGATGAGTGTATGGTATCAGTTAGCAAGTGTTGAGTTCTTTATGGTGATATTGCTCATGTTGACTTAAATGGAAAACGGATCAGCTCAAAAATCTTTAATAAGAAAAGTTTCTTACTGTACTTGTAGTGATGCCCTGTGGAGCCACTAGAACTAAAAATCTGTCAGCGTACTTGGTAGAAACTTTGTTTCATGGTTCTCTAACTCATATGATTGAGATTAAATTGAACAAAATCTTGGCACATAGTTTGGCAGTCGAGAAGCATTCCTCTGTTTGTGTGTGTGTGTGTATGAGACAGGCAGGCAGAGAGAGGGGAGAATTCAGCAGTCACTCAGTTGGTGTTAAATTATCAGGTGCTACATATTTTTAATAAACCTTAGTGGAAAGATAAGATAAAACCTCTTCTAATGAAAATTGCTTTCACTGAGGTTATAAACTAAGCTTTAAACAAGCTGAGCATCTACTGTAACCAATTAACTATTGAAAATAAAATCATTCAAATTCTCTAGCCCAGCTAGCCCGTAAACCAGACTTGAATCCAAACAGAAAGGTAACAGATTCTAGAAAGGGTGCTCTTTAGGCATTCCGGTTTTCCTGCTTTAGCGCTAAAACAGAACAGCTCACAAACTGCTTTATTTAATGCCCAGATCTGTGACCTGCAGGGCTATCCTCACCATGGTGGCTGATCTAATGATGGAGTTTTTTTTGCTTAGGTTCCCTTCTACTGTCACTGAGCAAAGACATGTTCTCTTTAGATATTTTGCAAACAGTCGTGATATAATGTTTGAGAAGCATCTGGATTTGCACTCCAGAAATTGTTCATAATGTTTTCCGTTATTATCTTTATTTCACTTGCATTTTTGTTTTCTGGTATGTCGTACGTTAAAAACACAAAGAGCACAGCTTACAGTAAGAGTCTGTGCTAGAAACTTTGGAACTGTCTTGGATGTCTCTGTAGTAAATGTTGTTAATGATTACTGGAATTTTCACCAAAGAAGGAAATTAGATATGGAAAACACTGTATGCCAACTTCTTCTTTCCAAGTCTTCAGAAATACCAGAGGATCTGTGTGAACCCTAGTAAAAGGGCTGAGATTGGATTTCCACCTTCCTTACATCATTCCATGTTGCAGTCAAAATTAAGATACAAAGGCAATGATAAAAATCAAAATCCTTCCCGTAGCCTCAAATTTTAAAATAGTTATCTTCCATGAAAATATCAAATGATAGTGATATTTATGCCTTTACTTCACCCAGAAGTCAGCTAACAGATATCAGCTACAGATATCAGCTACCAGTTAACAGATATCCGGTGCATTATATTGCCAGCAGCTAGCCTTTTTTCTTCTCAGAAGTCAGTATTTTTTTCTTTATTCTTTGTATGTCTCAGGTACATTTCAGTTATGTTATTCGTATCTCCTTGTGTTACTGTTGTTTGTTTTTTTTTTAATATCTGAAAACAGATAGTAATTTGTTCCATTTCAAACTACACTTAACTTCTTTTCAGGAGCTCCTGAGGAATTCATACATGAGCTTTGTGCTACTTTAATATAGTATACTCTAGTACAGATGACAAACTATAAAATGAAAAGTATTTCTGTGTGACCTATGGAGTGGCTTCTGTCAAAGTGGTGAAGTATGCACTAGTTTCTTAAGTTCTGATACTTACCACTGTTGGTAACCCAGTTCAGGATTTCTGTGATCTTGGTAGATTTCCTGACTGCATTTCTTACCTAATGTTGCTTTGGTGATGATTCAGATTTTGTCCAGATTAAATGGAGGCAAAAAAAGTCTTTTAAGTGACCTGAGCCTGTTTGGGACAGTTAATGTCCCAAATGACAGGAGAAATAAAATACAGAACTGCAGAGTCCTGCAGCTAAGAGGAAAAAATAATGGAAAAATACGTAAGCACGATAGGCTTGTGTCATGTTAAAATTAATGTTTCGGTCTTTTGACATATTACTGCTTAGTGTCACTGTTTCATAGAGACAGTTGTATTTGTCAAGTCATGTTTGCTAAATATGATTTTTGCAAAAATAGTACAATTTTGTTCACTTATTGAGGGAAGTTGCAGACTAGAGGTTTATCACACAGAAGAAAGTGTAAGAGTTCAGTGGAACTCCATGATCTCAATCATTAGTGTGTCTTTAAATGCATGCAATGTATACTGGGAAAGATATTCACGAATTAGAAGCTATCTATGCATATACATACACACACACACCTTAGTATTATCACATTTATATGTTAGCCAGATATACAATGCTAAGAATAGCCATATCTACACTTATCTTCCAAGAAAGCCCCTGAGTTTTTCACACAGGCATGGACTGTAACACCAAAGGTGTCTGATAGCGTGCCACAGGGTAAAGATTCTAATTTTTAAATGTTTTCTCCCACTTAGAGATAAAAGGCAAATAGAAAGATAGACGCCTACAATCTTATATTAAAAAGTAAAGACTGTTACCAGCTGCACACAAGAGCCCGAACTCCATTTTTAGCGCACTGTTCTGCTAGCACAATCCTTCTGTTAGAAATATTGAGCTGGTCTAATTTCTAACCATACAAAACATATCCAGCCTTCTGTGTTATGCAATGGAACAAGTGCTGTCAAGTGCCTAGCTGATGTTTCTTTAACCGTTGTTGGACTACAGCAGATAAACTGTGTTCGCATCCACGCCACAGCAAAGCACCACGGCTGTAGGAAGTGCCCACAAATGGTTAGGCAGGACCTGCTCCTGGAGACAGCGAGACAGATAACTTTGAGACATCTAGGCTTGAACGGAGCAGAGCTGTCAGGTAAAAATGGGGCTGTTAGAGAGAAGAATACGGGACCTATCCAGAGTCCTCAACTATATCTAAAAACAACAAGGAATGATGGAATAAGTTGTCCTGTGACTTTATATTTCTATCCTAAACATCTCTATTCCATCCTAAATTTCCTATCCCAGTCACTGTCCTTAAAAAAATAAAATAAAATAAAACAAAATAAAATAAAATAAAACAAAATGAAATAAAATAAAATAAAAAAAAATCTCTGCCAAGCAAAGGTACTGCTGTCCAGAAAATGCAAACTCCTTACCCATTTTGGCTGAAGGTTTTGTGTGCCCAAATGTATGGTTCTTCCACTTGCAACCGTTAAAAGTCCCATCAGCAGTAGTGCTGGTCAGGATGGGGAGGTGACATTGCTGAGGTCTAATTTAATCTCTCACTATTGTGAAAGATGTGGAAAGATTTATCCCTACTGTGCACTAAATTCTCTTTAAAATCAGCATTGGGAGTAAGGGATGTTTGGAGAATTGTGTCTCTCCCTTAGCTTTTAACCACAGTTCCAACTGATGTCAGTGGACCTGACTGAAAGTCCCATATAGTCCTAAG
Source organism: Cygnus atratus (assembly GCF_013377495.2). Taxonomy (NCBI): domain Eukaryota; kingdom Metazoa; phylum Chordata; class Aves; order Anseriformes; family Anatidae; genus Cygnus; species Cygnus atratus. Next base: position 36,085,723 of record NC_066367.1, read on the forward strand.
CGAGGAGTTAGACCCCCCAAGTGCAATTTCCCTTAGTATTCTGATGCTGCTCAAAAAACACAGGCATGATGTTGGTGATGATGGATCCCCAAATGAAGCACAGTTTAACCAAAGTGGGAGGATTTAGCAAAATGCATAAATTTCTCGTATGCTACTGTCTGTAACAAGCAGATCCTCAGCCAGTTTAGTGAGCATAAGTTACAGCTGGCTTCTGCTGGAATAGTTTATACTCTTGACCCTCCTCAGTTGTGTAGCCAATAGGGAGTTGTCAGGCTACATGTGTTTTTAAACTTCTTTCAGCTAAATCAGAAATCCAAAAGCAAAATACAGCTCTCAGCAGTATCATGTGGAGTTGTGACACTCCCTGGAGGGCTCAGGGTCCATAAACCAATGAATGGATTACAATGAGGCATAAATGTAGTATTTTCATCCATGACAGATATAATCTTGAGCCTGTATTTTTCATGTTACTTAACTCTTTCAGAACATAATGTGCGACAGAAAATGTCTTATAATGCACATTGCAGTAAATATCAGTCAAGTATGCTTTATTGCTGAGCTCTACATGTTTCCAGAAGTTAACAGGCACAGCTGGGATGTAAGAAATGGCAGCGTTGTATATATTTCTTGAACACACAAAATACCTTGGCTCTCTTCTCCCCTCCACTCAACATTACATCCCCAGCTGTTCTGAGCATGTCAGATAGTGGATGAGTTTTCCATCAGCAGCTTCTCCTAAAAGGATAACCTTTATTAAGGCTTTCATTCTCCCCAAAATAAACCACATTATCCACATTGTCATCACATTCATATTAGACTATATTGTATATATATAGTAGATATTGCATGGCATGGAATAATAGAAATACTAACTGATGGGAGGTGGTAAACTGCTATTAGCAGCTTTACCTACCAGAAAAGAAAAATCAGTGCTAGTATTTAAAGTCTTTAAAGTATTTAAAGTATTTAATGACCCTCATAAAAATGTCTCAGACCTCTCTACCTGAAATCCCCTTCTGTCAGCCCCCATAGTGCCATATGGCCACAATGCCACATGGGTAAGTGTAAGCTGCACTTGTATCCTAAGAGAAAGGATTGCTGGTGAAGGACCATTCAGCTTCAGCTTTTGAAGACTTCTGATTGTCCTGAAAGACGATTTGGGCAAGCAGAAAAAAAAAAAGAAAAAAAAAAGTATATTTGATAAAGTAGCAGGGAACCGTAAATATTCTATTTTTTTCAGATAAATCAAGTGTTGGTCAGAAAGGACCTGCTAACCTATACATGAGAAGTAGTAACTGCAGCAAATGAGAGCAACTAGGAGTGGTGAAGGAGGTATTAAAATAGAAAACAAATAAACAAACAAATAAACAAACAAATAAATCATCCACAAAATTAAATACTAATGTATTACAGAGAAAGAATGGATATTTCCAAACATTTGCTAATTTCAGATATTATACTGAGTTGCATCGAGTAAGATGGTGTTATTTCTTTTTAACTGCCATTCCATTTAAACCAGTGAGTGATGTGTGTACTTGAGGTCTGTATTTGGTAGGGATTTTTCCCCTTTAGCATAAACCTTGTTGATTTAAAAATTGAACAAAGATGAATCAGGTGGTAAATGTATTCATGTAATCATTTTCATTAATAAGCCGTTATAAATAATAGAGGGAAGGTTTTAAGTGTATAATTTTCTGTAGCACAATTGAGATTTTTCCACATCTTCAGCAGTAAGTTAATTAGAATCACCTGCATTTTCTTGGGCGGACACCAAATGGATTGCAAACAAAAACAGATTAAAATAGCTGTAGCTCATGGCATACAGATGACAAGATTCACAAAGAGGACAATCAGGCAATGAAAACCTCCTCTTTTTCAAACATTTTTAAAGGAAATTCAGCTCTTGTGAGTCGCTGTAAAAAGACGTTTGTAAGTGTTTCGCTGAAAGACTAGAATGGCTTTGTTTCTGATCCCATGATGAGTGAAAGAAATGTTTAAGAAAGATCACTTTACAGAGAGATTCAGACTGAAATGTGATGACTGTGATTCAAGCCAAGCCAAAAATTACAGCTCAGAATTAAAGGGGATGGACGTGGCTTGGGAATCCATTTTCCCACATTCCTGAATCTCAATCATCCCAGCCAATGTTTAAAAGAAAATACAGTGGAAAACAATGAGGTCACTTTGTTTAGCTGCAAGAAGCGGGACTATCGGAACGGCAAAAGTATATATTGGAAGTAACGGCAAAATTACAGTGAGCACGCTGCATGTTCGATGGTTTCATTCAAAACAAGTAGCTTCAAAGCCTAGTTTTTTTTCTTGTTACAGGGAGCCTTCTGAGTACATCTTCTTGTTCCTGGGGTTTTTAAACCATAAACTTCTTGAATGTCAAAGACAGAGAAATACAATAGAGAAGAAGACGGAGACAGAGTGAGCTTGATTTAGGCATGAGACAGCAGCCCTGCATAGCAGTGAACTGTGTGCTAGTTTAAATTGCACTTGCTCTGTACTGTTGCTACCCTTATTTATTTGTGTATAAATATCCAAGTAGAAATTCTACCATCAAGTGATATGAAACAGAATAAAGTATATCATCCATCATATTCACTTGTTACTTATTCTCAGTGTGTAATGCTCATATTCAGTGTTGTAATTGCTTCCATTAAACAGTTTCTACGGGGTCTTGAAAACAATAAGATCTTAGTCAAGCTTTTCTCCTTTCATTGCATCTTGAAGTTATTACCACAAGAAAAAATGAGATTTTCTTTTTATGTAGGAATGCCCCTCATCTTCTTGATATTATTGCAGTCAAACATAGGATTATTTCTCATTAGCTAATTTCCTAAAGAGATTCACCAAACCTCATGTCAGACACCTCCTATAGACTCATTTCTTAGCTTGTTAAGAGCTAGTACAATTATTCCCTTCCTTCTTTCCCCCACTACCCTTGTGTTTACTAAAATCTGATGCAGTCTTGAACTAATAGAAAAAATTAGACCTTGTTCATCCTACTTTCAATTTGGGCTTGCCTGCCAGAGGTCCTGCAACTGGGCAGTTCTGAGGTGATGAGTCCAGTGCCTGCAAATCACGTGAAAAGTACCCATAGAGAGGTCATCTTTCCATCCTCTCTTTAATACAATGTGTATTTTATGTTTCATTTTATTTGCCTCAGTATCAAATACAGTGTTCTACTGGAGATGCTGTTTGCAGTGCATGGAGAGGTGCAGTCTCTTCCCCCCTTCTATTTGGTATCCTCTTTCTATAATTCAAGGGATCACATTAGTCCTCTTTGCTGTAGAACTGAACTGGGAGATTCTGTTCAGCTAAGTTATCTAAAATAACCCCCAAGACCTTGGCAACCTATGTCCAGAGTGCTGGGTGTGCCCTGTGTTTTTCCGTATGAAAACTTATTTTACTGGACTGAGACCATTTAAGGTGGCAATTCAGACCTTCTGTAACTTTACCTGTCCTCCCTGATCTTTGTGTCATCTGCTTACTTTGCCAACAGAGATTTTTTATTGTTGCTCAAATCTCTGATAAAGGTATTAGATGGCAGTGGACTGAGAGCTCCACTCTTGCAAGCTCTTCCAGTTATGACCTTGTTAACTGATATCTCCCATTAACTGCCACATTTTGAGGTCTGTCATTGAGCCAATTTTTAATCCATGTAATATATGCCCTGTTAATTCCATAAAATGCAAGTGCTTTAATCAAAATGTCATGTGGTACTGAGTCAAAAGCATTTTGGAAAGCCAAATATACTATTTCAACGCCATTGTCTTTATCATCCGGACCTGTCAAAAATCCAGTCTTTCAAAAAGATGCAACAAGTTTGCTAGACAGGGCCCTGATTTCCATGAAACCATGCTGATTAAGATTAATTATATTTTGCTCTGAATTATTTGTTCATAGAGTCGTGAATTAATTATTTAAGTAGACTGTCTGGGACCGAGGTCAGTCTAGCCAGTCTCCGAGTGCATCCCTCTTACTGCTTTTACAGTATCAGAGTAACTCTTCTGCCACTCTTTCCAACCTTAGTCATTTTGAAATATTTCTCTATATTTTATTTGCAAATGAAAAACACGTGTATATTATGATCACTGGTAAGTGAAAACTGTATTTTTTTTATGACAGCAATTATCTCTCTGTCCTTCAGAGTGACTTCCAATATCACCTGCTGTTCAGTCTCCTAGGTTTGTTTGTTCTTGTCTGGCTGGTGGAGCTGTCTAGCTTGGCAATTGTATGGCACCCACACGAAGGGTGGTTACGATTTCATTCCAGCAGAACAGAGCAAATCCTGGTGTCCGTCTCCAGCCCCACTATTCAGGAGTTTAAGGACATGCTTAACTCCACACAGCACGACCCCAAAAAGCAGGATAGAGATGTCACCAGCGCTGAAAGCCCCACTGAGCACAAATAGTCTCGTGTTCAAACAAAGCAGGTGCTCGTTTCAACCTGAGCTGCGTATCAGGTTTGCTGGTTCAACCATCTTCTGCTCACACCACCTCTGCATCGCACCTCATTGTACATGCAATAAATTCCATGTGTGTGCTGCTAATGCCTTCATGATCTTACTGTCTTTGTGGTGTAATGCAGGCTTGGTTTGTTGTTCTCATCATTTTCATCTCTGATTTCCATTGTGTCAGACAAAATAAATAAATAAATAAATGTATCCTATATTCACCCGAAAGCCCAGGTACCTTTTGTACCCTAATCTAGATGCAGTGCTTTCAGTGCTGAATTTTAATATGTTGAATTTATTCATTAGTACTCTTCGTGATTTTCCTTCTAGTGGCATAGAAGTATTGATCTTTTGTAAAACTACTTTTGTTGCATGCTGTTTTGTGGTGTTTTTCTCATCAGTCACATCAGCTTGCCATTGGTGTGTTTGCTGCATTCACACACTTCTGCCTCTTTAAATGACTTCATGCCTCATTTCTGTGCCCTTAGTAAACTTTAAAAAAAAAATGTTTATAACTCAGGTATTTATGGTAAGATGTATATGAAAACAGGAGGAAAGAATTATAGTTTTAGGGAGAACATACCCTGATAATGACCTCTGAAATATTTGTAAAGATAGCCCTGGGCATCTGAGCCCACAAAATAGTTTATAATACAACAGCTTGATTACATAATGATACTTTAGTTTTAAAACGTATGATCTTTCTGTTTATGGGAAGGCATAATAGGCTCCTTTGAAATACAATATTTTTGCCCTGAACATAACTGATTTTAAATGAAAGGACTAACTAAAGAATGCCTTTTTTCAAGTTTGTACTTCACTTTGTTGTTGAATCCAGCACGATGGTTTCTTTTATAAAACTCCTAACAGGCCTGGGGACCACACCTACTTCAGGATGCATTAATTGTAAAAGTTTCATGGGTTTCTATGCAGGAAGTTACCTCGTATCATTTAAGATGATATGTTTCAAGTTCTAAATCTTGTTAAAAAAACAAACAGAGAGAAAAATATCTATGTAACCAACACCCCAACCACTTTCCCCTCATCCCCCCCGAATTTCCTGTTATATGTTCAATTTTAAGATGTTGTCAAACATTCATTAAGCTTAGGCAGAACGCAGTGTGATTTGGGAGAGGGATTCATTCTCTGCACCAAAACAGAATTAATGAGAGCATTTCATTTAAGCCAGTTCATAAAGCATCAGAACAACTTCAACCTGTATCAAAGCCTAACATTTTACAACTTTTGTTTGGATATCACCTAAACTCTTCCTTTGCCTGGGTTTTTAGTGTTTTTTCTACACTGCCTGGTTCCAGCTCGAACTGCTACTGGAGTTGGCACTGACCTACTTGCATGGTTGTTTCCACTTTGGCTAAAAGCAGGAGTGCAAGGAATATTGTTAACTAAAAGTTCTTCTAAGACCTTCAGTGCAGTTCTGCAGAGTGTATATCATGTTGATTGTTCATGAATTCCTACCAAACCTGAATTTGGCTGCCTGTTAACTTTCTTATCGGGTAAGCCCATGTGAATTTATAATGAAAGCTGAACCTTGCCTATAGTTAGGGTGTTAAAGTGAGGTATTCTTGAATACGTCCTTTTCCTACATTTCTTATACCTTTACAAAATTTAGAAGGATGGAAACATTGAATTCTTTATCAAGTTTTTGGCTGCCATTTGTAATTGCAGGCCCATGCTATTCTCAGGTTCCTCATTAAAACAAACAAAAACAAAGTTGGAGCTTGGGATATAAAGCAAATAAGGTAATTCTTCCCCTCCAGGGCAAAATCCAGTAATTCATTTCTGATAAAACCCACTCCAAAGCACAAGAAGGTCAGCCTACAGTGAGCAAGCAGTTGGACTTTATTAAAATGAATATTTTTCCTGAAATGTTCTTTACCGCTATACTTGAACGCCAGCACCAGATAGGAAACTCTGAACAACTTTTGTTTCATCTTGTTCCCTAAGTATTTATAGCCTGCCGTGAAGAAACACTGACAGCAGTGCAGTGATGTTTTTATTCTTGATAGAGGTGCCCTTAAAAGTGAATTTGCTTTGAAAATTGCTCACAAAATCAGGACATTAGAACTGTAAAGACATCTCTTTCTTTCTCTCTCCCTCTCTCTTTTTTGCGCCTAATTGGATTTCCAAAATAAGTTGTTAACAATCCAGCGAAGATAATGTGGTCATGAAAAGGATGTCCAAATCCACCAATTTACATTGGTTTGGTTTGGCTTAACTTTCAAAGTTCTTGGAGCAGAAAGTTGATGGCACGTGAACACTATAATTGGCTTGATATTCTTGGATTTTTTTTCTCCCTGCCATACTGTATAGTGTCCAAATGAAATGCTAATCAGAGCTCGTTTCTGGACCAAAGTAAATTTATAACAATAATAATTCACTTATATACTCCACATCACTTTGCAAGATGTAATATCCTCCAATTTACAACATAGTTTGTCATTTTCACTCAATCTGGATAATTTATGTAGTTTCATACTGAGGGGGTTGAGCTGTTCCAAATTGATGCTATTAATGCAAGACACTGCTATTTCACCCAAAGTGACATGTATTGCTTTCACTCCCACATATCCCAAAAGGTTGAGAACTGAGTCGAGTTAAATCCAAACAAAAGCTAACATTCTGTTTTGGGGCTTTTTGTTTGTTTGTTTTATTTTTCCTCTTTACTTTTTGGTTTAGACTTCAATTTACATGATGCAATTCTTAATCTGTTACCGACAGGAGTCCCATATTCCTAAACAAGGAACTACTCTTGCTCTCTCACTTTCCCCTTTCTAAGACAGAATGAATCTCCTCAGTTTTAGGATAAAATTGCATTATTTAAACATTTTAGTAATTTCCATTTGTTCATATGTTATATATCCAGTTGATGGATAAGTTCCAAGTGTTCTTGATTGGCAAATCCTTTTTGATTTCTCTTAAATAAACTTATTCTTTATTCCTCTGTAACCAAAGGGGATCTTCCTGAAATGAATCTTCACTTTCAGTATTATGTTGCAGGATACCCACAGGTGCAGGGTAGAAAATTGTCTAATAAGAGGAATAGATAACCAATGTATAATATGGAATTGTTATTCTTCTTTAAAATAGATTATTTCTTGTAAACCAAATCAGAAAGTTCCTAGCAGGGTAGACATAAAATAAGAACTGTATTTTACAGAGAGAAAAACAAACAAACAAACAAAAAGCAACGGTAATTTGTTTCTGTCTGAATCAAAAGTAAAATTAAATCTTTTAAAAAGCCTCAAGATAGTGACATTACCTCCAAACATTGGACGCTGCTGCTTGGGGCACTCATCTGCCAAGGCATGATGCAAATATCTTTGAAATGAGGACTTGAACTTCAGCTCCCTCCTGTTTAAGTGTAATTACAACTGGGCTTCTGAGTTGCTTTTTGACTTGTTTTCACTTTTTCCTATACTTTCCATTTTTCCTTTTTCCTCACCCTGAATTAGAAAAGGAAAAATTCCCACTAGACACACTGTCAGAACTGAAATATTTCTTGAAAATATTTTGTTTTGACAAATTAACATTTTCCACGAGAAAGGCTTTCTCTGAAATTGTTTGCCAAAGCTAATTAAAACTTGTGTTCCAAGTGATGAGTAGCCTTAAAAAAAAATTGTTTGGTGTAGATTCTCTTAGCTTCTTGTTTACTTGCAAGTCTTAAATGTGGAATGACAATGTACAGTTTTGTGTTTTCAATTTTTAAGCATGCAGATTCGGTCATTGTTTGCACAATAGCTAATTCCCCAAGGAAAGGAGAGCAGTTCCCATGTGCTTTGAAATGCTACAGCTATGCAACCGGGGCTGGAACTGCTATTTTAAACAGTCATATCAGCAGAGCTTGCTGTAGGAGATAATATGTCACAAAAGGGAGTATGACATCTAGTTTCACCTAGAAGATAAACCTTGAGTAGATATGCAGGGAGAAACAAGACTGTCAGGTTGTCCTTGAAAAGGATGGCCTATATTAATGAAGAAATGCACTCCGGGGCATATGCTATTTGGGATATTTAATTTCAGCTTCAAACTTGTCTGATCTGCTATGAAGAATGTAGTAGAGAAGCTTTAGTTGTGTATAGTCTCACACACGTCATGATTTCAGAGTGGACATCTCACCACTTTATTTCAGAAGGTCACAGCCTCAGAAATTCACATCTGAAAAACCCAGGCCCCAGACTGAGAAGCTTCCCCTATTGATACAAGCTATTAGTGGAAGCACCCCGCATTTCAGCAGGGCTAACATACTGTCGTGCATATCCCAAACAGCCCTTCTCTATGAACACAAGAGTTAATTCACTCTTCCTTTCCTGTCACACTCAAATACCTTTGCAGAATCGTATTCTGCTGACAGAATTACAAGATAATTACAGTCAGGTATTTTGTATTCACTTAAGCTAATCCACCACTTTTATTTTTCATTGTTGTTGTAATCAGGCAAGAGGCACTTCAGTTTTTGTCAGGTGGATTATTTTTCAGTCATTCACTACACTGCACTTCTTCATACTTGTTAGGGTGCTTCTGGCTTCTTGACAGACATACAAAGAAAAATACTTATATGATCTAAAATGAAATATGTGTTTCTCTTTCAGGTCTAGAAGTTGATGGAATATACAGAGTTAGCGGCAATCTGGCAACAATACAGAAGTTACGATTTGTTGTCAATCAGGGTAAGTGATTCCTCCACCCTGGTAATGTTTTGTTTAGTATTTAACTGTCTCAGATGACAGAATTTCAGAATCTGCTATACATTAGTGGCATAGAATGATGAGCTGTGTTTTGGAAAAGAGAGGAAAGGGAAGGTAGAAAGATATTGCACAGAGGGAAATGTCAGTTAGGAGAGAGGAAAAACAGCACAGTAAGCAGAGGAAAATAGTAGTTAAACAGGAGATGAGAAACAAACAGAAAAAAGGAGGAAATGGATAAATGAAATAAGGTGGCAAAAACAAAGCATATGTAGAAAACCAAAGAATCAAAGTGAGAAAAAAAAGAATAAAAGGAAAAATAGCAGATTGTTTGGATGTTGAAAGTTAAACAAAACTAAAAATAGAACAGGGATCCAAAGGAAAACAGACAAAGAGAAAAAGGTGCTGAAAGGAACTGAAAAGGGAATACTAAAACTAAAGTCCCGGCTCTGACAGAACCAGTGGAAGATTTACCTCTGATTTCAATAAGGCAAAGATTTGATCCCAGGAAATGAGAAGAAGAAAGGTGAACATTTGGGGAACTTGAGAACCAGAATTAGAACCAACCATTCTGTTATGGTTTTGTTTAATGAACGTATTGCCCCAGATTCCGCATATAATGTACATATGTACACATGTACACAGATGTAGCTAAAGGAATCTAACATTGATCAATAGATACTGTTACAGGTGTGGAAGCTGATATTGGTAGCTCATTAGGATACATGACAAATACATTGACCTCTCTGAACAGTGAACTACTCTTGGCAAAGACTAAACATATTTGCATTTAATAGCTTAGCAAATACCATTGATGACAGTGAACCTCCTGATCCCACTTAATGAGAAAAACAAATTAAGCTTTTCAGAAATTTGGAAGAAAAAAAAATCTTAAATTGTGTTCAAAACTTTATGCTCTTGGATTAATCAAGAATAAATGCAAAGCTGCTGCAACTTTTTATCCTACTTTTTCTTCACTCTTTCATGGTTACCTGAAAACTATTACTGGAACTGCTAAATACTGTGTAGTGTGTGTGGTTTTATTTGTTTGTTTGTAGCTGGTAATTGTTGGAACACAACTTCCTCAATTGATTTTGTGTTATGTATAAACTAAGGCTTTTGACTCAAAAATTCTCATAATATTTGTGGTGTCACATAAGAATACTCCCACCTTCAAGCCTACATTTACAGCTCTAATGAAGGTTTCAGGGGAACAGTATCTGTTTGCAACCTTCTCAGCTGCTCCAGACCAGTCTTGTCTTCAGCTGAACCTGGAAGCTGCTTTATGAGGAATCAGTATTTATGCCAGTAAATTCAGTGAGACTGAATAAATCATCAGGCTCATGGTTTTGACTCGTTACTTGGGTTCCCTTAGATTTATGGCTGTTGGGTATTTGTGTGTCGATAATGTAGTCTGCCTTGGCTTCCAAGTGACTGTGCACTGTATTTTGTTTGGAGACGGAGAGGCAAACCCAGGATTTTCTATCCTTCTTCGCTCCCCAGGATCTTTGCTCAGGAAAAAATGTGCCATAAAAATAATGGTCCTGTCTATCATGTCTCATGGCATCCAAAGGTTAACGTACTTGAGGTTAACATTACTGCTCAAGTTTTCACCTAAAACAGATGGGCTGATACTGCAAAGCTAGACAGAAGTCTAAGCTGGCTTTTTGCAGCACAGAGGTACCAGGCACCTTTTTCTTCTGGTTTATACCACTGTGAAAAATGAATATATGTAGGTGAAGTTAATGGTACATTAAATCCACTCTGACACTGGCTACTTAGGGCACCTGCAGTAAACCTGCCTGTTGAGTGACCAAAGAAAATTCAAAGAGAAATAGTGCTGTTGGAGCACTATGTTATCATGTTATCTGTTGTGACAATTATTGTTTCTTGTGTTAGTCTTTGTTGATACAACTACAGCAGTCATGCATATTGTATCATAATGAAATAAATTTTCAGTGGGAGGTGAAATTATCCAGCCAAGCCCCCTTACATGTCCGTTAAAATCTCAGATATGCAAATATCTGGCCAGGTCTGAAGTTAGCCTTTATTCAGGTAGATGCTTGCAGACGTACCAAAGACGCTCTGCTATAAACCCTAATGCCACATTTGCATTCCTCAGGGGTGACACCAACACCACGTGAAGGGAAAGGAGAGAATCCAGCATTTCAGCCCCCAAAGAATAATCTAACAGTTGCTAATCAGAACCTTCACAAAGTAATTCAGGCACAAAGAATGGCTTTAAAATTGCAGATCGCTGTTTCATTTGTTTAAATAACATCCCTTCTCTCTGCTAGGTAGGAAGCTACAGGCAGGGAACAGCCCATTAACTCACGGTGTAGCTCTACAGTCGTGGATGCTTGTGTGTGTGTGTGTGTGTGTTTTAGCATCCTGCTAATATTATCCTGACTTCCAGGCTGCTGACTGGAAGATATATACCCACTTCATGGTCCCTCCTAATCCCTAAATGGATTTCAGAACAGCCAGATCCACAGATTACCTAGCAGGCCCATCAGGCAGCAGCAGGGAAGTTGTAGGTGCAGAGAGTTGGTTAGGCAACAAAAAGGGGTGTGGAGTGGAGTGAGGAGGGGATCTAATCAGCTTTCCTCTGGGGGAATAGCCATGGCTCAGGAGCTCCCTGCACCTGCAAAAAACACCGTGGGCAGATCGGGGGAACAGGATTTACTTTAGTGTGTGCTTGGAAGGGCAGTAGTGGTCTCCACCTGGTGTCCCCCCAAGTGTGACAGCATGAATTTCAGATACTGTTCCATGGACTCACAAAAGTTACTAGGAAAGCAGTATTTTTAAATAAGACTTTCTGGTTAACATTCCAATAGAGATCCTTCATTTTAGTGAAAGTCTAATTTAATTATAAATGCAAACAAATGTTCTAAAAAAGCCTATTTACATTGCAGAGATTGACTGTGCAATCAGTTCTTATACAGGCCAAATACTTAATGGGCTGTTTCTTCCTGCTTGCTCTGCTATTGTGTTACACCTACATTTATAGGATATAAATAATATGTATCATATTGAAAATTAAAGATCATAGAAGAGACTCTAGGCTGGCTGCCATATCAAAGTACTTTTTATTAGAATAGTCATTAATTAGAATATAGCAGAGCTTTATTTGGCTCCTTTTTCTATACAGTTAATGTCATCTGCAGTATCAAAAATGAACTAAGAAAACTGGTGAATATGAAAGGAAAACAAACTAACAATTGACAGCTTTATCATTAAAGAAGAAAAAAAGAACAGTGAAAATCTAAAAGGAACCTTGAAATTCTATATTTCTGGGGGAGTGGGAAGGGGTTTGCAATAAAAAAAAAAAAAAAAACATGCTCCATATCTTTTCCACTTTTAAATTCTCTGAATATACTTCGTTTCATTCTCATTTCTTGAAGTAGGCAGCTCTTGAAGAGAGCTTTGACCTTGACAACAGGAACATCAGCAGAACAAACTACCTTATTTACTTTGTCCCTTTCACAGAGTTTTCTTTTTCTATAAAAGTCTATTGATATCACACCTTTTTTGCTTCTGTGCAACAGGATTATCTTTTGTCTATGATTTATTTTCCCATTAAGAGCCGAAAAGATCAGTTGATCATAAGAGGACCAAGCTATAACATCTCTCAGCACTTTTGAAACTCTAAGTCATCATTTTTCAAATCAGTGAATCAAGGCAGTGCGAGCTGTTTGGACCACTAGTGACATCAAGACATTCATACTTTGTCTAAAAGTGCTGAAAGAATTGTGTTTTTAGAAACTGAATTAGGAGTAATTTAATATTTCTAGCTGTGAACCTATGGCAAAGGCTTGTATAATAGTCACAGACATTAGTCAGAGATGTCCATTCTTATACTTTTCATAATATTAAGTCTAATAGCTGCAACTTCAGGAATATCATATGTATATATTAGTAGTACTTAGTAATTCTTTGGGAATTTAATGAAAAATCTGTAGGACTGTTGCTGATTTTTAGCACCATCTAGTAAGTTAAAGCCATTTCAGATATTTATAGGGCTAACTGACACCTCTAGAAGGGGTACATGATCATAAATAGGTCTGTTAAGCCATGTAGAACATGGTGGCATTTCCAGGGTATAAGGATGCTACTGAAAATATCAATTGCCTTGGCCCAAAGGGTGGAGAGAGCCCAGGTGGGGCTGTTCAGGGCTCATTGGGGCCCCCAGGAGCAGATCTGTAATTAGGGTGGCAACACAATATGAAAGAGGGGACAGCTGGAAGGTGCCTTTCAAAATCAAGCTTCTGACCTGATCAGAAATGCTAATGGTGGTGCAAAAATGCCTCAGAGAAGAAAGAAAGAAAAAAAAAAAAAAAAAAAAAAAAAAAAACAGAGCTCATCCATAAGGGTGTTAGTATGTAAGAGTGTGAATCTGTGGCGTGCTCCCTGCTCTGATCTAAGCTGTCATGTTGATGCACAAGGTGATATAATGAGGTAAGGCTTTCCTTGCATTAAACCCTGTAGTTTGCTGTCCCACATCTCTGTCCCAGCAAACCCTCCGTTGCCCTCCACGTTTGAAGACCAGAGACCCTTGCTGAATGAGGAGACAGAAACTTAGTTCTTTATGCTTCCTGCACTAGTCTGCTGGGTAGCTGGAAAGGCATTCAATTTCTAGGACTGTCAAACAAGCCATTTTCATGAGTACTAAATTAGCTGAAAAAAATGGAGCTATAAAGGGTTCATAAGACATTGCTGAAACACTGAGATTCTATCCTAATGCATATATGTTCAGGGAAACTAACCATAGAAATACAAATTTCAATGCTTATTGGTTCATTCAGCAAGTGTTGGTTCATACATAATACAAGAGAGTTCCTAATTGTCTTTATATCCAATGCTTTGTTTGCAAAATGCTTGGTATTTGCAGTACAGATGACCTTTGCATCCCGTTATTTCATTCGCAATACCTTGTGCGTTAACTGCAAAACACCGCGTAGCATCCAAAGGTCAATTACTGTGTTTTTACTGCTCAGTTACTATACTTATGTACCAAAGAGGGGAAACATATGGATTTTTACAGAGGCTAGATATTGTTACTGGAGAGAGGCACGTTTCTTATGGAATATAGAAAATATGTGAAAAGACAACTATCTGAATTTGTAACTACACCATGGGGGAAAAGGTGAATTTACTCTTTCCCTGACACCACCTGGGGTTAACAAAAACATTTTGGCAAAAAGGATTACAATTTCTGCTGTTTCGTCTATACGAGTATCCTGGAATAAAATTTGGTTTAAGAGAAATTAAAAGTAAAATGTAAACCACAAATATGTGAACTGATTGCGAATATTTATTAACTAAATAATTTAATAATAAAGAAAATGCCTACTTGATTAATTGTTACAGAGTAAAAATTACAATAAAACTGTCTTGATCAGTGCTTTGCAGAAGCACCATTACTGTCTGTGCAGTTGTTTAACAAGGATTTAATTGGAAAGATAAGTGAATGCACATTTAAAAGTATTGTTAATTTGCTTTATAATCACCCCATCCTTCACAGTATTGACAGCACCAGGCACAAACCCCTTTCTCTTTTACAAGTATTATTTTCCATATGTGCACAATAAATCCTGAAGCAGTAATTGGAAATTTTATGGATTTCAACATACCTAGTGTTTTGAGTTTATAGGTGCCATATCCCCTCTCTAAAGGTAGCTCATAGGTGGCATTGTAAGAAAAATCATTGCCTTTTTATTACCCATGGGCTGTTTTGGAGGGTTGTTTTTTTCTTAAGGAGTATCTGATTCCTATTTACTTTTCCTTTCCATTTGAAATATCAACAAAATCCTCATTGCAACATTATTTTTGATTTAATAAACAACAGCCGTCAAAAACAGTAATCTTCAATATGCTTATATTCCATCTGTACTTATATTTATTGTTCTAAAATGGCTTGGATTAATCTAATTGACAAGTAAGAGCCCAGACCATATGAGCAGCGAAGGATGATACCTTTAACCAGCAGGATTCTTCAACTCTGCTGACATGTTCTTTATCAATGAACTATGAGAAAAGAGGAGCAAAATCTCGGGATTTTTTTTTTTTTTAATATTTTTATTTTTTTTAACTATTGCTGATTATGTGAGCTTGCTGGGACCATATGTCTGAGCCTGGGCTATGAGGAACCAGGGCGGTTTTCCGGCTGGCTCTGCCTCGGGACCGGAGCTGCCTTTGGAGCAGACCCGCTGGGTCAGCACAAATGGGCTGGGTGGTTTTAGAAGGGGGAGTTGGTTTATGGGTGGGGGGGAAGTGGTGGCTGGGGGAAGAAAAGCAGCTCTTTTTAACAGCTTATTTTTTTGTTATTATTATTATTTTAAAGAAATAAACTCCCCATTCAGAAATACCCCAGCGTTCCCACTGACCCGACATATCCATTTCAAAGGCAGCCAGCAGCCCCAGCCTTGCGGCTGCCAAAGGCTCCGTGGGCAGAGGAGAGCAGGTCCTCTGTCAGCTGCCAGCTTCCAGAGAGCAGCTACAAATGTGAAGGTCCAACAGGATCGTTGCCTGCTTTATTTTTAATATTACAACAAGGACTGTTTTCCTTGTTTGTGTATCCTTAATTTCTCGTGCATTTGCATTGCTGTGGTTTCCCATTATGTCTTGCCATCTTGTGAATTTTTAGAAGTTTTAGGAGGTTATTGATTGCATTTTTAAGACATATGTGAGTATGCCTAGAAAGACGTGAACGTGTCTTGGGTAGGACCTAACCTTGGAGCCACCCTCTGCCTTGGTGACATTCTGCTTTTGCCAGTCTGTGCGATCACGTACAGCCCAGGCAGGAAAGCCTTCCTCGCTTCCACGAGCAGTTACGCATGTAGCCAGCCTTAGTGCGAAGCCAGCAGAGCGGTCCAAAGTTCATCTCAGAAATATCAGGCTCAAACTGGGTTACTTGCTAGCTGAGAACCAAAATGTCTTGAAAGCCTCGAGTCAAAAATAGGTTTTTCTTTCCGTTTCACACTTCCCAGGCAAGCACAGAAAATAAAATGGACTGAAGCAATTTTCAGAAATAATTATAAAACAGCTTGTTTCTGGGTTAAGACCTGCATATGCCAAGCTGTAGCCAAGATTTTTTTTTTTTAATTTTTCCAAGCTTTAAAACTCTGACAAGAAATACTGTAATTGAGCCCACAGTAGTTGGGGAATCAATTAATATGTGCATGTTACTGGTGTGGGCTCTTCCCTTTTGCCTCTGCGTTTCAATGTCTATTTTAAGACACAGAACATTTTTTGCTTTCAAAAGAATTTTCATTTCCACATCTTACCCTTCTTTTTCCAGAGGGGCAGAAAAACAAACAAACAAACAAAAACCTATGGTACCCAAACACTGATTAGTAAATGCGAGCCTGGTGATGGAACCTGATGGGAACACTAATTTTTTTTGGCAACCAAAGATTTGCATTCTTTTGTTAATATTGTGCATCATATATTAAAAAAAAAATAGCTACAATGTTGGGTTTTTGTTCTCAATATGTAAAATAAATAAATAAACAAAATCAGAATTGAAAGTCTTAATTTCCCAACCCGTAGCCCTAGATGCAGCGCAGTTTCCCCTTCCAATGGTATTGTCATGTGCTTTCTTTTCAACATTGAGATGAGTAAGTCGGTAGAATGGGAGCAGAAGAGGCAGTCAGCTAGGTTAGTGTGGTCAGCCACAATCATACCATGGATTTTATGGCATGTAGTGTATGATCAAGCATTTAAGACATGCCTTTTATTTCTTTTCTAACCGCAGCACCATTTGCGTTACAATAGCTTTTTGCTTAGTAACACTTCAGGAAGCGGAAGAAATTCTTGATAACCCCTAAAGAAGTGTTTTTTAGGCACCAAGAACGACCATAGTGTTGCACACTGTAGCAAGGGATTGCTTTTTTGGGGGACATTCATAGTTGTCATGGGTGACTTTTTGATGGGGTTTGTTGTTTGACAGTAATGCTATAGGAAATACTATTACATAGAGCTCCAAAATAACAAGGAAAAGAAGTAATTTATCAAGTCATCTGGTAAAATTTATGACAGGAAAACTTATGAACTGCATGATTTTTCGGATAGTGGAATAACCTCCAGAAGCTGGGGGTTGCCAAGCATATCTGCACATAAATTAAACCAAGCATCAAAATACCTTAAAGGGGATGATCTTGTGCTGCAGGGAGATGGATGTCCTGGAGAACTCAACTGAATGGTTCCTAATTAGAGTTGGTTGTGATCAATGTCTTACAAGATCATGGTATGGCCTAATATTTGGGGTATTTTTCTCCCCTGTGGTCATTATCTGTAATTCTGTGGCTTGTATGTAATACTAGCTGACAAATATGAACTTACAATAGGGTCTGCAACAAAAAGGGGCAACGGTGAATGTGGGCATATGTTAAGTAATGATGTGCAGGGTGTGGTGTGGGACTTGGAGCTACCACACCACAAAATCAGGCTTTGTCGTGGCATTTGTGGTCCCCTGTGTGCTGAGAATGGATAAAACCATAAATACTGTGGTAGATACAAATGTTTTAAGTAGAGAGTGATTTGGGGGATGGAGGACAGGGGGACTGGTAATGCATTTCACTGATGAACTCTGTTAGTTACTTTAGTGAGAGGTGAGAGTGCTGACAACAACACTGAGGGCTAATCTGAAAAACTTTCAAAAGAAAAATATCTAGGAAGGAAAAAAAAAAAGAGGAGAAAAGCTAAAGTCTCTCTTCTACAATCCTTGGAAACTTTTGCTTTTGAAAGGAGACCTATGCTCTCTTATTGACTGTCTCATTTGTCGATATAATCTTTCTTAGAAATAAATTCCTGCTGAAAATAAATTAGTTTTCTAAAGAAATTCTCAAATCACGTTTGAATTTAAAATGGATCATTCTTGGTTTTAAAAATATATATATATTACTGTGTTACTCTGGAATTTTTGCAAGAGCAAGTTATCATGGTCCTGGAAAGCATCTTCCCTTATGTGATTCTTTGAACATCGTGGTCTTGAATCGGTTACCTAATCGTTAGTATTTAGTGTTGTTTGAGAGGACCCTGAGTATCAGACTGACCCTCACAGGGCTGGCACCGAATGTGTAGGAGAGTTCTGCCCTTGGAGATTAGGTGCTAGAAGCCAGGTGAGATGTCTTAGAACATTTTAAAAGGATTAGATACCTAAATTTAGGCAAAGCAATCAAATCTTAACTACACCCTTGTCTCTTAAAAAAATATATATATATATAAAACTATATGCATATTAAAAATATTATGTACGTTTACTGGCCAAAACATTTTTTTTTTTTTTTTTTTTTTACAAATTCTGGTGTAGAAAAAGCGTACCCAGCTGTTCTGTAAGTATACATACTACAAATATTTAAAAAAAAAAAAAAAAAAAAAGTACTTGCTCCTCTTCTAAGCCTTATTTTTCACTTTAGACTTATTACTGTAGGAATTATTAAATATATTAATTTAAACACTTAGAGAGGTAGTCACACTGTATTTTAATTTCAAAGTTATGCATGGTACCAGAGTCTTGAAAGTGAGAACGTAGCATAGCTCTCACTTGAGTTTTCAGCTCTCATCTGAATGTTAACACTATTCAGTCTGCAGCATGTCTGTTGTCAGTAAAAGTAACAAGGATTGTTCAGATCTCTTGAGATCAAAGGTTTTGTTTCCCAACCCCACTGTAGTAATCCAAGCCTAATCAAAACCCTTGGCGTGGGCAAACACCTCGGGGTGAGTTGAGAATGATGCCTTTTGAAATCCACCTATGGATCTGTGGTTCTAATTTCAATGCATCATCTCTTCTTTGTATGATTTCTGTTGTTATTAATACAACATAACAGCAGTAAAATTTTGATATAATCAAAATACGGAGTGTTGAATATAGTGGGACAAATATTTTATAATGTTTTTGCCCTCCTATTTCACAAGCAGTGGCCAAGATGCAGCCAAATCTGCTAGTTTATAATCTTTTTCTACGTCCCTCTTCTTTTCCCCATTACCAGCTGATGTAACATGGGAGATCTGGCTCATCCGTGATTTGCAGCCTGGATTGACATTGAAACATATATGGGCAGGAGATATTTTGAGGCAATAGTTTTGCTAAAATCCTGGAATAAACCTTTTCAGACTCTGAACATCCATCACCTCTCATAAACTGAGTAAAAATCATAGTAAAAGGCATCTCTAACCTGAAACTAGTGTTAAAACGATGTAACCAAACTTTGGCCACAATTGGGTTCATCACATTTTTAAAATCCCACAAGTTGTAAAGACTGGATTGCGTGGACTGTTAGGAGGTGAGAAAATCTCTTGAAAGAGAACAGGATAGTGCTATTGCTGGATTTTTACTTATTGTAATATACCAGAGATCTGGTTTTTTTTTTCCTGTGTAATCAGATAATTAGAAAACAAACAAACAGGGATTTCAAAACACATTTCTATCAACCAACATTGCATGCTTACAGAAGATTGACAATGACTTAATTAAGTAGATAGCAGCAGTGAAGAGAAGATGGATATGAGGAGAAGGAGATTGCTTGTTCCCGGTGCAACTTTCCTTACTGGGTGTCAGGTGCATGCCTTTCTAGAGAGAGAGCATCAATGCAAAGAGTAAAGGAAAATGCAGGAGAAAAATGGCTGGAAGATTTTTGTCACTGTGCTGCTAAAAGCTGGTTTTTACTGCAAGAAAAGCTAGATGCTTGCTACCTTTTCTTCAAGGATGATGTTGCCATCAGCTGAGGAGACAGGATAACTAGTTTCAAAATAACTTGTGTTGCTCAGAAAAATAGTATGCTATGGTACCTGAGTAATGTAAAGCAGAGCTGCCTGATTCCTGGCTTCAGCTCAGGTGGACAAGGCAGGAATTGACAATATCTAGAAAAACAGGGGCAAAGCAGAGAGGTGAAACTCCACGTTTCACGAGGACATCTGGGTTAAACAGTGATAACCAACAGGCACCTGGCAGAGCAATACCAAGGGCTCGTGGTATCATCGGCTGTCCTGCTGAATCTGGAGATAGAAAATGTTACTTTTTTTTTTTTCCCCTGTGTTTAATGATTTGCACAAATGAAGATGCTAAAGCAACTTAGAGATACGTACTTTTGAATCAGAGCCACATGATAAAGCATTCAAACAGAATGCAAATAATTGCAGACTGATGTATCCAGCAGTTTTTTTTTTTTAAATGAATAAATAATTTAGCTTTACACATGGGCAATCCTTGCTAAAAATTGCAAATCAGAACTCTTCTGTTTGAATGTATTTTATTTTGTTAATGGATTCACTAATATGAAAGGCATCTAATTGTATAATGTATTATTAGTCATTTTCTTTGGCATCCTATTAACTTTAAATAATTCTAATATTTAACATTTTATAACATGCACAACAAAGTTCTTCTATCTTCAGCAGTGGAAAAAAATATGCATTAATAATAAATTTTCATAACTCTACTGTGTATGTTGTGGTACATATTTGAGCAGAAATATTGGAGATTGAAGCATAAAATAACAAATCACGTTAGATGGCATTTAAAAAAAAATACATTGTAAGATCCTGCAGTCCTGTAAATACAAGAACTAGATTATAATTCAGTACAATTAACTTATTTTAGAACTGAGTAACGTATAAAGTGTGATAGGATATAACTAAGTACATCTACTAAATGTCTCTTCAGCGATTGCTGAATGGGAGTGTATAAAATGGTGATTAATGCCTACTAATGGAAGTGGTCTCCACCACAAGTTGTGAGCTGTGTGGTTGTGGCTGAGTGCAATAACCACACACGGAATCGCTGATAATCCCTAGCAAATCCCAAAGTTTTCCTGGGCTTGAAATAAGATGACAGACAGGTCACATTAGAAATTTTCTCCTTATGGCGCTTTTTCTTTTGTTTTAGTAGGTCAGGTCTTGTTCCTGTGTGCTGTGGAAGTATTATGGGAATGAGCAATGTCTAAGCTGCTTAAAAAATGCACACTTTCCCCACACCAATCTGTTTTCTGGGGACAGCCAGGCTAGTGCTATACAGCATCCTCTCGGTTGGGTGCTATTAATGTTAATAAAATGCACTTAGCACTTAACATCTCGAGATCTCAAAAGAGCTTGCAATGCAGCATCATTATCTTTACATTATGGGTATGGAAAACGAAGGATAGGGAGAGTAAAAGATTTGCCCAAGTTTCCATGGTAAATCAGTGACAGAGCCAGGAGCGGAGCCAAAATCTGTTGATTTATAGTCAGTCTCCTATGCAGTGCTCTGTGCCATTTCACCAAACTCTATTTGCCAAGTCCCTGCTGTGTACAGAGACTGCAGATAAGGCTGCAGTCACCCTCCGAAATGTGGATTTGGGGCTCAGAATAATGCAAAGCCGAATTAGACCTTCAAATGCGGGTCTCCCCTGTGATGCGTCTCCAGTGCGGGGCCACCTGTGCAGCGTCCATGGCACAAAGACCCATGAATAAACCACTTTAAATTCCTCTGCTCTGAGCCTGCAGAGGAAAAGGACCCAGCCCTTGAGGAGCCGCAAGGAGGTTTTACGTGTGAATGAGGTCCTGGTTTTCATTCCTGTGGTCGTGGGGAGGCACCATCACCGATTGTGTTTTGCATGACTAAGCCTTGTGGAGCTCTGTGTTTGCACCGAGTATTTTGTAGCTGCTTTTGAAACAACCACGTGGAGATAAAACATGAGCAGATATGTGTATCAGAGGGCTTGTGCTAACATCTCTGAGATACCAAAATATTACTAGCTGTTTTTGGTAAGTAGGAAAATGAGGAGGAGAGTGGCTGAGTAACTTGCCTAAGGAAGTTTGTGACGACTCAGGGTCATCTCTGCAGCTTGCTTAGGAGGCATGGTACGGACCACAAGCTACAAAGAATGGTTCGTCTTTCTGCCACAGTGGATCACAGGCCAAGCAGAGAGCCCAAGGATGGTTGTAGACAAAGTGCTCATCCCTCGTAGGTGGGCATCCATCCCAGCAAGAGGGAAATACCTTCAGTCCCCCCCCTTGCAGTTTTGTGCCTCTTACTGTTTGCAGTAATTGCATCAGTTGTAATGGGAACACTGGTGATCACTTTCTTCAGTGTGGTTGCATGTGTGTGCCTGTAGTTCAAGAGATTGCCTTTGATGAGCAAAGGTATGTAGTAAACAGGGCAACAAGGAATTATTTATTTCAGACTAATTGAAAAATGTAATGCCTCCCAACCCTCTGATTGCCTTTCTGGGACTCCTGCAGGGCCACATCCTGCCTGCTGAGCAGCTCTGCCTCAGCTGGAGACCTCTCAGCTTCAGATTA
This sequence comes from Cygnus atratus, assembly GCF_013377495.2. Classification (NCBI taxonomy): domain Eukaryota; kingdom Metazoa; phylum Chordata; class Aves; order Anseriformes; family Anatidae; genus Cygnus; species Cygnus atratus. The sequence continues at coordinate 36,108,169 of NC_066367.1, forward strand.
AACATAACCCAAGGCGCTGAGTTGCTCTGAGCAAGGGATATTTTCCTGGTGCCGAGCCTCCAGGCATGCCCACACCACTCAGACCTCATGCTCCAGGCACCATTTATCCTTAGCGTCTGTTCTTCTCCTGGCTAACCACTGCCATCCCCATCCAGTCCTGTCTCGGCCAAGTCTGAATGAGCTGAGATGCTTCCTGCCGTCCACCTCCTCCGGTTCACTGCAAAGGTTAAGGCATCGGCTTACATCCTTCCCACTATTGGCTTCAGCACATGGGGTTCTGGCAGCAGAAGATAGGGCCAAGTAATGCCTTGCTGTAATATTAACAAAATTGTTGATGGCTGTTTGTTCTCTAGCAGACTTTTTGGTTGCGGTCTCAGTGGATAGGTGTGTGTCTGAACTCAGCTTGGCTGGTCACAGCTCCACAAATATATGCATGCATCTGCATGCAGCTTGCTATTTTTTTGTTTGTTTCCCCATCCTGTGTCTAAATAGTCCCTAAAAATCCCAGCTATTCTTACTCTCTCATCCTGCTAAGTGATATCAGAAAGATTTGGAAGACTTTAGGTTTGCAGTGAAGCTTGTTCTGCCATGTAATTTTCTGTACCTGTGCTGTTAAAAATGAAGAATTCAGGCCGGGCTTTGTATAAAAAAGCTAACATAAGATGGACAACTTTATTTTACATCCCTGTGCATTTAAAAGTCCCAGTTGGAAAAGAAAGCAAGATAGCAAGAAACACAAACATGTGTTGGATTATTTCTTGTTAAGCAAATGTAGTACTGTGAAAGATTGACAGCACGGGAAACTGGAGTCCTCCATTTATCCACACTTCATTTCTATCCATTTATCCACACTTCATTTCTAATATCTGGCTTCTACAGCAGATTGTAACCATAGAAAAGCTATAGACTCTAGGTGAAATGGCACTCCCTTTTGGATCTAGTTTTATATATATATAAAAAAAAAAAAAAAAAAAACAATTATTCACAGAATGCATGTCTTTATTCTTTATTGCACATTTCAAAGTCTCCATGAATACTCATTTGCATGTGACAGCTAATGCTGCATCTTGTATTGGCCAGTAAGAGGCATGATTGCACTAAATTGGAAGCAGCAGGCACAGGTTTTCTTTTAAGAATGGGGGTGGGGGTAGCCATCCTCTCATACTGTTCTCAAGTCTTCAGTCAACACGGTTTTAGAACAGTTGCAAGTCTAGTTACTGGGATAATAAATCCCAAATTAACTGAATATGCAGATTTCACTTCCATTAAGTTAGACTCTTTAAATTGACATACCCTTCACTTTATCTTTTGTTAACAACCCCAACTTTTAAAGCAATTGAGAAATGGAGAATTGAAAATACTAAACTCGTACTTCGGGAGTGAAAAATGAGGACAGTAACGTTCCCCAAACTGATATTATTATTTCTTTTCCCCCTCTCTCTCTTTTGATAAACCTAAATAAATCCATTCACCCACCCTGCATAATTTTTCCAAATGATCATGTTATCTGAATGACATGCAGGATAGCAGAATCCCAGCAATGCAGAAAGGCTGGTGCCGGCAATGCTTACAATAAAATCTATGTACACAGCAGCAACAGAAAATATTTATTTGGTAACACATTCCTATTCCCTTTTGAAATGCATGCAGTTTAGACTCAGAAGCACTGAAAGATATCAAGATAAATACTTCTATGGTTTCTGTGTAATCCGTTTGAAAATTATCTGGAATATAATGGGGACAAAAGCAGCTCCTTGAAAACTACCCGAAACTCACTCTTTTCTTAAATGTAGTCTCCCAGCAAAATAAGAGAGCAAAAGAACTGGCTGCTTAGAAAAGTGAGCAGATTAACAAAAACACCTTGAAGAGGTTTACTACAGAAAACAATTTATCACGATCATTCATTTCCAAAAAGTTAAAATTGAAAGCTGCTTTTTTTTTTCTGTTTCCCAACAGCTACGTGGCTTTCATACTTTTTTTTTTTTAGAAAGCCCTAAAATGTCATATGAGTTGTAGCTGAAACATCAGAAAGTTTTTCATGCATGCACTCTAACAACAAGATTACCTGCAATACATTTTTTTTTCCAGCAAGAAAACTATGCAAGACCATTGCATTCCAGTAACAGACAGGACTTACTTTGTAAGATGGATTTCAAAAGATCTGGAGGCTGCTGTTCCTTATAAAACTATGCCAAAGACTATTTAAGTGGCCAGTAATATAAACATTATGCTACTAACACTGAACAGTTTATCACATAAATATAATTGTCTTCTTTTAGAAGAATAATAAAAGCCGAATCCATATGTTACACATTATTTAAAATTGTTTTCTGCAAGATGTATTAATCCCAGCGAAGAAGCAATTCTTCTACTATAGGAGTATAACAGCAGTTTTATTTTATTACATTGTCATTGTTTAATTTGTTTGTTCCCGGTAGTAGTTTCACAGATTTTTATGAACTGTTACTTTTATGGAAAGTCAAGTTACAAATGATGGACGCTGTTTGCTTTCAGGAAAAGAAAGGTCATGAAGGTAGATAATGTATTTATTTATTTACTTACTGTACTCAACTTTTTAAAAAATCCCTCAATTCTTAGCAGAAGCTGAAATAACTTGTGGTTTTTAGACCCAGGAGGCACATATTTTGATATTGCTCCTCAGCAACACTGCTAGCTCTGCAGTCTATTCAAATTTGGGAGTTGAATTTAAAGCTCAGATAAACAGCATTTGGTAGCAATGGCTGGGCAGAGCTTACAGTTTTTCTTTACAGAAATGTGATCTTGTAGCTAAATGTCATTTTGTTTCTATGAATTTGAGCTGAACACTATAACTCATTTACTAAAAACCTTGTTGTACTTTGGACTAAGTTATTTTCCAATTATTTAAAAAGAAAAAAAAATGCAATATAAAGCTTAATTTTGAATTTTTCTGTTTTAGAGTTTACAATTATTAACTGTCACATGTGAACCTGAACTCTAAATTACTTGTAGTGTAACCAAATGACAAGGTGAGACTCTAACTCCAAGACAAAAAGCAACTTTAAAAATTGTCTGTTTAAATGCAACACCAAAAAAAGGGTTTTAGCTGCTGAAATATTTTGGGCATGTTCAGACCTTCAAATGAGTCTGAAATATCTGACCTATTTAAACCTGAACACATCTAAAAATAATTTAAAAAAAAAAAAATTAATTATAGCAGTTCCACTAATAAAACTGTCTTGGTAAGGAGGCACCTACAAAGTAAATGTAAGAGCAAGTACTTAGTGCCAAGTATCCGAAATATTTAAATGATAATACAAATCAAAAATGTACTGTACTAGAAAAATAATATAAGGTAATATTCCTTTTTATTTCATAGTGAGCTCATTGTTATCAAATATGCAAAATACAGGAGAGGTTTTTCTGAACTCGGACACATAATGATTGGTTGCAGGAGCTGAAAGAAATTTCTCAGTGCTAGAAAATGCACATTGTCTGCCTTCTATCAGCCAGAGTCTTCCTCGGCTGGAATGCCACCAAATTTCTTGTTTGCTGTCCATATCCCAGTAGGAAGTGCATTGCCATCGCTTGTTGAAATCATGATCAGATTCTACAGACAGCTATTCTCATAATTTTTTTTAATGGGTTGTGGTTTGAACATTGCTTTGACTGGAGTTAGTCACCAGCAAATCTAAATCTCATGTTTGCACTGCTTTTAGTCTGTCCCGTTTTGATTAAGATATCTTTTACCTAAGGGGGAAAAAAAAGAGAGAATACAAAAATACAAATAACAAGTTTTTCTTTGTCCTTTTAATCCTGGTATGCACTTTTCCTGCTGGATAAAGTGATGTGCATTAATATGTACATATTTGTATAGACAAACAACTCTGTGTTTAAGTAGATGCTAACTCCGGATATCTGAGGCTTAGCGTTGGCTCTCTCCGTGGGCTCTTGTGTCAGTTCATCTCTTTGTGCCCCTGCTTCTCACTGCACCTTTTGTCTGCCTTAATTGCTTAGATTATAAACTTTTTCTCACTCTCACTATGTGCTTTGTAATGACTGACACAATGGGGCATGGATCTTATTAGGGCATCGTGTCACTACTGCGGTTGTAATAATCCAGATGGTGATACTACCACTATTAATAACAATCGTATAATTATTATACTACCACCACCAATAAAAGCAATAATCATCATCATTATGCTATTTTTCCTAAGAAGAGTGTTTATAGCTCTGGGTGTGAAGCCTTCTTATTCCAAACTCCTATAGGAAGTCACTAGAAGTTTTCATCAACTAATTTTCAGGGCTGTATGTATATATTTAGTTTTTGATACTTTTAAAAAATAATTACATCTATGTGCTACAGTTTTAGAACTAACAAGATGAATTTCAGCATGGCCATGAAAAATCTAACTCATTGTTTCACATTATCATATACATTGGCCTAGACATGTATGTGTGAGCTTTCTTGTTTGTTTTGTGGTTTGTTTTTTTTTTTTTTTTTTTTTTTTTTTTCTGTCAAGGAAATTACAGCAACACATTTTTTTTTCCTTTGTCTGTGTGACAGGGTGGGATTTGCTCAGGTCAAACATTGAACTCCATTTTATATTGTAAATACATTTTAGATTAGGGCATATTTTTTGCATATGTAAGCACGATTATTAGGAGGTATTCCAGTCGCTCCTCAGCTTGAGAATAGTTGTTGACACTTCATTAAAGAATATCTGGGATATTTTTAACCTAGATCGGCTCGGTGACCCAGTTTTCAGTGCAGCCTTGCAAACTCTTGTGTAGGTGCGGAGCTGGGGACAATGACGTGCAGCACGGCAAGTCAAAATGAGCAGGCAGGGCTGGCTGGGAGCATTTTTAACAGGCTTTGAACACCGAAGGCAGCATCTTGTTGAACGCTATGCCAAAGCCATCCAAACAACTGCCCGAGACTGCTAATTGGAATTGTCTCTTGATTAGCTGTCCCCTTCCTGAGGAACAGCGGAGCCTACGCGGGGACTGACAGGGCGACCAACAAGCGTAGCACAGAGCAGAAGCAGAAAATAGTTAGGGCTGCATCTGGGAAGGGTAAAATAGCGAGGAAATTCCTGTGCTAAGCTTTATTTCTGTTCTGTTGGGCAGATCTCACTGGGGGAGCCAGCACAAAGCCAGGAGCACCCGGGGAGAGGTGGGGCTGGGAAGCAGCAGATGGGTCCTGAGAAGCTGCAGGACCCAAAACCAAAGGGGGAAGGGGGGAATGGGAATGGGAGGGCATTGCGGAGATCAGGTCTGGGAAAACTGGGATAAACTTGGCCCAGATTCATTTGGCTTCAAGCACCTGCTGCTGATCTTCCAGCAGACAAGTGCTGGAGCAGAGGAAGCTGGACCCAAGAGCAGGAGTAAAAAGAAAGGAGCTATATTTGAAAACTGCTCTGCTTCTGCTTGATCCACTGATACACTCCGCTTAGGAGGGAAAAAAAATGTATTTCACATCCACAGCACTGATTTACTCTCAGAGGCCAGAGTTCAAATTTTATTTAAGTGAGATACCAAAACACTAGATATTTCTTTCAATTTTGTGGACCCTTAATAAATTGCAAAACGAGACTTAATATTTTCTAAGAACAGAGTTTCTCAGGATATTCTCTGTACCTTCTTAGCCTGGCAGGAGATACCGTGAGAACTCTCGTTCTTGTATTAATTTGGCATTTTTCTTTAAAGCAGATTCTGTGAGTGGGAGAGGGAAGGTGGAATTTAGATACTTCATAAGTATTTGGCTCAGCGTCTATTTATTCCACAAATAGATAATATTTTGGTGAAATCATTGAGATTTTACTTCTTTGAAACTCTTTTGCCTGTTTTTGCCAATTCCCATTTAAAAATAACCCACTGGTTTTAGAACAGTTGTGATCTTACATGTTTCTGAATGCCACCTAAAAACTTGTGCACCTCTCAAGTCCCATTAAAGTCCACGTACGTACCGAAGGCACTGGATGTAACCAAGGATGTCCAGCATCTGGCAAGACCAATGCTTAGTTCCTTCTGGCAAGAGACTAAACTCATGGCAATGCTGTCCCTCTTTTTCCAAACTCCCTTATCCACAGAAGGAAGGGGTTGGGGTTGAGAGACGAGATGGGGTGAGGAAGGACTTCTCCATACACATATCACATCTCACACACGCCCAGCACATCTTCTGCCATACCCGTCCTTACTCCTGGACTGGAATTAAGTGAGCACTTTTCAGACTGCCATGTTCTGTAGGTTTAGGTAAAATATGGATCCAATTCCCAAAGGTAGGACCCCTGAAAAATAAAACTGAAGAAAGCATTTAATATGGAGAAATCAGTGATAGACATTTTTATTTTATTTTATTTTTATAGCTTCATAAATATCTATTCCCAAGGAAAATAATTCCCAGTGGCAAAATGGTAAGAAAGCTGATTCATTTGTCATGGTGTCAAATTTGTTCCTAAACTGAAGGATTTCCCATTTATTTGGCAAATGAGAGAAGTCTGATTAAGGCTGAGGATCTCTTGTTTAATTAAGCTTCTCTATACCCCTTGAGGGCTAGCACTGTCTTCATTTTACGTATAGGTAAACTACACCATAAAGAGGTAAGAGGCAATTCCCTTTCCCACAGGTAGAACATGCAACCTAAGGACAAGACATCTTAACAGGTTCTGGAGGAAATCCTTCCCTTCCTCAGCTTCAGGGCATCAACACCCTGTAAGGCACACAGCAGACCTTCACATTTCGGGTGCATGAGGGCTGTATGTGTTCATCCTTGGGGCAGCAGAATAGTTGCCTCTGGGGAGGGCCATCCACTCACAGGCAGTGGATTTGGATCCCATCTGTATATTTTGGGGATCTTTCCTCGAGCTCTTTCCAGAGCCCTCCTAAATCTGCTTCAGAGATGGGGAGTTGGGACGGTGCAGACCATTGGCAGTGGAGCAGGGAGGAAATCTGCGAGCTGTCTTCAGTCTCCCCAGGAAAAAATCTTTATTTCTCTTAATGGAATTAACAACTCCACTTGCAATTTCTAAGGGGATTCTTGACACTCTCAGACTTTAAACCTCTTGTGTTGTGTGGGTTGTAAATTTACATGTCACATACAAGCAGTAAGAAAAGCGTGTGTTCACTACAGGAGGTTTTTTTTAAAGATTATCAACTACGTACTCTGTTTTTCCAGGAGTAAGGTAGCCACCCTCAATCACACTGCTTTGTGAAGTTGTAATGCTCCCGTTCAGCATGATGTTGTAAAGCAGTGCTAGCAGGGTATTATGTTGGGTTATTGCAGAAGATATGGTAATGAGTGTGAGCTCCTCAGGTGAAAGGTCCCCCTGAATTCAGTGGAAGTTGTCACATTACCATCTGCAAGAACAGAATTATATCTCCTTTTTCTCTTGTGCCTAGTCTAACTACTACACAGAAATAAATTTTATTAGAAAACCTGCATAATAATGTATTGAAACTGTGATAAAATTATTGGAAGTATTTGACATTATCTTCTTCTTTTTTGTCTTTGATACCGATATTTTTTGTAGACGTCTTATACACACTGCACTAATTATTGTACCAAATAATCCGGTGCCATCAAATAGACTAACACATTAGCTATTTTTCTCTCTCAATCTCTTTGTGCTTTCTTTCTCTGCGAGTCACATCAGTGGCAGCAGTTAAGTAAATCAAAGTTTGTAAGACTTGGGGAAAAATTGTCATACGCTACACACAAAACCAGCTACTGCATTTCAAAGTTTTGGTTGAAGTTACAATATCAAAGGATCTCTGTCATATGGGAATCTTTCCCTCTCACATTCCTGCACTACGTCCTATTAAAAGGCTTCAGTAAGTGAAGTGCAGCAAGCCCAAAGTGCTGGTTTACTACTGGTTAAAAAAAAAAAAAAAAAAAAAGTAAAATGGCGACGGAGACAAACCAAATGAATCTTTCCTGTGCCTGATGCCTGTGTGTATCTGTGTTTTCATGCTTTGTTTTTTCTTCTGCCTTTCCAACAACACTGGAAAAGCAAGAACAGAAAAGCTCTAATTATTTTAATGTTCTCCAATCAGCATCTCACATCAGCAAAAGAAAACATTTCAGACCTTTCTTAAGAGTTGATTCAGGTTGTTTCTTTTGTTTGCATTTGTCCTTTAAAGGACAATTCTGTTGTTTATTGTTTTGCATAAGTTTCAGACAAAGAAAGTCTTTGGCTTTGCTCTTCAGGGTTAGACATTCTAATTTGGGGGAACAGAGGATGGGTAATTTAAATTACTTTTTTTTTTTTTTCCCTCTAAAGAAAATGCTCCTTCACAAATGGCCTTTGCTTTTTTTCCTTAGTCAATAAATCATGGGAGGCCCCAACCTAGTAAACCTGCCTGGGACTGATGCTTTATAAGCACTTTAGAGTTGTAATTAATCAACGTGCCACTCCTCAACGTGGAACATAAGTAACAGGGAGCGAGACAGGTAATGTTTTCTACAACAAGATAATGGCGGAACAGTGCTGGGTGCTGCATGCAAGCCCCTTCACCAGCCCCAGGGACACAGGGGGATGCAGAGCCAGGGCATCGCTGCTCTGCTCATCGCTCCCCAACCTCAACAGAGTTCTACAGGCGTCTTCCTCGGGGGTCTTTTCAAGAGTAAAGCACAACACAGTCAAACCATGGGCCTATCCCATTGCCACCTAATGGTGTGCCAGCAGTCCTCTGCTGTTACATGGTCTTGCTCCACTTTGATTTCACTACAGCAGGGTCTGGAGCAGGTTGTTGCTCAAAGTCTCCCTTCTGTAGGCATGTCTACACATGCAAGCTTGCAGAGTGCTTATATTTTTCTCTTCATACATAAAAAGCGTTATTCAGGCTTGACTCATTCTTCTTCCATGATAGTGAATTTCTACCTATGTGAGGAAAGAGCAGGAATACTTGAGAGTAATTGCTCCCCCAAAGTGAGTAAATTTAGCCTTTAATTAGGTCTCTTTCCTTCGTTTATTTGATATTTGTGTGTTTATTTTCTTTGTTGTAAACAGACTACTTAAATGGTGAACTGCAGGGGGAAAAGGCAAATATTTATGGAAGAATTTACTGGAATCGGGTTATTTGTTTTATGCCAACTGCTAGCCTCAGTCAGTAGGAATATTATCACCTTTTGATATTTCTCCAGTAAAATAGCACTCTTTACCAATATCTGGTTTGATTTAATACTGGAAAAGGAATGCAAAACTTTTACATTTCAGCTATTCTTTATGGTATATTTGCTCGTGAAACAATACGAAGAAAGCAGCTCTTGACAATTTTTCACATTTTTCCACACAGCGATCTCTTGTTTGAGACCTGTGAGACTCCTGTAATTTCCTTCCCATTACTTTCAATGAATTCCATGCACGTGAAAGGGAAAATGGATAGCGGAGCCTGAGTGCCTGTATCACCCACTGCCTCGGTACCGACAGCAGAGACTTACCGGGGGATTCTTTACATTGCTCTGCTGCTATACATTAGCTTTAATCTTCCACTGAGCAAAATACAGGCATTTTTAACAAAAATAATGAGAACTAGGCCTTTGGAGACTCCATGGTATGGGTCAGATTTACCTTTTGGTATCCTGATGTAAAACACTGAGATCAGAGGAGTTACACCAATGTGAAACAGGTGTGCATACGCACATTTATATGAAAAGAGACATATATTTCCTTTCATTTAACAAACATATATAATTCAGACCTTAGCCTCTACCAAAATAAGCCTTTCTTAACTTTCAGTTGCTGTTTCTATTAGGGTTTTCATTAGCAATATCCCATCAGCTGTAGGTAAAGAAGATGACCAGAAAACCAACCTTAATGTCTGCACAAAAATTGTCTCCCCGGTCTGGCTATACGAACATCATGATATCCAGGCACTGCAACTTCACAACAAACATCTCTTCTCCTTAAAAAATGTGAGCAACCGCAATACACGCATCCATTTCATGCGAATCACATGCACGGCTTTAGCTCTGACCTAGAATGAATTAACTTCTATTCCCAAAGCTATGTATACAGTGTTAAGTTATCTAGGGTTAATTTGCTGGAAAAAGGATTACAACCAAGTTAAGTTTGTGTGTCTCTGAGAATTACAGTTTGGTCTCGGTTGTTTACGTGTAGGCATTGGAAGAAATCTGGTAGCAACAGGGTACGTGGAGGAAGAGTGAAAGGGTTACAGCCTCGAGTTTCCTGAGAAGCACAGCTTGCGGTTCTGCTGCAGAGAAGGTTTCTCCATCTGGCAAGCCTCCTGGGATGCCAGACTGGAGCAACCAGTGTGCAGGAGATGCCCAGGGGAGACCTTCCCCAGCTGCCCCCCACCACAGCCCGCCCCGTGCTGGTGCCGGTACTCTTGCCTCTACCCGTTGGTCTCCATCAGCCTTCCGCGAGACCCTGACCGGTCCCACAGGGGCAGGCATGCAGGGCTGGTGGCTGTAAAATCTGTGGGAATGCCAGGATGGAATATCGGTGTGCCCGAGTAGTGTGGGTTGATGGGTGAAGGAGCCCAAGCAAACAGGGTGGAGAACTGAGGCAGCTGTCTGAGCAGCAAAGAGAGCTCCTTGGGTGCCTGCTTGTACAGCCTGAATTAGGTTATGGGAAATAAAGGGATGTGCTTCTTGTGTTGCAGTGAGACATCTCTAAACTGTATGAAACACGGAGACTGTAGTTGCAGAGAATTTTTAGTTACCGGCCTTTTCCACCCCGCTCCCCGAACAGAGCTTCCAGCGGCATTAGTGGTAAAGAAATCTACTTAAAAATAGCTCTGCTTCAAGAAAGGGAAGGCTTTAGGAAACTCCATTGTCCATTGAGGAGTTGCGTGTCATATCTGGAGACTGGATTGTGTCACATGGTGCAAAGTAGCCCTCCTTTCTGCCCAAACTGCTAAGGAGCCTTAGCTATGGTATTTCTGATAATGCTCCCATAACGTGTGTGTGTGTGTGTGTGTGTTCTCCGAGGCATTCATTTGGCTGGCACATTGGAAAATGGTTAACACAGTGAATGTGGGGTGTCATTTTTGTAGTGGAGAATGTGTGCCAGAAGAATTCAACTGTAACCACTAAATATTTGCTTAAAAATAATTTTAACCATCTGGACTCCTTTTTTCTTATTATTCTTATTCTTCTTTTGAGGTGGGGTGAGAAAGGAGCATTTTAATAGGAATGATTTGTGGTTGCAAAATGAATTTGGTTAATTTGGTTACCACCCCCATTTATATGATGACTACAAATAGTCCCTAACATCTGAAGTTTTAAAGAACCAGCAGATTTTTCCCTCTTGAGCTTCAGAAGCTGGAAACGAACTTACAAAAGACAATAAATTGTTCTTGATGGAATAAATAGTTTGTGGGGTTGCTATTGTTCCTCTTGACAATACACTAACATGTGCTAATGGAGGAAGAATTGAGGAGCTTGCGTAGCACGGGCCCCTCTGCCAGGCGAAATTTTTCCACTGTGGAGCGGGAGTCAGGTTCCCGGCTGGCGGGGCAGGAGCACAGTATGGGGTCTCCTGCACCCGGGCACCTGCTGAGCACCCCGGCACGGAGGCACCCTGCAGGGACCCCGAGCACAACCTGCAACTACGGGATGGGCTTTGGAGAGGGGGCTGCCCCACGGCTTTCCCCGTGGCCACAGCAAGGTTGCTTGCTAAAAGCAGTGTCGGAATAAAAGTTTTCATTTCTCCAATACTTAAAGAGAATTTAATTTTATTTTTTTGGTCTTATGTAAGAACATTCACTTTGATTTTTTGTATTCCAGTGAGAGATTCTTTTGGTTCTGCATCCAGTCTATAGTTAAATATAGCCAGTAGATGTACCCGTATCTCTGTTCTCTGTCTTGCCTTAGCACATGAAATGAGTCTTTAGTGAATCCTGCTATAAATACCTCCATTAAAAGATTTGTATACTACTTGGAAATGCCTACTTCTTAACATCTACCTTTGTACACTAATAATGTACTAGGAAAAAGGTGCAGAGGATAAAATAAACTAAGGGAAAATAGGTAAACTTGCAGGTAACTCTCTCTCTTCAGTATCTCTCAGAGCCACTTTTCCTGTGTGTTCTCATACACTGCAACAGTGGTTTCATCCAACTCATTGTACATTAGGAACAATTTAGTATCATTTCATTTAAAATATGCAAGCTTTATATCGTGAGTAAATGTGTAGCCACAAGGTAAAATTAAAAAAATATATTAGTCTCATCATTAAAAAAAGCCTTTAAAGTTTCCATTATCCATTATGTCAGGTAGCAAATATCTTCTCAATGTAACTCCAGACATTAAATCTGTCAAGAGGCATGCAGTAAAATAAATGTCTGGGATACCTTCATAAACAAAAATCTTATTTCCATAATTCATACAGCTGGCTGGCATTTATTGGCACGTCAGGTGCAATGGGGACATTTCAGGAACATTAACATGTACAGCATCATTTGTCAACAAAGCAACAATGTAAGCAAATCGTTCAGAACTCATACAGATTTACAGCTTTCTCTGCCAGCTGCTAATTACGGTGTGCTCTGCCTATTTGGTATGGTCTTTTTTATTGGAAAATGACAAAGGGGTTATGGTATCCCAGTTTGGAATATAGATGCGCTTTTAGTAATAATATGAGTGGTAATATGACTACACAGCCTGGAGTTTTGATCTAGTTGTACTAGTCTTATAATTGACCGGTTTTGATTGATGAAGGACAAAGAGAAATTCACAGTGATATTTACTTACTGATATAAGTAACCTCGGCAAACAAAGAAATAATAAAATATCAGGAAGCAAAGAGAAGTATCTTAGTCTTAATATTTTTTTTTCCTACTAAACGTGGCAGAGAAAATTCACTCCTTGCTGAAAACCTGATCTGTTTATCGAGGAGTGCTTAGCAAGCCCTGTACATTGCGAACACCCTTTGAATGTTGCTGAATCTACTTTGATAAGTAAGAATTAAACTTTCCATATCTTAAACAATGCAAAGGTTAAATAAAAGCCGACAGTACCATATGTAAGGACCAAGATATGTGTTAATTATCTGCTTTCAGTATTCCCTGTGTCTGTCTATCTGCATTTCTCTCCCTCCTTATTTGTTTGAGTGTGTTTCTGTCTGTATGTGCTTTTCCAAGTTAATGATGGAAAGTCAGCTCCACTTTTTATTTTCAGGCTTTGGCCAGTTTGCATTTCAATCTCATAAAAATATAATTAGCAGAGCTTTATGCTTCAGATGTATAAATTAAATATGCTTTCATAATTATTATACCTGTTATTCAGCCAAAGGTAAGAGAATTCTATTAGCTAACTAAGTATTTAGACACCTAATAAAATCCCTTATTCAGTTCTATTTCTTAGTTTCAGTTCATGAACAGTAACCACCATTCTGAGTTAAGATCTTGACCATTTAATTTTTAAGAAAAAAAGTAATTAGACCATATTATGGATTAATCCCTTGCCAATTTTCATTTTTTAAATCAAAGTAATTTTAGACTTGGGAACTACATAATTTTATGCAAAGAAAGTGTGTTTTGCCAACCTTATTAAAATCTTTAAAGACCATATTTTCTATAGGCTTCCAAAAATTATTCCACAAAAATGTGTGGGTGCACCCATCTGTACACATGAATGGGCAGTTAGGACCATAATTATCCAGTTTTGCATGTGCAAATGTAGGTGTTTAAGCACAAATTAGCTGACCCACAGATTCTGCTGGTGCATTTTTGCAAGCTGATTAATAATATTTCCTTGAATTCCACAGTATAAATTAAAATCCTCAAAGGTTTATAAGGACAATAATTGCATTTCTGTAAAATATCTGAGATTACTAAAGTCATTTAAAATGTTACTGATGCAACAGTAAAATGAGGTATAGTTTAGTGCCTGTATTTGGGTGCTATTTTTGTTATTATGACTATAAGATTCTTCCAATGTAATAAACTATTGGCTCCGGCTCCAGAGCGATTACTGTCTGCCGCTGCTGCTCCAGAAGCAAAATGCACGTGTTCCTGAAGGAAAAACTACTGCACTAGGATTATAAAAAAATGACCATCAATCTAAGCTTGTGTGAGCAATCGTAGCTGCTGCCGAATAGAAGTTATTTTGTATTAGAAGCAATTTACCCATCTGGAAGAACAAAGATATTCACAAATGTTTAAGTGACTGACTTCTAGCAGATGCTTAAGGAAAGTTAAAAACCTGAGTGCTTCTGAGGTGGCTGGCCTTGATTTTCAAATGTAAAAAAAATGTTGAAGAGTTCTTCTGAATGACGCAGAAATCACAGGCCCCTTGGCTTCACACTCCCCACCTGCTGATGCTCGGGCCCATCACCACCAGGGCAGTGGTGTGGGAAGGGTGCAGAGCTTCTTCAGTGACACCTGGAAATCAGCAGCTGCATCACCTCGGTGCTAATTGTGTGCCTTTCCTGTGAGAGCAGGCTGTCTGGGAAGGGGTGAGCCACGGGGAGAGCCTCAACAGGGGCTCTGTGGGGTGAAGGAAGAAGTCAGAGGTGAGGAGAAGGGATGAGACGTGGGGCATTTAGGTTGGTGGCACAAGTGCTGGCTGTTTGCATGGCAGAGACACCTAGGATATGAGGTTCTTGGATGCTGGGCTAAATTGTGTCTTTGGGATGCTATAGGGGTCTTGGGATACTGAGGAAATAAGTGTTTAATACAGAGCTTTTAAAAAAAAAGGTCATCACACCTGGCATTCACAGTTACCCTCAATACAGTACTGAAATGCAACAATTCTACTGAAATTTTTTTAGACCAGGACTAGTTCATAGAAAACTATCTTTATGCTGTCATTTAAGATTGCTTGAATTTACTTTGTGATTTTTTTTCATTTCTGTTCATGTACTTGTACCTTTGAAGAGGAAGTTTAGGCATTCCTTGATCCATAGAGATTGCTTTTCTTCCTGCTCCCTTTGATCCCACTTGTCTAATAATAATGGGCATTATCTTATATCCATATTTAATTTTATTATGTCACTAGTATTGCAAGAAAAGGATGTTCTTTTCAAACATTGTAATGCATTTAGTATTTCACTAGTCATCAGTTAAATCAATTTTTCCCTTTATTGGATCTGAATTATAAATCAACTAGTCATTGTATGGGATACTGTATATGAATGTACAGTATATCATTATGATGTATCCTATAATAATGTCTCTTAGACATGAAAACTAAAGATGGTGGTTTAAAGTGCTGAGAGAGAAGAAATTGGAAACATCTGTTAGTAGGAAGTAGAGAAGACTTTTCATTAAAGTTTGTCAAGTGTATTTGATAGGAAGAACACACTGGGCCATATCCTGCCACCCCTTACATCCATCCACCCCAGCATCCAGCAAGTTATTTCTATCTCGGGTAGCAAATCTCATGTTATCGGAGACAGCAGAAAGCCAGCTCGCTGCTTTGGGTAAGGCACAACACAGCAGCTCAAGAAATCCGAGACCTGGGGCAGAGAGAGTATTCACAAGTGTTGTGGAAAAAGAGATGCAGCATATTTCAGTACAGCCTGTGTCTTGGTTTTCATTTATGGAGGGGTAACAAAAGCTGTGCTGCTCTTCTGTGGAGTATGTCAGCGAATTCACTCATGTGGAAGAAGCAGTGTGGGACAGTTTGGGGTAAAAACTCTTTGCTCTTTCCACTTAGCCACTACCTGCAAGAAGAGGTAGTTGTAGAAAAAAAAATATATATATTGAGCAGGTCAAAGATAAAATATTGGATGTTTGGAGGCATTCACTTAGCAGATTTCACCACCTACTACCTCTACTGTAGAAAAGCTGGCAAAACAAACAAACAAAAATGGTTAAAAACTTTGGAGATGGTGTGTTTTAGCATCGCTGTACTGGAATACGTTTCGGAGGACACAACCACCCGATTACAGGAGATTAGGAAGGGTACTCTACATGTTCTCAGAGCCATCCCCTTGTGGTGCTGTGCACAGTAGGGGTTTGGGCAGCGCCACGGCCCCATCCGTGCAAACCCTGCTGGGGCGCGCTGCTCACCTCATCCACGTCTCGTTTCTGCCTGTTACCGAAGGCACGCAGGCTTTTTTCCTTGTTCCTGTTTCTAACTTTATCACTGCTGGGTCCCAACGTGAAATGCCTCCTGCATTCCTCGGAGGAGTACCGTGAGCGCGGTGCGCAGCCCTCGCAGCCGTCCAGCTGCAGCGCCGCTCGCTCGTGCCTCCTCCTGCAGGTGTAACAGCTTAAAAGCCAATATCTCGCCTCGCGTTGGCAATCTTTTCACATTTCTTCC
The DNA here is from genome assembly GCF_013377495.2 of Cygnus atratus. Taxonomy (NCBI): domain Eukaryota; kingdom Metazoa; phylum Chordata; class Aves; order Anseriformes; family Anatidae; genus Cygnus; species Cygnus atratus. The sequence continues at coordinate 36,124,385 of NC_066367.1, forward strand.
TGCGCTAAGCTGTCTCTGAGCCCCATTGTTTCCATGATGATATCCAGAACTATGAAATCAGCTGTAGCGGTCGCAGGGCCCGACGCGAATTACCCCCAAGTCAATAGAAAACAGAATATTGCTTATTGATTTGGTCTAGCCCGTTGTGTAGTCAATGGAGAACAAACTAATACAAATAAAACGAATCAATTGGAAGCTGGCTGCGGGCCCCAGTGAGTCATATGAAGTAGGTTTCTGATATCCTTTATCATCACGCACAGCCAGCGAAACAAGAGTGCTACTGTCTTCTGCTGGCGCAGAGACTTACCTCGGGCTATTCTGAAAAAATGCTTTTTTCTTATTTTTAGACCTGAATCAGCCCATGCTAGCAAATGTATTCTTGTGAATACAGATACCACTTTGTTGCAATGCCCATGGGAAGGCAGTAGTGTAACCTGTTTGGATGCAGCTGCAGACCACCTGTAGAGAAAGTCAAATTAGGGAGAGACCCCACTGTTCTTTGCATTAATGCTTTTTGTGCTGCGGTTCGCCTCCCCGCGCCCTCCCCCCCCCCCCACCCCCGACGTAGCTTTCCCAACCGGGGAGAGAGAGAGCACGTTGTAAGACCTTCTGTCCCTTTAAGGCATGTTGTGATTGAAAGAAGATTTGAAAGACTGTAAAAACTCCCCCATCACCAATGAGTGATGGCCCGCAAAGAGTCCCAGTGCTGGTGGGGTGATTGTTCCTCCTGGTCTTCTCACAGGTTTGGGGTCGTTGCGTTTGAGGGGTTTTGTTTTGCTCCATCCCTTGCGCTTAAATACATATTCAAATCTCCCTCGAGTAATCTGCATTTTAGAGGAATCTTCTAAGTTTTGAGTGAAAAAGTGGTTGTCGGGAGCTAAAGCCCTAACTTAGTGCTGTTGCTCCATTGTTTTGGAATAAAAGACCAGGCAAACAAAAGAAAATGGAACAACCCAAAGTCGAATGCCTGCATACCCTGCATATCCACATGAAAACGGGTGTGATCTCACTGATCCTACTTAATGGTGCAGGAATGTCCTTGCACACAAGTATGAGTTCAAAACAGATGGGTAGTTAGGCACATGAACCAACCGTTTTGGGGAGGTTGTGGGTCCCTGGTACAAGAAATTAGTTCTGTTATCTCAGTTGCAACTGCTTAATGCTCCTGGTGTTTGTAGCTTCTCAGTAAATCAAGCCTTTTTTGTTGTTTACCAGGTAGTATTTTGTTGCATAATGATGCAATGTTCTACCTTATGTCACATAAAATCTGTCTGCACCAAAAATTCCAGGGAAATTCTTCTCTCCACCCCATTTCTTCACAGCCGAATCCAACTGCTTTACTAATCGTTGACGTACTAGTTAACACAGGCACAATTTGTAGATGGAGGCAATGTCATAAAGCGTTCCCTCATTTTAAATTCCTTCCTCTCGGTGGTATCAATGTTCACAGCAAAGACACTGATGATACTGAATTTAATTGGTATTTATGCGTAGGGTCATGTGTGCTCTCCAAGAAGTTTCTGTGTAACTTTTCCCTAATTGAAATTAGATTGAAGTGTTGCTGTGTACACTGCGACTTAATGGTGACAACGTTGAGCCAGCTTCGAAGCTCAGATGCATGGCACGCATCCCAAGAAATCTGCTATGATGCTCCCACATACATCTATGCATATTTTTATGGTACAAGAGACATAAGGTGTGGAAAAGGAGCAGTCTCTTTAAGGGGGATGTGGCAACCCTATCTGCCAGTCATCTTGCCTCTGCTGTTCTATTCCTTTTGCAGCCATTCTGCCTTTCTCGTATCTATAACGTCTTTACATACATGTCTAATGTCTGCGCAGCAATTAAAGTCCATAGGAAGGTGAGAGGCTGAAAGACCAATGGACCAATAATACTGGATACAGTAATACAATGGTCCGGTGGTCCATTGGTTTTTCAGCCTTTCACCTTCCTATGGATTTTATTAGGACCAGTAGTACTGGTCCATTGTGGAAATGCTTTCTGACTAGTTTGGGGATGGGTTGCCGGCAGATGAATGACCATCGTATCACCTAGATAACACAATACACAACCAACATGGTCTGTGAACCATTTTGGGAACCAGCCTGGAGCTACCAGCTGCTGTGTGATGCAAGGACGTAGCACTGCCATTGGTTATAGGGCAGCCTCACCATGAAATACCTGCAGCACTGCCTTTCTACTTTTCTCCTCTGCAGTGCACAGGCAGCCCAAGTAAAGCCAACTTCTCCCTGCTAGAAGTATTGTGACTGGGAGCTGGATTTATAGCGGCTCATAGAATTGCAGTGTGTAATAATCAACGTCCTTGAATGTTTTTCATACGCTTCTAAGTGACTCTTTAAAAAGCATTGGTTCTCCTTGTAAAAAGCATTAAACTTTCTAAGGAAGAAGTAGTAGTCTACGCTAGTAATCATCATGGTGCTTTAAATACTAGTGGATAATTAGTGACATGAATAAATTAAGTACATTTCAGGTATAATAGTGAAGTTGAGGAAAATCGCCAAATATTAGCAAGGCTCCAAAATCCAACTACTTTGCGTTGCATGCTGTTTTAATGACTGCGATTTTAAAATGTGCATAATTCCAAAGAGATCACATGTTTCACATAATAAAAATTACTGTGGCATAAAATATATATTTTCTTAAAAAGTACTTGTAATATCAAAAGGACTGTGAAGTATTAGCCATTTAATACAAATTTATCTTTTCTTGCAGATGATTACATTTTCATTTTAATTGCTCACATTTCCCGTTCTGATCTCAATGTTTTATAGTAGGCAAGACATGCCACAAAGAAGAAAAAAAAAAAAGATTTTATTTGTTAGTTAACAGTCTTCAGAAGTCCTAATTTGGCCAATGTGTTCTGCTGCAAAGTCTTGGAATGCTGTCTTGCAGTTTCAAAAGTGATCTTATTTGGCTTCCCAGAAACTATTATGCCTGGAGGATGCCATGAGAACAAGGGCTGCCTTGTTAACAAGTAGAAAACTCTCAAAAACAAGATAGGATCCTGATATAAATCATAATTTACATGCACAGAGCTATGTTCACAACCACAGTAATGTAATTCATTTACATCTAGTTATTACTTATCTCCACCCAAACTACTAAGTTCAGGAATGCAGCTGCCTTGTGCCTTGTGACTCGTGGGGGTTAGGGAAGAATGACATCACCGAATTTAAGCACATTACCATGCTGACATAGTGGCACCTTGTTTTCCCTTCCGTGGATAGAGCGAGGATTGTGTGCTACCCCCCATTCTTCCAAAGAATACCTTTTTTCCCCTTTCAAGCAGCTGCTATATGAAGGGTTGCAAATGTCACTTCAACTAATGATGAATGATGCTTGACCCCTGGACCTGTTACTATGAATTTTATGCAATGCTAAATTAATATGAAAGATCTCTGCTAGAAGACTTCAGCTATTATGCATGCAGCATAAATGATATGTTAAACAATCCAAATTTTTTTCTCATAACCATGGTAAAATGCAGAGCTGCTTTAACGTTTTGATGTGTATTTCCACTTAAGATTAATATCTTTTAGTTCTAAAAATATTTTTGGTAAGCAAATCAGTTTGCGAAAAACATTGTCAAAAGGGTAACTGGCCCACATGTCTTTGTTGTTCGCGTTTGAATATAATTAATTATGTAAAACAATAGTTAGTGGGAGCTTAACAATTAGTAGAATCTGTCAAATAGTCACACGGAAATTACTAACTAATTGAACTACTGGTCTTTTATTGTTGCAGGAAGCAGTACAGAGTGTCATTCTTTTATCTGGGAACTTTGTTATTATCACACATCGCATTTTTTGAGCAATATATGCTTCCTCGTAGACTAATACATAAATAACCCTCCCGGTAATGTCACAGTGTGCAACAGTGTTTGAAATAAAAACACCTGTTTTAATTAGTATTCATATTTGCGTGGTTAAAAAATGATAATCCTCTTGCAGCTATATGACATTTTTAAAGCTTTGAATTTCCATCTGTATCTTATATTATGATGTTTCAGGATTGTCGTGAGTTAATTATGTTAACTTCAGAAACATTGCTTGCATTTAGAATGAAAAACTTCAGCTTGAATAGCCAGAAAAGCAGATGCTATCTTTCTTGTCAACTGCTTTGTTGTGTGTTGCCTTGAAACTTTTTATAAGATGCTGTATCCAAAAGGAAGTATAAATCTCCATTTATTTGAAATGCTGCCCTAATCTAATCAATATTTTAATATATTTCTTGTGGGAGGGACCTGCACAAAGTCTCAAAGTCATGAAAATCTCTTAATATTATTTAAAGTTGTCATGTTATTAGAAGTCCTTTCAGAAGACTAATTTGAAAGACAGAAAAACTCTATGCATTTTAAAGTTTTAAAATTGCTTGGAAGAATACATTTTCTTTCATGAAATAGATATGCCTGTAATTTTAGGCGGAATAAAAAGAATCAGGAATGTTAGAATGAGAACGCACATCAAGATAAACCCTGCAAAAGGGAAGGAGAGGCACAAATAAGAAGTTAATGCATCGAATCTGCATCAGGTCCTATCACAGCACAAGTGGAAATGCGAAGCATGGCTGTGTGCGGAGAAAGAGAAAAAGGTGTGATGCCAGAAATGGCTCCGGGGGTACACGAGAGGCCATGGGGGGCGGATGTGGGAAAGGGATGGCATCGTGGCACTGACTCACCAGGTTTCATTATACCCCTTCTCCTCCGGAGGGGAATTACAACCGTTGCCAAGAGTGCCTTCATGTGCCCAGGGCACTGATGCATCTTCTGGGTGAAGCTCTATCTGCGCACATGGGATCGCAGGTGGCATGATGGAAAGGGGGATGGATTTACGTTTTTAAGTCCTTACTGGCCTTGAGATTTCAACCTTTTGGTTAAAAAGACCCACGCGAGAATACCCTAGAGTTGGGGGAGCCAAAGACTAAACCAAGTCTGTGTATGTAGCTTTTAATTCCACCCATGCTGCAATCACATGTGTTTCTTGAGCAGCTTTGAGCATAAACTTAGCGCTTTCATGTTTAAATGTGTAACATTTATCTAACGAAAGCTGTTTTCATTGTTGTAAAAATTTCACTATTTGTAAGCAGAAGCCGAAATGCACAGCCTGACCTAGCCTGGATCAGGACACATTTTAGCATCAGATCCTCAGATGGCACGGCTGCAGAGGGGACATAGCTCTGGAGACATTGATGGATTTGTACCAGAAAAGTGCACTTCCTGAGAACCATCCCCATTCAGGGTGATTCTCAAAATGCATTAAAAATATTTGAAAATTCATGTTATTATTAGCACTATTATTATCAAGGGACATTTCGTTAACATTTGAAAGTCCTTCAGTGCACTTGAAGATATATTTGTTTTACCAACTTATATAATCCCCTCCTGTTTAAAGTTTTGTTTTAAACACATACAATTATCATCTCATATGCCCTGATTCAGTAAGCACTTAGAAGCATTCCTATCTTTAACAGCATAGCTAGTCCTGCTAATATCCAGGGAATGGAATTAGAGCTTCAGATATTAGCAAAAAGTAATGCAAATGTGAATTAAGCAACATGGTTTTGAAGTAAGTTGACTGAGGATTTTTTTTATTTCTTTGACTGACTGGAAAAGTTTAACAAAAAAAAAAAAAATCAAAGCAAGCATTACTGATATTAATAATTATTAAAAAAAAGTATATAAAGTTGAATATTTTAGGCTGGTAGCTAGAAGGAATTAGGCACTGAGATAACCTTCCAGTTAGCACAGTGAGGAAAAATCCAAGCAGCTCTTAGAGCCATCACCAGTGTAGGCAGCAGTGTGGTACCTGCAGCGCCAAGCCACCACGTCCGATAGCCCAGGAAGCCCCAGTATACCCACAAGTGTGATACTTGCGTTTTCTCTCCATAAATGTATTTCATGGTCCTGATCATAGAACGGCGTTGTTTTGATGGTTTGGTTTCATTTGATTTTCCTTACAGCCTTAAGCTGTATTTGGTACTGGAAGTCTTTAGCATTTACCAGTTAAATAAATTTATTATTATATGTATATCTAATATGGACATCTAGAATAAGAATAGTATTGCTGTTTAGCATGTAACTCATTAACTAAAAGAGATGAAGTTGCCTGTATTGTAGAATTTGACCATTTGCAAGTTAATGCATCATTTGGGTGTATCAAGTTTATATTTCATACCTAGTGTAACTTTTCCATACAGACAAACCTAAGTCTAACTACTGAAAGCTCTTACTGCCTTACCTCTCTGCAGCAGCCTACATGAAATGACAGTGATATCCTCTGTCCTGTATGGTGTCACACATCATGTAGTTGATAGCTAATTGTCATTTTAGGTAACACTTTCAGCCAAAATTTCATGAATTAAACCAAGGAATATGGAGCATAAATTATTCTTATGACCCAAGCACAAGCCTGGGTTCTCTGGCTTATGTTTTTCAAGACAAATCATCTTAATCAAGAAAATAAGCAATGTTTAAAAGGCAAGGTGCGAGTACTAAAGTGCTAGTCTGAAAGTACTTAACAAAACTCTCCTTTCTTTTTGAATAACTTGAATAAAGTGTCTAAATGACCTCTTCCTAACCAGAAGAGAATATAGAGAAGAAATTAAGCTTTATTGGTAAATTAAAGCCCAAATCCCATGGTTGATGGGAGATATGGTCCGTTTGAAATAGTTACAGTTTCAGACTTTCTCTTCTACAATCAGCGGGTGGAGACCAACATAATCCAATTAATTGTAATTCCCTTTTGTGGCACTGGTACAGTGGTGAATGATATAGTAAGTCCATTGAAGTCTTATCTCTGGTCAGATAATCCAAATGGATTCATATTATGAAACAGTCCTTTATAAAAGTTCTGATGAACAGAAGTGTTTTGACTTTAGTGAACCAAAAGATAAATTCTATACAAAATAAAATGTTTTGTCCTTGACATTTACAGAGCTTCTATATACCTGATTGCTTGTAAGAATACTTCTTTCAACTGGCTTATTTCAAAGAGCCCTTTCATTAAAAAAAAAAAAATAAATTATTATTATTATAATCCAGAACTTGTTCTCTGGACCTACTCTGAACCGGTGTTTCAGAACAGCTGTTTATATGTACAAGTAACCTTTACTCTTGTAAACAGTCCCATTGAAATGAGTGTGATTACTGATGTAAGAAATATATGGGCATTTTGAGAATCAAGTTTGTACTTCCATTTTTCTAAGAAAACAATAAACTAATAATTCATCGATAATCCTTATAACTGCAAACAAATATATATGTATAAGTTTCTTTTTAGCATTGCAAGTGGACTAGGGGAATTGCTTGACTTTAGCTCAAGCTTTGATCTATTTACATTTGGAAGTCATTTACATAAAGGAAGTCATAATGATCTTTATTGTTTTGTTAATTTTTTCCTTTGATTGTTGAAACTCACTGAAATAAGGCACCAGCTTATTGTTATTGGGGTCAGTCCCAATAATATATTTGGCTATGTGCAGAAAGCAAGGGTTGGGTGGTATGCTTGTTTTTTGAACTGTTTTTGTACAGACCCTTTCATTGTAACAGTCACTGGAGACAGGGCTGATTTAATGGATCAGTAGTCTGATCCAGTGCTACACATTTTGTATTTCTCGTTTCCTTTAAAGTTGTCCATAGTAAGCCCACGTTACAGCAGAAGTGTTTTCACTCGCAGCATGTTAAATCTCGTATTTACTAAAAGATACTGAGATACCATTTGTGGGAGACAACACACTAAACCATATATTAACGTCAGATCTTTTCAGTGTCTCAAAAACACTTCTTTTTCTTTTCTTCCTTTAAACTGTTTGGTTGAAATTTAATACAAAGAATTTTTTACCCTTTGGGGTACATATAAAATAATTTATGACCCATGAATCACAAGAAGGCAGTGAATTAGGTTTCAGATAAGTCTGCCAAATATTACAAAACAATGTGTACAGATTTTTGGACTATGAAAAGGCTTTTGACAAGAATGGAAATAGAGGCAGTGTTAGAAACCAAGAAGGGGAAGAACAGAAGAGCTGTATGTCAGAATCCTAAAGCACTCTGAGATGGTGGTACAATTAAAAAGATAGGAATATGAACATATTTTTGAAGTACGAAAATGGGACAGAGAATCATTGTCCAATTCCTCTTTGTATTACATCTTAAAATGCAGATTTCTGGATGCTGATACACACAGTTCTGATAAAAGACCTGAGTGTAAATGGGAAGGAAAAAAAAAAAGGAAAAAAAAAACCCTCTAGATTGCAGAGGAGCTTACTGGAGAGCAGTTGCTGTTAATAACAGATTTGGGGGTGGTATAGAGATATTTACCTTGACTAATATATGTGTGCAAGTGAAGAAGTGGAAAGCAGAACTCAGAATGGACTTTTGCCTTTGAGTAGTAAAATGTATTATGAAAAGTAGGTTCCTTATCTAAGAAAATATTTGATGTTAGTGTTTTGCAGTCTAGCATGTATGAAACAGAAATGCTAGCGTCCAACTAGAAAATGGAATAAAATCCATTAGCTGATGCAGAGGAATGAGAAAGACGGTAGTCTGGTTGAGGATAATAGAGAAAGAGGGAAGAGCAAACAGAAAGAAAAACAAAATAAAGTGCACTTTGACAGCTAGGAAACAACAAATGAAGTTACCATGCACTAACAAAGTAGAGTTGAATAGAGGACAGAATCTTACCACTGGAAGACATATGTAATTTTCACTCCACATGGCTATTTAATTTCTGTGAGTTGCACAAAGTCTGCCAAGCTCCATCCTCGCACTTGGGCAACATCGGTGCTCTGAAGCTGAGAAGCCCCCACACCGTGGGAGGGTGGGAGCAGGGTGGGAACTCCTCCGTGCCTTCCCAGGTGCCTTCCTTTAAACCCACGGAGGTGCCCCAGTAGGTCTGTGACCCAAAGGAAGGATGAATTTGGCCCTGCAGAGTTCGGTCGCTCAGGCTGCGTTCACCTGCGCACTCTCTGGGTTAGTGAGTCACCTCCGAGCAGCTCACCGAGGTTGTGGAATTGCAGACAGGTGGTCTATTTATTCTTAGGGAGCTTTCAGCTGCATTTAGAGAGGAAATATTCTATATTTAAAATCAATCTTTTTCCCATACGGAATAGTTGATTCAGTTAAACTTAATGAATTTTAAAAGTACTTGTAATTATAATCCTATTACAGTAATTATTGCTTCAAATCACAATGATTGAAAATCCTGAGTTAGAACTAATAACGCTGTCATCTAACCCTGTAGCAGGTACTGGCAGTGAATGGTGCACAGGAGTACTGTAGAGATAATACCTGTTTCTGGCCACCAAATGGATTCTCCTCCCAGTACCACTGTCGGGTGTGATGCCGGCAGTTGCAAACAGTGTAGAAACTTCCCGACGTGACTGAGTCGCTGGCTGGCCACGCTCCTAAACCTTTGAACTGCTCTGCGTGCCTTTGTGGTGTACCCTCGCTGAACGGGACCTTTTCCACAGAAACAATGAGATAGTTCATCCCTCTCGTACGCTGTGGACTTCTGTGGAATTATGCAGGGATGAATATGACCCAGTGTGCCCAAGTACAAAAATCTTTTATTTTTCTGGCGCAGACGGGGATTTAAGTTAGCAGTGCTTGGTTGTTCCAGCATGCCCCCAGGTCAGCAAACTGTCATAGCAGAGAACTGGCATAAACAACGCTCTGGATGCACATAGAGATGTTCTGCTTTTTAGCTTAAGTTGCTCAGTAATTTGCGCCTGGGCACCATGGAAATGGGCCCTCCGATAATAAACAAGTGCTTAGGCATCGTAACATCATGGTTTAATTTTCTGCTTAAAGGGCTCTCCGTTTTCCACCACCACAGAAGGAGTCATACATTCAAGTTTTGTTTTGCTGACTATATCCTTGATAATTTGGTAGCATTGGATGGATTCACCAGAACTGCTCAGAAGCACACTGCATACCATATTTAGTGATTTGCTTATCTGTCATTTTAGCACACTGCATACCATATTTAGTGATTTGCTTATCTGTCATTTTCTTTGATTTGTTTGAACACTCTTGGGAGCAGCGAAGCACCACGCGCTGGCTGCAGGCAGGACAGTGACCTCCCAGACCTAGCAAGGGAGCGAGGAGGAAGAATTGTTTAGCAGGGAGAGAGCTCACAGAAGGCTGGCTGAATGAGGACAGCATTGTTCTGCACGAGCTGAGGCTTCTTCTCTACTATTTAATCCAAGTTCAAGCGAATGTATGCACTTTGGAGTGTGCCTATAAAATGCAATGTCAGGCCAGGATTTACTGGAGGGGGAAGCGAAGCATCATGTGCTGCATTGCCGAGGGGTGAGCTCCTTGTCATATGATGAGCAAGAGCCTTCACCGCCCCACAGCAGCCCATCCCTGCCGTGCCTCTGGACATCTCTGTGCTCTATTGCTGCTCTAAATTGAGTGCGATCACTTTGAAAGGAGCTTGTTTGCTCCTATGTGACAACAGTTTGCAAAAGTTTTGAGATCCCATCATTCCTGAAGGCTGCTGTGTCTCAACTAGTGATAAGAGAAGTTCTGGCTTGTAAAGTAGAGGTACAGTTATCAAACACACACCTTTCAGTGTATAAATCAGTATTTGTGTGTTCAGTCATAAGAGCAGCCCTCACATGAGGATTTAATGATGAAGTTGGGTGCTGAGGACTGATGAAAGTGAAGCAGTTCTGCTTGAGTCTTTTTCCTTTGCTATTGAGGAGCATGGATAAGCAGAAAAATATTTTTAAGAATATGTCCATTAAAAAAAAAAAAAGAAAAGAAGAAAAAAAAGAAGAAGACTAGGAAGACTAGGCTCTGCTAGCTGTGCTTGCAGGAAATCACTTTCCACATGGTTCAGAGTAAACCGTGAGACCACTTGCAGGAAGATGCAATACCCAAAGTGAACCAGGGCTTCTGAACGTGGTGCCCTGGGATGTAGTGGCAGCATGGGCAAACGACAGTGTATGGCTGGGACAATTCTTGCATAAATTATCTTAAAGGAAAAAGGAATAAATAAATAAAATTCAGCAGTGTTCTCACATGATTGCATTTTGCTTCCAGAGACAAGTCTACAGACAAGGCAGGGTATGTGGTTAGAGAAGCCATATCTAATTTCTTTCAAAACTGAGCTTTCTGTACTGCATAGGTTGGTTTTTGTATTTTCTTTTTGTTTTTAGCTGATCTATCCATAGATTACCTTCTTCCTTTCTGAACAAGGGTAACCTTACAATGCTGTGCATAAACGAGAGGTGAACTCCTGCTTGGTTCTACTGCAGACATTGCAAGTGCCATTAAAAACGTGGACTGCTGAAAAGACTGATTTACTAAGAATAAGAACCCATGCTTCCTTCACAAATGTATTGTACATCGATTTGTATTTTTTTAATAATAACCTTGACAGGTGCCTGCACTATTTTTTTTTCTTTAGTGTGGTCATTATATTTTCATCCTAAGTATTAGCATAAATTTTATGGGATTTTCTGGGCATATTTGTGTCTGTATCTAAGATATATGATATCAACTGGCAGTGATGGTTGAACTAATCAAATACTACTGACAAGTTAAAGCAAATTTTTAGGACTGTGAGATTTTGAGCGTCTTCCCAGATACAGTATCTCCTGACTGAAAGCAGTCCTTGACTGTCAAGTTTAAATATCAGATTTGAGACTTAATCTTTGTGTAAGCAAAACACCCCAATAAGAAATATGTCTGAGTAATGCCAAAAAGTCAGGTCCTCCCCTTAAACCTAGCCCAAAATGCATGTGTGTGTTTGCTTATGGCCCTATTGCCTTGGTATGTGAACAATTCCAACCAGTGGGAACCAAACGAGAATCTTACACTGAATGGACTTCTATTTTCTTTTCCTTTTTTTTTTTTTTTTTGACTTGGCATTTGTTCCTCCTAGCAAACATTTTTAAAAACTCTCTTATAGCTAGAGGGAAAATTGACACCCTTTGCTTTCACGATGATACATTCCTAACACGTTTCCTTGAAGAGCTGGAAATGGTGCAAAAATCTGGTAAGATAAGTCTTTGCAAAGCCTTAGAAGTCAAGCATTCCACGTTTAAGACAAATGCATGGCAAAAGCAAGTTGTGTTTTTTTTTTTTTAAGGTTTCTACTTAAAGTTCTGTGCCAAAGCTACAGTACTTATACATTTTCTAAATGTGTTTTAAGCAATAAGTTGTACAACATTTTTAGAACATGTGTTAAGCTATTTCTCTAAGAATGAAGCTCTTAACAAAACATAAGCACTCTGCATGAGATCTTAGCAGCAAAGTGCTTAAAAGATAAAGTAAGAATTGGTACCATGGGAAGAACACCAGCTGTAGAGCACACAGGTCCATTATGAGAAGTATGGTAGTGGGTAGGGAGAAAATGATTTAATCAGGAGTAAAACCAATTTTATTATAAGGGCACGCAGGGGGTGTGGCACCATAGTGAGAGGGACATTTCAAAATATCTGACAGATTTCAACAATGTGAAAACCCACCCTGTTCTTTAAAGTGACAGTAAACCCCATCAGGTCTCTCTTTTTGATGCTATTGTTAACAGTTGACTGTTTAAAGCTGGCCTGCTAAGTTGCTGTCGATCTAGTTCAATAGTGTGTGGCAAAATAAAAGGCTAATTGTTGAAATACGATCAATCAAATATGATCTCAGAGTCTAAAGAAGATCCCCTCTGCTAACTCATTTGAGATCAAATCATTACTTTTATGATTGAGGTAATGCAATGGGGGAAAAAAAAAAAAAGCATGCAAGACAACTAAATAAAATGCACAAGTGTGCCTTTGTTCCAGCTTTGTCTCACGTTACTCCAAGTTAAGGAATTGGGTCCATTCCTTTATTTGTATACATTTCCCAAATCCAGAAATTTAAAAAGCATTCAATAATATTTATTACATAAAAGTTGAAAGATGTCTCCATTCCAAATAATATTTTCCTGACCAAAAGTAAACTCTATAGTGAGAAAACTATTGCATTGAAGTACCAGGGATCTGGAGTTGTGGGTGTCCATGTGTCTCCAATAATTTTACCATTTTGTTTAACAACAGTTCACTAAAGAGGCTGCTCTTGAAGCCAACTGAATTGCTAAACATGAAAATTCAGTGACATTTAGTAAAACATTTCAGGATTATGTTGCTTCAAATTAAATTTGTACAGTAGTTTTCATGGTTGGCCCTTGATTTACATTCAGACAGAAATTTTCTAAAAATGAGAGTCACAGCACATGTATAAAAAGCGAATTCCATTTTTGGAGCAGCAGAACTCGAAGAAAGTGTGTGTCATTTTAATTTGGTCTAATAAGGATTTACACTTTCTGAGAGTTTTATATGGATTATGATCTCATTGTTTATTCTGTTCTAATAGTATCACACTTCTAGAATAAAAAAGGAGAAAAATAGAATAATCATCCAATCTTGTTTTATTTTTTATTAGAAACTCTGTTTTAGCATTTAGTTTCTTTTATATTTAAATTCCTTAGCTCAGTCAAGCTTCAAAAGAAAACATTATATTTTTTGTTTGTAAAACAGTTTTGTAAGCACTTGTGGTTTGTCTTTAGTGTGTTATCATTTTTGACAGCTTTGCATAGCCTAGGTAGGCCAACAGGGGTCTGTCTAATATTGTTGCTGGGCAAATCTTCCTCCCAGAGATGAAAACCAAACAAAATATTTTTGAAGCAGTAAGAAGGAATTAATATCCTTTCTCTCACAGTACTCTATTCCTTGCTGACACTACATTCAGGCAAAAAAAGGAGAAAAGCGTTACCCATTATTCCCTTGTACATAGCAAGGCTAACACATGTAAAGCAATAACTCATTTTCTATTGCCATGTTTAGCATATGTCTCCTGTTGGCTCAGCAAGGCCTTTAGGCCGGTCCCTTGAGCCGGCCATCATTGGCAACTCTTAGCCCCTCGGCCTCAAAACCAAATAGCTTTGAATCATGTTGAGCTGTGATGCTAATTTTCATACTGATGCATTATGGGAATAAATGTATCTGACATACTGTGTCAATGGTACTGTCTCTTTGTGTCTCTTGTTTTTTGTTAGCTGCATTCCTACAGATGGTATTCCATTGAAAATGTTCTCTTCCTACAAAAAAAAAAAAGGGGGGGGGGGGGGGAAAACATGCACAGCACCAAACCTCTAGGTGCAGAAGGCTGTTAACGGTTGCTGATGATAGTAGGCAAACATTAACATAATAATTAGTGTCTTGTAATTGTTTCATTAAAACCAGTTGTTCCATTTCTCCTCGTGTTTTCCCAGAAGAGAAGCTGAATTTGGACGACAGCCAGTGGGAGGACATCCACGTTGTCACCGGAGCACTCAAGATGTTTTTCAGAGAGCTGCCTGAGCCGCTGTTCCCATACTGCTTCTTTGAACAGTTTGTGGAGGCGATAAGTAAGTACATCAGATACAGTAGAAGCTAGTGAAATAGCCTGTTATGTAAAAATAATAATAAACTTTAAAATGGAAGAACAGAGGCATCTCAAATGTGACTTACCTTCCATTATCCATGATCCTGTCTTTTTATTGTTTTTGATTGCATTTTACCTCCTACAGCATTTAGTTATTTAACTAGAGGAAAAAAATATCAAACTATTGAACTATAAATTTTATATATGCAATATTACCTCAGTGCCTAAAATGGTTTAGGAAAGGAATTAAAATGTGTATGTGCTCAAAATACGCTCGGATGATAATCTATATATCCCCAAACACAAGGAGAGACTAATAATTGTGAATTATGTTAGAAGGGGCTGTCGTTATGTTAATCAGAATGAAATGCATGTGTTTTGTTCCACAAGGTTGCAGACTCTTGCCTTACAGCGATCACAGAATGCAAAAACGTTCGTGTTCTACTTTTCATATCTACCTTTGCTTTATTTATTTATTTTTTAAGTCAGCAGGCAGCAGAAGTATTTTCAAAGTCCACGGCACTTATTCTGTTACATGTCTCTGGTTTATAGACTGCAAATCCTCTCTGTATTTAATATTTGCAGGTGCATTTTGTAAAACTGTAGCAGCTTGGAAAAACTTGCCTCAAAAACAGAGTGATTTGGGTTTTACTCCCCTTGAAAATGGGGAGGGGGGGAGGAGGGGGAAGGAGATAGCTTAAAGGGAAAGGGCCAAGTAGGAGCTTAATTAAAGGTCCAATAGAAAAAAATTGCCAGGAAAAAAAAAGAAAAAAGAAACAATAAAGTACTTAGAGATCCGTTTTCTGAATGATGGGCATGCATATTTGCCATTACTGTTAATGAGAGCTGTGTGTGCACATGCGCAGCTGTCAGAGCATATGAAGCCCTTAATGTACGGCTCACTTTGATTTTATATTCATAAGAGTCTTTAGTTCAACTAAAGCTTTTCAAGACCCAGCATCAGATATAATGAGGTTAAATACATCTCACAAGATCTTTCCCTTCTCACTTATTTAGAGATGCAGCGCAGTTAAATACACAACGTAAAGAAACACATTACCTGGAAGTTTTCTCTTGGCAGCTCACTTCTCCTTTCAAAGCACACAGAAACTAGATGGAGAAGGTTCTCCCTCCGGCCTAAGTTCCTATTGCACAGTGTCTGCAGTGCTAAGAGGGGCAAAAAAATAACGATTTTCTTATTGTCCAGCTTCGGTTTCTGCGATGCATTAGGTTAAGATGCTTTTTTGAAGCACCTTCATTTGAACGTGGCCTTCAGGTGGTTCCCATCCACCAGCTACCTCTTCTCAGAAAGGAGGAGACCTGGTGCCCTTAGCGGATGCGGTCAGTTCATGGGGCACAGCCTGAATTGCTGTTTCCATCTCTTCTTATTCACATTATTCTGCAGTCAAGCATTTAATATGTATCCTCTGTGTTTTTCACTTTCTTGTCCTGGTAATCCACCATCAGACTGGTTTTCTGGACCTAAATATAGTCTTCGCCCCCCCTTATCACTACTTCTTGTTGCCCTTTGGAGTGCGCCTTGGCTCAGCCAACACTGCTGTATTCTGAAGAACATTATCACGACACCATGATCTCATCCTTCACGCTATCTTCTGTTCTCACCCTCGTGCTACCATCCAAGTTGGGGTGATACGAAATCTTTTGGTGGCCCAGTGGGGAGTCTTTTGACAGTAAAAATAACAGGTAACCGATTAGAGACTTGTGAAATAGAGTTTGAAAGCATGTCGGGAAGAGACTCTCCCCTAAAGTATTAATATTCATGAGTGAGAAATTAATGTCCCTTTCTGCTATTTGAACTATTATTAATTCTTATTATGATTTTGAGAGCCATTATACACATTGATAGACTAATGAACAGTCATTTATAGAAGGATTTTAAGACAGTTTATTCCTAGGAAGAAAATGCTAGTACTCTAAGACATTCTTTGCACTGTTTCAAATCCCTAATTCTTGTTGCTTTCTTTACGGCACATCAGGGTGATTTCTACCTAATCCAACTGTCTAATGTAATCTACGATTTCCAATCAATCTTCTCCTTATCTGGCCTTTACTCCCGTAGTATCTACAAATCCATATTCTTACCATCTCTACTTAAATAACATCTATAAACAACAATTAGGCATTTCCAGTGTTTTTGGACCTCTTCTACATGTTAATAGTCCCGAGGCAAAATAAAAAATCTCTTGTCTTCAATATCATTTCCATAGCAGCTGATTCTTCGGCTAGTTTGTGTTAATTGCTCTTCCTGAGCCGCTAGAAAATTGGTCTGTGCTGCACTGCTAGAAAATTTCTGCTTCAAGATGTTGTAAAAAAGAGGCTATTGTGTCTCTGTCTTTTCTGTCCATTCTTCCAAAATCAGTATTATTAGCATGCATTGCATGGGATGTGCAGTACAGCTCGAATGAGCACTTAATATCACCAGAAATAAACCGACCTGAAGACTGCTAGGAAAAAGGTAATAATTAGGACACATTCCCACACTGCCTTGATGATTATATCCTTGGTCCAGCACTGAGCACCACTCAGACAGAGCCATACACTTGGTAAGTAAGATGAAGTTGTGTAAAAACCTGTAGTGGGTAGTAACAGTAAAACCCATAATTCTTGGGGATTTAGTCATTTAGCTAGAAGTTTCAGGAGGAACAAGTACCCAAGAGGTGCCATGGTCTTCTTATGCTGATGCTATTTTAAAGATTATGTGAAAAATTCCATGGCAAGCTTAATATTACTTTTCCTGGATGATGCCATTTTAATTAACATCACTATTATGTGCATAGGAATAAAATATTACAGTCCTGTGTATTAGGCAAAGTGCTTGCTCTCTACCTTCAATTTCCCCTACAAATAAATTTAGATATGGCCATAATATTAGAACAATTTAGATATGGCCAGAATATTAGGAGATAATTCAGGGCATTACAGAATCTCAGAATTCTGCTTGCCAGGCTGAAGCAGGATAATTACTGTCCATATAGCTTAGATCAGAGAATTTATAAATGATAAATGGAAGGCCACAAGACCTCTGACCTAATACTAATTTTGTTTCTTAGGATTTGGAAAGCAGGTTTTTCAAGGACTTTGTCTAATATATTACTGACAAGTCATTTTGTGGTATTTTGGATGAAATATGCACTTCTAAAGTGTGCCCAAATGCTGCTATGAAGTCAGGTTCAGCCACACTTAAATTACTTAGCACCGCAAATAGTTCTATTGATTTTCTGCAAGATCAACAGACGTGGTTCAAGAGATTGTCTGCAAGTAAAATTGTGCTTCATGTAAGGTGGTAGAAGTGCCAATAACTGAAACACTTAATCACCTTATTTGCAGAATTCAATCTGTATGGCCATGCAAACTTCTGTGAGAACTTCAGCCACTGAAATAAAAAAAAAATACCCCCAAAACTGTTAAAAATATTAGCAGGTAAATGTGTTAGCTGCTTATAAATGTTTAATTTAATTGAACAAGTTTTGTTGAGAGGTCTCAGGCAGAAGGCATGAAAAAAAAATTATCTACTGTGGTAGACACTATGGTGTCCTCTGCAATTATGACTGATATGCACAGTATAAAATAAATGGGAAAATTCAACATGGGAAATATTCAAGTGCTGACTAGTCATTCCAGATCTGTTCAGCTGGAGAAAGCTGTATAGACAGTTCATCTGTCCAACTGCAGTTAAAAAAAATAATAATCCAAACTGATATTCCATAAAGGAAAATTCCACCAGGTTCCCAAAGCTGCAACATCTGTCTCTGATTTGAAAGGCCTGAATTCAGACCTTTGATTTTGTCTGGAAACAGGTTGGAAACATTACTACATTGGAAAGTTTTTT
The DNA here is from genome assembly GCF_013377495.2 of Cygnus atratus. Taxonomy (NCBI): domain Eukaryota; kingdom Metazoa; phylum Chordata; class Aves; order Anseriformes; family Anatidae; genus Cygnus; species Cygnus atratus. The sequence continues at coordinate 36,142,660 of NC_066367.1, forward strand.
TTTCAGTGAGGTCTATTAATTACACCTTTATTTCAATTCCTTATCTATAATATAAATTTAATAGGTGTCATGTAAGTATTGTAGATAAATAGGTGATTTATTGTTTAAAACACACATGCACACAAGTGTAGATATATATGTGTATACTCTAAATAGAAGTCTTTTTACCAAAATGATGCTTCCACAGACAGTTTTCTGAATGAAGGTATGTGTTACTCCTGTGAGCTTCCTAGCTAAGGCAGATGAACATAGCAGTGAGATTACTAAAAATGAAAGGTTGCAAAATCTCATTCACAGAACCAGCCCTCCCCAGACACTTAGGCAAAGAAACCCCCATCTTTGGAGCTCAAGCTTTTTGGGCCTAGCAGAAAACTAAACATTTCTCTACATGGGGAGCAGTAGAGCTGTAGGAACCTAAGGGCCTTCCAGGGCCACAACTGCAGCACCGTCAGAGTTAGATGGGAGATAATAAGGTTTTCAGAATTATAATGGTGATTAATTTAAATGCCTAGAAACTACCAAAGGCCCACATTAGAAACACTTTTTATTTTTTCAAGATCTGGATTTATTTATTTATTTATTTTGGTTATTCTGCTAGATTATTAACACTTTTTTCAACTGATTTCACACATATCCTTTTGATATATCAATTAAGGTCTCCTGGTGTATGCTAAGCAGAATTCACAATGTCATTCCTATCAATCTTATAATGTTTTGTGCTACCCTATTATACAGAGACTGAGGAAAATGGTTATTTATTATCTTACATATGACAGAGTTTTATAACTCTTTGGGTTATTGAAAGATGTTAGATATTAAATTTATTACAGTTTTGCTGGTATGAGATACTGGTCTTCACTGGTCCTGCCCAGTCCACAAAGTCATGGTCATATTAAGTCATATTAAGAAAAGTGATAAAAGCAATAAATGCTTCTTTCATTAGAACAGTAGGCTGTTTTTTTAACCCACAAAAGCTATCACTGCTATAAGGAGACATCAAACCCCTCCATGTCAGTCAGTTGTCTTCATCTCCAGGGTGGCTGGCATCAGGAGAAGGGTTTGCTCTGAGCCTGGGCTCTGCTGTGGCTTCAGACCCCCCCTCCCCAGACCTGCTGTGTGTGCAGCCCGAGGCGATGTGCTGCAGAAACTCATGTCTATGCAGGCAACCATCACGCTTCGGTCTGCAGCAGGCCATCACGAAATTTGCACTGAATAATGCAACTGCTGAGGAGTTTGCACAGAGGCAGCCTCCATCCAAATCAGGCAAAAAGTTGTGTCAGGAGGCAATAAACAAATCCAGTCATCGATACATAATCATGATCAAGGAACAGCGCTACATTGGTTGAAAACGTGGTGTAGCCAGGACCTGCTCTGAACCACTATGCAGTGTTATGAAAATAGGAGCTGGGAAACAGAAAGGAAGTAAATACATTCATTTATTCTGACAGTCATAACATCCTTGTATCATCTTGGTGGAAAGTTACAGAAGATGTCTAAAGAAATTTTCAAAAGCCATCTAAAGAAACCTCACTCGAGGCTTACAAAGAACAAGGCTCAAGGCCAACTCGTCTTGGAAAGACAAGTCAGCATATTGCACTGTAAGAAATCCATGACAGTCTCTTAACATCATCACGTAATAGGTTCCTGAGAAACCAAATCTTATCAGTCTCTGGCATTATGCAAATTTCTGTCATAATCTCAATCTGTGGGCTTCGAGTCCTAATCAAACTGCCTTCAGCTTCACAGTTGGCGAGCCTCCTATTGAAATTGTTTTCCTAGCCTTCTTTTACTTGTTCAAGGAAGTTTTGGGGCTTGGCATGGCACCAGAAAGCCTCAATTTCATGTGAACATGGTGATTAGTAAACAAACCCAAGGTCACCACAATAAATCTTACATGATAAATCATATTAATACCTTTTGGGTCAAATCAGAAGACAGTAGAGGTCTAGTAACTAAACATGAACAGAATAACAACAACAACAACAACAAAAGTGTAGAAAAAAGAAGTATTCAAAAGTTGGGGCACAACTCAGATTTCTTTTTAAAAAAAAAAAAAAAAGAAAAAAAGAATTATTTTATGGATGGCATAGTCTCAGGTATATCCATCCACGGAAATATATAAATATTCCACAAGAGGGTGTATAAACTGCCTGCAAGTACATTTAAACTTGTTCCCACCCATTGAGGCCACCATGCTCTAGCGTGGTCTCCACTCAGACTGGAGGCAGAAAGAAAGCACACCTGTGCTGAAGATGCAAATGGAGGCTGACGTATTTGTAATAGCAGCAGGCTGGTAACAAGAGAGGTTCACTCCAGGCCTTTTGTTCCCAAGAGGTGTCAAGGAACAAGATGCCCTAGTAACCTCCTGGTTCTCCTTTGGTGACCTTCCCTTCGCAGTTGCAAACTGTTTCTACTCAGCAGCATTTTTAAATAGATCTTTCCAGGTCTGGAAGCAACTGCTTTAGAATAAAAAATTGGAGGGCATATCTATGAATAGATTTGTCGTTTGAGGTGGAAAATAGCCCAACATGTTCAGAAATAAAGGGCATGGGTAGAAAATACTCGGACAGAACATTTCCTTTTTTTTTTTTTTTCCCACATAGAAATTTCTAAACAAGTTATTTGAAGGAAAATGAACAGAAAAACTACATATGGTGGTTTAGCTCCTCTGCTGGGCTTTGCTCTGTGAAAAATGCTGAGATAACACCTGTCCATAGGGAACCTGACTCTAGGTTGACTTTGCTGATTTTTTTTAAACATAAGAATCTAAGATATATGTTGTAATATTTACTAATTCTTTTCTTCTGCTAGCACATAATTCTGCTGTACTACAAAGAGCACTTCATAAAACTCTTAGATGTGCTTTACTTAAGACAGTGTTCCAGTGACACAATCAATTAATTTACCTTTCGAGAAAAAGAGGAGAACCTCACTGAAAGGGATACATCAGTGATGAAAATTGCCTTAAAATTAAAGGAACAGAAAACCTGTGTGATTTGGTCTTATAAATATGGTGGGGGCTTTAAAATCCTCATCAAAGAAAATGAACAAGTTTTAAAAGAATTTGTATTTGAATGTTGCTGTCATGCAAAGTTTGCACAGCAGGGACACACTCTCTGCAATTTAGTCTTTTTTCTTATTATAGTTATAATTTTTTTAGCATAGTGGAAATTTTATTGCGGATGCCTGGCCTGTCTCTTAACTCATGCTAATTATATTCATAATTAAATGTTAAACAAGAATTGACTAGGCCAACTGGCTTGCACAGGTGTTTGTCGTATGAATGGTTTAATGCTTACACAATAAATTGTTGGATCTGAATCTGTAGTAATCTGCTCAGTGAGAACTTTCTGCAAGAACTTTGCTGTACATGGTAGGTCCAGCACAGTGCTTTGAAACCAGTGCTCGCAAACAGCATTTATTAGACAGCCGTATGTCCAAACTGAGGCTTGTCCTTGATTGCACAAGTACTAGTGAGGCTAAAAGATTTTTCTGGGCTTTTACCTGCCATGGGACAAGGGTGCTCAGAGCATTAGTGCGCATGGGAGAAGTCACTGGATTCTGGGTGGAAATGTCATCTGGGAAGCAGTATGTCTCGCTCCAATTTGGAAAAAAAAATAAAAAATAAAAAATGTTTACATCTGTAAATGATAGCCAGATTAATCACTGAGGCTCCAGTACCTCCCTGTTGGGTTTACACTGACTGCTGGTTGACAGAGCGCAGAACCAAAAAACTGCAAACGGAAAAATAAATGGGTTTCAGTTTGCTCCTCTTTTACTTTTGGAGCACAGAAAATAGAGTGTATTTGTGTAATTTAAATTTGATCTGTGATTAAGAAAATATTTTCGTACTGGAAAGAAAGGGCAGAAGTGAGAAGCGAGCCAACTTGTTAGTACACATGTAGGTTAGCACAGGAGAAGCTCATGGAGAAAACCACAAGGGAGAAGAACCGTGAAAGAGAAGACAAAGAGAAATTGAGATATCCAAGAAATAACATGGTTCAGGCAGATAGGAGGAGAAAAAAGAGAGAGAGAAGGAGCTGTTTAGTGGCTGTGACAAGATCTCTGTAACCTGGAGCATTTGCGGGAGGCAGGGGGAGAGGAACTACTCATGGAGGTTATCTGGAGCTCTTGACAAAGTGCGAATTGGCACTCTGGGTTTGAGGGGAAAAAATGTTTCATCAGGCTTGTGAGTGAAGCTTCCACTCAGGGAAAGTAATAACAGGAGGAGAAACAGCCTATAATGCCCCAGTTACACAATTTCAGAAGTGCAAAACTGGAAGAGATGAGGGGGGAAAGTGGAAAGAGAAGGCCAGGAAGGGAGAGAAAAGAAGAGCCTTCGAGAGCAAGAGAAGGGGATGCTGAAAGTCATCACCTCCAGTTCTGTGCCATCGTCTTCTCTCCTTATACCTACTTACCATCTAAAAGTTGCTGCCTTCCTCAAGAGTAATGCCACACGTCTATGTGTGCTGGCTTGTTGGGTCTGAACCAGCAGAGAAGCAGGCATGATAAGCAGTCTTGGTGGTAGCAGTTGTTCCTTGGCCCTCATTACATGGGTCCTTGAAGACATGGCTAAAGGAAAGTACATTTACCCTGTGGAAGGAATAACAGCAAATGGTGTTCACTGTGATAATGTATGGTGTGCTATGGAAAATCTGAAAACACAGTAAGTGCAGCTTTTGGTTACAGCTGTGATATTCAGAGTAGACCCTAACTTTATGGAGTTGGATCCTGAATACACTTTTATGCATCCTGAATGCTTTGAGCAGCTTGGGTCCCTGGTAAGTTTAAGCTGTATTCATTTATACCTTTTAGTCCTCTCAAGGGACTGTTACCTCCCTTAGGGCTCTCCAGCACCAGCGTCCTCCAGCCACGCTGCCCCAGTTCTCCTGACATCAGACTCTTCATTTTGGAAATTTCTCCTCTTTATGGGTCCTGACATTCTGGCAGGTAAAACTAGCCATGAAACGTACCTTAACATGGACCATTACTTTGCAGTTTTACAAAATGTTCCTTTATAATGACAAAAAGTGTTCATAGTGGCATGGCATCAGGGGAGAAACTTTGCAACTTCAGAGAAGACTCCTGATAATAGTGCATTAAATGAACTAGAAGAAAATAGCTTCAGCCTTTACATTTAGGACCATGACAAATCTTTGGGTGAGAATCTAGTAGAAATACAACTGAGTAGTATAGACCTGCTCCAACAGCACCTTTGCAATCTGAGAGCAGAACTTGGTCAGATAGGGAGTTACAACTGATCATTCTTTCTGGAAATGTTCTAGAAATGGTCTGAAAATGGCATGGAGAAAGAAATGAAATTAAATGTTTTAAAAATTCCACAAAGTAGGCAGGCACAGAATCAAGTCATGAATGGTCAAAGAAAATGTCTTCCCAGTTTACCATAATAGCACACATACAATGTTGGAAAAGGAAAACACCACATTGCTAAAGGGGATGATAAAGCAAAATGATATGACAAGCATAACAGCAATAGGGCTACCCACAGAATTCCTACTGATGACACAGGATTAGAGAGAAATGTTAAGTCATAGGTTAAAATCAGGCACAGGTTGTTTGGGGTGTAAGTCTGATTTCCCCATCCCTCACAGCATCGCCTTGCAGCAACTATTGACACAGCCCTGGCTTCCCAACCTCACCATTTCAGGAGAAGCTGTGCCTGCCATGGGAAGTACGGCTGCGACTGAAATACTTTGTAAAAGTCATGATGTCTAAATGTGAGGGTAGGCTTGTGTTCTTACCAAGGCTGGGCCAGAGTTCAAAGTTAATATGATTTATAATGTCTCTTGAGGGACACAAATTGTGAAAGTAGTAGTACTGAAAAACCGGGCAAAGTGGCTACGGAAAAGCATCTTTAGCAGCTGTACTCCACCAGCTGTACCAGATAACAGCTAAAAAGAGGGGTCAAGCAAAGTAAGAAATAATGTGGGAATGGAAGGAAGGAGTAGCGCTCACATCCTCCCCCGAAAACGGTGTCAGGGAGTGTGCAGAGCTGAGACAACCTATTGCAGAAAAAACTCAGTGAACAAGAATTTCTTCTTTAAGGATGCTGCCTTGGACGCAGAAATATTTCTGCAATCCACTGCCTTGTGCTTATAGTATAGGTACTGAATTTGAAATACCCACAACTTTAAAGTAAAATGCAATTTGTCTTGCTTCCCGGAGAGTCAAACTGCTCCCTTTGACTCCCTTCTATATAAAATTCATTAGCCTGTTAACCCGTTTGACTCAGGGAGAATATTGTTACATTTTGGCCAAAGCAGTAATGCCTTAATTGCCTGGGAAGGTAGTATATCACACAGATAATCTCACTAAGATCAGGAGCACAATCTAATTCACCGACAGCTCATGGTCTGACTCATTCACTGTTAAACACTTTTGAGTGATAGCGTTGCACTGGGAAAAAAATCCTAGTGAGGCACAAAACCTCTTCACCTAGGCACGCTTAGATGGTTAGAAAAGCAAACTTGTATTCAGCACTCAGAAAAAAATTAAGTTGTGAAGCAGCCACGAAGGTGGGACACTTGAAAAACTATAAATGAGAAGTGCAGATATTCTTAAACTCTTAGGAAATACCTGCTGTATTTTTCTTTCTTTTTTCTTTTTCTTTTTCTTTTTCTTTTTCTTTTTCTTTTTCTTTTTCTTTTTCTTTTTCTTTTTCTCTTTTTCTTTTTCTTTTTCTTTTTCTTCATTTTCTTTTTCTTTTTCTTCTTTTTCTTTTTCTTTTTCTTTTTCTTTTTCTTTTTCTTTTTCTTTTTCTTTTTCTTTTTCTTTTTCTTCATTTTCTTTTTCTTTTTCTTTTTCTTTTTCTTTTTCTTTTTCTTTTTCTTTTTCTTTTTCTTTTTCTTTTTCTTTTTCTTTTTCTTTTTCTTCTTTTTCTTTCTTTTTCTTTTTCTTTTTCTTTTTCTTTTTCTTCTTTTTCTTTTTCTTTTTCTTTTTCTTTTTCTTTTTCTTTTTCTTTTTCTTTTTCTTTTTCTTTTTCTTTTTCTTTTTTTCTCTTTTGCTTTCCTTTTCTTTTTCTCTTTCATTTTCATTTTCTTTTTCTTTTTTCTTTTTCTTTTCCTTTCTTTTTCTTTTCCTTTCCCTTTCCGTTTCCCTTTTATTCTTCTTTTTTCTTCTTTTTCTAACAAAAACAAGCAGGAAGAAGCAGGAAGGGCTGCCTGGCAGGCAGGTTTATATACGCTTCTGCAGCTCCCACCCTGGGCTATCAAGTGCCACTTTTAGAATAGCCTCTTCCTTGACTCATGTTTGATTTGCATCTGTGTGTTCACATGCAGCCAGAACTAGCCTATGCTCTCTGCAGCTGAGTTCATTGCTTGTTTTTCTTTACAACACAGATCAGGGCACCTGATGAGCTACACTCCTGCTTGCAAGCTGAAGTGTATTAACATTAAAAAAAAAATAGCCCACTGTATGGATACAAATCCTCTGCAAAGAAGTATCAAAACTGTGACCACTTCATGAAATGTTAGTGGAATTTGATCCAAGATACGTGTTTTTGCTTTGAAGCTGTAGCTGTCCTTTAGTTCAGATGGTATTTGTGTATCAGTGCTTCAAAAAAGGGGTCTTTTGGCACATGCTTTAGGCTGATGACAGGCAAAATGAAGTAGATTCTGTCTCAGAAATCTCCAAAAATAATCTTAGGTTTGACATAACACACCATGTCATGAAGTGATATAAGCCACATAAGCACAAAGCAGGCTTTAAATTTAAAGGAGAATAATCCTATTTTCAGATGGAATACTCTCCATCAATTTGGATAACAAATATCTGATGCAGAATAGAGGCAGCAGGCTGTTAATGCTGAGATCCCTTAAAATCTGCAGTTCCTGGTAGTTGTTAGTGACTGTGGCAGCCCGCTATCTCCCTCTGTTATCTGATAGCTGCTCAGACTATTCACACGCACACACACAAACAGCAAGCATGCACACATGCACTAAAGATTGCTATCTGGAAATAAAGATCTGCTTTTTACTGTCTTTAACCCCTCAGCACCAGTGATCCAGAGTTCCCGATGCTAAAGAGTGATGCAAAATGCATTAATGCTTAGCACTGGGAAATCCCAACTCCTGGTGCCAAGAGGTTCATAAATATAGTAATGAAACCTCTTGACTCAAAGTGAGCACTATTTAACAGAACAAGCATGAACAGCCTTTAGGAGATTTTGCAGCTGGATTTGTTCCACTGTGTCAGAGCTGAACCTCCATGATAGTAGTTTTTAAAACTGTGCAGAGCTAAAAAACAGTTTAAGGAAGCCAGACAGCATAGAAAAAAAAATATATATATATATGTATGTGGAAAAGGAAAGTAAATACAACGCTGTACCACATAACAGAAAAATAGGCATCAAGAATCCCTAAGTATGAATTCAGTGACAGATGTCAAGGTCTTTGGGAAGTGTCCACCAAGCTTTATTTTGCACATGTTCCTAAACAACTAAAACGAGTACTTTGTGTGATAATTTACTAGCAAATCAGTATCAATAAATCAGAATCATGTAAGCAGTCATGTTTATTATATCCTTGTTGCTTAATATTCATGATAGTAATTTATTTTTATAGTACAGTTTCACTGTTATCTCCTCCAATGCTGTATCTTTGAGTCAAGCAAGCTGCAAAAGTAAAAGGTCAGGTAACCCTTTGAAGGCTGCAAAAGTTCATTCACTCAGTGGAATTTGCTTCGTTTTCTTTTGAAAATGCCTTAGTGGCTCCTTAAAATATTTATACTGTAATTTCTAACCTAGCATTATTTATTTAACAAATATCACTGCAAAACAAGAGTTGCAAAGCAGGATATGGATACCAGCTCTGGAAAAGAGGAATCCAGAATTTCCAGGGCTTCAGAATTGAAACTGGTCAGGAAATCTGGTGTTAATGTCTAGATTTTAACTGATTTTAACATATACTTTTCAGAAATATAAGGAACACACTTATTTAGGACTTTCAAATATTTTGCAATAGCAAAAATGAGATAAAAATTAAGCTAGCAAGTTTTGTAAATGTTAAAAACAGAAAGAAATTTGATTCTTGAATCACCAAAGTGTTTTGCTATTGAAACAACTGAAATTCCCACTTCAGGCCACTTTCCACCTCAAGAGAAACACAAAGGAGTTGTAATATTAGCAGATGTCGGGACCAAACATGTAGGACTTGTTAACCAGGTTGGCAACTACAGAAACAGGAGTTTTACCTGCAGGACATGCAGCATACAACAACTCCTACCTCACACTCCTACCAAAATGCCTCATTACTGGCTCAGTGAGTTCTTAGGAACTGAAGACCTAGTGTTTAATTGCACATTTTAATAATGTTCAGCAGATTTAACTGAGGAACTCTTGTTTCTTCCCTTCATGTACATTTTAAGAGATGGATTTTAGTGATGCCAGTTGAGATACAAGGACCCATACCTTTGGTTTAATGGAGTCACTCCCATCAAAAGTGATGTAGATGTCAAGATCTTCTGCATTGTCTATAAGTAAGAAACCCAAACAAAATATTTTTTATTATTTCCTTTAGCTTGCCTTGGTAAATATTTTCCTGTGCTACTAATCTGCTTTACCATGTCGCCCCAGACTGTGTTTATGTGGTAGAAGAAGCGTTCAGTGTGTAAAGCGCTTCTGGATAAAGGCAGTCTATAACGATACAATAGGCTTACTGGTGTGTCCCCTTGTCTTTCATTTAAGGATGAGCATTTGATGAAGCTGTATTGGTCATTGCACATAATCAATTGTTTCCCGTCTAGGAACATATTTTTCATTAGACAGGAGGTGGAGGCCACAAAAAAAAAAAAATCACTGATGAGATGAATGAAGTATAAGCCTACCTCATCACAAAGATAACATCTAAAAATGCTTCAGGTTTATTTATGGCAAACAAAAAAATATGACTGGGCTTCAAGAAATGAAGAAGATAAGCAGACATAAAAGACATTTTTATTCTAAGTGTAAACTATCATTAAATGTATTTAGATTTACACCCTATAATTATTATGATTGTAGCAATTAATCAATCAACTGATTAACATGTGGGGTCAGCAGGACACAGTGATCTTATCTTGAAGCTTGAATTAATTAATTATTCCTTACTCTACATTATTATTTTCTGCTTGTGTATGTTTGCTCAAAGTGTCCCTATTGACAAAACATATCTTATTTCTTTCTATGTATTGAATCAAGCACAGGAAGTTACTGATGTACGTTTACTAATTTGCCATCAGAATTTCAAACTAATTAAAAGATTTTTAGAGCGTTGCATAATTTTAAACTACTTGTTATATTCTAATTAGCCAGGTTCGATTAAATTGTTTTCAATGTCGCAACTTAAGAGCTCTCATCTCTTCAAGTGGAGTCAAATTCAGTGGGTGTATATTGTTGCAGCGATATAATTCTGTGTTCATTATAGCACCTGCCAGTGAAGCCTTTATGCTCGGTATATTTGTTTACTATTTCTGCAGCATGAGGATTTTCCACTTCCACAGGCAATCTTGCTATCAGGAGGGCTTCCTGAAATTCAGCTACATTTGAATTTGCTATATGCGAAAGCGTTACTTGCAGCACCCTCTTTGTGCTGAGCATGTCCTCTGTCTCCTTGCAGCAGGATTTGGGTCACGCTGACGTCACTCACAAAACCCTCACTGGCTCCGGAGGAGACATGGTCTTGTCCTTCATGTTTGCTTCCTTCAGTTCATGGTTCATTGCCATTCCTCTGGCATCCTCAGTCATAACTTAACTGAGCTTGTTTAGCTCCTTTTCGTCTCACCACATCCATCATTGCTTCTAACACAGTATTCAAGGCTTTATTTTAATGGACTTAGTTTTGTGTTTTTGTTGTTGTTGTTGTTGTTTTGTTGTTTTTTGTTTTTTTTTTGAGTTGTGTGAGTATCCTGGTCATTTTCAGTATCTTTCTTAGAGTAATGGGCTTCAGAACCAGACAGGACCCACTGGTCATGAAGAGGTGATGGTGCCTTCTGCCCGACCCTGAACAGCAATGCCGCTGTACATATCCAGCCAGATTTTACTGCCCTACTGCAGGGTCACTTTGTATGATTTCCTCCAGCTTTTCAGTTCCATGTTTGCTTGACATTCCTGGTTCTTAACAGCACGAGTTTGGGATTTTTTTTCTATCTTACATTTTCTTATCTTTATCCTTTATTCTGTAGCTGCTAGTCTAAAGCAAGCCTAGTGAGCCCTAGTGTTCTGCCAGATAGCACCTAATTCAATGTCTTGTCCCCCAAAACATTCAGGTGGTCATACTGGCATATAGGACCACATTTCAATTATCACCCACTGATCCGCTGTTTCCTTGTCCTTTGATGAAGAAAAACATTCAACAGACTTCATCTGCCTCTGCCATTCTCCTGTGCTGCCCCGAGCACCATGAAATGTGCAAGGCTGCAGGCACTGTGTGTCTGGGGATGTTTTAGCTGCTGCAGCTGCTCCCCATCAAGCTCCTATTGTGGGTACAAAAGCGTACAAGTCTTCTCTAATATACCCATGTATGGATCCCATATATAACTTAAACATCCTAAACCATCTTTACTTTTTGCTTTTTTTTTTTAATAGCACAGGACTGAAACACTCCCCTACACTGCAACCCTCCTCATCTCCCACGTTGGTGTTTCCATCTGAGTAGCTCAAAATAACAGCAAGCCTAAGTTTGGAAGAAATGCCACAGCCCTCCAGACACCCCGCTTCTCACGCAGGAGGGGGCGAGGGACATCTTTTTACACCTCCCCAGAAGAAGCAGCTTTTGGGAAGCCTTCCCTGTGTGCCTGACTCACTGCTCCCATCCTGCTGGGCCCTTCCTCTCCTCCTTTTCCTCCTCCTCCTCTTGCATTGCCTTCTGCCACACCCCTGTGCAAACACAGGCAATGCAGTTCGCCACGTGTGCCTTTTTATTTTTTTTCAGCCTTTAACACCCTACCACATTGAGGCCATGTCCTGATTCGGGCTGTTGGTCTCCATTATTATCTGTATAATCAAAAATAAAAGGGATACTAAAAATCCAGCTGCTGGTTCTCTTGCTGAGCTCTCAGAGAAGTTCATATTCCAGCCTCTGTATGTTTTGTTGTTTTTTTAAATGCTAGCATAGGAGATAGCAATAATAGTAGTAGGTTTGGGGGCCCTCAATAGAAAGGGTAGGAGAAGCAGTTATCGTCAAGCTTTTGCTTTGAAATGTAAACTTAGTAAAGACGGAGGCCGTCTCTCCCTGATGAAATATACATATGGAACTACAAAATGCCACTTTTTATCCATTTGTTTTCCTGACCATAACCACGTTTTCACACTGTCAGCATTTTCATTAGAAGCTCTTTTTGTCAGAGGTTTATAACGAGAATGTAAAGATTTGCTATGGGCTAAATCTCAATCCAAGAGCAAATGTTTATACCAATTCTGAAAACAATCAGCTTGCCCATTTGTAGTTATGCATGTGTTCATCATCTGTTACTGCTTGTCCAATGCTCTGCAACTTCTGGAAGGAAAAAGAGACATCTGGAGGAAAAAAAAATGCTATCCTGCAGATAGCATACTGTATGTTCTCCTGAGTTATTGAATAAGGTACTACGTAAATGCAAGCTTTTCAGTTGATACAACTATTTTCTGCTTAAGCTTGTCAAATTTACTGCGGAGAATATTTTAATGGGGGGCTTAGACCAGTCTCCATTTGTGCATTACTTACATGGATGTTGTAGTAAAGGTTCAATGGAAATTAGTCACCTAATGAACTGAGCTGTTTATATGATGCCAGTCACGATGAATTCTTCAAAAATGTTTTAGGTTATCTTCTGGACCTGCAGGTTAATGGGGTTTTCTCGTCCATCACTTCTACTGTATGTCAGTCACTAAGTTCCACTGTGTTCTGGGGATGAGTTAAATTTAAGGCAAGATTTACAGTCTTTGTCCTTCTCTGGCTATGTTGGTTTGGAAAAGAAGGTACAGCCCCATAATGTGGACACATACAGTGACATAAAGGTTCATTTGCACACAAATAGTTATGACTCACCTCACATATAAAGTTTATCTAGCTGGATGAACTTCAGAAATAGATAAAGATTAGCCAGGTGCTAATCCTTAATTGCCTTACATTTTAGCACAGAAGGTGTCTGAGGTCGGCTGTAGAGCATATCAAGAAGCTTTGTAAAACTTAGCATTTTCATACAATGCTCATTATTATATTTACTTTATAATAGCATTACAGCAATGTTTAAATCTCTTTGCAGACTAGCTTACACCTCAGTGCACATGAGCACTTCCCCTGCTGGAAAGCAGCGGGCGGGATGAGGTGCCAGCATGGCCTCATCCTGTGGAAAGGCCGCAGCACCTGAGCCCGGGGGAGAGGCAGAGTTGGGGCACGGTGCCCAGAGACCTGGAGCCTCCTGCAGGAGCTGGATGATTCCTCCTGCATGGTTTGGTGGCAGTGTGTGTGCTCATGGGCCTGGATTCAGGGACACCGAAGCTGCTCAGTCTCTCTGTGCATTGCCCAGGAGCACCTCGCTGTAGGCCAAGGGGCGCCGTGAGCACAAAAACCAGATACTATAACACCCACTGCTTAATAAAGAGTGTGAAACCTGGGTGTGTCTCCCTATTTTAAAGCTCCCTGTGTTCAAACCCAGCATCAGGAGGTTTACCACAACGCTAGGCCTTCTCTGAGGCAAAGCCCCACCGCAGGGCTCCCCACACATGGCTTTTCCCAGGGCTGCCCACAGGAGCCATTCCTGGCCATGCCACACAATGCCGTGCCATGCTACACCATGTCACGCCATGCCACGCCATGGTAGGGCCCAGCTGCAGAGGCGATGCCTGCTTGGCCAGCACAGCTGGGGCTGCGTGCCGCTGCCAGCCAAGATGATGCCTCAAAGTTTACCTCCTCCTCCCCCTCTGAAAAAAACCTCAGTGCAAATTTGTGGCCCTCATTAGAGCTTCTCAGCTCACAGTAAAATTTAATGGGGTAGCCCCCATCCGAGGCGCGGGTACGTCTCTGGCCACAGCAGGGTGCCACAGCGACGGGGCTGCACTCGCTCCTAAATGGCTGCAGTTGGAAAAGTGTGTATAGACCAGCCTGTAAAGCCATTAGGGAATTTATTTTTCCTTTGGCAAATAATTCATGAACAGTTATAACTCGTTGACAAATCATTGTGCAAACAATGAAAAGAGTTTTTCAGGATGGTCTTGAGCACACATCTGGTATGAATGTTCTCAGAAATACTTCTCGAGGCTGGCATGCACAGGGCTTTTGTCTGTGGGAGATTTTGAGCCAACAAAAGTGCTCACCTGAATGTTTGCGAACATGCGGGTACATCAGCAGCTCTTCTTTGGGAGGAAAAAAAAAAAAAAAAAAAGCAATATTCTTTCATTTTTGGCTTTATTCACCCAGCTCTGCTTTCATCCAGGAAGCTTTAAGAACTGAATTAATTAAGAGCTAATTAACTAAGCTTTGCAAAGTCGCTGTGAAATTGCCAGCATTAGTATAAATATTTCACAGCAAGTAAACTGAGGCACACAGACTTGCTCGTGTAAATCAGGTCCCACAGCAAGCAGTGACAGCAGTCACTTGCAGCCCCTTCGTTTCCAGTCCCCAGCTCCATAGCCGCTTTTGCTGCAGTTTGTATGCTTTCCATGCTTCACGTGGAAGCCTTTTGACCCTATTAAGGGTTAAAACCAAGATCTAAAATCCTATATGAAATCTGTGCAAATATGTGTTCTGCATAAATCTGGGCCACAAAATTAATATACTTGTATACATTTTCCCCATCTGCTGTATTGCTGACACATCCAGCTTGTGGCCCGGAACGTTTTAGGGAAGAAGGGGCCATCTCTGTGTTTAGTGCAATAGTTCAAGTGGAGTTGTATACTTACTGGGGCACTCAGGCTTCTCCACTAAATATAGAAAGCAGCTTGGGGTACTTGTCTTCAAAAAAAAGCCAAACCAGTGGGGCTCGCTGGGGGGAGGAGGTGAAATTTTTGATCAGGTTTGGTTTGTTTATGAGGAATTAAGTTGGGTATTTAGTCAAAAAAAAAATGAATTAATGGTGTTTCCCTTTGTATGCTTTTATTCGTGTTGCCTATTGTGTGTGTGTATGTGTATATGCATAACATATTTTCCATTAAAAAAATACATTCAGAAAAGGCTAAGGCCATCTCCAAGTAGCAGAGAATTATTTTTAGGGACTGTGACCTGGGAGAAGTGGCTATTTTCTAGGTTGTGACCGCAGACCCCCCTACCCCAGCTGTGTGCCCGTCATGTCTTTCTCCACATAAGGAGGTGTTCACTTGAAGACAACGTGCTGGAGAAGTGACATGGGAACGCTTTGTCCTGAAGCACAGAGGCTTTTCTGAGAGCTGTATCGCGTGTCAGCAAACTGTGCAGCCTGTCCGGCGTGAGGCTGCTGCAGCGCGCTCCCCTGGTGCCCCAGCCTACCTCCTGTACACATGCAATCAAAGTGTGTTTTCCAGCAGGTTGGTTACATAGCCTTGTGAGGAATGCTGGCCTCTGTTGTTTTGTAGGAGGGTTTTTTTGCAGTTTGGCCAGAGATGCCCAATATACAGTGCAGTTTTTAATTTCCTGGAATTCCCTTTCCCAATTAAAAAAAAAAAAAAAAAGGGCAGTATATTTCTCCTTTTTTATGGCTTTTATTAACACTCTACTGGATGTTTGTGCCTAATTAGACCTTGGATATTGTGGCACGTCTATCTTGTGTGTTTATGGACAAAAAGCTGAGGTCTAGCTGAGCCAGCTCCAAGTCATAACTTCAGAAGAATCAGTGTGGCAGCTTGAAGTCACCAAAGGACTCTCTTACGCATGGGGATTCTCCTGTGGCTTTAAGGTCATTTCTTACTTGTAGAGCTGTGTAGTTTTACTGTGACTTCTGGGAACAGACAAAAGATCAGAAAATCTATGTACGTGTCCTATCTCTTGATCAATTTGTGCACTGTGAGCTACGTAGTATGTGCCATTTCATAAATAATAATGCATCTGCTTGCTTGTAAAAAGCTGTTCATCGCAAACCACTCTTTCCTTTGTAAATGGTCATGTTTTTGCAATGGGAACAACTGTGCCACGGTACGCTGTGCCACAAGCAAAAATAACATGGGAAGTTTACCTGATGAAACCCTTTTTTTGTTATTGCTGATGGCAGTGCAATAATTAGACATTATTAGGAAACCATGTAGCAGTGTGGAGGTGGAAATGACAGTCTATATTAGAAAGAAAGACTAGATACTATTATGTAGGTTAATTTATTAGTAGAAATACAAATAATGTTTTGTATTCAAGTACTGTTGGGATTGGAGACCTGGAAGTATAGGCAGAGGTAGGTTTCAATAATATCAAAGTAAGGTAACATGAATCAACTTTTTTTCTCATATTAGACTTGCTTAGGTGCATAATCTCATATTTTCTGCAACAGACTGATCTTAAGCTCTATTTAAGTCAATTTGAAACTGAAACACTTTAAAAAAATCCATAGAAGTTATTCTGCAATTATTTTCAATGTATTAACAAATAACAGCATTATAACTGGGGAGGGGAATGCAGGTTGGATTATACTTCCTATTTTTATGCTGTCCATTTAGCTTTCTTGTTCAGTATGTCAGAGAGTACCAAAATTACCCTGTGAAGTCCACCATGCAATTGCCTGACTGCGTGTATTCCCACATTTCTGTTCACGATATCATCAATCCACCTAACTGTGGATGTTTTCAAGTTTTCTTTGTCAATCATGAGGGCTATAACTAAAGCTCATCAACTCCCTCAAAATAGTAACTGGGATTTTAACACGTCCTCTCCGCAATATAATCCATTTTTTATCAACTTCAATCAATAGTGTGAATTTCCAAGCTGGGAAGCTGTAAGATGTTGCTTATAGCATGTATGTGATAGCTACAGGTGTGTTACCACACATACAGCAGCTTCCTATACATCAGGTCCTAAGCAACCAAACTAAAACCCCACATATACTACATCTATTTAAAATCTTTTGTTTTATATTTATATCACGGCTGGCTGAAACTCTGAAGTTAAATGTTAGAGGTCTAAAGTTCCCAAGTGCTAGTCCTCTGCTTCTAGATTTTTGCCTTACGAGCCCCGGGTATTTCCATACTAATTTTAAGTAGAGAGGACTTTCTTCTTCACTAAGCATCTTCTTTTTAAGGGTTGGTGCTGTGAACTCTCTATAATCTCTTTTTATTACACTTACTTGATGAAAAAAAATAAATAGAAAGGAGATATCAATCTTTTCAACCCCAAAATAGACACAATCACACTTAAACTAGAAAGCTTGCCTAACTTCTGGACCCAGAACGGACACATACACACATATGACACTTACCACCATGTCTGTAGCCTGTAGACCCCGTCCTCAGTCCAGAAAGGTTTTTGGGTTACATCCTATGCCATTTCTTGCCACAGGAAGATAATTTGATGTGAAGTGCAACCTCTTCTTCATAGCTGGTTACGTAGTCATCTCTGTTGGTACAGCAATGCTGTCTTTCAGCAGACAGAGACCTCAATATTTGTCTTCTCCACACATTAGGCCTCCCCACGTAGAGGCAATGCATCATATATTTATTTGACTTCTTTTGCTTTTTGCTGGTGACTCATACTGGCTGCGTGATGGTGCTTTTGCCGGCAGCAGAATTATTTTATCACTTTGCATGGTAACTCCAATGTGCAGTAATCTACAAAAGGAGTAAGATTCTTCACCTTATTCATATCGTGCGCCAGATAATAGATTTATTGCTACTGAAAAAATCTTTCACTCTGTGATTTTATTTATTTATTTATTCTTTTTTCCTTTGGCGCATGAGACTTATTTGAGGGAACAACTGACAAGCAAAGAGGAAAGTGAGACAAGGAAGATGGGTGCGATGGGAAGCATATAAGAGATGACAGGCTGGATGCAAGAGCTGAAGGACAGAGGGGAAAAATTAAAAATGTTGATGATATATAATGTAATGAACTGTTGAGTATACCTTTAAGGTCTCTTAACAAGAGAACTGAGAGGATTAGTGAGACATTTGTGCAAAGAAAAGTGAAAGATTTGGGTGCAAATAAGTGATTTGCCCTCTTTTGCATTCTGAGACTTGCAGGAAGGTTGTGTACCTGAGTACTAGGTGTATTTTTGCAGAGCTCTTTGCTAAGCAATATGGGCAGCTCTGAAAGAGTCCCTATCTCAGAGGACGGTGCCCCATGAAGTCTGGGAGCTGCTTTACTGCAGCTTGTCACCAAGTCACCACAAAAGGACTTTTTTCTTAAAACCAGGTTTATCAAAATGCAGCTCCAATAGATGCCAACCTGGACAGGAGGTAACTGATATGCACACACCAAAGCATTCAGAGGGAAACCTCCCAGCCATACTGTCAGGCACTGAGGAGCTGGGGAGGTCCCACAGCTTGCTGTCATTGCTGCTCTTCCCACTGATGCTAATCAGTTCATTTATTTCCACATGAGTAGGAGATCTCTGGGTCAGCAGTCCCTTTGGTCGACAGGGAGCCTTTATAAATATACATGGTGCCCACGTTGCTCTAAAATCTCTACTGCAGATGTCCACAGGTTTGAAATTAGTAGATGCCAGATTACAGAAAGAGTGATTTCCCTTTCTTTTTTTTCTTCTGCAGTACCTCAGCCCACTTGTGGTAAAAGGCGCTGAACTGAAACTAGAAAGACCTGAAACTAGAAAGCTCTTTAAGAGCTCGGTTTCTGTTATTCCACTCGTGCAGAAATCAACAGAGGGCCAGAACTACCATTTCTTACACAGATTCCACATTGGCTGGGACTTTTTTTCTGTAGTTTTCCACCTTTTCTTTTTTTTTTTTTTTTTTTTTTTCCTTAGCCTAGAGCAAGAACAGCTCAGCTTTGCTTCATGTTCTCTTTCCTTTGGTTAACTGCCATGTCCAGCTGCCCAACCTAGATCCAGTTTAAAATGAAAACCAAAAAAAAAATAAAATTCCACCAGGTAAATTATCACAATTTTGAACAGCCTTAGATTGGTTTTATTTTCTTTAGGAGGAGGAAAATGTGGAGCAGTTGCTTCCCTGTGTACAGCTCCAGGTATGCCTCCATCATTTTCCTGTCACTTCCCTTACATTCATTGTGAAGACCAGGGAGGAAACGGGAATTTATGTACTTCATCCTCCCTTGTGTCCCTTTTGTATGCCTCTTCCTCACATGCTGGTACAGAGACGGTGCCACAGAAATAGAGGCACGCTGTAACTGGGATTGCAGCTCATGAATTGTTCCGAGGAGGAGAACAGAGTGAGCATTTCCAATGAGGGCACAGTACATCTTTCGCTGTACCCTCATTTATAGCATGCATGGTGCAAAAGCAGATTAGATAAGCATCCAGGGATGTGACTTTATTCTTTTTCTGTTTGTCCTTTACACTTGTAAAGAGAAAAGGGTGAAGATGATACACCAAAAATAGAGGGAGAAAGCCAGGTACACAAGTTCCTGTGCCATCTCAAATAGGGAGGGAGCTTAAATGCAGCCAACAGGGTAATTTAGGTGCACAAACTTAAAACTAATAGTAAACTATTCACATACCATTTTTTGGCAAAGCCAAGACCCCCTCCATTTGTCCAGAGTCGTATCGTGTGTGAATGGCTTTGCACGGGAAATGATTCTGAACTTTGCAAATAGCTTTTATTATGGCTCCTCTGTGACACTGCTAGAAAACAGATTAGATCATAGCTCATTTCTCTTTTATTATTCTGACAGTGATTTCATTTGTTCAGAACTTCCATTTTGCCTTTAATATCTCATATGCGGTCACATTTTGGGAGCTTTAGGATGTGTTGGGTCTGCGTTCAGTGTTACATGTCCTCACCTTAGCCAACTCATTACAGAGAAGCATCCTCCCTAAATAACAAATATGAACAAACATGTATGAACTTCAGATGATACAATTCCCAATTTATTTCCTGGGCTATATCACTGCCAAAGAAGGATCAAATAAGGAGCTTGCCTTATCCCTAAAATAAGGCATGCTAGTGTGGGAAAAGGCTTTTGTTTTATATGTATAAGGGGGAAAACATATTAAATCCTGATCATGCAAAGAACAGATCTGGTGATCTCAGTCCTCAGCTAAAACTGCAAAAATAAAAACATCTGATAGACCAAAACAAGCATTTCAGCCAGCCATTTTCCTCTGCAATACATTATACTCCTGCCCTTAAAAGTCAACGGCACCAAACCATTTGTACCACACTGTCAATGCGCTCTCAAAAATGAACATGGCTGGCCACAACCTAGTCCATTTTAAGACTTGTTTGTTGTTTTTTTATCAGCAACACAAAGTCACTGTTGCATTGTCCCTTTCCTCCCACCTCTAATTTGCTGGTCAGGATGCCTGAGCCAGGATGAGGTCCTTCCCACTGGTCCCCAAATATTACAGTGAGCGGTCATTGGCATTGCCTGGACCAGCCCTCAGCCTGCCCTGAAGTTACGGTGGGTGACAGCCCAGCAGAAAGCTGTGCATTAGGAAAGCGTAAAGGTCACTTTTGCACGTATAACATCTTTCTAACCTAGTCTATGGACTGTAATTAATGATTTAAGACTAAAATAGAAAAGAACAGTTAAAAATGAATGCAGTGTAAATACATAACAGTAGGCTGCTACAAAAAAATCCTTGTGCAGGTCTAGCTAGAATCATTGTAGTTAACTGATTTTTGGAAGTAATATTCACAGGGAAAAAAAACACTATAATACTATAATTTTAGTTTATACGTGTTCAAATGTGACATTATGACACTTTTTTTCATCTTATGTCTGGATCCTTTACCTACATAAGCCAGCTGAGATTGTTTTTTCCCCTTTGGATTGCAGAAAGATTTATTTCTGTGACTGCAGATATTTTAAAATATATTTTAAATGTTTTCTATTATTCTCTCCTTCTGCTCTCCACACATGTTAAAATCCATTCAGAGCAAGGGTCTGCGAAAGGAGCTGGAAAGGGCTATGTCCTTTTTTTGGGGGCTTGTTTCCTTTGTGAGGCTGCGAGTATATCGCATTTGTGCGTGTGTGTGTTTGCGTGTGTGTGTGTGTACGTGCACAGGCTTAGTCCTCAGGTGGAACTGTGGTTCCTGTGCTTTCGTTCTCGAAGCTGTTATTCTGGAAGGGAATGGAGGCAGCTGTGTTTACAGCTCAAGTCTTGGCATACATTTACCAGAATCTATTATTCATATCGTTCAGTATCAGGGAGAGATCTCAGGCCACCTGTCTATCTGACAAATTCACCCTTTTGTGAGCTTTCTGTTCATAGCAAATTATGTTCACATTGATGAATTGAGTTTTTATGAGCATTGCTAACTAACATTCTCACAGAAGGCCAGGGGCAATAGACTGCAAGTGTTTCTGGTCCACAAGTAAATGTTAAAAAGAAAAAACTGCCAGTATTTAAAGACAATTTGCCATGGAGGGATAGTTAAAATACTTGGCAAAAGCTTAATATTTATAAATTCAAGAATATCCATAAATTATTGCAAATAGTCGGCTTATAACAAATAAAAAATAATAATAATTCTGTACTGTCCCCTGAGATTGTAGAGGACTCTTTAGCAGTCTGGGTATTCACAGGTAGTCAGTCACCAAAGCCTCTCACAAATTCTTACCGGGGTTTAACACAAGCCAGGAACCATTTAGTTTTGCAAAGGGAATCTGCCCTTGAAAAATCTGAGAGTAAAAAATAAAAATAAAAATAAAAAAAATAATAAAGTGGGACAAAGCTATGTAAACATAGCTATAGCAAAATAATGGTTTACCTGGCTTTTTCAGCATGGCGCTGCTTCATGTCCAAGACGAGCCATCAGTGATGCATCCTATAGCTCAAAAGATCCATAGTTATAGATCAAAATATTTCCTTAATGAGGGACTTTGTCACAATGGGATGGGACGCTGTCCCCTGTGTGCACCCAAATTCTTTATGCCCCTTTCCCTGCTCTTCAATGGGACTGGCAGCGTCAAACACAGAGCATGAGGGCAGAAGTTAGTGAGGTGGGTTGCAAAGCTGCAAATCCAGTCCGTCTCTAAATAAATCAGTAAATAAACAAGTGCCCATGCACATCAAGTAGATGCATGCAGCAAAATACAATGCATATGGTGCCATTTGTGTGCCTTGGAGCGCCTCAGACACTGCGTGACAGGTCCCCTCACCTTTCGGCATGGTTGGTGGACAGCCTGGGTAGAAGGGGGGGCACTTCAATGTGGTAAGATGCCCAAATCCCACCACGGTGTCCTAAGGGTGCTGACCGTAGATGGTAGCTGTGCCATGAGATGCTCACCGGTGCACCTCTTGGGCTCGCAGCACGAATTTGAGGGACCTTTTCTGCTAGGAGCCTTCATATTTTAATTTCACACGTGGCAGCCGGGAACTTTGTAGACCACCATTTTGTCAAATGGAAGCGCCACGTGAATTTAAGTGCTGCTGAAAGCCTTTTAAAGCTAGCCGGTCATTAATGGGAGAACATTGTTCTGCTTCCCCTTTTTTAACCTGTGCATGTGATAGGTATCTTCAGCGGTGTCAAACAAATTTGTAGAACTGGTGATTAGTTGCCCAAAGAGCATAATATATGCATTATTAATTATAGAAGGTAAGTTTGGCTAATTGTCATTTCTATACAGTAGCACTGCACTACGATACATTTTAACAATCTATAAATAATTGATAATTTTTTTTCTTTCATCTTCCTTCCTAGTTTGCATAAAACTAATGACTTGGTAAATGTTACTCACTTCAAAATATTCCACTGCTCCTACGAAAATTAAACTAACACTGTAACCTTAGCAAATAAGGAGATTTTTCTTCTTATTGTAGGTTAAAAAAAAAAAAAAAAAAAGAGATATAACACTCGTTTGTATCAAAAATCTGTCTGTGAAATCCAAATGAAAATCATGCATAATACAAAAAAGTGAGTAATAAGGGGGCAACTACAATAAATATATTTGACTTTTAAAGGCTCCAAAAAAAAAAATTCAGGAAAGTTGTGATTTTACTTTATTCTTTACGTCTTTAGAATGGTCAGAAGCAGTATTTTTTAAGCTTTAAACAGGATAAGACTATGACAAGGAAAAAAAAAAGATAGATCAAGGAAGCCTTCAGTGTGAAGTGGTAGTGTTTTCAATACTTATCAAATAACTGCATGCATAATCCCATAAATCAGGTTAGCTGAAGACTCAAAATTCTACTTAAATGAGGTGTTTTGGTATAGTTTCTGGCTGCTTTGTTAATATGATTACAGTACCTTGCTGGTTCCTTGAAATGAAGGATTTGCCACAGCAAAAGTACAGTCTTCGAAGAGTTTTCTGTTATTTCTACAAATCCACAATCTGTCAGTCTACAGTGTTATTGCACTGAGGCTTTGCTCTCTAATTTTCGGTGCAACTGAATACATTCTCAGAGTTATTGATGACCCTATAATTTCACATTTATTTGGTTTGGACTATGCCGTCTGAAAAAAAAAAATGGAGAAAGACCCACAAACTAAGGATTGCCTACAATATCAATATGTTGTCGTTTAAACCTACATAGATACTTACATATGCTTCATTATAATAATAATAAAAAAAACAGGTTGTAAGGACTGCCTCTGTGACCTTTTTTCTCATTTTAACCCTACTGATATGTCACCCATGGCAACCTTAAACCGATTTTAATAGAGTCTATCCTATTATTCATTTAAATTGAGGTGCAGGAGCACTTAGACCAGAGAAATTTGCATTCAGCAAATGGGGATTTGATGAGCAAAAATGATAAGATATATGTTGTATAACATGCCCTATTTTGCCAGCAAATAAACAGCTCTTGAAATT